>NC_141599.1:56702606-57400106 GCF_047967505.1 Dipteris shenzhenensis
AATCCTCATTTGAGAGCTTCGCGTCAACCTCCATAGGGGTACCAATTGTCTTGCACTCAGCCATGCCAAAGTATCTCTCCAGCATACTTCAGCTATGAAATGAAGATCTGTTTCGGCTCCTGCTAAACTTCAATCCCCAAACAGAAATGCATCAGTCCGAGGTCTATCATTTCAAACTCTCTTCCTAGCAAATGCTTCGTCTATGAGATCTTCTCTTCATGGTTCCCTGTTATGACAAGGTCGTCCACATAAAGGACCACGATCATACACCTGCCTCCTTCTCTGAAGATATACAAATTTGCATCAAATGGGCTCCTCCTGAACCCGTTTTGCAGAAAGTAGGCATCAATTCGCTGGTACCACGCTCGTGGGACCTGTTTCAGCCCGTAAAGTGCCTTCTTCAGTTTGCAGACTTTACCTGCTGAACCGGGGATCTCAAAACCTGGTGGTTGTTCCACGTATACCTCCTCCTTGAGATCTCCATTCAGAAAGGCGGATTTCACATCCATTTGAAACACGGGCCAACTTCCCTGGGCAGCTAAAGTCAAAACACTGCGAATTGTGGTTAGTCGAGCTGTGGGAGCAAAAGTATCTTGATAATCAAAACCATGTACCTGTGCAAATCCTTTTGCCATGAGCCGAGCCTTGTACTTATCCAACATGCCGTCGGACTTGTACTTGGTCTTGTACACCCACTTGGTTCCGATTACCTTGCGTTTTGGTGGTCGATCCACAAGGTCCCAAGTGTTGTTCTTCATTATGGAGCCATACTCCGACTGCATAGCCTCCATCCACCTATCATCGCCCTGTGTCTCTTCAAGACACTTAGGTTCATCAGCACGGATCACTTCTGTCATTAAAGCATAGTTGACCAAGTATTCATGCGCCCTTCTTTGCTCCTCTAATCTCTTGGACCGGCGGTGTTCGGATGGTTCCTCCTCAATGGTTGGAGGTTCTCTGCCGTCCAAAAGCTACTTTACCCACTTCGGGAATGGCCGTTGCCGTTGTGGTTCTGCAAGCTCTTGTTCATCTTCTTTGTCTTGAATCCTCCCAATCACCATTGGGGGAGTTCGGTCTGCTGTTGGTGGTGGTACTGGATGGATATCCTAGTCCTGGTTGTCTGGGAAGGAAGCATCCTCCTCCAATTGATGCGGCTGTTCTGAGAAGACCACATCGCGACTTACAATTACCTTCTTGGTAACAGGGTTATAGAGACGGTAACCCTTCGCCTCTTCACTGTAGCCCAAGAAAATACACTTCCGGCTCTTCGGTTCCCATTTGGTCTTGGTAGCATTAGGGACATGCACAAAACAGTCACATCCAAAAACTCTGAAATGTGCAGCTGAAGGTTTCTTACCGGAAAAGGCATGCAGTGGAGTCATCCCATTCACAGCCTTCGTGTAGCTACGATTCAGGATGTAAACTGCAGTGTTACATGCTTCAGCCCAGAAAGTCTTTGGCAAATCTTTCCCTTTCATCATACTCCGGCCCATTTCGCAGATGACGCGCATCTTACGTTCTGCTACTCTATTTTGCTGTGATGTATGTGGCGGGGCTTTCTGCCTCTTGATTCCGTGACCTACTAAAAGCCTCATCTTTAGTCTTCAGGAAGTATATCCATATCCTTCTATTGTAGTCGTCGATCAGCGTCATAAGGTAGTAGGAACCACCCAAAGCTTCCGTCTCCATCTTTTCGCAGAGGTCCGTGTGAACGAGCTCTAGAGGAGCCTTTGCCCTGCTGGCCTCTTTAGGAAAGGGATGCCGATGCTGCTTGCCCATCATGCAAGCTTCACATACATCGGGCAGATCTAAAATTTATGGTAGGTCTGCAATCATTCCACTTTTATGCATCTCCTTCAAAGAACTAAGGTTTAGATGACCAAACCTCTCATGCCACAGCTTAGTGTTCTTCACATCCGCTCGAGCACTGAAAGCTGAGAGTTCGTAAATATTGTTGCTCCGTGTACCTTTACCAACAACCTTCCCTTGAAGATCCAGAATCTGTGCACCATTCTTATCGAATTGAACTTTGAGGTCCCGATCCGTGATCGCGAAAACGGACAACAAGTTCCTCTTGATATCTGGCACATAAAGAACATCGGACAACTGTTTTACAACTCCATCTGACTTGAGAGCAATCGTACCTTTTCCTTTTGCTGGACATTTTGCATCATTGCCGACTGCTACCAGGATGTCATTCCCTACCGGCTGTAGAGAGGTATACCAATCCTTCCGACTGGTCATGTGGCACGATGCACCACTGTCAATGATCCACGGTTCATCCGCAAGTACATGAATTGCCTCCGTGCAAATCTCCTCAATTGCGATGAACAGCTCTACTGGTATTGCCTACGCACTGTTGCTGGACTCTTTCTTTACTCCGTTCTTCTCATCTGCAATCTTCTTTTGGCACTCATTCTGCTTGTGCCCTGCCTTGTTGCGATAGAAGCACTTGATCTTCTTCTTTGATCCTTATCTTTCTTTGATCCGGTCCAGAAAGCCGAATCTTCTCCAGTCCTCGTCTTTTGACGCATCTCCTCCTCAAGAAGCATCGCGCTGAAATCCTCAAAGTCGAGGGGCAGATTTCTGTTCTGCGTATTCAGCGCTGTAACAAGACCGTCGTACTTTGGTGGGAGAATCCGTATGCACCTTCGTGCTAGATTCTCGCTGGTGATGGTGATGCCAATCGCAGTCATCTGATCGCGGATTCACCTGGTGATGAACTTCTCTGCCGCTTCAAACTCAGACAACTTCTCGTTCGCGAGTTGAGTCTCCACATTCTGAATCCGCGTCTGATTCGTAGTCTCGTACTGATTTTTCAAGACCGTCCATGCCTCCTCCGCTGTGGTGACATGTTGAATTAATGCCATGATGGAATCACTAACACTGCAGACAATAGAACACAGTGCATCTGCATTTCTTCTTGTCCATGCGAGAATCTCATCCACAGTTGGTACTACCTGTTGTCCTGCATTGGCTGGATCCGGTCTCACTACCGACCTCACGTCCACCCCAGTAGCAGTGTCCCAAAGCTCGTATGCGCTTAGGATGGTCTTCATCTTGAACTTCCAGAGTGGATAGTTAGAGCTGTCCAACTTTCCGCTTTTGCCGAACGGTGGGATTCGCAGTCTTGCGGGCTGGGCCATCTCTCACAATCTGCTCGCAAACAGAAACACACTACCAAATCTTCTTGCTAGAGTCCAGGCTCTGATACCATGTAAGAAAATAATACGTCTGTACTCAACAAATAACAGGATCTCGTACGCAAGAGAGAAAACAAGATAGTATGGAGAATCAAAAATTTGATTACTGTAGAACTGATACAATAGATGGCGCTGCCTCCTAGCCGTGCGCTCCTGTGAAAGAAGCTTCGAGGGATGGCGTGCTGGAAACAGTAGAAGACGGAGGCTGGATGCTAAAGAATCAGGGTTGCTGTAGCCAGTGATGAAATGGGCTTCACGAGCTTGCTCTTATATAGCCACCAGTCGTAGTCGGTTAGGCTTAATTGGGTGGCCGACCCAGTCCGCCCAAAACGGTCGACTGGGAGTCAGGCCACCGACCATACGATAGAACCGGTGCGCAAAACAGAGCAACTAATCTATGGTCTCCATTCGGCCCAGAGCCATCCGATATCATCTGAGGCTCCAAACGGGCCCTGCAACCCGAGAGTGGGCTGCCCTGGAAAATGCTCCGTCTACCCTCAGTGCGGTCAGTCAAGGGATGCCTTCCCGCACTGGCATGTAGCCTAGTTGGCGGTGTGCCAACTCTATCTGAAGTCGTCCAGCCATCAGGCCACACATGGCCCCCATTTGGTGTCCAAATGAGGACCTACCGGATAACCGAGCTACTCAAATGCCTTCTCCTCATATGGGGGGCTTACAAGTAGAGTTAGCTGGTTCTTGCATAGTTACACGAGAGTGGAGCATTGATATCTAACACCATCATTATTCATGTCTACCTTTATTTATCTTGGGAGGATAATGGATTTTGGGACACTCTGGACCTCTTCTTGGGAAACTCTACTTGGTTTATTATAGTAGACTTTTGAAGTCAGATATGAATCACCAGGATGCCATTTAGATGAATATGATCTAGGAGCTATGGTCTTTGAATTCAGTCCAAGACTCACGACTCTTGTATTTACTGTTTTTTGGAATAACGATAGAATGATCCTATGATTAGGTAACTGATAGCTGCCCGCAGACCTGGCTGCTCCCGTTGCCCGCCATCGCCACCCCGCTTCTAGCCTCCCCTCTGCCTCCTCTTTGCCTCACCCCCGCCCCCGCCTTGGCTGCCGTTCCACCTCACCTCCCCTCCACCTAGGCCGCCGCTCTGCCCCCACCTAGGCAGCTACTCCGCCCCGCTGCCTCTCCACCCTCCTCTTGATGCCTCCCCCGCCTCGCCATCTCTCCCCACTTGCGCCTCCACTTCCACCTTCCGCTCCACCGCCACGCTCGCCTCCTCCTTCTCTCCCTCGCCTTCTTTTCACCGCCCTCTCGCCCCTTCACACCTTCACCCCCGCCTCCCCTTTTTCGCCCCCCTCCTGCCTCCTTTCTGCCCCCCCGGGCTTCCTTCCCCCTCCACCTCCCTTTCGCCCTCTTCCTGTCCCCATGATCAGACTGGTGGTTGAGACCCCAAAGGCCCTCCCAGAGTTGATTCTTCTAGAGACACTTGAAGGCGGTACACTTCGCCAACGAGTGGAGATTTCTGGGTTACCAAGCCAGTGTCTCCGATGTAGATTGATGGGTCACCTAGCCAAAGATTGCCCCCGTGGCCATGGCCGAGTGCCTCCCCCTCCACCCCCGCAGAGCAGGCAGAGTCAACAGGCCCGAGTCTAACGCCCTCTCAGGCAAGAGTAGTAGAAGTCTCAGACCCCTTGAGTTACCCCCTTAGAAGGGGACTGAACCCAGGTTAAAAAGAAAAAGAAACCAAGCAAACAGGCCCGCAAGCGCCGCAGGCAGAGGGTCAAACATTGAGAGAGGGACAAGGTTGACTGAGAGGCCTCGGAGGAGGAACAGCGCAAGCCACCTCCCCCAACGGCAGGGGCCATCGCCCATCCATATGTTCCCGTTTTGGAGGTTCAGCCTTCGCACTCACCCTTGCAGCAACAGCGAGCCCCAGGAGCTCTAGATGCGGCGATGGCGGAAGCCGCGGACGCTAGCCCAACAACGGCTGCAGAGGAGCGGATCCAGAGTCCCGGCGAGCCTGATCAGCAAGGGGACCTGCGGCCGTCCGTATCCCTCCTCCAGAGTCCTCCTCCCCTTCCCCCTCCAGACCCCTCCCCCCCCCCCTTTGCTATGATCACTCTCACCCCCCGCCTCCCTCCCTCCGCCCCCTCTACCCCTACCCCCCCTCCCCCGCCGCCCCCCTCTCCACCTCCGCAACAGGTTCTTCCACCTCGACACCCTTGCCAGTAAGCAAGGGAAAGATGATGCCCCCTTCTGCTTCCTCATCGCAAAGCTGGTCCGTTTAGGGAGAGATCCTAAGGGACGGGGCTCGTCCTCTCAGTCAACAGTTCCCAACCTCGAGCCTGGGCATCCCTTACCGCGAGACTTCTGGAGGTTAGGACCCTGGAACTACCTGGAGATTCCGCACTCATATCCTCTACCACAGGAGGTAACGCACACGGTCCTATAGCCTCGAAAGGGGGGCTTGATTTGTGCAGTGGGATCTCAGACACAACCCGTTTGAAGATTCCAGTTTGCCTCCACAGGGTTGGAGAAGTGGTCCCCAGAGGTGTTCGACGCTATTATGGGAGATTAGATTTCATGCATGATGGACAAGTGGATGGGGCCACAGGGACTGGACCTTTGGCACGCCCATGGCATGCAGGTGAACTTTCAGTTGAGCCTCACGCGCGAGGAGCCCGTATGTGGTTTGGTGGTAGGAGTTATCGGATTTTTGCTAGAGGAAAAGATGGAGCAGGCATACTTCTGGCCCCTCCAGAAGTGTGCGGAGCTATTCGGGGTGAAATGATGAAGTGGGCATGGAAGATCAGTATTGAGCCGGTATCCACCCTAGTACGTCGCCACACGGACACGAACTATTCGTCCGCCAAACCCTCGGCAAAGTCACACAAGGCAATCTTTCTGGAACATGCACCCACTCACAGGAGAGCCTTGTTGTCGACACCCCCGTCCTCGTGAGTTGGACCATAGTGAGTTGGAACGTGTATGGGCTCCACGATCGTGTTCGTAGCCAACCGCAGTACGTGATACTCCGACAAGAGTTGCAGAGGGCAGTGGTAGGGCGGGCAGTGGACATCCTTTTGATTTAGGAGCACATGTTTTCAGCCTCAGGCATCAAACGGCGTCACCACCTTCTCCCAGGGAGAGGTCCCCCGCAATAAGACGGAGTGGAGGGGTCTGCATCTCAGTCTCACAGACTTTGGCTCCAAAGTCTACGATCACGGCGAGCTCATTCCAGGACGGGCAGTTTGGATGGGAGTTCGGACGGGAGAGTCCAGGATTGGGATCCTGATCGTGTATGCCCCAATGTGCAGACAGCACCGCCCGGCCTTTTGGAGGAGGCTGGCAGAGTGTCTTCCGGATGTAGACTCCTGGATTGTTGGAGGTGACTTCAACAACCTGGAGTTCGGGGGAGACAAGTAGGGCAATGCCTCTTTCTCTGAGATGCCAGCAACAGAGCGTAGCACCTAGGAGAAATTCTTTCTAATGATCAGTGGCAGAGACCTGTGGAGAGAGCCAGATTTCAGCAGGACACCTGGCAGCCGCCTCTTCTCCTTTGGACAGAGAAGACACGATGGATTACTTGAGAGACTAGCCCGTTTCTATGTTGGGGACTGGGCACTACACAAAGGCGGCTCTACCGAGATTCTGGCAGGTACCACGATGTCAGACCACTCTCCAGTAGTACTTCTTGGATCAGCCCCGCCAAGGTCTCCCCCAAAAGGGGGTCCGCATTCCAGAGGACCTCCTGCAGGATGAGGAGATCTAGCAGGTCATGGCAAGGATTTGGGAGCTGTCAGAGATGACATCGTGCGAGGGCTAGGCTGCATGGGTGGCCCATGCAATTCAGAGGAGCCATGAGTTGCAGGCTCACGCCCTTAGGCGGAGGAGGACCCTTCAGGAGCATGAACGGGCTTTGGGGAGAGACCTCGCCTCCATCGAGCGGCTCAAGGAGCAGGACCTAGGTTCTCAATGGCTGTGACAGGTTCAAGAGCGCTCACCTTGAGCTTCAAGATATGGAGATTCGGGGGCTGAGTTCTCCTACCACTCCTCCCGACAGGGCCCGGTAGGTGCAATAGGGGGACAAGATGACGAAGCAGTTCTTTCAGACCATTGGGCCCCGATCGGTAGACACACAGCTGCAACGTCTTCGGGATTCGCAGGGCATCATGCACACTGACCCACAGGAGATTCTAGACCTGACCACGGGTTTTTACAGTCGGTTCTTTTAGATGGAGAGGATGACCCTAGCTGGTCTTGTGGCCCGGGATGTAGTTTAAAATCATGTTCCAACAGTAGTCTCGCAGAATTTATGCAGCAGACTGGAGGAGCCTTTCACAGATGAGCTCTCTGGGAAGCCCTCAAGGCTCTCCCGACCCAGAAGTGTTTGAGTGAGGATGGCTTGACTCCGGCCTTCCTCCGAAACTTTTGGGAGATTATCTCGACCCCTTTCTGTTTAGCTTGCCAGGAGATATTTGGCACAGGCTCCCTCCCTCAGTCCTTGAGCAAGGGGTGGATTTGTTTGATCCTGAAAGGGGGAGATAGGTTAGACATCCGACAATGGAGACCAATCACTTTGCTTGATACTACATACAAGATCCTCGCCAAGGTCTTGAGCTTGTGGTTACGGCCCCATCTTACTGACATCATTCACGACACACAGATCGGGTTCATCCAGGAGCACAACATCCTGGACAACATCTTCACGTTTTGGGAGGCAGTGGATTGGTCCAGGGGGGAGTCACAACCGCTGGCCATCCTCCTCTTGGATTTTGAGAAGGCCTACGATAGGGTGGAGTGGTCCTTCCTGGAGGGTACTATGCAGAGATTGGGTTTCTCAAACAGATGGGTCAGAGGAGTTCCAACGTTCTATGCCGGGAGCTCTAGTCACATGCTTATCAGAGGACACACGGGCGAGGCCTTTTCTCTCTCGCTCGGTTTGCCAGGGCTGCCCACTCGCTCCCTTCCTCTTCTTGTTTGTGGCGGAGGGTTTGGGCTACTACTTGAGATCACAAGTAGTGGGCCTCACAGGGTTGAGTCTCCCAATCAGACAGGAGGAGGAGCTGCTTGACTCAGAGTTTGCAGATGACACAGCCTTGTATGTTGAGGGAACCACAGCGAGTCTGGAGAGAGGCAGGGGCGCCCTGGCTATCTATTGCGAGGCCTCGGGTGCACGGATCAACTGGACAAAATCCATAGGTTTCTTCACAGGCTCTGAGGAGACACAGGAGATCCGTGAGTGGGGGAGTTACTTGGCTTCAGATGGATACCGTGGGGCCAGACATTGAGATACCTCGGATGCCAGGTTGGTATTGACATTACAGCAGAGCAGCGGATCACCCCTGTCCTTGAGAGTGTTCAGCACAAGCTTCTCTACTAGAGCTCGGCCAAACTCTCTAGCGGTCGTGCCTTAGTGGCAAACCAGGTCCTTCTTGCCACGGCCTGATGGGCTGCTGTCTTGTATGAAAGTTTTCAAGCATTAATAGCAGGTTCCTTTCTTTGAAAAAAAAAGAAGGTAACTGATCCTCACCAGTGAAGACAGCCTCGTTAACATCCCATTGGTCTCGAGTGGTTTTTGTGAGGTGGTGTTATCTTTATGTTTTCATGATGTTGAATTTGATATACTTATGTCTGACGTTCATGACTATGATGGAATCCTTGTGAAGTTAATGTTTTTTGGCGTGTTTGCGACCTGGCTGATAATTCATTGGGCAAGATGTCAATCTGCACAACTCTAACATTGGGTATCACAGTCTCAAGTTAACATCATTTCATAATCAATGTGAAATTTCCCATGAGGTTGATTTTGTTTAGCTCATCCTACTGATTGCGTGTGTGCACTAGTCGTCAACAAACTGATTGGGTGATGGTCAAGCTTTGGAAACAGCTAGAGTATTGGAAATTGGCAACCTGGCCTTTGCATGTTCGGCTTTGGATAGAGTGCAGTCCATCCTTGTGGCATATATTCAATTTTATTTACCTTTGATCCTCTTCACCAAGGCAGATCTTGCTTCTTTCATGTCTACCATTATGGAAATCTTCTGGCATTCCAAACATGGCAGAAAAAGTCTTAGGCTGCTCTCAGTGCATCGACTTTGTTCTCCTAAGATGCATACCCCACCCCAAAGCGTTACCAAGATGACGAACAATCTGAGTGGGAGGAATGATTTCCCCACGCCACAAAAGACTATGCCAGTCTTTAGAATGAGTGGGAGGAATGATTTCCCCGGGCCACAAAAGAGTATGCCAGTCTTTAGAATGCAATGGGAGCAGCTTAGACTTTTGAAAATTTACATGAAGACCAGCTGCTAAACCATAAACAGAGAGAGCCTGCATCAAAGCAGAAAGATCATTTTGTGTATTCTTCGGGTAAAAGAAAGAATCATCAGCATAGGCTTGAGCAACCATGCTGCGATTTGCATCCAATTCCAAACAATGAAGGGAGCCTGTAGCCACGAGATGATCAATATATTGTAGCATAGGATGGGTAGCAATAGCATACAATAAAGCACTAAGGGGACATCCCTGACGGACCGAACAACGAAGAGTCCACTCATCAGAGAGATCTCCAGAAAAGAATGCAAGCTGCATTGCTGTCCCTATAAAGCCAATAAATAATATGCTGCATTTTTGTTCCAAACCCCAAAGCTCGCATTGTTTGCAAGATGAATTCCCATTGAACTGTATCAAAGGCTTTTGCAATGTTCACCTGTAAGAGCAGAACATCCTGTTGCGTGTATTTGGCATATTCAATCCAAATATAAGCATTGGCAATATTATGTGTGATATGCCTACGGGGAACGAAGCCATATTGCGAAGGATGCAGCATCATGCAAATAACCTTTAATACGATCAACAACCATTTTGGCTATGATCTTGTAAATGACTGGCATGAGCGTTACTGGTCTCTCCAATTAGTGAGCGAATCACATAGCTGCTCCTTTTTTCCATGACATAGGCATTTGCTGGTTTTCCCAGGCTGAATTAACCATTTGCAGAAAAGTAGGCTTGAGGATATCCCAGAAGGCAAGAAAAAATTCCACAGTGAGACCATCCCATCCTGGAGATTTCCATCTACCACAGGATTTAACGGCATCCGACAATTCTCTTTTAGTGAAAGGAATTTCCAATTCCAAAGCCTGAACATCAGAGAGGATGGGATGGACATGCTGCAAAAGAAGCTGGCGGGCAGACGACTTGAGGAGAAAGAATGTCCACATGCCCAAAATGAGATGAAAAGTGCTGCACACAAAAAGCAACAAGCTCTGAGCGAGATGAGGACCAAGAACCATGAGGCATCCAGATCCGACAGATGTTGGTAGCCTCTCTTTTGTAATGCAAACTTTTAAAGAATTGCTTGGAAGAGCAACCTTTATCCAAAAAAGCCCTTTGCCGAGGTTGGGTCTCCCATTTAGCAAGCTTTCTATGATCATTCGATTGGAGACAGAATTTAGCTTGACATAAAAGTGTGCTTTCTTCTGAAGACAAAGGGAGAAGATGACTGAGTTCAGTCAAACTCTGGCAAGTATATTTGGCATGCTTTACGGTCTCCCGTGTGGCCTGCATGTAGGATTTACCATAATCCCGAATAACAGCTTGCATTCTTGCAACAAAAGCCTGCCATGCATATTCCAGATCAATGTGCATCGGATGAGAAAGAGGCAGAATGGCATCAGAAACCATAGCCTTAAAATCAGCATGGTCAAGGTAATCATTATTTATCAGCAAAAGGCGTCTGCAAGCCAATCTATCATCTGAAAAGTCATGCAAAGAGAGCCTCAGCCAAAGAGGAGCATGATCAGAATATGTGAAAGCATGGTCAATCCAAAGCTAACAAGTGAAGACATCAGAATGTTGCAAATCAACCCGATACCATCTGTCCAAGCGTGCTTGATATGAAGATTGAGCATTATGCTGAAAGGTATAGCCCGGAAGCATGGGCTGCAATTCTTTACAGAGATCAATCAGAGACACCTAAAGCAAAACATCAGACCATGCCTGCTTTTCAGAAGCCAACATGTGAGTGTGGCCCGAGGTATTATCTCCCGGTTGTGGGGCATTATTGAAATCACCACAGATAAAAGCATAATGCCGCCATGGATATTTATGCATAGCATCCCAAATCAAAGCTCGATTCCAGAAGATTGAGGATTATATACTGATGCAAATTCAAAGATGTCACCTTGAACAAGGCATTGTATGATCATCCATCTACCGTGGTGATCATTGAAGGCCACAATAGGGTGAAGATCATGCTTAACCAAAAAGGCTACCCCAGAGAAAGAGTGCTCTCCAGCATAGAAAATGTCATAACCAGCAAAATGTCCAGATTTCCCAGCATACATATGCTGATTATGCTCTTGTAGAGCCACTATATCAGGCTGCAATTGGCATATATACAACCAGACCAGTTTCCATTTTCGACCATCACACAGACCCTGTACACTCAAAGTGACACATTTGAGATGATCAAGCATATTTACAGATATAGGAGAAGTATGTACAACAACAAAAAAGCCTTCTATGTCTATATTTCCACCTGAGGGGAAGACAATAATGCAGCACCTTTCTCTTCTGGAAAGAGGGTACGATTAGCAGTCACCTAAGCCCAAGTCAAACCAATACCAGAATTTTCAGCCGGCGTTTTGTCCTGAGGAAGCACCATTCCAAGTCCGGGAGGGCAAAGATCTCCTAGGTGAGAAGACTTTTCTTGGGGTTTGCCAAGCATCATTTCCCTTGCCTGAGGATGAGAGGCCGAAGGCACAGAAGGAGAAACATCACCATTCGAAGCAACCGGTGCTTTCCCTTTGTCCTAGACAGCAAAAAACTATTTCACCCCTTTGGTCTTCATCAAAGAGGGGGCAGTAGAAGTCTCGCTTGGAGACGGTGACAAATCAGCTTGCACTTGCATTTTGGGAGTATGTGAAGGGCATTGCGAAGCCATATGCCCGAAGTTCTTGCATTCAAAGCAAGCACCTGCAAAGAGACTCCATTTCAATTTATAGAAGGCACTGCCCATCGAAACATTATTTACTGTAACTGAATAAGAGTCTGAGGTTGGATTATCTGTGTACCACAAAATACAAAATCTATTGAATTGCCATTAGGCCGTGATGGACAAACCACTTTGCCAAGGGAGGCTGCAATTTTTGGCAAAAGAGAAGCCAAACATTGAGGGAAATCCGCAACTTCCACCCAGACAAGGCATCTGTGTCAGATCAACGCCTGATAATCTTTGGTAGTAGACCAGGGCAACACATGAACCATTTGCTGCCCATAGAAAAGAGGAGACTGCTCCAATAACATCTGCCTGTGTTCTTCACATGCCATGATCACTTCAAAAAAGCCCCTTGCTGCATAGTGAACTTTTTTGACATAACAACCACCCAGGGTTCTAGTCAACCGGTTACCAACATCTGCAGCAGCAGGCATACGTCCTGGAAAGAAGATAATGATGACATGCTTGGCATATTCTTTGACTAGATGAAAAATATCATCCACTTCCACCATGATGCCTGTGGTGGGAACTGGATCTTTCCAACTTTTTCGAGTATCTTTAAAACCCTCATGCATCACCTCATATACAAGTTGAGGCTCTACAGAGGCACGAAAGGGGTCATCCTGACCCATGACCTGCTTTTGCTTTTTGCTTTGGACTGATCTTTCTTTTTGAAACGTCTTTTCATATGGACACTCTGCCATTTTTCTTAAGAGGTAGAGAAACTGAAATATGTAGAGTAAGTAAAGAAGAAAGAGTCTCACACACATTACAGAAAGGTATAGGATAGGAACAAGAAGTAGAAAGAAGATAGAAATAGAGAATTACATATATGAAAGGGAATGGAACCAAGAGCAGAGCTGAAAGAAAAAAACGTAGAGAGAGGTAGATAAATGAGCAGCCAGGGAACAGAGAAAGGAAGGGATTTTGTACGGCCAAACCCAACTTGCAAAAGGATGCGACGGGAGCCTGCAGAAAACGCCAAGCTTGCAGACGGACGTGACAGGAGCCTGCAAAAATCAGTGCAAAAAGGCGTGACTACCAAGACTATTGTACGGAGGGCCGTACAACCTGTATGGACAATCGTACGTTCTGTACAGGATGCAAGAACAGAGTCGCGAACTGCGGCAGAGAGACGCAACTACCAAAGACTGCTGTATGGAGGGCCGTACAGCCTGTACAGACAACCGTATGTTCTATACGATTGCAGGAGCAGGGTCGCGGACTGCAGCAAAGCTGGAAGGGAGGCCAAGGAGGAAGTCAAGAGCTTAGGAAACCCTAGAGACACTCAGTTCGCCATGGTTGGGGTCTCTCCTCTCTCTCTCACACTACACACACACACACACACATTTTTTGTGGAATCTTTGAATCATTATATTACAAAAAAACCATCCCAAAAAAGGGAAGCTGAAATAAATCAAGAGAAAATCTCACTGTAGGAGGAATATACATCATGAGTAATAGAATCAAATTGCAAGCAATCGAAAAGTGATTGCTGCAAAGAGTATCTAAAGAAAGAGAAAGTGGAGAAAATGGGATCACCAAAGACCCTATGATTGCGATCCTTCCATAGAGTCCAGACTGCCCAGTATCGAATCTTAACAAAAAACAAATCAAACTCCTGTCTGGGAGGATGCACACCAAAGAGCCAAAAGAACTTTCCAAAGGCAGTCCAAGGAAACCAAGCTCTCAAACGCTGCCCAAGAAAGTCCAAAAAATGACGAGAGTGGGAACAATGCCAGAAGATCTGAAGTACAGTAACCGCGGAGCCAGACATCTGTGATAAATAGATGAAGCAATATGTCGATGTGCTAATAGCTGTCCATGAGGAAGAACGCCCATCAAAGTTCTCCACAAGAAAACTTGTTGTCGGAGAGGAATTTTGGAATGCCAAATCTGTCTTGGTCTCTTCCGCCACCACTCTGCAGAACGATCAAGATGCCAAAGATGATTGGCCCAGTGAGAGACATAAACGCTAGAATTTATTGCAACAAGGACTAAAATATCAATAGTGTAGGACTACATTTTCCTTGGTTTAGGACCAAAATAGTGCTAAAATAGCTCCAACAATCCACTGCAGTGGTTACATGGAGATACGCCTAGAAAAATACAATTAAACCTTTAGAAAATGCAATTGACAATATGGCCCTTGAGGAGTCCCCTCTAGGGGCTAGGGCCATATCGACATGCATTATACAATGTCCAAGATGCTAGTGGACAGATATGGCATGTCAGTATGGCACTTGCCTCTAAAGGGGACCCCTCAAGGGCCATATCATCAATTGCATTTTCCTTGGTTACACAAGGAAATTCATTTTGTTTTGTGTACTAATATATAACTCCATGAACCATCATGGTGTTAGTCATAGATCTCCTTCTATAATAAGTAGGAATAAGTAACTCCATAACTCCAAGAACTAGTGCGGTGGTCCCTCCAAGACAACCTTGAATTCTCCTAATTTGCATGGGCGTGCTGCCCAGTGAGGCAAGTAGAATTGAATATACGCCATCAAAATAGATTGTACAATTCGAAGACAAGCATGCAGAGGCCAAGTTGCCAATTTCCAGTAATCCAGCTTTTTCTTGAGAGCTACGAGAATCCAATCAGATTGTTGACAAGGAGAAAGTGCCCAACTCAAAGGATAGCCAAGATGACAAACCAATTGAGTTGGTGGGATGATTTCGCCAGGCGATAAAAGAGAGTGCCATTACTTGGAATGCAAAGGCAACAATTTTGATTTCTGAAAATTGACATGAAGCCCAGCAGCTAAACCATATAAAGAAAGAGCTTGCATTAGCTCAAAAAGATCATGCTTTGTATTGCGGTGAGTGAAGAAAGAATCATATGCATAAGCTTGAGCAAGCAATGGTTTACTATCATGAATTTCCAAACCATTAGCTTATCCGTAGCTGATCCATATACTGAAGCATGGGGTGCATGGCTATAGCATACAAGAGCGCACTAAGTGGACAGCCTTGACGCACCGAGCAACGAAGAGTCCACGGTTCAGAGATATCCCTAGAAAGAATACAAGCAGCTTGTCTGTCACTATAAATCCAATATATGATATGCTTTAATTTCTACCCAAATCCCAAAGCATGCATTGTCTGAGAGATGAAGTCCCATGAAATGTTATCAAAAGCCTTGGCAATATCAACTTGCAGTAAAAGAACATCATGCTCCTGCGATAAACAAAACCATATTGTGCAGGATGTAAACCATCATGCAAGTATCCTTTAATGCGATCAACCACCATTTTGGTGATGATTTTATAAATGACAGGCATAAGAGTAATGGGTCTCCAATCAGCCAAGCATTCACAAATTTGCTTTTTGGGAAGAAGCTTTACTAGCCCTTTTTTCCAAGAAACTGGCATATGTTGCTGTTCCCAAGCATGGTTGGTCATACACAGCAAAATGGGCTTGAGAAGATCCCAGTATGCAAGAAAAAACTCCACTGTAAGGCCATCCCATCCCCGAGATTTCCATTTACCACATGAGCAGACAACAGTGGTCAATTCTGTTTCAGTTAAAGGGCATTCAAGCTCAAGAGCTTGTGCATGAGAAACAATAGGGAAAACATGCTGCAGTAATTGAGTCCGGGCTGCCAATACTGCCGGAGAAAGAGGATCAGCTTGTCCAAACTGCCTGGAAAAATGATGAACACAAGCTGCAGCAACTTGAGCTCGAGAGGAGGTCCAATGTCCATCACAAAGTAGAGTACGACAAATATTGGTAGCTTGTCGCATATGATGTAACCTCTTAAGAAAACCCTTTGACGAGCAACCTTTGTCCAAGAAAGCTCACTGACAAGCTCATGTCTCCCATTTGGCAATTTTTCTATGATCATTACTTTGCAAACAATGTTTGGCCTGGCATAAAGATGTGCTTTCTTCAAGAGACAAAGACCGAAAATGACTGAGTTCAGTCAAAGATTGACAGGTAGATTTTGCCCGAGCAACCGTATCCCTCAATGTTTTGAGAGAATTTTTGCCATTATCCCAAATAACTGATTGCATACGAGTAACAAAAGCATCCCACGCATAATCAGTGTCAATAAAACTCTGAGGTGAAAGAGGTTGACATGCATCATACACCATGGCCTTAAAATGATCATGATCCAGATAGCTATTGTTAACCATGAGGAGCCTTTTGTGTGGAAGTCGATCATCCGGCATGTCATGCAAAGAAATCCTCAAACATAAAGGTGCATGATCAAAATGCACAAATGCATAATCAACTGACAAGGTAGTAGTAAAAGTATCGGAGTGCTGGGGATCAACTCTGTACCACTTGTCCAGTCTAGCTTTGTATGTAGATTGAGCATTGTGCTGGAAAGTAAACCCAGGCAACAAAGGATAAGATGTTATCCAAAGATCAACAAAATTAAAATCAAGCAACAAGTAAGACCAGCTTTGCCTCTCAGAGACCTACATATGTGTATGGCCAGATGTATTATCCCCTGACTGAGGAGCATTGTTGAAGTCACCACAAAGAAAAGCATATGCCTCCATGGATACCTCTGCGTATCTTCCCAAATCTGTCCTTGATGACGGGAGGATTGAGGATCATAGACAAATGCAAATTCAAAGATATCACCCCGTACAAGGCATTGCATAACCATCCATCTGCCTTGTGAATCATTGAAGGCCACAGAGGGCTGAAGATCATGCTTGATCAGAAAGACCACTCCTGAAAAGGAATGCTGTCCAGCATAGAAAATCTCATAACTGTGAAAATGACCATGCTGCCCAGCATACACATGCTGATTATGTTCCTGCAAAGCTACCACATCTGGTTGTAAGTGATTGAGATACCCTAGACTGTCTTCCATTTAGAAGCATCACACAAACCCTGTACATTAAGTGTCAAACATATAAGTTTTAACAGCATATTTACAGATTATGTACAGCAGAGGGAGAACTGAAATCAGGCTTGCATCTCAACCTCAAGATCCGGACCCTCACCTTGAGGTATCACAACTGGTTGAGAAGTGGACAGCAAAGTGACAATATCTTCTTCAGGAAAGAGAGTCCGACTGGCTGTCACAGCTGCCCATGTAATACCCACTCTTGAATTTTCTTCAGGAGTACGACCAGTCGAGGATGCAGCATTCCAAGTGCGAGAAGGCAATGGTCGTCTAGCTGCGACAGTTTTCCTGGGAGTTTGCCAAACCTCCTGCAAAGTTTTGTCTTTCCCTTTGGGCCAAGAGGTGGAAGGCATAGAGGGAGAGGCATTCCCATTGGACACAACAGGTGTCTTGCCTTTTTTCTGAGCTGGAGCGAGAGGCTTGACACCCTTCTGTTTGAGAACGGGCTGACCCGTCATTTCTTTAGTAGGCATCTGAGAAGGCATATTTTCCAAAGGCCTTTTATGCATGACAAGAGGGCATTGAGAAGCCATGTGGCCAAACTTCTTACATATCCCACAAAATGCAAAATCGGTTGGAGTTCCCATTTGGCCACGGTGGGCACACCACCTTATCCAATGATGCTGCAATTTTGGGTAAGATAGAAGCCAAGCACTGAGGGCAGTCAACCACTTCCACCATACCGGACAGCGATGGCGAATTAAAGCCTGATAGTCCTTGGTGGGTCACCAGGGCAAAACGTGCACCATCTGCTGCCCATTAAACAAAGGGGAGTGTTTAAGGAGCATCTGTTTGTGCAATTCATATGTCATAATAGCCTCAAAAAAACCCTGAGCAGCATAATGCACTTTCTGAACAAAGCAACCACCCAAAGTCTTGGTGAGCCAATTTCCAACATCTGTTGCAACATGCACGCGTCCCGAGAAAAAAAAATAGCATGCTTGGCGTATTCATGCACGGGATCAACGATGTCATCCACCACCATGAGCCCAACAGTGGGAGCAGATTCCTTCCAATCCCGGCGCGTGTCTTCAAAGCCCTTATGCATAACATCAAAAACCAGTTGAGCCTCAAGAGAGGCATGCATCGAGTCATCCTGACCCAAATCCTGTTTCTGCTTCTTGTGCATGTAGGTCTTAGCAGTTTCCATGGGAAAATGAAAAGACAAAATAGGAGGGAGATGCTGTAAGGGAAAGACAAAAGGAAAACAGAGAGAAGCTGAGAACAGCAGCAAGTACGGGCTGACAGAAGCTGTACGACTGACAGAAGCTGTACGGACAGAAGAAAAGACAGAAGTCGAGGCTGTACGGACTGACAAGGCCCATACGGACAGGTAGAAGCGTACGGAACAGAGGTAGAGAGTGCAGAAGCAGTACGAAAAAGTACAAGCGTACGGAACAGAGGTAGAGACTGCAGAAGCAGTACAGAACCGTACGGAACAGTACAGATGTACTTTGGGCAGGTGTACGGACAGAAAACCTGAAAAGACAGATGAAACTGTACGAAACAGAAGTACAAAATCAAACAGGCTGTACGGACTGATGAAAAAACAGAAAAAAGAACAAGAAGTGGGTGATGGATCTGTACGGAAAAGCTAGGAGAAAGGGGGGGCTGAAGGAAAGAGGCAAATACTGCAAAAATCACGCACACACAGAGAAGGAGTTGCAGGAGGCTATAGGAAAGGTGAAAAGGGAAGAAAGGAGGCTCTAGAGGGGCATCTAGCAGCAGCGAGCAGGCTGGAGAGGCTGTATGGACCTCAAGGCAGCAGCAGGAGGCAGGTCGGGGTTACCAACGGAGGCCAAGGGCTGGAATCGCCATAGCTAGAGCTCTCACTACACACCTCTCTCTCTCTCTCTCACACACACACACACACACTTTTTTTTTGTGAAACTAAGAATCTCACACACACACACACACACACACTTTTTTTTTTTTTGGTGAGAATAATATTTTATTGATGTGAAATAATTACATTCATAGGTACTCCAAAAGCGGAGTAACTACTACTCAACCGAAAATCTCAGTATAAGCCATATATACATCATGGTCAATCAAATGAGTCTGAAAGCAATCATAAAACAATTGCCGCAGAGATCGTTTGAAAAAAACAAAAGATGGAAAAGTAGGATCACCAAAGACTGAAACAAAAAATAAATCAAAACCCTGTCTAGCTGGATGAAAACCAAATAACCAGAAGAACCTGCCATAAGTAACAGTAGGAAATCTTGCTCGAAGCCCCTGACGAATGAGAGCGAGGAAATCACAAGTATGTGGATAGTGCCAGAAAATGTGAGGCACTAATTTAGCAGAATGTAGACATCTTTGACAAACAGCCACACACACACACACACACACATTTTTTTTGGGGTGAAATTTTTGATTGATTATATTATATGAGTAGCAACCTCAAAATAAGGTGCTACAATTACATCAACTGAAAATTTCAGTATATACCAAAAAGACCTCATGACCTATGCAGCGGGTCTGCAAGCAATCAAAGAAAGATTTTGCAGAGAACGCCTAAAAAAGCCAAACAGAGAGAAAGTAGGATCACCAAAGACTTTACAATTCCTATATGTACATAAAGTCCATAGTGCCCAGTAGCAAACCCAAACGAAGAAAAGATGAAACTCTGGTCTAGATGGATGAAACCCAAATAGCCAGAAGAACTTCCCAAACAGAACAGATGGGAATCTCGCTCGTAGGCGCTATCAAAGCAGATAAAAAAACTCACGAGAGCAGGGACAATGCCAAAACAAGTGAGGCACAGTCTCCGAAGAAGCAAAACATTTGTGGCAAAGTGCAGGAGCAATGTGTTGATGAGCTAATAGCTGTCTAGATGGAAACACTCCCAAAAGAACTCGCCAAAAGAAACCTGTTGCCGCAGCGGTACTTTATAGCCCAAAATTGCTGTAATCTTTTCCTCCACCACTTGGCTGGGCGATGCTGCATTCGCCAAACAGAATCACCTCTCTTTGAAACCCAAGGTTGAGGCAAAAGGATTTTATACAATGCAAGTACAGTAATCTGAGATAGCCTCAAAGGACAAGAAGAGGACCCTGGAGAAGTCAAAGTCCAATCTTCCAGCCAGGTCTTGGAGTTCCAAAGGAGGAATCGGAACAAAAGGCGAAAGCATAGAAGTAATTTGTCGCCACAAAGGACGATAATGAGAGCCCAATCCATATGTAGTGGCTGCTAGAGAAAAGGGGAGCACAGTACCAGCATCATCTATAACATCAGCACATATCTTTAAGCACCATGGTATGCCCAAGTCCATTGTCAGTGACCATGATCTCATAATGACCAGTCTATTCTGAAGAGCTCTTTTCAATAATATAGGGATGAATATGAATTTTTCTTCTTCTTTCCATCCCCAAGCAGACGGTCAAAGTAAGATAGCAAATTCTATAGTGTTAGATTTACTGAAATGCTACGTGGCTGACCAAAGTTCAGACTGGGAAAAGTACCTACCACTCTACAGAGCCAGTAATAAAGGATCCACCAAAAGTGGATGAGCTAGATGAGGTCCTTCAGGCACAACAAATTGTGTATCATACTGTACGCAAAGGCCCTCAAGGCAAGGAATTTTACAGGTATCTTGTAAAATTCAAAAACTATTCGGCATTGGATGCCAAGTGGATGGATGAAGACATGTTGTCTGATCATCCACACCTTTTGGATATTTACAAGGAATCTTTTTAGTTGAGATCAACTGAATAGAAGCCGAGGGGATGTCACCAAGCTGTAAATACTCCAAAGTCAAAGTTCCAGTTGACCATTTATTGATCATAATCAATGAGTTCTTCATTTATTTAATTATGTTCAAAATGTTATATTTATTTGATCAAAGTATTGTAGGCTGTCTCATGGGCTATCCATAGATGCCACTTATACCTTGGTATGAGCCTTCTAGGCCTAGTTATAGTCTGTTAGGACTATTGGTACAGTTAGTTTATGTACCATCTAGGTCAGTTAGGACACTTAGTCCAGCTAGGGCAGCCCTAGGGTTTTGTTATGTTGGCTCTCCCTTGAGCCTCCACACTTCAGTTTTGCGCAGCAATCTATTACAACATTTCGTTTTTCTCCATTGTGCTTCGATTTTTTAGCTTCCATTGCTTCCAACAGCCAACAATGGTATCAGAGCAGGTCGGGAATCCATTCCCTCAGCCATTGACAGCTTTCCCAAGCTGTTTGGCAGCCTCTGGAGCCCTCATTCTTGCTGGTGTTGCTGGTTTTCACCCTCCCACGAGTGTTTGAGCAGGGCAAGCTCATCATTGGGAGAGCAGGATGGATGGGTCTTCGGATGGAGGATTCCATGATAGGCACCATGAACGTGTATGCCCTTGCTTGTCACCACCAGCAACATGTAGCCTTGTGGAGGCGACTCACGGAGTGCCTCCCAAATGTTGACTCTTGGGTTGTTGGAGGAGACTTCAACAACCTTGAGTTTGAGAGGAGAAAGAAGGGGGGAATTCTTTTTACTGGTATGCCCGTGGGCAGATTGTAGTGCTTGTGAGAACAGATTATAGCTTGCCAACTAGCACACAAAACCAAAGTCCATAAGAGACAATTGCTCAAGCAATAGAGTCTTGGAACCCGGATACAAGAAGAGGAGAGCGAGACCTCCTAGAAAAGTAGCTGCAGCCTGCTACGTGCATGATCCACTCAGCACTATCCACATGAATCATGTCAATGATCAATCTAAATCTTCAGCATTGTGGTTGCTGCCTTCTTGCTCCTCTTCATAATCTCCATCATCCGGATGATCTCCATCTTCTTGGTCATCTCCAACATGAACCATGGATGCACCCACCATAGGTGCAATTTGCTGGCCTGCCTGGCCATCGTTCTCCTGCCATCCAATGAATCTCTCACGGCTGTATCCAGCATTCATCTTCTGCAGCAGACACAAGTTTACATGCATATACACAAGGTCATTTTCCTTTTGTGTCCCAAGTCTATTCCTCTTCTTTGATACAGTGTGTCCAAAGCTACTCCAAAGGAGAGGAACCTGCTCCTTGACTAAAAAATGTGGATAGCCAATCTCTGCAATCCTTTCCTTCGAGGTACAGAGTGAACCCAAGGAAAGATACAAACTGTCTGGGAATGTCTTGTTCGTCATCCGCAAGTCATTTCTGCTTCGTTTCTGCCACTCGAGTCTGGCAATCTCCTGCATGATTGGCATCGTTGTGATTGGTGCAATATTCTCTTGCATGAAAGACACATCCATCATGTCATTGTTCAGATCTGTAGGAGAGGTAGATTTGGCGGCGGCAATAGTGGCAACAGCCCTAGCTCAGCCATCGCTAGAAGAGGTCATCGCTCCACTCACTCTGGATCCTGAACGTCAGTTGTCTCCATGTTCCATATTGACATCAATTAATTCTAGTTGCAGGACGATTATGATCACTCGTCTTCTCTTGCTCCATCATCTTACGGATGCCATTGCACTCGGGGCTTAATATCAAAGAATATCTTTTTTATTAAAGAGGAGGGATTATTTGAGCCAATCTATGCTCTTATCATGTTTGAACAATAATATAAAAGACTCAGACAAAGTTTTACGGACACATCCAGATGCCGTCTTTCAGGTCGCCACAGATTTCTTTGCCTCCCTTCTTACAACAGATCCTGACACATCGAGTTGTTATTTGGCAACACTTACCTATCTTGGTGACTGGAGATATGATAGTCTCACTTGATGCCCTCACAAAACTCCTGAGATAGGTCTCAACATTCTCTCCCTCCTTACCTTGGAAAATTGTTACCTCCACCATTTTCACCCCTCTATCAAATCACTCACCTACTATCAAGGAAGAGAACAGTCTCAAATGGACCCCCACGTACATCCTCATGGGAAGCTCCCATCACCCGCTGTGCTTCTGCAGTCCCAATCACCCTCCGCAATATCATATCCTTGCCCGTCTTATATAAAGTATTCCCCAACTGTGTGTAGGGCTTGCCTCTGCAGCTACATCCCTTGCAACAGCTGCCTCATACCTGCTCCACACCAATTCAAAGCGCACTTCAAAGATTTTAACTGATTCTCCCTCTAGCTGGCATAACTGATCCACCTGCACCAACAAAGCATTTGGGGATTCCTCTGCTCCAAACCGCTTCTTTAAGGCATCAGTAACAGCCCCCCAATCCTTCTTTACTCCCTCTGATGAAAGTGTCCTATACCAGGCTGATGCCATCCTTTCCAAGAACTCAGAAAGGAATTCAGCCCACGAAGCTTCTGGCCAACCTGAGACATGACTGGCCCTCACAAAACTCCTAAGATAGGCCTCAACATTCTCTCCCTCCTTACCTTGGAAAATTGGTACCTCCACCATTTTCACCCCTCTATCAAATCACTCACCTACTATCAAGGAAGAGAACAGTCTCAAATGGACCTCAACTACAAGCTTGTAGCAAAAGCCCTCTCCAAAGCATCAAACTTAACAGTCAAAGTGGCCCATCTGGTTTGCTCGACTAACCAATCAACTGTTTGTTGATCTTAACCTGCAAATTAGTTTTCACTCACTGCTCTGACTATCTCCAGCATCAGTGCTCACAAGCCCAGCTATAATTGCCACAAGAATTTCGAACTCAAACTCCACTGAAGAGCACACAAAAAAAGCCAAGTAAGCCGGATAGCGTGTGGGCAAATCTGAATGATACGAGAGCTCAAGCTGATATTATAGGACTGAGTCTTTCGTTGAGGCAGGAGGATGAGCTATAGGATAGTGAGTTGCAGATGATACAGCTGTTTTTTTGGATGCCACACCACAATCACTCACCTCGTTCAGGACAGCCTTGGATTTGTTTTGCACTGCAGAAGGGGCTCATATTAACTGAAACAAATCCAATGGCTTTTGGATTAGTGATGAGGACACTCTAGACTGGGGGATTGACATAGGATTCACTTGGATTCAGAGGGGTGTTTCCATTACGTACCTAGGATGCCAGGCTAGGGTGGGCATCTCTCTAGCACCGCTATTTGCTCCCGTGTTGGAAAGCATTAGGAGGAAACTCATTTTTTGGAGTTATGCCAAACCATAGTTGCCAGGAGTTTCTGAAACGGGAGGTTTCAAACGGGTTTCAAAAAATGAATGAAACGGGTTTCATTCGGAATGTGAAAATATGTGCATTCATACCTAGGGTATGCATCATGCCATATACAAAAATGTGCAAATAAAGATTGTAAGTGACTCCATAGTGCATACATGATACAAAAAACATACATATAAGTATAAGCACCATACATACTGAATCCTGATCATACAATTTTACAAAAAGCTAGTCACCAATGATCATACATTATACATAGTAGAGTACTCAAAGATCATCTTCACACATACATACTGAATGATCATACATATTGATAATTGAATCTTGATCATACTGATCACACATACTGAATACTGATAATCATAAAAACTAGAGTCATTAATGAACCTCCCAAGACCTCCATGGTGATGGACCATGAAGGTAAAAAGGTCAAACTACAACTGGAATTCAAAGTACTGTCTATCAATAATAAGTCACAAGTGACAAAGTCACAAATCAAAAGTCAAGCCTCATCATCAATGTCAGCATCTTCCTCCTCAACCAAATCCATGTCCTCATCAGCCTCCTCCTCACTGCTACTGGAACTCCCAGAAGACTCATAAAAAGCATCCTCATGAGATGCAGGTGCAATTGAAGTACTGGCACCAGCTACCTGGGAGGATCGGGTGTGGTGAGATGAAGCCATGATCTCCTCATACAACATGGCGTAAATATCCCTCTCCTCAGGTGGCATCACTGGCATCTCCTTGCACTTTGTGATGTCGATTTTGTAGGGATTCACCTGCCGAGGTTCAATGGGGTAGTTCGTTTGCTCGAGCAATCGTTGATTGCAGTGGCAAAAGACCAACCTCTCCAATTGCACAATGGACAATCTGTTCCTCTTCTTGGTATGGAGTAAGGCGTGCCTCAATGCCATATTTTTCCCACCAAGAAACTGCTGCTAGCTGAGTCTCCTCTCTCTGTGCATTGCGTGATCCAAAAACACCGCTTCGGTTGCGGAAAAGAAGACGCTCATCCTCCAGCTTCAAAAGCAGATCATCATCATCTCCCACGATCTTGCTCATATAAGCTGACCACCCGTCCTCTAATTCTCTATCAAGATATTGCTGCTCATTCCTCCATAGAGGATGAAGGATATGAGCAACAGTATGGATTGGCCTATTAAACCAATCCCAACGCGTGTTCCAGATCTCCTTAAGGTCTTCAATCCTTCATAAGAAATTATGAATCAAAGGCAAAACCAATAATGTTTAGAAAAAATGAAAACATAGATTAAAAGGAATTCTAAGCATGCCACTTTGCTAATTGGAAAAATGCTAAACTTCAAAGGATGACTCATGAGTACGGGATACCTGTCTGCAGATAGGTGAGTACACGCATCAAGGGCTTCCCCCACTTTGTCCATGAACTCATAGAGAAGCCCAATGGTGCTCCCCTCCATATCTGTCAATTGGAGAACGCTGTACATGGGGTTCATTGTCTTCACTAGAGCTGCAGCCTCCTTCCACCATGCATCTCTCATGACCATGTGGCTGAAACCAATTGCTTTAGGCTCATTCCTATCCCCCCATTGCTGCCAATCACGGGAAACAACTGTACGCAGCAAGCCATGCCGCACTTGAACAACCCTCTCCAACATTACGAACATATAAGCAAACCGTGTCTTTGAGGGCTTTAAAAGTTCGAGGTCACTATTTTCCCTGAACATGCTCAAGACCTTGGGTCTTTTGGTTACAAAATTTACCAAGCTCAAAGCTTTAGAAAATATATGAGAAACCCAAGGCAACTTTGCCATGTCCTCAATGGCAAGATCCAAACTATGAGAAGCACATGGTGTCCAAACAATAGTGGGAAACTCATCCTCAAGCATCCTTCCCATGGACACACAATTGGAGCCATTATCTGTGATCACCTGCACCACATTTGCTACACCAAAAATAGATGTGCACAAATGAGACCATATATGTGCACCTGTCACCACTGTCCCTGAAGCTGATGCATCTATAGCACGAAGGAACATAGTTCCTTTGCAAGAGGAAACTAGAATGTTGTAGACATTTCTTTTCCTCACATCTAACCAGCCATCACATAGCAAGGTGCAACCATACTTCTGCCATGTTCCCTTCAGAGGCTCTAGCTCTCTCATCAATGCTTCTTTCTCATGGCGAAGCTCTTTTGTACGCAATGTCTCATAGCTCGGACCCTCCCACTCACACCCAATACGCGAGATAGCTCGCATAGTAGACTTCCAACGGGCGGTTCGAGTAATATTGAAAGACAATGCACATTGCACAAACAACTTCGTTACCTCTCTAGTTGCCTCCTTCATAGCTGCCTTTTGCATGGCTGCCTTCATATCTCCTCGCTTAAACACGGGAAGGGCACTTCTTTTAGCTGTGGGCGTGGAGCCTGAAGACTGCGACATCTGCAAAATGTCATTCTCCTCTCTCATTGATGCTGGAATAGCTGAGATATTTAATTCAAGCTCATCCCATGCATTGACTCTATCAATTGGAATCCCTAGCATTTTAGCTTTCCAGGCCTTCAAGCCATCATACACCTCCTTTGGCACACGAGAACAAGGGCCAATACCAAAGCCCTTTGTTCGAGAAAAGTGAGCCTGCAATCTCTGAAATGTCCCATGATGCGGCTGAGCACAAAAGTTGCAGGTCCACTTGCTTGTGCCACTCTTATCATAGTGTGCACCAATGGAATTGAAGGTGACATTGCTCCACAACGCACTATCTTTTCGAGGCATCTTCTTGCTTGCAAAAAGCGATGTAGAACAGCAAAAGTAATTGCAGCTTTCCAGCCTACATCATGCATGCAAGATGAGCAGATGAATCAAGAGAGGAGTGTTAGAACTTAGATTTCAGAAACATCAGAAAGTTCAAAGAGCAGATTTCAGCCTGCATGAAAGGATGCAGCGCCAAATTCAAGAAGAAGGGTAGACTGTAGAAACTTGAAAGGACGATTGAATGCACATTGGGGATGATTGGGGGCACAAACCTCGAGAAGGAGCAAGAGGGAGCGTACAGGCTGCACGGACGGAGCTACAGGAGTACGGAGTGCACGGGTACGGCGAAATGCGTGAAATCGCAATTTGGCCCTCTTTTGAACCCTACCCAAAATTGGAGGCTTTATGAAACGCGTTTCATAAAAGTATGAAACACGTTTCATATGCAACTATGTGCCAAACTTGACCTTGCATCCAGAGTGGTGGTTGTGAACCAGGTATTATTGGCTACTGCCTGGGTCGTTTGCTCATGTTGGTGCAGATCTAGAAGTTGTATATCTCATGAGACCTATCAAGAACTTCCTTTGGAGTGGGTCAGATGGCACCTCAGATGTGGTAGCTAGGGTGCCTTGGGAGACCCTCATTCTCCCCACAGGGAAAGGAGATCTCAATATTATTGATCCGAACTTGCAGTGTATGGCCTTGCTTTGCAAGTTTGTAGTGAGAGGATTGATACCTGGACAGAAGCCTTGGACCTTCTCACGGGGGAGATTGGATGGACAGCTCGAGATGGATTTTTGATCTCCCTCTTCCCCTCTCATGGCTGCCATTGTGAAAGCTTAGGGCAACTTCAAAGACACTCTTCGGAAAGCTCCACCCTGCTCTCGCGAAGAAATAGACAGGCAGCCAATCATATGGAATGACTCTATTTATGATGAGCATGGCAGATCACTGGGACATGCTTCCACAGTAAGTGCCTGGAAGGCTTTCAAGAAGCTTCCAGAGGATCAAATACTCTTATCAGTTGGCCACCTCAGAGGGAGTACAATCAGGATGCAGCAGATAGATGTAGCCATACTAGCAGAGTGGATAGATACAGATGACATCCCTATCACAGAGTCCACCTGGTTGGAAGCTTTTACGGGAACGGGTATAGGTTATTGCCTTGCGGGACGCACTTGATGAGACCCTTGTCTTATATGTTCAATTAGGAGAAAGACTTCTTACATCTTCAGATGATATTCTTTTGGAGATTGCCTTCCAGCTTGTTAGGATTGCAGGTTACATGGAGTGGGGCAAGGACTCTCAGTGGTATCTTGATCTTGACCCTATTCTCCTGGTACTTGGGTCTTAGAGACTATGGTTATATGGTGGTTCCCCCATCAGGTTCTTGCAATGGGACCCAGGGGAGTGGGAGTGGATTGATGAAGGGCACCGACAGAAGAGCATCCCCTTCTTTTGTACACAGTCATCAGCTTAGCAGTAGAGGTTGGAGGCCCTCCAGAGCTCTTCATTGGGATAGTTTTCAGATTTCTATAGAGATGCAGAAAAACTTTTGGAGGAGGCTTTGGAAATCCCTCGGAAATAGAAAGATCACTCTCTTCTTTTGGCTTTCTGTGCATGGAGGGATTGCAATGAACCTGTGGAGATCCAGGTTTCGGCTAACCCTACTTGTCCTCGATGCCACGCAGTAGTTGAGTCAGTTCAGCATTGCCTCTGGGAGTGGAGAGAAGAGAGGACAATTTGGAAGGGTGTTGCTAGGATCATCAGTGGCATGGTTATCTCTTACTAGCCCTCAGGTGTTACCTGAAGAAGCAGAGGCCGCAGGTGTAGCACCAGTAACAGTGCGTGTAGGCCTACCTCAGAACCTGAAACAATATGCCATAGATACTTGGCAACCAAAACATGTCCTATCATGTATGACCACATGGGGTAGCTGGTGCCATCAAGCTTGTCATCGGCCCCAATCAGCCCAAACAAATCATCTTTGCTACCAGACATGGTGCTGAAATACAAGGCAAATGCACCAACTGGCAAAGCAAATGAGAGAAAGGCAACCTTTCATAATCAAGTGCCAAAAAACTGCCCAAGCTTCAAAGCTTATGTCTGCAAAAGACTCTGCTATCCCAAGGTGTACCTGTTGCAAGAGAAATCCCCAAAGGCAACAGAAGGCCTTCCAAGGCAACAGGAGGCCTTTCCAAAATGCAAATGAAGCAGAAATTGGAAAAGAAGCCAAGGCAACAACTGCTTACCCAATGATGAATAGCAGTGACAAGCTCTGAAAGCAAGCAAATGAGGGCTGGAAATGAGAATTGCAGCAAAAGAACTGCTCCCATGAGGAGGAGAGCATGTAGAAATGGAGTGAAAGAGATCCAATGGAGAGAAGCTCGCAGCCCGAGGCAAAGGGATGCCAAGTGAGGAGGGAAGGGCTCAAAGAGACGTCTCCAGATCAATTCAACAGCTCCAAATGGCTCCAAACGTCGGCACACAGCTCGAGGCAGCTCCGAAATGCTGGCATGCAGCTCAAGGCAGCTTGGAAATGCTGGCACGCAACTCGAGGCAGCTCCGAAATATTGAGAGACTTGAAAAATGACTGGCGCGCACCTCGAGGCGGCTCCCGTACTGCAGTGAATGCTGCTGACGCAGTGCACGAATTTCTGACGCAGTTGTTTGGATTTTTCTGACGCAGTTGTACGGATTTTCTGATGCTGTTGTACCGGATTGTATGGATTTCTATACAGTTGTACGGAATTTCTGACAGTGTCGATACGGGCTGTACGGGTTTTTTGATAGGTCTGTATGGGGCTGTACGGATTTTCTCCGTACAGCTAGGTTTTTGCTGCAGAAATTGCTCAGATTTGCTCCAAAATGCGTCTCCTTTGCGGTAGCTGCTCCAAAATGTGATCTTCTCGCGTCAGAATGAGATCTTTCGCGACAGAATTGCTTGGAAAGTATACCTCTGACGCAAGCACTTGTGAAACAAAGATACATATCCCACCACTCCTGCCAATTGCAAGGGACTAGACGTCAGGGCCTCTCCCTGAAAGAAGACAGTGGCGGCGACTGATATATGATGCTGAAAATATATGCTCTTGTATCAAGAAAGTCCACTATCCATCCTACCATAGCCCTTTGCAACTCCTGACACAGTATCAATGCCTATGGCTGATGACGTGCATGATCGTTCAACTCATGGAGGGGGGAGGGGTGTGGAGAACAAGGTCCACCTATGGTGGGAGCCTGCACAATGACCTCAAACTTCTGAGACTTTGAGATAGGCTTGGAAAGAGAGTAATCTATAGTCATGCGCCGCCGTGCTAGTGGCATCCCCGGCTCTACTCCAATCTTTAAATCCCACTGCAATCATGAAAGAAACCTCTACCCTAGGCCTCCTAGCACACTACTCCAAGGTCCAGTACGTAGCCTGCTTGAGCTGAATCTTTGACCACGAGCGAATCACTCTAGCTGCGAGACCCAATCCCCACCTGTCAGGTAGGAAGCCCAACTGAGAGTTAGTTGTGTCACCATGTGTGATCCACAGCTCCTGACCTTGGGGTCCCACCAATCCTCCATCATGTGGAATAACTGATCAAGCATCATCATGTCGAACAAATTGGGGTTAACTCTCCTCCGCCTATGGAGGCACAGTTAAACACCCAAAACGGGCGGGTCTGGGAACCAACCCCCCTTTCGAGGCGGTACTAAAAAAATTAGCTCCAGCACAAGTGGATACTCCATGGTCCAAGCCACCAAAATCCCCTCGGTAAGGGTTGCCTTGGGTGAAGATCAAGAAGTTAAGAGAACGGGTGGCCAGCTCTAGACTGCTCCTCGATAGCTACATCTTGTGCTAGAAGTGCGCTAGACTTCCGCTATGATGACAAAGCCACAGCCTGTGAGGGAGAAGACTTAGCCTTGCCCGTGCTTGAGTTTTGGCCAAGGTTGAGGCTCCATCGGAAGGAAACTCGAAGAAGAAGAAGAAAGTGGGACTGCTACAGTGGAAAAGGGCCCGCGGGGGGGGGCAGGGGGGTGGTAGGAGATAGCATGACTGGCTCTCCTATGGCATGTTGTAGTACAGAAGACTAAGTGTGTTGGGCCACGGCCCACTGGCTCCGAGGAATCTATAGTACGACCAAAGAAAGCCTCATCCTCTGAAGTCTAAGGTCGACCTAAAGAGCGCCCTCCAACTGCTCCCCTAAAACTAGGCTCGCTGCCACTCTCTAAGACTAGCGTGTCGTCTCCGGTTCTTCGCGGCCTTCGGTTTTATCAACTATAAAATTTTACTAATTGAACCAATACATGCAAAAACACAAAAAAAGTTCCTTTATGGAGTGTGCCATGTAAATCAATCACATAGAAGCTTAGAAAGATGATTTTACAATCTAGCTGACCTTAGAACCTTGTGGAACCAGGGGCATTTGACAAAACTCACACATGAGAAGTTGCAAGATCGATGTCAATTTAGTAAGAGTACGAGAAAGTGGATTGCAGGCAGGGGGTTTCTTGCATCTAGGTTGTGAATGATTGTAAGCATACATCTGGAACTCGTAGAGTCCCAAACTTTTGACATGCCGAGGTCTATTCAGCCATTATTCATCAGTATAGGAGGTCATTGGGAATCTGATGTTATGCATATGATAATGTTCTTCCTATAGGCTATAACCTTTCTTGCCTATAAGTCAAAGGTTTTTTATTTTAAGATATCTTTCCATATGCATCATCTTTATTAGTCACACTATTTTCAAGACAATCTGCAAATACTCTATGTGAAAGGGAGCTAGAACTCTGTTTTTAATACATGTGAATGTCATGCTCGAGTGGAGTAAATTGGTTTCCTCACATATCGAGTCTTTGATACCATAATGCTAGAAACTTTGATTTGATACTCCTAGTCTTTTGGATGTTTAGTGCTGCTAAAAGCCCTCACCCCTGAATGCTGCAAGGAATGCTGACTATTTTTTACAAGCAGACTAGCTTTGGTTTCATAGTGGTGGATTTATTCGAAGGCTGAAAGCAAATATTCATCTATCCTTTACCTCAAAGGTTGCACTGAGATTTTGTCCGGAGACTGATTCATGGTATGTTCTGTCTCTTGATCAGGGTCATACAGATGGCCACATGGCGCTGCTCGACAAACGAACACACACGCTCATTGTAGGAGATCACTGTGTAGGGTAAGGGATTCTTTCTTTCCTTAAATTAATCTGTAGTTCAGTTCTGTTTCCCCGCAGAATGTAGGTTTTTCTATTATGTAGTACATGGTAAAAGTCTCCAAAAACATAGACTGGAAGCTGGAAGCTTTCTTAGTTATTGTGGATGGATTCATTCGTGATGGCTCAGAGAGAGATACTTAGAGCATATAAGCAGCTTTGGGTAAAAGTATGAATTTATTGGTGCTTCTGATTGCTTGAGGTATTGATGGGCTGAAAAGAACCATGTGAGATACAATATTAAGATTACAAATGTCCATCTGCTAGTATATCTATCCAAGCAGACTGAGCAAGGAAATCAGCAGAGGTCTACACTTGGGAGTCCTCGATCCACCCACCTAAGTATTCCCATGGTGGGAAAGGTATTATGACTGTTTCAAATGGAAGTTTCTGGTGGGGTGGATGTGTTTTTCAAACTGGTTCTAGTGGAGTGATCTCAGCGGTGAAAAGCATGATGGGTAAAACTTTCTACGAAGGCCTTCTTACATCATGGCCTATATTCGTTGCATATGCTATTTTTTCCCAATCAGACTGGGTATGTATTCTTGGCGACCTAATGGTGTCTGCATGTTTGGGGAAATGTTGCTTTTGGTGACAGAGACGCCATAGCTTCTTACAACTTCACAGAATCTCCTGGCATACTGAACATCCAACTGACAATTTATGGTACTGCTATTGGATACCTTCGTACGACTATTTGGTTTAATGGCTGCTAAGCATGGCTTGGCCTAGCACAAGAATCATGGAAAATAATTGAATCTGTCTAGAAGAGGTTCATAAATGAAAAATTGGGAGCCAAAGCACCAATTGCTTACCAAATGTTGCTGGTAGCAGTAGGATCTACCAATTTATTTACTACAAATGCCATCGTTGAAATCCGTACTCCGGCAAGGGGAGTTAGTCTTGGAAATGGAAGTGAGAACGCGGGAGAATGGAGCTGAAGCAAGCTGGAATGAAAAACCAATGAACTACAAAGCTACGGTAGTCTAGAGATGAATTGGAAATGAAATGACTAAGCAATGATACTCAAAGAGATACATAATGAATTGGAAATTAAATGACTTAGCAATGAACAAAATGAGAGTACTCACATGTAGACCAAAGAGCTTGTAGCTTGATACTTGATTAATTTGACAATAGACTAGAACACACTAGAACACACCAAACTGACTCAACTTAGCTTCATATTCTAACATCCCCCCATGAAAGCAAGGTGAGAGACTACTGGAATGGAACCAAGAATAGAACATGACAATGACGGTCATCAAACTGTGCAATGAGAACTAGACATGGCTCCCATGCTAACTCAGAGGCAAGTGAGCATGGCTCAAAGGCTAGTGAGCATGGTATAGACTTAGAGGCTTGCCTAGCATGGCTCAGAGGCCCATCATGCATGGATGCATGACCAACTCAGAGGTCTAGGAGAACGATGCACCAACATCTTGGAACTCACATGCTAGGCCTGATAATTAGACCTATCAAAGCCAACACATAGCTCTCACCGTACATCCCCCTCCTAGCTCGAGAGACTAATGAGGACATGACAAATATAAAATCAATACATCATTTTAGGAGGACTATCCAAGGCTGAGAACCTTTATTGACACCTCAAACATTCATTTTAGAGGGACTACTCAAGGTAGAGAACCTTTATTGACCCCAATCATAGAAAATAAAATTAAAAATAATTCATTCATTTTATGCATAGCAAGGGCAGAGAACCCATAAATGACCCCAACTAGCTGCTACACATAAGAGTGCACATCCCAATCCGAAGAAGTACATATGTCATTGAAGAATATGGCGAGAATGCCCCGAATGATATATCGATGCCGGCCATGGGAGTAGCTACAAGGAGCAATCACATGATGACTCTCAAAATGTCGTGATGTGAGTCACCAAGATCGAAGTAGAGCCTCAAATTTGAGCAATTATGCCCAAAGGAGGCAAAAAGCCCAAATGAATGTACCTTATGGTTATGAAATTATATCAATTTTGGGAAATCCCCAAAATATTTACATGTTAGAGGCTTCAATTATGCCAAAGGACCACAAAAGTTTGAAAAGCCCTAAATTTTGGAAATTAGGGTTTTTAAAATTTTAGGGCTTTTCAAAATTTGTTGCAAGAAAGTGTCCTAGCAATACTTAGGAGCCCTATGATCATGAAAGTCCAAAAAAGTACTAATCATCCAACCTGAAATTTCAAAACTCGACTTTTAGGTCAAAAAACACAGTTTTGACTGTTTTTCTCAGATTTCAGAACTAGATTTGTTGTTCAGAGTGTCTTCCAGCAGCAATAGAGGTGGGCGACTGTAGAGGTAAAGGAGACAGCTGAAAAATGACCTCAACTAAACCCAAAACAGTGTGGCGGCTGGTAGAGAGGCCACAAACTTGCTGAAAAAGAGGTCTAGAGTGAAGTTTTTGCGATGAAGAGATCCAAGACCAGCAGCTTCACCAATGGCAGCAGCTCCAAGCTTGAATTTGTTAAAGAAGAGCAGCTCATGGAGAGGATAAAGGTGAGAAGAGAACAAGATGGGGAGAAAGGAGTGGAAGGGAGCTCAATCATGGAGGAGAGACACTAAAAAAACACACCTTTGTGAGCTTAAGGGTCTTCTTGCTATCTTTTTTTGAGCCTCAAAGTAAGCGTTTTGAGCAGTGAGCAAAAAATAGTGGTACCATGAAGCTGCTTCTAGCAAATTCCCTCCCAAACAACTTTTGCAACTAATTGATTTTATTACTATTCATATGATTTGATTCATTTTGTACATGAATTGATCGAGAAACAACTAATTAATATGATAATGAAGACAATTAATGCACGAGTAAAATGCTTAAGAAATACAACCAATAAATCATTGATCACCTTATAAGCATTATGCACACCAATTATGGATCACCTTCATGTCGCCATGAGCAAGAATAAACTTGTGTAATGGAGCCTCCAGAGCTCGTCTAGGGGTTGCATTGGCATAGCCCTTGGAAGAGCTCCGGGGTCCATTTTTTGTCTTTGTTTAGGACAATCATTCCCTTCAAGTGAAGCAAATAAGGATGCCCTTTCTAGAATCATTGATTGTGATCTTGTTATTATTATATTTGTTCAATTGATAGTCTAACATAACAAATGGCTTTTTTAATATTACACCAACCGTTTTGACTACAAACATGACGATATTTGGAGTCATATTGACCAAGTTATGGAGAAAACAAAACTGGTTGTCCGATCCCTTCAAGGACGGCCCGGGGCTGCGCAGCCCCTAGCCGTGCTTGGGGAGCTTGGACAGCCAGTTTTGTGCATGGGAGGCTTGGACAGATAGTCGTATTTTGGCCATAAATTGGTCAATATGACTTCAAATATGGTCATGTTTATAGTCGAAATGATCGGAATGACATCAAATCGAAGCCATTTCTCATGACCATATTTGGAGTCATATTGACCAAGTTATGGAAAAAACAAAACTGGCTGTCCAATCCCTTCAAGCATGGCCCGGGGCTGCGCAGCCCCTAGCCATGGTTGGGGGGCTTGGACAGCCAGTTTTGTGCTTGGGAGGCTTAGACAGATAGTCGTATTTTGGCCATAAATTGGTCAATATGACTCCAAATATGGTCATGTTTGTAGTCGAAAGGATCGGAATGACATCAAATCGAAGCCATTTCTCATGTTAGACTATCAAAATTCTACATGTTTATAAATTTTGGTTGAAAACTCTGAACTTTGTAATGAACTCTTACAATTGGCAGCTTTTAAATAGAACTACGAGGCCTTGTTGGCATAAAGGTTTCGTTCTTGGCCATAGAAACCCCAAAGAGTATCTTTATACTTGTCTTGTGAAATGGTTTAGAGAGACCAAATAGCTAGGTGGAGCTAAGACGTCTTGCTGGCATAAAGGATTTTGTCGACCTGAAGAGACCCAAAGAGCATCTTAATGATTTTCTTGTGACATGGTTTGAGGCTACATATATTGTCATCAACACTTGTGATTAAAGAAACACAAAAGTTCTTCAAGATTAGGGTCTTTTACATCATTGGTGTGCATGCCTTGGTTGTAGTGCTTGCTTGGAATGCAAGTTTAAAATGGTTGCCTTTAAATACACAATGCTTTGTATACATAAACCAAAAAGATGCTTTGACGGCTTGCTTCCAATCACTGTATTGGTTCGACGATCAATGATTTGGAGGTTTTGTTTAGAATGCAGGTTTGGAATAATTACCTTCAAATAAAAACTTCATCCTTCCAATCAGTGCATTGGTTTGAAGATATGCATGCTTCCAATCACTGCATTGCTTTGAAGATTAATGCATGTTTAGAATGCTTTGAATATGCAGCTACACAAGAACCTCCCTTTGAAGCCCTTGCCCTCTTTTCTTGAGCTCTCACACTCCTCTAAATCCATCTCCTAGACCCTTGCCAACTAGCCTTACTCCTCATGTGATGACAAATCAAAAGTTTTCTAGAAGTGTTGCTCAACATATGTGAGTCTTATATCATGAGTAGTTCTTGCTTTGAGGTTCCAAAAAATGACCAAAAAATCAAGGCCCTTGAACTCAGCCCATAAAAATCTCACAAAAAAATAAAAAAGATCACAATCAAAGCTCGCAAAAAATAAACAGCCTACCTAGGAAATCGGATAAAAAGAGAGGTGACCCGACTGTACTCCTCAACAGGATCAAAACCAAAGTGAAGGGTGATAGAAAAATCCTTCTGGAAGCTACCCCCGAGGGATTAGCCTTGAGTACCGAAGCAGTGGCCTCAGGAGAATCGAAACCACCTGAAAGAAGCCTCATCCCAATAAGCGTACATTTGAAAGCTGACGAGCGAGCTCTTCTGGTAAAGACGCAAGCATCCAATCCTTGGCTTCCGATTGGAAGGGTGGGACCCATGGATTTGAGCGAAGAGTAAAGTAGAGCTTTCAAGCTTTACATCCTTTCTGAGCTGCTGCAACACGTGTTCTAAAAAATAATTGTCTTCATAGCCGGGGTGGAAGTGGTCGAGGATTGATTGAATGAGAATCCATTTGTTAATCGGGGTGAAAAGGCGGACTCAAACATGGTGAAGCTCTATCCGTCAATTCCTTGCTATTGCAGAGGGCTGGATTTCAAAAAGAGAGAGGGGCTGATGAGAAAAAGGAGGATCGAGGGGAAAGGAGGGGATTGAAGAGAGGGAAGCCAAGAGGGGCTGAAGGGCTGTAGGGAAGGGAGGGGCTGAGGGAGGATAGGGAGAGAGGAGGGGTGACACTAGGGTAGGCGGGGGGGGGGAGGGAGGGAGGCGGGAGGGCTAGTGTGGCTGATGGGGGCTAGGAGGGGCCAGAGGGGGTGGCGAGAGAGGACGTAGAGGTTAGAGGGGGAGGTGGGGGAGAAGGGGGTGCGAGACAGCATGTAGGGGGGCGGAGAGGGCTAGAGAGAGGGGCGGGAAAGGTAGCAAAGGGGGCGGGCGAGATAAGGGCCTTCTGACCACCAATCTGGCCATAAAATTGAAACATGTTGGGAAACGGATGAGGTTCCCCCTTCTACTGATGCTCGAGCTCGTCGATGACCAATGAGAGTATCCCTGTAGGAGTTGAAGCTGTGGATGAACCATTTGACGTGTCTCCTTATGCTTAGCTTCTGGTGCTATGGGCAATCTTCTTTCTTGTGACCTGGCACATGACAATGGAAGCATCGGTTCTCTTTGGCATAGATTGCTCATGTCGCTACATCCAAGTATCCGCCATAGCCATTGCTATCCTTGGCCATCCAAGTCTTCATCTGCTGCCCATTCCCACCACCATGAATCCTGGAACTTCTTTGTTGACCTGTTTGAATTTTGTGCATGAGCTCAAAATTCTGAGCAAGCTCCCATGCGCTCTCATAGTCCCATGGCCTGAAAATATGAACATATCACTAGATGTTTGAATGCAAACCATGGAGAAACTTGCTTAACTTCTGGATGTCCTCCTATTGCAACTATATATATGGACACCTGGGTAAACTTATTGGTGTAACAATTAACCGTCTCTGTGTCCCTTTGGCACATCTCAAAGAACTGGCTCACGAAGAACTGTCTAGGTACTGAGGTGGCAGGAACTTGTTGTGATATTTTTCATGAACTCCGTCCACACATAATGAGGTGCCTCCTCGTTTGCATCATAGTGGTCCTTGTGCCACTCGAACCACTAGGTGACTGCCAAGCTTGTGAGGTGCACTGATGTGAGAATGCACCTTTCGTTGTCGTTTTTAGGCACAATTGAAAAGTAGCTTTCAAATTGATTGAGCCATGAAGTCAACACTAAAGGTCCGGTCTTACCATCACACCAAATGAAGTGGAGCGTCCTCGAAAAAGAAGATTTCGTGGGTTGCTAGACTCTCTCTCCCTTCCTTTATCTCCATATGGTAAGAGTAGAGAAATGAAAAGTTGCCGGTCCCATTCTTTCTTCTCCTTGCCAGCGGTGCGCTTTTGAAAAGTAGCTTTCAAACTGATTGAGCCACGAAGTCAACACTAAAGGTTCGGTCTTACCATCACACCGAATGAAGTGGAGCATCCTCGGAAAAGAAGATTTCATGGGTTGCTGGACTTTCTCTCCCTTCCTTTATCTCCATATGGTAAGAGTAGAGAAATGAAAAGTTGCCGGTCCCGTTCTTCCTTCTCCTTGCTAGCGGTGCACTCTCTAAGCTCCTTGGCTTCGTGATCCTCACGGTCACGTTCTTCTTTCGCCTCCCAAGCTACTCTCTCGCGCTATCTGGCGGCCTTCTCACGATCGTCCCGCATCTCTTGGAGTTGAACGATGCGTTTAAAGAGACTCTCAGACGGTTATTGTTGCATCATATTCTGTAGACATCATGGCCATCATGCCAGACATAGAGGCCTCTACATGATTCTATGGTGGTGGGGTGGTGGATCCCTCATCCCCCCCGGTGTTGGACTTCTCACTTGTACTCATGGTGTCCTTTCCGGATCTTGTCTATACCATAAAGTCCCTAAACTGACCCTCCCTATTTCAAGAAAGAAAATCTGAAGCTCTGATACCAATGTAACAGGGAGATAGCCTACTAACTCTCTCTCCTACTCACTATTATTTAAACTAATAGAAAAATGTGTTCAAAACACAAGTGGAACTGTGGAGCAAGTGTGAGAATCCGAGGGAGGAAATATAATGGGCCTCCAAAGAGGGAAATAGCATTTGAAATAATGTTTGGCCTAGAGGGCTGAATACAACTATAAAGAATTGAAGAGCTAAATATTGTATGGAGGGAATGAACCCTCACTACAAGAGAGAAATGGGAGTACTGTATGGAGGAGCTAAACCCTCACTGCCGTTGAACTGAGTTTTGATGGAGAAAAGGGACTGCTCTGTTGCAGAACACTAACTGATGTTGCTGTTCGGACTGAACCAAACCTCTAGATGGGACCTGTAGATTCCCAAGAACACGCCGGTCGTGTTGGTAGGTCACCCGAACTTATCCTTGCTCCTGTCCAGCTAAGCTGACTGGGCTTTTGGCTGTTGGAACTACCACGTGGCACTGTCAACGTGGCTCCTGTTGAGGTGGCACCTTTAGGTTGATGTGGCACTTGCAGATGCTGATGTAGGCTCTGCCTTGCTCTGTTGATGTGGCTTCCTGCATGGCAACCTGACATGGTTGCCTATGTGGCAACTTGTTGATGTGGTTGCCTACATAAGCGCCGCAAGCATCCAATCTCTAGCCTGTGATCTGGAGGGGTGGGAGTTAAAGATGCGTGCGAAGAGAGTCGTGATACACTCATGCTCCAAATCCTTTTGCAACTGTTGCAGCTCTTTTTTTGAGAAAGTGACGGTTCTCGCGGCCGGTGTGTGCAGTAACGGATTGACTGAATGGGTACCCATTCGTCAATCGAGGTGGGAAAGGCCGACTCAAACACAAAGAAACTTTGTCCGCTTTCCTGAAGCCCAGGAGACCCCCCAAAAAATAGGGGGTACACCTGATGAAGGGAGAGGGTGAAAGGAGGGAGGGAGAGAGAAGATTGAGCAAGTATGGAGAATGAATGAGGGGGAGGAGTCAGAAAGGAGAAAGGGAGGGCAGCAAGAGGGAGAGGGGAAGGGAAGGGGGCAAGAGGAGGAGAGGAGGGGAGGGTAGATGAGAGGAGTGGAGGAGGGGGGGGGGGGGGGGAGCGAAGAAACAGCGCGGGGTTGGTGGGGGGGGGGCTGTGCAGGCAGCAGCGCAGGGGGGGCACGCAGGCGGGCAGCAGCGCGGGGAGGGGGGGGCTGCGCGGGCAGCAGCGTGGGGGGGAGGGGCTGCAGCAACGCGCGGGGGAGGGGCTGTACAGGTAGCAGCGCAGGGGGGGCACGCAGGCGGGCAGCAGCGCGGGGGAGGGGGGGCTGCGTGGGCAGCAGCGTGCGGGGGAGGGGCTGCAGAATGTGCGGGGGTAGGGGCAGCAGCAGCGCGGGGGGTAGGGGGGAGAGAGAGGGGAGGTGGGGGGGAGCAGCAGGTAGGGGGGAGGGGAGGGAGGAGGCAGCAAGGAGGGGAGGGAGGGGGCAGCAAGAAGGGGAGCAGGAAGGAGGAAGGGCAGCAGGAGGAGCGGGGAGCAGCAGCCAGGGAAATGTAAATTCTGATTTCCACTGGCATATGAGGTGCAACATCACAGGAAGTGGGCAATAGCCCATCAGAGGGTTGAGAAGGACCCTGATTTTTGTCAAAACTAGCAAAGGGTAATCTGGATTTTCAGCAAATATGACATCCTCACTAATGACAACCTTCTTGGTCACGGGATTATAAAAGTCTATACCCCTTGCTTTCATTGTTGTAGCCAATAAAGATGCACTTTTCTGCCTTGTCATCAAGTTTGCCATGCAACTCTCGAGGCACATGTGCATATGCTACACAATAAAATGTATGGAAATGGCCCACATCAAACTTACAACCAAACCATGCTTGATAAGGTGTCATGACCTTAAGAGCCTTGTGGGACACCTGTTCAAAATATGATTCGACGAGCACATATGGCCTCCATCCAAAATTTGTGTGGCAACCCTTTTGCTTCTAGCATGCATCTCCCCATCTTTGAAAGTGACCAATTTTTCCTTTCACCCTTCCCATTCTGTTGAGGAGTATACCTCATCGTAAACTGATGTGTAATGTCATTCTCAGCAAAAAATGGTTGCAATGCTTGGATAGATATTCCCCCCTCGATCTGAACGGAGAGTCTGCAACCGGCATTTGCAGCCAAGGTCACAAAGTGCTTGACAACATTGCAAACTTCGGACTTCTTCTTAAGAGTAAAACATGTGAAGTCATCTATGAATGTAACATAATAAAGATGGACTCCAAGAGATGGGAGTGCACATGGGTCCAAAAACATCAACATGGACAAGCTGTAACTTTCATGCAGCCCAGACTGCACCAATCTAGGAAAGGGAAAACGATGCATTTTACCCAAAATAAGACCCCACATATTTTGTTTGGAGGCGTCTCCAAACGAGGCAAGGCATCAACCATATTAAGCTTTTGCAATAACACAAGGCTACCATAATTTACGTGCCCAAACCCGGCATGCCATAACTCTGCACCCTGCATGGCAATCGTAGCTGAATATTCTACTCTCATAGGCATCAAGCTGAAATAATCTGTGGCATAATGTATTGGTGAAAACCAAGCCATAATCTCTCTCCCTGTCACAGACCGTACGTTTGTCATCCTAAAAGATAACCTGGTAACCTCTTTGAGAGAAAGAAGGAACAAAAAGTAAATCATTCTTTATCCCAAGGACATACAAAACATCCTAGAGGCAAAAATCTGAACCGTCCACAACTGTGAGTGAAAGTTCTCCAATCCCTTTAACTGGATAAGAAGAATCGTTGGCACAAGAAACTGACTTGCCAACCAGTGTGCTAGATAACTTTTCAAAGAAAGATTTATGTGAGGTGATATGGCAGGAAGCACTGCTATCATAGTACCAGAAAATGCGTGACTCCCAAGAAACCTCAAGCTACAAGTAAAGAAGGCCCCAATTATGCTCAACAAAATGAGCAATAGTATCATCGGAACCTACATGATGAGCTGAGCCTAAAATTTCCATACTAGATTTCTTCTTTTTTGCAACCCTCTTGGGGAATTCACTGATGTGATGACCAGGCTTTTTGCAATAATGGCATTTGCTTTTCTTGAAAGGCTGTGAGGCATCCTTTTTATCTTTCCCATTTGTATGTGCATGTCTAGAACCATTGCTAGAGGCATGACTTGGCTGAACTTTCTTTTTGCCCTTGTCCTTTGCTGAAAAAGCATGCTCCCCACTAAGAGAATGTGAAGCCATATGCTTTCGCATCTACTCCTCCTGCAACAATAGCGCTACCAACTCTTGACTAGTGGGGCGATTCAGATTCCCTCTCATTGAAATGTTGAGAGACGTATAAAAAGAAAGATAAGACTCTGGCAAGGAGTTCCAAGTAATGATGGGAGTCGGCCCGATGCGTGAAGAAGGGTGAGAGTGGCTTTTGGTTGTATGGTTCAACCAATAGTCTTGGATTCAAGCCCAAAAGTCATAAATATAGCAAATGAATCACCAACAGAGCTAATCAACAGGATGAAGATTGTTCTCAACGCAATAGAAGCTCCACAAAATGCTGATTTTAATCATTGTTTTGCCAAAAAAACCATGCACCCAAAAGTGCAAAATATAGCAAATGAAACACCAACAAAGCTAATCACCCAGGGTGAAGATTGTTCTCAATGCAATAGAAGCTCCCCAAAATACTGATTTTAATCACTGTTTTGCAAAAAATAGCAAGCTCCCTTACTGAGTGGACTGAAATGCGCCCAAAAGTGCAAAATATGGACTGTCCTTGCACAATATTTCTCTCCGGACAAAAAAATGATATATATAGCAAATGAACCACCAATAGAGCTAATCAAAAGGGTGAAGAATCAAGATTGTTCTCAACGCAATAGAACCTCCCCAAAATGCTGTTTTGTATTATTGTTTTGCAAAAACAACAAGTTTCCTAACTGAGTGGACTGAAAATGCCCAAAAATGATAAATATAGCAAATGAACCACCAACCGAGCTAATCATTAGGGTGAAGATTATTCTCAACACAATAGAAGCTCCCCAAAATGCTGACTTTTATCACTGTTTTGCAAAAAACAGCAAGTTCCCTAACTGAGTGGACTGAAAATGAAACTGAAACTAGACCTCAAAGTCCAACTTTACAATAGTATTCCAGCAACTCAGGGAGCTATGGGCTGGCTGGACTGCAAAGGGCAGCAAGGGAACAACTTCCCAATCAAATCGCAATTGATCCTGGGCATTCTAGGAATGGTTTGCGGGCACCTCCGGACATAGCACACAGCTAGCAACTCAAATCGCAGCAAGAAAGGTCTTCTAGCATGGAATCACAGCACTTGGAGAGGCTATGGGACAGATTGCAGCACTTTGGGATGCAAATAGGAAGCCTGGGCCGCAATCGCAATATGATAGGGAAGCTCTAGAACTAATCACAATAGTCTATGGATGCAGACTAGGCGCTGGAATTCACTGGCTGAGCTTGGTGAGGCTATTGGAGCTCATACGCCTTCAAGGAAGTGTGCAAGGAGGTGAAGGAAAGAAACAATACACAGCACTAGGGCCCAGAAAAAGGGCTGGACCCCCCCGAAGGTCTTTATTGCAATAGAATAGACTTTTGCACAACTGGAGCTCAGAAGAGCTTAGGCTGAGTACAACTCTCCTTTTTTCTAGAGCTCAAGGGCTCTTCTTTTATAGGCTTGGCCCCAACCTGAAACCAGATCTTTCTAAAAAGCTGGGGCTAGCTTTCCTAAGCCTAGATTAGGCTTTCTTTCTCAAAAAGCTAGAGCTTTTACACTTCTAGCTTTTTGGAGCTTCTAAAAGCTAATTCGCATGCTTTCTGAGCCAGATCCTTGGCTTTTAGGCTATTTCACTGGCTTTTAGCCCCGTGGGGCCCTCCATATGTAGGCGCCACCTCCTCTTGGTGCTTTTTGCCTTGTAGGTCCTGCTTTTTGTCGCTTTCCCTTAACTTTAGGGCTCTTTTTGCACCCTTCTTGGACCTACACATCGCCACAATCAAAATCCAACACTTTAACCCATTAAAGGTTAGTCTAATGCATGCATTCTAGTTCTTGGACTATTTCTAGTCCCTTGTGGGCATCCCCACAGTTCTCTTTTACCAATGCAACACAAAAGTAAAACAATAATACTTATTATTGGTTAACCACTTTAACTTTCTTTGTTGCAGATTGAATTAGTTGACGAGCATGTGATTTTTCTTCACATTTTAAAAAAAATGTCGGCTTTGGAATCATGCTCATCAAAGCATTAGATCGCAAGCATAGGTTAAATAAAAGGAGTGCATAGGTGGAAGAAAAGGAGCGGCATAGATTAAATAGGCAATTAAATAGTTGGAAGAAAAGGAGCAGCATAGATTAAATAGGTTGAAGAAAAGCTTTAGGGGGACCTTTTGTGAACCTAAAATGTCCCTTAATGCTTTAATTATACTTTTAAAATTGCATTCAAAATTGATTCAAATATTATAAAAAATTAGTAGCATTAGCAATAGATCCAAAATACAAACTTGATGTAGATGAACTACTACTACCCACGGATCAATTCCTGTTTAAGAATTATTCCTTTGTTTTCTTAGGAGAAGTCCCAAATGGTGACAGAAAATGCATCTAAAAGTTCAAAATATGGCAAATGAACCACCAACAAAGCTAATCAGCAAGGTGAAGATTGTTCTTAGCGCACTAGAAGCTCCCCAAAATGCTGATTTTACTTATCAGTAAGTTCCTTAACTGAGTTGACTGAAAATGCACCCAAAAGTGCAAAATATGGGTTGTCCTTGCACAATACTGCCTGAGACACATTTAAAACAGCAAGAAGAGATCTCTAGACCAAAAATGGTAAATATAGCATATGAACCACCAACAGAGTTAATCAATAGGGTGAAGATTATTCTCAATGCAATAGAAGCTTCCCAAAATGCTGATTTCTATCTCTGTTTTGCAAAATACAGCAAGTTTCCCAACTAAGTGGACTGAAAATGCCCAAAAATGGTAAACATAGCAAATGAACCACCAACAAAGCTAATCGGCAGGGTGAAGATTATAGAAGCTCCCCAAAATGCTAATATTTATCACTGTTTTGCAAAAACAGCAAGTTCCCTAATTGAGTGGATTCCCTAACTGAGTGGACTGAAAATGGACCCAAAAGTGTAAAATATAGCAAATAAACCACAAATAGAGCTAATCCGCAGGGTGAAGGTTGTTCTCAACACAAAAGAAGCTCCCAAAATGCTGATTTTAATCACTTTAGCAAATAAGAACAAGTTCCCTAACTGAGTGGACTGAAAATGCACCCAAAAGTGCAAAATATGGGCTGTCCTTGCACTATTTTGCCTGAGATACGTCCATAATAGCAAGGAGAGATCTCCAAACCAAAAATGGCAAATATAGCAAATGAACCATCAACATAGCTAATCAGTACTGTGAAGATTGTTCTCAATGCAATAGAAGCTCCCCTATCAGTCTTTTGAAAAAAACAGCGAGTTCCCTCACTCAATGGACTGAACAATGTCAAAAAATGGTAAATATAGCAAATGAACCATTAATAGAGCTAATCAGTATGGTGAAGATTGTTCTCAACGCAATAGAAGCTCCCCAAAATGCTGATTTTAATCACTGTTTTGCAAAAAACAGCAAGCTCCCTACTTAAGTGGGCTGAAAATGCCCAAAAAAGGTAAATATAGCAAATGAACCACCAACAGAGCTAATCAAGGGCGAAGGTTGTTCTCACTGCAATAGAAGCTCCCCAAAATGCTGATTTCTATCATGGTTTTGCAAAAAAAACAAGTTCCCTAATTGCGTGGGCTGAAAATGCACCCAAAAATATGGGCTGTCCTTGCACAATACTTCTTGTGAGGCATGTCGAAAACGGCAAGGAGAGATGTCTAGACCAAAAATGGTAAATATAGCAAATGAACCACCAAAAGAGCTAATCAACAGGGTGAAGATTGTTCTCAACACAATAGAAGCTCCCAAAATGCTGATTTTTATCACTCTTTTGGCAAAAACAGCAAGTTCCCTAACCCAGTGGATTGGCTATCCCAAACATGGTAAATATAGCAAATGAATCAACAGGGTATAATATTGTTATCAATGCGATAGAAGCTCCCCAAAATGCTTATTTTTATCACCGTTTTGCAAAAAAACAGCAAGCTCCCTATCTAAGTGAACTGAAAATGCACCAAAAAGTGCAAAATATGGGTGTCCTTGCACAATACTGTCTGAGACACGTTCAAAACAGCAAGGAGAGAGATTTAGAAGCCCCAAAACAGTCCTAAGAGTAAATACCTTCAAAACAACAAAATAGTCTTGAAAAATGCCTCAAAATGTGTGCTCAGCCTTCCAAAACAACTGCTGAGACTGGAAATTAGTGGGAAATAGGTTGCCCTGCTTCCAAACAACTCCAGAGGGGCACAAAATAGGTCGCCTTGCTGAAGATTGAGCTCCGGGGGAGAGAGAAACGAGTTTTGGAGCTAAAAACCAGCAGAACTGATATATCTGTAGGTGACAAAAAGCCTTGGAAGCTTGCACAACCTACTCATCCTACGAATGCCATGGGAAAGTGGCAACAACCAATCACGTCCTAAGAGAACCTTAAACGGGACTCCAAAAATGTACTTCTTGGGATGTAATGCTGGCTTGGGTAAAACCATTCCTTAATGGTGAGCTCCAAAAATCCGTTCTTGGTTTGCTACTGATCAATCTCATGATTTTCTAAAATACTTCTTCTTTTATTTTCAAAGGTTTAGGAGGTAATGAAAGATGAGATCGCAATCCAAGGAGATTAAAAAATGTCATCGAGTAGTTGCATCTAAAATTTGTGTGCCTCATTTTGATTAAAGATGAATGTTGTGAATAAAATAGTAGAAGGAGATGATGCAAAAGATGGCTAGAGAGCTGCATCCCATTAAGCCTACCCACGCTTGCCCACTTCTGTAAGTTCTCTAGATGCTAGCTGAGATAAAACACGACCTGGTTGCTGCAAGTGTGCTTGATGAAATCAAAGTTCTTCGTGACTAAATGAAACTAGAGGGCGTGGGAGGCGTGAGGGGGAACCTGGCTGTGATACCAAATATTGGAAATGGAAGTGAGAGAACGTGAGAGAACGGAGCTGAAGCAAGCTGGAATGAAATTGAAGCAACTCTAATGAACTAGAAAGCTAGGGTAGTCATAGAGACAAATCCCTAGAATGAACCCTAACTTGGGTCAAAAGTCGTGTGGTGACTAAATCACCCACAAACTCAACCTCTGAGTGAGGTTAGGGGTTAAAAACCTTAATAAAGGGAAAAGGTACCCCTAGCCTCTTGTTACATAACATTGGCCATTGCCGTAGGAAATATAAATATTTCTAATAGTTAGATGAATCTAACAAGAATGCATCTGAATTTATGCTATTAGCAAGGAGAATCTAACAAGAATGCATCTGTATTTATGCTATTAGCATAAAAGCTTCCAGAAACATAATTTTGTAGGATCCTCATCAAAGACTCACTAGTATTCAAATAGAGTAATCCTATATGCAATTCTTATGGGAACCCTGAGCATCATGCACGTGAATGCTAGGAGGTATATGATGTCAAAGTAAAAGGTGAAGCTAATTGTGCGACCCTGAAAGGTAGTGAGACATCACAACAATTATGAATTTCTTGCAGGTTTAAAAAAAAGGTGGATGAGAGCTGTGTAGGTAGTCTATTTGCAAGCATGAACATGCAAAGACCATCTGAAGCTTCTCGAGATCCATAGAGGTAGTCCAAGATCTAAGACTCGTAGATTGCAGGAAGGTGAAGAAGACAAAGACATTGAAAACTCTCAGGATCTCTATATGCAACAAATCAAGGGCAAGTGTTGGACTGTTATCTTTGTACCTTCTTTGCTGATGTAATTATACATAAGACTTCAAGAGCCAAAGGTCATTTACACATCATTTTAACGATTTTTATCAGCAAGTGTTGGACCTTTGTCTTTGTACCTTCTTTGCTAATGTAATTATACTTAGACTTAAAGAGTCAAAGGTCATTTACACGCACATTGTGAAGTCTGTAGCTGTGCATCTCTCTTTACTTAAATAAAACCTGTATTCATACCACAACCTTGCCTTGGCATAGAGTTACAGACGAATAGTACTTTGTCGACTTTAAAACTCCTTCAGTATGCATGCGTAGAGATATGGAAACTAACCCGCATTGTCTTTAGAGCTGCCCCACAGTACATATGATAATTCCTCTAGCTTGTTGCTAGGACATAGCACGACTTCAGTTGGGGGATGGCCGCCTAGCTTTCTGAGGGGTGTCACGCCTCCTCGATCGATCCAGCCTCTCCAATGTACAAAGTTCCAAGGTCAGTGGGTCTTACGGATAGAGGCACATGATGCGACGCCTTATGCTTGATAGTGTCCTGTGCCCTCACTAGAGGATAACTCATGGGAGGCAGTGTCGAGCATCATGCTTGGAACATTTGGGTTACCTGCTGCAGTTTTGTGATGGGAGGCCATTAGGTTCCGTGGGAAGCCACCATAGTTGCCATATGGCAAGATATAATCTATACCATGCGCACCATTTGGGAGCGTGGGACTCGAATGGCCGTTGAGAGGTGGGCATATTTCTGCAAGGCATGGCGTTCAAGTGGCTTAGGTATGCACAGAGTGAGGCATTTGCTGGATGTAGAGTCCTCTACATTGGTTGCTAGCCCCTGTTTCAAAGATTCCCTAGGCGTGTAGGGTACTCTGAAAACAGGCTGGTTGGACAACCCGTTCTCTAGCATTTCTTCCTCGATCTGCAACCCATGGTTGACTGATTTGTAGGGTTGGTTTTTCAAGCATAAATAGAAAGTTTTTTTCGCGGGAAAAAAAAACTCAGGCACTATGTTTGCTTCAAATGTTCTTCATAAATAATTGTGTCCCAAGACATCGGGGTTATACTACCATGTTTTTTGTGAAGTATGCTCTTTGTATGTCCCAATGAGAAAAGTTTCTCGTCTAGTGCTTAATGTTTGCAACAAATTCATCACAAGCATAAAGCAAATTGATTTTTTTACGCATGTGCATATCAGTCATGCCAAAATGTCTCCATAATCGTAATTGAGATTCTTATAAGAGGCTATCATGTAAGCAGATGGTTCTGACTTTTGATTGGTGCAGTGAAGGAAGTTCACTGTTGGATGCTAATTCCGGTGGGAACATGCAGGCAAGAAATGTTTTTCCCCCTAATTGTGCAGTTATTGATGCTTCTGTGTGATTCTTGCTAGCTTGTGAAAGACTTTGCAATTTCAGGAATATCTAAGTACCACACTCAGGTTTTTGGCCTTGGCGCCACGTGTGATAGTGCCCATGCATGGGCATTTCAATCTTTGGCCTGTGCATATGCTTTGCAACTACATAAGGTGAGAGTGCATTTAAGTAGTCTCTTTCTCTCTCTCTTATTTGTTGGGATGATGTAAAATGTTGAATTTGAAATGCTGATTACAGGCATCGGCAGGCTAGGGAGACACAAATTCTCGAATCCATTGAAAACGGGGCACAAACAGCCTTTGATATAGTCTCTCAAGCTTATGCGGAGACTCCTCCCACAATGTGGACGACAGCTCTTTCCAATGTGAAGCTACATGTTGACCATTTGAGCCAGCTCCAAAAACTTCCACCGGTAAGTATGTTGTCTTGTAGATCATTTCAATTTAAAATCATTGGCATTTTTGCTACAACTTAACCCGTTTGGCAGGGCTTTCCAATGGATCGTTTCAGGAGAAGTTGTGGATGTGCGTTTTTCCTTGGTTGTCTTCCGAGGGTTGTGGCGCATTCTTTACCAAGGAGTTGGAAGTCATATTTAGGTAACAATTTTATCAGGAATTTGTCACTAGCTGTGTTTATGGGTTCAATCTGCTATGTATGTATAAGAAAAAAACTTTGAATCTAGCATTTCAAATGTTAATAGAATGGTTTTTCTCCTAATACTTAAGACTTCAAATAAGATATTTTGAAATGCACCAACTTTAACAATAAGGAAAGTACTTTTATTGTGTGGTGTTGGTGGAGTTTATTGAACACCTATATCGAAATCTTCAAATTGATAGAACTTTTCCTTTATATATTGTGAAATAAATCTTTTCAAAATTATGTGTTCCTATCAAATACAATGGTTTTAGAAACACATTAATATTTCTCCGACATGGAATTCGTGAATCTATGACTAATTTCATGTCCATGTTGATTACAAGGGAACTATGTTAATAAAGTCCATTGCTATGATTTTTAATGGAGCCAATGGATGAAATAAGCCTTGGCTCCTTGTATAGCCATATGAGAGTTTGTGGCGAGTAACGTATTTAATAAGAAATTCATATATATCACATCACATTTGTGCCCAATGAAACTAAATTTTAAGGTGTGTTGAGCTTAGTACAAGATTGTGACTTTCTTCTATGATCTTCTCCAACATGCTTGTCGTAATGCAAAGCTAATGTTGCATCCATCAAAAATTATATCTGACATAAAAAATTTATGTCCTCCATTACAAATGCTTTTTAATCTTATGAAAGGTTGGATAAATCATTGATAGATCTCTTAGGCTTTCGAATCTTCATAATATCTTGAATTAATAGTATTCAATTATCCTCTCCTAGATGACGTAGTAGCCACATCATTCTCCTTACTAGCAATATTTTGAATTTGGAAATCGAATGCTGAAAATTTACCCATCCCATACCTTCTCTAAAATCAAATTACATGGAGACTCGTTAGTACAAGTAGCAGTTGCTTGAGGCTCCATATTTCTCTACAAAGTTTCAAATAGGTACCCCTAGATTGAAAAATAGGCACTTAATTAATGTGTAGGGAAGGGCGGGGAGTGTAAAAAATTAACATAAGCCTTATTCCAATTAACGTAAGAGCGAGGGAGTGTAAAAAATTAAGTCCTCGTGAAGATTTGAGAGAAGGGTATGAGCTTTTAGAAAGTTTTGTTGGCTCTATAAAGAGCAACCCAAGCTGAAGAGAGGAGAAGGGTGATGGGATATCTCAAGGTGTATGCTCCAGGCACACCTTAGTTTCTATGTGTGTGTGCTAGAGGCATAGTTAGGTGCCCATAAGCACTGTTAGGTGGTGGTAGAAGCCACATAGGATGATTGAGAGAATCTAGGAGCAGATTGAGGAGATGATTGTGAAGCTCAGAGGTCATCAGTGATGTCAATGATCATGTAAGAGGTGCCTACTTAAGGACCTCACCTTTCTTCATTCCATAAGCAAGAATTCTTAGTTTGTGTTTACTCTATGCTTTCCTTTCAGTTTACCAACATGGTATCAGAGCACTTTGATCCTCCTTGAGTCCACTTGTGCCACATCATCTTCTTCTCCTCCATTTTCTTCTTCTTCATCTTCTCCATTTCTTCCCCTTCTTCCCAAATCTTGCTAAAGCTTGTTCTCCCTCAGTTCTCCGCCATTCTCCAAGCCCTTCCTGCTGGAGATACCCCTCGTTTGGGCGAACTTCCACCTGCAAGCAATTCTCCACCATTCTCCAAGCCCTTCCTGCTGGAGATACCCCTCGTTTGGGCGAACTTCCACCTGCAAGCAATTGAAAAAAAGAACGTCTCTGCTGGCTGCCATTCTTCAAACAGCGCATTTTTTCGTCATTCTTATGTTGCAAAATACTCCTTGCCTGCTGTACCATTGCTCGAGCCCTCTTAGGAGTAGATGAGCGACCGCAAGACGAACATTTTGAGTCACTTTGCAGCCCATTTGGTTCAGTAACAAAGGCGAAAACGTCAAAACACAGGTTCAGTCTGCAACAACTTCCTCGGGCAATATCGCGCGCCATTTCACCTAACCTCTGTGCTGGATATTCTTTGGTATATGAGCTTTCTTTTGCTTCAGAAAGCCCTCTTTTCTTTGCTTTGAAGAGTGAGATACAAGCTCTCCAAGTTCAGGCCTTTGTTTTGGACAGTTTTGACAAGGTTGTGAGTGTGATGCTACATTAGATACTACTTTAGCATTTCTGAGGTTTTAAAGTTTTGAAAAGCATCAGTACAACTATGTGGCTACAACTTTCTTTTAAGTTGCTATACGTGGATTTGCTTGGAATACTTTCATTTAGTCACCTCTATGAAGCATGCAAGTGAAAACATCATTGATTTGTAGTATGGATTTTGGTTGCTACTCTAAATGCTTGTATTTTGAAGCTCTTCAACTCTTTCTAGCCTTGTAAGAGAGTAGACACTACCCACTCTGGGTTAGACCCTCTCATGGCTACCATCTTGAATATGGATAAGTTCAATGGTAAGGGCTTTCACACATGGCATATGAAGGTTAAGTCTGCATTGATGAGGGAAAACCTCTGGGGGCTTGTCAAACCAGCTTCAACTTCTTCTTCAACAACCTCCAATGCTGGAGAATCCTCAGCTCTGACACGCCCGGCAAGAGATCCTGCTAGAGAGGAGAGAGCCTATGGCATCATTGCTCTTGTCTTAGGAGATGACTATATTCATCACATCTCTAATTTGGAGTCTCCTTCTGAAGCTTGGCAGAAGCTTGATATTTTTTTTGGTGCTAGCTCTCACATCTCAAAATTGTCACTTAAGATTGCTTTCTTCGAATTAAAGATGGCTAGTGGCACTCCTTTGGCTACCCATGTCAATTACATGTGGAGTCTCATGACTCAACTTGCTTCTATCAACTCTCCTATCACTACAGATGATGCAATGGCGGTGTTGCTCAAGAGTATGCCTGAAAATTATGATCATGTTGTTACCACTTTGAAAAATCTTCCTAATCCTAATCTTAAAGGTCTTATCTCTGCTCTTCAAGAAGAAGAAAGGCACATGGAACTCCGGAAAGGCAATGACACAGCCTATGCCATAAAAATCTAGAAGGGCAAGTTTTCACCTTGCAATCATTGTGGGAAGACTAATCACCTCTCAAGAGATTGCTTTAAGATCAATCCATGCAAACACTGTGGCAAAAACAATCATCATGAAAAGTTTTATAGAGCAAAAAAGGAAGCAACTTCAAAGTCAGAAACTGCCAATCTACTTGCAGTTGATGTGCCTCCACAAGATGAGGCATCCTATGAAGATTATGCTATTTGAATCATCTCCATGTATGCTCCAGATCTCTCTTTTTTTTTTGAGTCAAGGTACTCAGCCTGGATAGTCCTCCAAAATGAATGAAATAAACTATTGTGTGTTTTGTAAACACCTCTGGTCACCATATGATGTAGGCCACATGTAGGCCACGTGTATGTGTTTTTTCTCCATGGTACCTCCTGCAGACATTGTGTGCATGTACATGCAGGGGAGATAACCATTGGAAGGTCTTTTGTATCCCTTTTGTTTACTTCACACCCTTGGGAACCCCTTGCTAGCATGAGAACCTAGCCATAGATTTATTCTTGACCACCATGAGATGGCATGAGAAACTATGAGACTAGATGTATCCTTGACATAGCATGAGGCATTCCCTTGAGGGGGGGTATGATGGGATATCTCAAGGTGTATGCCCCAGGCACACCTTGGTTTCTATGTGTGTGTACTAGAGGCACAGTTAGGTGTCCATAAGCACGGTTAGGTGGTAGTAGAAGCCACTTAGGATGATTGAGAGAATCTAGGAGCAGATTTAGGAGATGATTGTGAAGCTCAAAGGTCATCAGTGATGTCAATGATCGTGTAAGAGGCGCCTACTTAAGGGCCTCACCTTTCTTCATTCCATAAGCAAGAATTCTCAGTTTGTGTTCACTCCATGCTTTCCTTTCAGTTTACCAACAAAGGGGGGATGTCAAGGCCTCCCAAAGGAAGAATAGGAGGGGGGGGGAGAGGAGGGGAGGGAGAGGGAGAGGGAGAGGGAGGTTAGAGTGGAGAGAGGGTGTGCAGGGAGGAAGAAGATGAGAGGAGGCGAGGGAGGGAGATGTGCAGGAGTGGGGGAGATGTGCAGGAGTGGAAGAAGAAGTTGAGAGGCGCTTGAATGGAGGGAGAGACGCAGACGCGGGGGTGGAAGAGGCACAGACACGGACATTAATTAAAGGATCAGGATAGGTTAATTGATGGTAGGAGGTGGGCGATGAGTAACTAACTAATAGAAATGAGAGGGGGAGTGAATAGGCGTAGTTTCAAATAGATATAAATTTTTTTATTTAACTCTCATATCTCATTTTGAAATCCAAGGGAATGAGAATTTAGTTCAATTGGTATAAGATATTCTTTATAATTAAAAAAAGATATATTTCAAATGCTTCAACCCTCAAATGTTGGATATCTTTGTCCATAAAATTCTAATTAATAGAATCCAATTCTACTCTCCTAGATGACACATTGGCTACATCATTCTCTTCACTAGCAATATTTTGAATTTGGAAATTTAATGCATTACCCATCCCATATGCTTGAATAGAGGGAGAGACGCAGACGCGGGAGTGGGAGAGGCACAGACACGGGCATTAATTTAAGGATCATGATAGGTTAATTGATGGTAGGAGGTGGGCAATGAGTAAGTAACTAATAGAAATGAGAGGGAGAGTGAATAGGCATAGTGTCAAATAGACATAAATTTTTTTATTTAACTCTCATATGTCATTTTGAAATCCAAGGGAATGAGAATTTAGTTCAATTGGTATAAGATATTCTTTATAATTAAAAAAAGATATCTTATATTTCAAATGCTTCAACCCTCAAATGTTGGATATCCTTTGTCCATAAAATTCTAATTACTAGAATCCAATTCTACTCTCCTAGATGACACAGTGGCTACATCATTCTCTTCACTAGCAATATTTTGAATTTGGAAATTGAATGCATTACCCATCCCATATGCTTTTCTTGGATAAGCGGCTTCCACATCAAATACCAAACTCTCTAATTATATGCATGTAGAATGAATTTAAGACCCCAAGATATTGCTTCTAGTACTTGAGAGCATGAATAAATGCCAAAACTTGTTTTCATAAATGTCATAATCTAGTTCAGCTAGTTGAAGTCTATTGCTCTTGTATGCAACTACCTCTCAATCTTGCATTAGGTTTCCACCTATGCATCCTCTACTCGCATAAGTCTTAGGGCCAAGAAATTTGATTTCACTTGGGAGAAGTTCATATTCTTTGCATTGATGTAGTGCTTATTCTCTTTAAGAAGTTTCGACACCATTTGCAAATGGTCTTTATGATCTTCTATTTTTGCTAAACATAATAATATCATGGCGAAATGTACCCACAAACTTTTGTTAAGGGTGAAAGATTATTCCCATCAAAGGATTGAATGTTAGTGCACATGATTTATCCAAACAAGACTATGAGATATTCATACAACCCTGTGAAGTAGGAATTCTTTTTTGTAATCGTGTGGAGAAATTTGTATGTAATAATAACCAATATTCAAATCAATGGGGTTGAAATAGAAGCTGCTCCCAATGGATCTAAGATACAATCAATTCTTGAAATTAGGGATTGATTCTTGATTGTGATCTTGTTTAACATAGGTAAGAAAAACCCATGCATTAAGGAACATCTCACTTCAAAGTTAATAGAACAAGAGAACAAAGTGGTGAACTACTTGAACTTGTGAGACCATGCGCCCCAAAGCTCCTAGACTTGCCTCTTGCTAACTTTACTAGCTTGATATGGTGGTCTATTAGGTGGGTAGAGAATTAAATCAATGTTGGTTGGTGTAGTGGTAAAGATCTTGGCAATTCATTCACAAAACAATGTGAAGATCATCTTGGAAACTTATGCCTATCCTTGGAAAGCTAGTCCTCATTCCACCTTTGTTTGCTTGAATTAGATTAAAATGCAATGCACCTTTCATAACTTTGGAAATGTGGATATGAATTATCATTGGGAATGAGGCTCTTGGAAACTCCCTCTTTTAGATTGATCTCTTGCCTTCTTGCTTCACTTTAATAAACTTATTAAGGAAATCATACGATGGCCACAATTTGTAGTGCCATGGTTGCTCAAGCAAGGTATCCACTCCGTCCAATGCCCCATAAGAAAATTAATGTGTTCAAGATAACCATATGTATGAACTTGTAGCTTCTTAACCATTGTTTCCACTTTCACTTCTTTCGAATCCTTGAAAGCTCCCTTTGCACATTAGTCTCTTATTTAGAAGTTCCCATGATGCCTAGTGTTGTCATTGGAACTATGGAAAAGAAATAGGGTTGGATCTCCAACCATACGCCAAGATTTTAGCAAAGCATCTCAAGGATCATCCCCACATTCTTGCAATTGAATTGCACTGGCTTTAATTGCCTTTCTACTTACCTTGTTGGGGCGTCCATATTTATCTTCCTATAGAAGCATTTTAGGAACTTATTAGCACCATCCATCACATTAGATACAAAGAGCTATATCTTGAAAAGGTCCAGCTCTACCCACTTTCACAACTATCTTGAGGGTCTTTTAGCTTGCTATTTTTAGTGGTTATTTCTCCTAGAGAGATTTCTTTCTCCCTTAAGTAGGTCCTCATCCCATACCAAAGCATCTATTGACCTTACACTTTGCCTTATCGTTGAGTGCCGGGTTATCAAATATGTCTAGCTCTTGGAGCAAATGCTTGCAAATTCCATGCATAAATTTATTGCATACTCATCTTGATCTTTATTTGCAAAAGCTTTAACCATGAGAATCGCCTCTTCAACATATTCTCCAACCATCCCTCCTTGCATTATTGGAACATATGCCATTTATACAACACACCTTTCATGAAATCCCATGGTAGGAATTGTTTCTAAAATGTTAGCTTGAGTTCTAAGCCATCATTACAAAATGATATGTTGCAATTCCATCACCAGATGCCATAGAGCCATTGAATCATCAAGGAAGAGGGTGGCAAAGTTGATCTGTTCTCACTTGGCTGGATGGTCCCTTGCAAAATAAGTATCGAACTACTACATCCAAGATATCAGTACCTTTAGCTTGTGTTCACTTCAATACTTCAAGGACTTATACATTTCTCCCAACTTCATCTTTCTTAAATAGTAACAATGGTTTGAATAATCATCTGAAGAAGTTGGATTATAAGAAGAAAATTGTGTTATTGTTGCTTCTTTGCTCATGCTTCTCACGTTGCATCTCTTCCACTTCATCTAGAACATGGTTGTCCTGAAAGACATCCTCATCTCTTCCACTTCATCTAGGGCATGATCCCCTCAAAGACCTCCTTGTCTCCATCTTGAGTCATCGACTTTTGTGGTAACGTCTTCTTGGCCATAGCATCATGCATGGCCTCATCCATCTCCTCTAAGTCATAATGTGACTACAAAAATGTAACAACAAATCAATCAGACACCACAACCAACCTAGGAGAAATTGTCAAGGGAAAAATGAGATTACTAGACATCAACTTGAGGCTTTCATAACTATGTTTGAGTCTTGTAGATTAGCATAAGCCCAATCAATATTCAATTAATTTTTCTACAGATTAAATTCGCATTACTCATTCATCACAACATTACTACATCATGACTATAGAGGTCCATAGAGTTCAATCCGGTGGGGTATGAACAAGGTCATGTTCTCTCACTAGGATTGGTTTCCCAATCTTGCAAAATTTCTATATTTTACCCACAAAAAGAGAGACAAGAATTATGACTCTTCAATAGAACTTTTAAGACCCTAACTGAGCCTTAACTCCAAAGAATTTGGCAGATACAACTAAAATAGTTTGGTATCCAAGATTCATTTACAATGCTTCGCAATACTTTTAATAGCATTAACTCCAAAGAATTTGGCAGATACAACTAAAATAGTTTGGTATCCAAGATTCATTTACAATGCTTTGCAATACTTTCAATAGAGTGGTCCTAAAGGGGGGTTCCCAAAGGCATCTGAAGCTTCTCTAAATATCCATAGAGAATGTTAAGACAAAGAGCATCAATGATGATGAGAGCCTTCCTCTCAGTTGCAATAAGTTGCATGTAAGGATAGAATAGATTTAGAACATCCAAAAGTGAAGTTATTCTACATCCGTACAAGCCTAAATCTTATATAGAGTAGCAACCCCCCTAAACTCTTGAAAATCAAAGATTGAATGAGGAAGTAAGTTAGAATAGGTACCAGAGGATAAATCATAGCAAAAGAGTTGACTAGAAGCTCACAATAAAAAGTAGAGATTTCTTGAATAGACAAGGCTCAAATTACTTAGTTTTGGCTATCATAGGGTGCCTTTTGCCAACAATTGAGCACACAAAATCAAGAAATACTCCAAAATAACTTTTAAGGGCAAATAAGCAATGATTTGGTAAAGTATGTAGAGGTTTGGCCTTTTGGAAAGAAATCACAATTTTCTAAATGGCTAGGTTAGGAATAGATTGAACTAGAGATGAAGCAAGATAACTACCCAATCGTAAGAGTTGTCATTATTTTTATTTGAGGGATATAGAATACTATAGAGAGTGCACATTAAAGTAGATTGTGATTTGGAGCAATAGACAAGAAGATATGGCAAAAATTATGAATCATAATTCAAGTGCACTTACAAATTGGCCTGAAAAAGCAACTACTAGGGTGATCTTGACCTAGAATAGCTTTAGGCTTTTAAAGAATTTCCATGACCCCTCTGCTCTCAATTTATTTTTATGGATTTTAGAAGCCAATTTTAGGGTTGGTTGGATTTAACCTAAACACTCGTAATCAATCCAATGCCTGCACATGACTTGCATACACGTACATCAAATTTTGACCAAAGTGTGGTGTCTAATGGTTATGCCTAGAGTAGATTATTCTTGGCCTTAATTATTTAGGAGGCCATACGTAAGCCATGTATGGAAAATTCTTACACTTCGCAAATCATAGTACCATGATTACTTCTTGGCCTTAATTATTTAGGAGGCCATAAGTACTAAGCTTACCATGTATGGAAAATTCTTATGTTTGGCAAATCATAATAACATGATTTGGTTTTTTTTCGCTTTAAGATTTGTATTTGAATCCATATATCCCATTGCATGAGCATAATGCATATGCATTAAATGTAGACCATTTGTGCATAGACATAACAAAATAGAGTTGTATATAGTAAGCAACATTGTAGATGAAATCAGTCATAATTGTACATATATATAATCTAATGCTATGAAATAATGTGTTATATCAATACTATTCAGAAAATTATAAATGATACAATGGGAAACATAATACAATGCTATGAAATAATGTGTTATATCAATATGATTATAAACAGTACAATGGGAAAACTTGTAAGTGCAAAATGATCATTGCACTAACATTTAGAGAATTAAAATGGTTGTAATCAAACTCATAGTCTACAAAAAGCTCATCAGCTAGAAATCTCAAAATGGATAACCATGCACATATTGCCACCATTTTTTATGTGCAAGGTAGTATCTCTACTATTTATCAAAAGAACCAAAAAAATATTATAGTTACTTGACTCAGGCTATTACAATCATAAACCTTGAAAGGGAGTGTAACATCTTATACATGCTATCAAAGAGATTTACTTCTTTGCATTCTTTGCACTCTTTATGCCTCTCTTGCTTGTCTCGGCTTTTCCCTTGCCTATCTTCTTCTTCTCTTCCTTTTGCTTCATAGACCCAAGTATTTCTCAAGGTATGTGTGTCCCTTTCTTTTAAACATGGCTTGCATACTCACAATATCCTCTTAAATCTCTCGATAGGCTTATCTTGATCTGAGATTTCCATGTCAATGCCTTTCATGCTACAAGGAGCAATCAATGTCAACTAAGCCTTTTATAATCTTGTAGTGGACCTAGAGATTTCCTAGTATGTTGTTAAAGCCTATTTGGTGGGGGCCATTGGAAACCCATATGTACTTGTGAGATTGCATAACAATGCTATGAAATGAGCTAATTCGTTATTTCAATATCATACAAAACAGAAAGAGGGGGGCAGATGTGTCTCTTTAACACTTAAGTACATTCCAAAGTATCATAGTGCATAATGATGTCTATGAATTAAATCTACATGTACAAGAGAGAAGATTGATATGAGCATATGTAGCCTTTATATCACTTAGCCTAATCTCATATCCATCTCCTCACATGCATCTTGGAACATTCTATGTCATAGTTAATATGAGCACAATAACCTCACTATCCTCACTGATTAGCAGAAGCTCATCCTCGAGAAACTTTTATATGAGCATCTTCAAATTGTCCAAAAATGGAATTAACTAGCTCAAAATGAACAACCTCATTTACTAAGCTTGGCCAATGATCCCAAATAGAACAATCAAAGTAAGAAAGTATTCTTGCAAATAAATAAATATTCTTATTTCTCAAATAATAAAGCTCAACGATCATTTTGACCATGTCCAATACCTTTTCTTGTTGATGTTGTAGCATCACCTTCTTTGTCTTCTTGGACATTCTTATCTTTGCACTTTCCAAGTAAGTCTTGATTTCCATCAAACACTTGGAATTATGAGTTGATTTTAATATGCCCACCCCCATCGAGAAAATGTTATCGATGCCAACCTGTTCTTCTATTCTAATTCAATTTTAATATTCCCACCCCCCATTGAGAAAAAGTTCATTGATGTGACCCAATTTTTCTATTCATACGTTTAGGCACAATTGGAAGATTTGCAACAAGACAAAGGTAGGTCCCTGTATACAAAGCAGTTTAATAGCTTTGCTCCTTATGAAAAGCTACCTTTTTTATTTGCATAGTATCTAGCTTATTTGTTGATTTTTCCTTTGAAGTTTGTACTTATAATGAAGACTCCAGATATGGGGCTTGAGAAAAACCAATTCAAAGCAAGGTGAAAGATAACAAGGTACTCAATGTTAGGTTTAAGGACCCATACGACATGGCAATAGTTTTCCTGGTTGGATTGGAATGGAATAGAATAACCATTAGTTCTTTCTAGGTGCTTATGTAAGGGGATTGAACTCGTTTGTGGGAGGTGCTTGTTGTGGTGAGGCTCATGATGTCTTTGTTGCATGAACTTCAAGAAGCAAGTCAAATCCCCCCATCTTTGTTGAAGAAGCATCAAGCAGTGATCACGAGAAAAGAAACGATTATGACCAAGGCAAATATCACAATAAGGTGGCGCTAATGGTGAACAAAAATGTCCATCCCCTAGCTCGTATTATTGGCCTATTTTTTTTTCCTCCTTTTAGATTCTCAGAATGCTTGAAACTGCCTCAAGCCAGGCATCAGAGGTTGATGTCTCCGAAGAAAAGGAAAATATCCAAGCTCTATTGATATCTTTCTACACTACCTAAAGTTGAAACAAATGAGGATCTGCTTTAAACCAAGAAGGGTTGTTCTTTATTCTTGAACCAAAATAAAAAATAGAGAACAATGGTTTATGATTACATAGTATTAAAGATGATAATATACTGTACTTGTGGGAAATAGTCTGGTCCAATAAACCTTGTAAAATGTATATTCTATCCATTTTGGCTTCTCTCCTAAGATCCCCCACATGTCTGTTATTTTATATGAAAACCCTTCTTGTGCCTGAGTCAACCAATTGAATGTAATTTCTTGTAAGGCTAGATAAGTGGGAGAGAGAGAATTTGCTCTAAGCTAGCTTGACAATTCCTGACCTCTCATCGGGTTAGTAAGTCCACACACCTTAAGTGTGAGGAAGGAGATAGGCTTACCCACCATAAAATTTTCCCCCCTTTTTAGCCTTAGGGGTAGGGCTTTTAGGCAGGATATTCTGACCCTTCACTTGAGATAATCTTGTCTTATTATGGACAGTTTGTTGGACTTTTCCTTTAAGTTTAAAGTCGTTTTCAACTACCTTAGTGGGGAAGGGAGTTCTTTTTTAGACTCATCAACATCACTCTCACTCATATTTGTCTCCTGTTGATTTATTTCTTTTTCAAATTCTTGAGGCCATCCAGGTTTTACATCGTCCTCTTCCATATCATTTTCCTAAATCCGTTGATCAGTCTCTTGATCAACTAATGCCTCATAAGCATTACTTGTCTCAATTGTACTGGCAAGAGCCTCCATAACATGCTAGGTGTTGATTTTCTTATTTGGTTCAGCCACTTTGGAACTAGGACTAGGTTGAGATTGAGCTCTGTTAGCTTTAACAGTCTATCTAGTTTTAGGAGGTTGAGTGGTAGGGGTAGGTTCCATAGAAGGCTTAGCTTTATTCCTCCTTAGAGGATAGTTTTTCATTGTATGTGAAGACAATCCACACATAAAGCATGAGTTGGGAAGATTTCTATAGATTAATGATTGCTCCTTGTATATGCCCCCATTTCTATTGACAATAACTAGGGTGTCACAGGGTTCCTCAGCAACATCCAACTTTACACAGACCTTTGGTTTGCCCATAGGGTTGATAAACACCTCCTTCTTTACCCCTTCTAAACTTCTACAAAAAGAATTTGCTTAAAGAACCAACAAAAAGGGGAGATCAGGTAATTCAACCCACACAGGGATAGTAGTAGACCTAGGTCTCTCAACATTAAAGTCTTCTTATAAAATTTTCAAATATAGAGGTTGATTTTTAATGGTCCACATCCCTTGATGTAAGGCATCAAAGGCCATTTCCACCCTCTCAAATAAGAAACAATAAAATCCTTTTTTGAGGAGTCTAACGCTAGTAACAACTAAGCCTCTCCTAACCCAGTCTATTCTAAGACAATCCTTTTTTGAGGAGTCTAATGCTAGTAACAACTAAGCCTCTCCTAACCTAGTCTGTTCTAAGACAATTCTCAAGAAAGGTAGCAAGAGGTCTAGGATCAAATTGGAAACCAATTAACATGTGAGTGGATAGTGATTCAGTGGATTTCTCATGAAGATCCTCATCCCAAAAGACAATAAATTTACCTTTTGAATATTATTTTGCCTCCTTCTGAGATTCTGAGCCCTTCTGAAGTCTCTCTCATTGGAAGGTCCTGTGGTCCAGTTCCACTACATGGGAATGTCCTCCACCTCATTCATTGCTGTGGCTGGATTGGCTCGAATTTTTGGAATGGTTGGGAGGGAAGGATTTGCTCTATGTACCACTTTCTTCTTTTTGGGCCTTTAGAGTCTTTCATAGAATCGCCTGATTTTCTATCGAGGTGTTTTGATTCTCCATCGCCTCGCTGTGCATGGACTTTGTCTGACAATTTTTTTACAACTTTTGCAGACTTTAATAATTGGTTTTCTTGTCCTCCAAAGTGTTTTGCTTCTCCTATGCTTCATAATTCATGGCCTATTGTGGATAAGAGTTAGAGGGTCATCCTCCAAAGTCTCCCAGGGTCTTCTTACTTGTCTTTCTGAATTAGGAGTGCAAGAATGTTCCATGAAAAGCGGGGAGAAAAGAGTCCTCCTTTAAAGTTTTGTAGTATTCCTTGTAAGAAGCCCGTAAATCTTTTAGTGCACTTCCATTGGCAGGTCTGCCTGTATCCGCCCTACTTTGATCCTCTTTGCCTCAGGCGTCGCCTTTGTCACCTTCTCCATGGTCCCTTAATCCTACAAAGTTGGTAAAGGAGGAAAGTTGCCAAAGGAGAGCATGTCTTTTGTCCAGTCAATTTTAGGAAACTGGAATCTTTCCACTCCACTCTCCTCATATAGCACAAAAGGTAAGGGACTGATGTGATTGGGAGTCACATCAGGATATTTCGTCTCAAAGGTCACATTACTTCTAGTTTGAAGGCTAGCTTTGTTAGTAGTAGCTAAGTTGGAGCGGGGTCGGAGGAGATGGGCTTTACCATTAGAAGCCACCTCTATCTCTCCAAAGCTCCCCATAAGCTTGACTTCTTTTGATCCCGTTTCAAATTCAATTATGCTCTTCTACACTTCTTTTGTTTTGAGAGGTAACTTTAAAGACTTATACTAGATTTTGAAGCCAAATTATGTTTTTTCTACATTTTTTTCAAGTTTAAGTCACCCATATTTTGAAGATTTTCTTTGGAATGAATACTATTCCTGGAGAAATACAATCCATTTTGTTCCTCTGTGTGTAAAATGAAGAAAGTGAATATATATTTATAAATAAATCAATTAAAATATTTAATTTTCATTTGGAGCAATACTCTCTCTCTCTCTCTCTCTCTCTCTCTCTCATCTACATACAAGCTACTCAAAAAATCACTCTCCCATTGGCAAAACCTTCCATTTCCAAATGTGAGGAACAATCTTGTATTCTTGCTTATACAAATGTTGCAAGTCCTCTAACTTATCACTTCATGGAGAAAACACACTCTCCAAATACCGTATTTACAAGTCCTCTAACTCATCAGTTCACTAACTCATTAGTTCATGTAGAAAACAAACTCTCAAAATTCCATATATCTATCAAAGGGAATGGTACCAAAATCAAGAAATTTCCTCAAAATACATGAATTTCTCTTACTAAGCTTTTTTGAAATCTAAGTGTCCTTTTAATTTTTGTGAGACATAATAGAGAGAAAATAAGAGTTTCATCACGTTTGAGAGTGCTTCTAAGTCTCATTTTTGGAGGGAAATCTTGAGATAACTTCCATTATGTGATTTTGTGTGATTTTTGAGTGGAACACAACTTCTTGAGGCTTTCTAAATTATTATACTCTATCTACTTAGAGTAGTAAGCTTAGTCCTAATTCAACAAGACGTTCTTAAAGAACTAAATTGGAAGGGTAAAATGAAAACAGTATCAAATCTTGTATATTGGCATTTCAAGCTTCATTAGTTAACAATCTTCTGTGTTTTCAAGATCAAGTAGAAGTCACCATCAACAATGGAACTCAAAACCTTTGTGTTCATTGTGGTCACCTCCATTGGGGCATGTTGCTTTGCATGGTCCCCATAAATGCTCAAGGCACCCTTACTGAATGATTGAGGTCATAAGGGCCATTTGAGCGTAGGTAACAATGCCCCAGAATACAGAGTGTCACTGCCACCCTAATCATTATCTTCTCCCAACTCTCCTTCAAAATTATAGCTTGATATGTAGTCAGTAAGCTAGTAGCTACCTGCATAGTCTTTGTTGACATCTGTCATATGGCCTAGCTTGATTGTAGCATTACCAGCTGAGACTTTGAGAGGCAGGCTGCAGGACAGCCAGCACCTGTTTCATTTCAGGCATGTCTCGAATTCCTGATTTTGTATCTCTTGTCAAAGCTTCTACAGACAGTCAGAAGGGGGAGTAATCGCATTCCATGGGCACCAAAAGCTGCCCAAATGCAGTGTGACAGCCCCAAGGCTGTATGCAGTCAGAACAAAAAGGATGGAAATGAAGAGAGGAAGGGGTAGGATGACCAGAAGAGACAGGCAGAACGAGTTTTGTGACAGCAAGGGGGAGCATAACAGAGATAAATGAGAGATGGAAGCCAAGGGTGTGAGTGGAGGAGAGGAAGGTGGGGTCTGTAGTGTGTGTGTGTGTGTGTGTGTGTGGACTTTCCATTTCTAGAGCTTGATGAGAAGAGAGAATGGGAGAAACATGTTGCAGTAACTGATTCCTTGCTACAAGAACCTCTTATGAAGGAGGATCAGGTGCCCTGAATTGTTTGGAAAAATGATCCACATAGGCTATAGCAAGTTGGGCTCGAGAAATCATAGAATCTTTAGTGTCCTACTTTTTCATTTTTTTCTCTTTTGGTACTCTCTGCAACAAGCCTTCTATGATTGTTTGCAGACCAAGTACATAGATCATGATGTATATATGTCCTATGTTGAGGTTTTCTCTTGGTGTATTTTCCATCATCCTATTTTGGGATGGTGATTCTATAATATAAAGCAACTCGATTTTTCACCCCAGAGAGAGAGAGAGAGAGATTTGAAGGTGTACCAATGTATCCATTGCACTAGATCATTGTGTTTAAATAAAAGTCAAATGTTTTGATTGGTGGCTTTTTATAGATGTGTGAAGAATTTCATCACTTAATTGTGAGGTAAAATTACCTTATACATGTTTGCAAGACATGATTTGCTCATTAGCAAGGATAAGAACATGAGTAGTGGGATACAATAGCAAATGAGCAGAAACAATGGAAAGGTGTATTAGAAAACAAATCGACATCAACATCACCAACAAAATATCACATACAAGTGAGTATACTCAGCCTCATGCAAAGGATTTTAATATTTGTGTAGTTCAACAGAGTTTTAAATCTTTCCATTTACAATATGCATAAGTTTTTGCATCATGCAAAGGATTTTGATATTGATGTGGTTCAAGAGAGTGTTGAATATGGCATGCCATCTACAATATGTGTAAGTCTTTACAAGTAGTTGAAAAGCTTTTTTTTTCCCCCAAAAAGATTACTTCATTAAGTATGAATGAAAACCACAAGAGTAAGATTGTGCAGAAGTACATCATGACATGTATGAAAGAATAAACCAGCTCAGAAAGAGCTAACAAAAATCTAGGGTGGAGGCTGAAAATGCCACCTCAACCCTGAAGGAGAATCAGAGTAGAAAGGAGATCCTGCCAAACTTTGAAAAATATCTCTCCTAGCGGTAACTGCTCTTAAAGATCCCTGCATGCTCACCTAAATGGCCATCAAAGTGTGTATAGTACCAGTCCATATATTGGCCATAGTCTAGGAAGGGTGAACATGGGAACTCTCCATCACTCCGTACATCTGGCCCTCCAAATATGCCAAGCTGAAATACTAGCTAGAATCGCCCAAGATGTGTCTATAGAGGCATGGGCAGCTCTAAAAGGAGTGAAAGGAACATCCTGGAGGAAACATGACTACATAAGATGGCATTGTATAAAGAAGGTTGAATCTGAGCCATGTCCCTCAAAAAACACTTGATGACCAGTAAGAGAACCATGCAACTAATCCCCAGGTCATAAAGAAGGGTGCTCTATGAAAAATGCAAAGTATCCTAGCAACACACTTCCAAATCATCCTCAACCTATCTGCACTCCCAGAGGTAAAGTTGAACTGACTCAACTACTGTGTGGCATCAAAGACATGCAGGGTCAACAGCCCCGAACCTAGATCTCCACAAGTTCATTGCAATCACTCCGTGAATAGAAAGCCAAAAGAAAAGAGTGATTTTTCTATTCCTAAGAGATTTCCAGAGCCTCCTCTAAAAGTTTTTATGCACATCTGCAGAAATCTAAAAACTATCCCAATGATGAGATCTGGAGGGCCTCCAACCTATATTACTGAGAGGAAATCTCTAAGAATTTCTAACTATGTAATGAAAGAAGGAGATGCTCTTCTCTTGGTGCCCTTCATCAATCCACTCCCACTCCCCAGGGTCCCACTGCAAGGATCTAATGGGGGAACCACCATATAACCAGAGTCTCCAAGACCCGATTGCCAGAAAAACAGGGTTAAGATCAAGATACCACTGTGAATCCTTCCCCCACTCCATGTAACCTGCAATCCTGACCAGTTGAAAGGCAAGCCCCAAAAGAATGTCCTTTGGACATTTGTGAATTCTACCTCCCAACTGAACCTCAAAGACAAGGGCATCCTCCTGTGCATCCTGCAAGGCTATAGCCTGTAGAGGAATACCCGTCCTTGTGAAAGCACCCAACCACTTGGACTCTGTGATCGGCATGTCATCTATATCTATCCACTCCCTTGGTATGGTCGCATCTATCTATTGAATCTTAACTGCACTCCCTCTGAGTAGGTTGACTGATAAGAGTACTTGATCCTCTGGAAGCTTCTTGAAAACTTTTCAGGCCCCCGTAGGTCCCCTCTCCCATCTAGACCACTGCATATAATGTGACGCTCCTAGTGATTTGCCATGCTTATCCAATATATAATGATTCCACATGATAGGCTGTCTGTCTATCTCTTCGTGAGAGGAGGGTGGAACTCTACAAAGAGAGTCTTTGAAGCTATCCCAAGCTTTCAAAATGGCAGCCATGAGAGGGGAAGGGGGAGCTCCATCTAAGATGGGCTACAGTAAAGATCCATCTCAAGATGTCCATCCAATCATCCCCATGAGAAGGTGTACAAGATTGAATGTTGCATAAGAAAAAATCCTCCCAAGTCTCTTGTCCAACATCAATCCTCTCACCACCATCTTATAGAGCAAGGCCATGCACTACAAGTCAGGAACAATAATATTGAGACCCCCTTCCCCTATGGGGAGAATGAGGGTCTTCCAAGCCATCTTGGCTATAGCATCTGTACTACCATCTAGTCCACTCCATTGATAGGTCTCTTGAGCTAAGTGATACACTCTCTAGATTAGCACCAACATGAACAAATAGACCAGGCAGTAGCCAGCAACACCTGGTTCATAACCACTACTCTGGATGCAAGGCTAAGTCTAGCAAAACTCCAAAAAAGGACTTTCCTCCTGATGCTCTCCAACATGGGAGCAAACTGTTGTATTGGAGAGATGCCCACCCCAGCCTGGCATCCTAGATACTGATGGAAACACCCCTCTAAATCCAAGTGAACCCAATGTTTGCCCCCCAATTTGGAGTGTCCTCATCACAAATCCAAAAGCCATTGGATTTGTTTTAGTTTATATGAGCCCCTGCTACAATGCAAAATAAATCCAAAGCTGTCCTAAAAGAGTGTGTTTGTGGCATGGCATCCAAAAAAGCCACTGTGTCATCTGCTAGCTCACTATCCAATAACTCCTCCTCCTCAACAGAATCATCGGCCCAATAATATCATCTTTAACTCTAATATAGATGCTCATAGTTTCAACCACAAATAAAAAGAGAAAGCATTTAATCTAGCAAAGACTTGTGACCAAATTTCATACTACAAATCAATGATGCTTTCACTTACATGCTTCACAGAGGTGGGTAAATGAAAGCTTTCCAAGCAAATCTAGGTGTAGCAACTTAAAACAAAGCTGTAGCCATAGTTATACTGATGCTATTTAACACTTTAAAACATTAGAAATGCTAAAGTAGCATCTAATGTAGCATCACACTCACAACCTTGTCAAAACTGTCCAAAACAGAGGCCTGAACTTGGAGGGCTTGTATCTCACTCTCCAAAGCAAAGAAAAAAAGGCTTTCTAAAGCAAAAGAAAGCTCATATACCAAAGAAGACGTAGCACAGAGGTTGGGCGAAATGGCGCATGATATTGTTGGCTGGAGCATCATCAAAATCGACTGGTTTTTGCTTGATTTCTCCTTGAATATGCAGCCATTGCTACTCAGATTTCAACACAAGATAGCCCAAGGTATGGAGAAGCTTCCCCTGAAAGGAATTAGAGAGAGATGGAGCAGACACAGAGAAATCGCAGAAGACAGGTTCGTCGATTTTTGTGGAATGGCGACTAGTAGCGACAATGATTCCTCAATTGCTTGCAAGTGGAAGTTCGCCCCTTCAAGAGGTATCTCCAACAGGAAGGGCTTGGAGAATGGCAAAGAAATGGAGGAGAACAAGCTTTAGCAAGATTTGGGAAGAAGAGGAAGAAATGGTGAAGAAGAAGAAGAAGATGATGATGTGGCACAAATGGCTATCTATAAAAAACTTTCTTCATGGATCAAGGTTCTACTTCCATGTTGTGTTGTTTAATGTAGTTAAGCTAGTCCTAATGTTCAATGCATCTATACATTATCAAATTTTTTTAAAGAAAGGTTTCTTTTCATTTAGAATTCATTTAAATGTGACCATGTTGGCTCTTTGTTTATGGTTTTGAATGCGATCATGATGATGGGTACGAATATGAGTATGAGAATAAAAACACTTCATGGATTGCGACTGTACTTCCACTTTGCCATGGCTACTAATCTTATTGTTTAGTGTGGTGACACATTATTCCGTTTCATTTAGATTTCATTAAAAAGCGAGTATGCATGATTTTTATTCATGGTTATGAATTTGAGTGCGACAATGTGAACTATAATGAATACAAATACGAGTATATGCATGCTCAATTCACTGTTGATATGAGATGCACTATAATATTCCATGGAATGGATTGACAGCCACACTTACACCTTCTAACAAGATTAACTATTTCCCACGTTGGAAAATAAAAACCAATTTCTTGCATGAAATCTTGAAAATATTTCATAGAACAGATGTTTGTAATGACATGTATGGCCCTACTTGGTATTTTATTTTCATTCAGAGTATAGGAACACAAAAATCCCCACCTATCTTCTTTCAACCCATCCCCCGCAACAACCGATGTCCCCGTAATCTATCATGTGGAAACCCTTCAGCTCCATGTGGAGAAAAATCTCGTGCATGACTCAAAGTGGATCATTGAAGGCCAATAGTTGGGTGCACATACGTTGTCGAGCCACAATACACTTGGAGAAGGTGCACTAAATTTTGCATGGGTTTATCTCAAGGACCAAAAGAAGCTCTGGAGAGTCAGGGACATGCATGGAACGTTTGGCACTAATCAATACAAGGTATTTGTCTACAATGGCAGCCTAATCACAATGGATGGAATGTTTGGCACTAATTGATACAAGGTATTTGTCTACAATTTGACGTATCTTCTTCTCAAATGATTATTCTCATTGCTCAAGCATATGCATGTCTCATCCTCATTCTGTTGTGGTGTATAATTCCATCTCCACACAATGATGGTATTTGACAAGCATCGGAATAGGGTTCCCATTGCATGGGCAATCACCTCCTTTTTCTATGAAGGTAGACACTCAAATTTGACTGATGGCTTTCTGTGATTGCATCCTTGATCACAACAAATCGTGGGAGCCCAATGCCTTCATCATCGATGATGCCTTTGCCGAGGTGGATGCTTTGAGGTACGTATGCTTGCATGTGCATGATAGGTTCTTGTATGCCTATCACAACGTCCTAACAAAGCCAAGCTACCAAAAGTGATCCAAGCAAAACACCGAGCCACCAAAAGTGAGCCAAGCTATGTACGAGCACATAAATGTGAGTTTTGAAGTTTTTTCATTATTCTCAAATTCTTGCTGTTAATTGTACTTCCTGCCAAATTCATTAACTTCATTGACTGAATTAGTAGCATGAGTGACTTAATAGGTTACATTATTGACTTCATTGCCACGTCATGAACTTCAATGACTTAACAAATTACTTGAGTGACAAGAGAAATTTCATGACTGACTTCTATGCCATAACATGGAATATACAACCATAGTACTCAACAAAGGAGAATAATGTGAGTTGGTTGAGGCATGTGCTACGCCTCAAGCATTCATAATTGACAAACAAGGATTGAGCAACTTTCTTGTCTTTTATCCTTCTATGATACATCATGCTTGCCTTCATTTGCTTTGCCATGTCTTCTGCATAGCATGGTAGGAAGCTACAGAAATCAACATAAGAATCCAAGTCAACTTGTCATTCCAATAAGCACAGACTTTCTTCAAGTTATGGATTATTCAAATACCCAATAGAATCTCCCTGCTCACAAAACAACTCACTATAAAATTCTTAAGCATAATCAAGATATCATATCACATATGGGCCATATGGATTTGCCACTTTTAAAATCATATTTTACTTTTTCAAAGTTCTCAAAATATGAAAAAAAGAGAACAATACTTTAGAGGTCTCAAAATATCAAAAAATGAAACATAGACAAATGTTATATCTAAGTGACCAGTGTCTCAATATGAGCCATCATATGGATTGGCGGTAGGCATCAAGGCATAATACTTAGACTGATCCCCCTCTTTAGTACCTACAACCAATCTAGCTCTCTTTGCACATGATGCCTACACAAGGTGCTCCACAATGGAATGCACCACACTACTATCACTATCAAAAGAAAATAATGAATGACTAGTAGCCTGGCGTGCTCACATAAGTGGTTCTATTCCATATCCCATCTACATGAAAAGGCCACCTCTAAGACATAGCAAGCTCAAAAGACAACCCACAGAACAAGTGGACCTCTCCACTGATCCTATAGCATGCCTACTCAATGAAGATCCTACCATCTTCTTTGCATCTGGAAGATAGTGAGTCCATGAGTCACTCCTCTGCTTGATGTGAAGTCTATCAAATAGTATCTGGCTCTCCTAGTAGAACATGAATGGACTACGGTCCACACGTCTAGCTAATACTATCATGAAGGAAAGCATTTTCATACAAACAATGAAAGTTTGAATAGAGCTAAACGTTTCTTACCTATTATGATAAAAGCAAACAATGGAAGAAAGAAAACCAACTATCAAATCCTCTCCATTCTCCATGACATGTCCATAAGGCACACTATCCCTCATGACTACAAGTCATGCAACCTTCAAGCCTTAGCTAAACATGAGTGTATTTCTCCAACCATGTAATGCAAGGTCCTTCAAACAAAGATTGTGCCAACATGTTAGAAAGACCAAAATCAAGCAAAATCTCATCCAATTGAGAGACTATGTTTAAAGTTCTTTTACTTGCAAGAGGATAGAAGAGAACTAGCCATCCATCATCACCCAGTGTACTAGCTGCTACACTAATACCATATCTAACATGCTCCTCTATAAGCTTATTCCATGTGGGAATCCCAACATGTCCCTCGATCTCCAAACCCGTAGCGAAGTTTAGTAGTATAGAGTCTACATCCCATTTTACTTTCTTGCCCGTCCTAGTATAATCTCTCCCCTTCCTAGTATAATCTCTCCCCTTGCTAGCAACTCCAAGAAAGAACTCATGTACCTTTGTGTAGGCATCATTCTTCTTAGTAGTAGCGAAATCTAATCCCATGGTAATGTAATCACCTATCGCTGAACCAAACATAGACATGTCTCCATGGCCATCCAAAGGTGATGGGGGGTGATATGTAAATGTGATGGAATCTTTCACCATTTTCTTTTTTCTTGCAATCAATTCAAATGCTTCAATAATAAACAAGAACATAATCTTGATACTTTTTCAAAAAATCAAAGTTGAGATTTCTACCTGGAAGAGAAACTGCAACAACTGGTTCCCCATCCGGTCTCATAAGGTGGAGTATCCACATCCCCTACTTCTACAAAATAGAGATTCCAATACTTTAGAATTGTAACTTCCATTCATTTTTTCTACCAACTAGGCTACAAAATAACTGATGTCATATCTTTCTCTTTAGTTTTTTGGCTTGTTTGCCTAGGGACATTCTCTTCACCAATCTTCTTACTGTTGAGTGCTCAGCAAACATATCTTCTTTACCAGTCGTCTTTACTAGTCTTCTTACTATTAAGTGCTCAGCAAACATATCTCTCTTACCTATAAGTACTTTCCTAGCTCCAGAAAGTCGATCCACCATGGGCAATTACTATGCTCCCACTGGGACAATCCATGCATCAAACTAGAGTACATGCAAGTGTTGGGGTTCCCAATCTCAAGCCATTCTTTGCATTGAGTAGGCATCTCAGTCCACTTATTCTCCTTCATAAGCTGCTTCAAATACCTTCAATGTGAGAGAAGTTTATTACTTTACAAATGGAGAATATCTAGTTCTCTCTGAAAGAAAAGACTGATAGATCATGTATAAGTACCTGAACACAACTCTCTGTGCAACCTGATCAATCTTTGTAGCCTTCCTTGATGCATTTCCATCTCCTCTCTTTGAACCTTTGATAGGGGATTTGCTATCACGTGCCTTTAGAGAGGAGAACATATGCTTTCTACCCTCTAGTGTGATGTACTATTGGAGTGTATAATCCGCAGGCTTGAAATTTCAGGGTTCCCTCTTAATTCATCCTCCAGAATTTTGACATCGGTTTCTTCCCATTTTGCCATTTGGATTACACCTTCCTTGCTTGGTAAATGTGTTGGTGACTTTCCAGCACTTACTTTCACTTCTTCATCACCTTTTTTCTTACTCTTGCTGCTCATGAAGTCAGAGTTGCAAACATCATTGGGATATGGGTGATTTGTAGACATTCATTATTATCATGTATATGCATTGCCATGCCAAGGACATTAGCATAGTCAATTCAAATCAATGTGCATTGTACCTGATTTTGAACTTGTTCAGGACTATCGGAGCCTGCCCATCCCACCTTGGTTGCCTTAGAATAGTAACCATTTCTCGGTTCTTCAATTCATAGTGAAAACCATAGTTAAGTTGGTAGTCCACTCAAACTTGGCATCTTTCATTGTCAACTCATACATTGGAGCTACAATCTTGGCAAAATATTGACAAAGCAACTATAGAAGTTGATAAACACAAAAGCATGCAATTGAGTTAGATTTTGAGGCTCAAGAATTCGTTGTATGGCTTGAATATTACCTGGCTCGAGCATTTGAGTTAGATTTTGAGGCTCAGGCATTTGTTGTATGGCTTGAATATTACCTCGCTTGGTTCGTATACCATCTTGAGAAATGACATGATCAAGCAGTATTCCAACCCGGACACAAAATACACTTTTAGTTGGGTTCAATGAAATACCCGCTTGTCTACATCTCAGAAAGACTTTTTCTAAGTACACAAGATGATCTTTGTTTGAAGACTAAACACAAAAATCATATAATTAAATGGCATTGAGCTTAGTGAGAGTCTCTCGAAAAGTTTCTACCATAAACTTTTAGAAGGTTGGTGGGGCATTTCTCAATCCAAAGGGCATTAATGGGGTTGCATAAGGACTCCATTCAATGATAAAGGTAGTCTTAGAATGATCTTCTAGAGCCACAATGATTTAATTATACCCACTGTAACTGTCCATAAATGAGTACATCTCATGTCCTACAACTTGGTCCAAGATTCCATCATTGAAGGGAATTGGAAAAGGATCAAGAATTGTCTAAGCATTCAACTTTTAATAGTCTATACAAGCTCAAAGTTTACCATTTTTCTTAGGCATAACTAAAATAGGAAATAGCTATTCACTACTGTGATCAATGGAATAGATAAAACCACCACACAAGAGTTGATCTAACTCAGCTTTCACTTGTTTAAGATAATTAGGATTCATTCTATACCTCTACTATTGAATTGGTTTGAAATTTGGCGCCAAAGGTATCGTATCTTGACAGGATTCAAGAAGAACCCTTGTAGGCCAGTGTAGCTCTAAGCAAACACATACCGAGTCGTGTAATAGTCACCGACATTTCAGCCGACATTTCAGCTGACTCTCATCCCCCTTCAATGTCTTCAATGAAGTTACTCAGAAAGATATTTTTGCTTAGCAATCTGCTTGGCTTTCAGCCTTTGTTTGATATCTACAGCCACTTGGAAAATACCAATCTCACCCATAGGTAGGATTTGTAATTTTATTAGTCATTGTGATTCAACATTATGAAGAAATGGATCTATGACTCCCAAATTCCTTGGTCGGCAACTACTCGGAACCTTCCAAGGATTTTTAGGAATACACATCTTGTCTATCCATTTTAATCACGGAGTACTTTTGCACTTTTAAGCTAAGGTCACTCCAATAGTATTGGATAGGCATGTTGATCCATGGAAATGACAATAAAACTACCTATATAATAGATTCCATCTATAGAGATGACAACATCTTGTAACATGCCTTTTGGGTCAAGTGGTTGTTGGTCTACCATGCGTACTTGGAAAGGTGATGGCTTGTAGGACTTAAACTTTAGTCTCTGAGCAATCTCTTTAGAAATGATGTTCACACCATAACCACCGTCCACTATCGCTCCCGGTATAGTTTGTTTCTTAACCTTGATGGTGATTACTGGCACTTCCTCATCAGCTACTGGAGCGTTAATCACACATGACTGGAGCTTTCCCTTTTAACTCCCTTGCAATTTTAGTAACTAATTCCTTTTGAGCCTTCCAATATTACACCATTTCTCATTGTTGTCGGGTTTCCCTCGAAGGCCCAGTTCTTTTAAGGCTTCCTTCAGCTTGGTTTCGAGCCCATTTTGATAAATACTCCACTGCAGTAAGCACATATAACATTTCCCTCTGGCAGTTCTGGGTAGAGGACCAACTGCATCTATCCTCCATCTTTCAAAAATATCATAAACCAGCATGATATTTCTCAGCTCCATTTTAAGAATTCTTTTTCCCATCCTCTGACATTCATGGCAGGATTTGCACCAATGCTGTACATCCTTCTGTATTGAAGGCCACACATAACCCTCCAGAAGTATTTTTTGCAGTGTGATCTTAAAAGCATAGTGTCCTCCACAAGCTCCTTCATGACTGGATGACAGTATATAATATATTTCTTCTCTCCAGGTCACTCTTCTCAAAATTTGATCGTCTCCTCTCATGTAAAGCTCATCATCAATCATCATATACTGTCTGCTCTTCCGTATGAAGTGTATTTTTTACTCTTCTTAAGCTCCCGAGGTAGATGTCCAATAAGTAAGAAATCCACTATTTGAGCCAGGAATTCTCTCCCTCTGTACAGTGGATCTTCAAGCCTTGCTATCACTGGATCTTGACCACTCATCTCCTGAGCCAGCTCATGTGCCATTTGATTATCCTCCCTCCATACATGTTGGATATTCCATGCTGTAAATTGTTGAAGCAGCCTTTTTACTTTGGCTAGATACCCTCTCAACCTCGGGTTTTTTGCTTACCAACTTCCTAGAACCTGCTTTACAACAAGTAGAGAATCTCCCTTGATCATTATCTTCTGAATCTTCAGCTTAAGTTCAGCATGTAACCCCTCATATAATGCTGCATACTCCGCCTCATTATTACTTCCGGCTGGACTCCCTCCTTCGGAATCAGCTTGCTCTCTGAATCAGTAATCATATAGCCTCCATTAGCTTGATGTAAACTCTTCCTGTATGAGCCATCAAAATGCAAGATAGATGCTCCTGGAATCATAGCATGCTCCTCTTTATCTATCTTCTTCTCTACTTCCTTTACCAAAATGGGACCCTCTTTGTATGTTAACACATCTGCCAATGTGGCTCTGGAAGTGCTCTCCACCAGAAATGAGAAAGTATATTCTTGTAGCTCAACCAACCATTTCATCATGCTTCGAGAAAGTGTTGAATTATTAACAAGCTGAGGCAATAAATGGTAGCAAGTCAAAACCACAAATGGCTTTGAGATCAGATATGCCCTGAACTTCTTGCAAGCATACACCAAGCTTGACAAAATCAGCTCTGCCTCCGTATATCTCCTCTCTGCTTCTGTTTTGACTCTGCTAGCATAATACACAGGCCTCATATAACGGGACTCCTCCCCTTTTTGCAATAAAATGGCTCCCACAGCATCAGGTCCAAATGAAGGGTTCACATAAACGGTCTCAGAGAAATCTGGAGCTTTCACACAAGCAATTTCTCCCAACACTTCCTTCACTCTATTGAACACTGCTTCACAATCCTCACTCCATTGCAGAGGTTCTTCTTTCATAGCTTGTTGCAAAGGATACAACAGCGGAGAGACTAAATGTATGAATCTTGTCATATACTTCACTTTCTACAAAAGTCTGCAACTATTTTGATGTAGAGGGAGCTGGAAGTAAGATAAGGGCTTTCACCTTCTCTGGATCAGGGTCAATGCCATTTTGGGATACTATATGTCCCAATAACTTCACTTTGGAGCATCCCAAATGACATTTCCGTGGGTTGAATTGTCCTCCTGCTTCATCCATTCTGTGGAACACTTGATCCAGCCTCCATGCATGCTCTCTCTCGGAACTGTACACACATATATCATCCAAAAATGCTCTCACAAATTTATCAATGAAAGGAGCTAACACTTCATCAGTATTCTCCTGATACCATGCCGGTGCATTCTTCAATCCAAATGGCACTACTTTGTAACAAAAGCAACCCCAGGGTGTGATGAATGTAGTTTTTATTTGATCCTCCTCGCGGCAATTGAAATCTGGAAGTATCCAGAGCATCCATCACACACACTGTATTTCTCATACCCTGCCACTCTATCCAATATATCATCAATAAAAGAAAGAGGATAATGATTGCTTTTAGTTACCGCATTGAGAGGCTTGTAGTCAATACATACTCTCCATCCTCCTGTGTGCTCAGGAATGATTACAACTGGACTGCCCCAATAAGAAAAAAGAGTCTCCATAGTAAGCCTGGGAGAACTTAACTGTCAAACCATCACATACAAAATAATTTGCCAATATCATGACACGTGCAATGATACATATACACTTCTAAATTTGCATAGACATATATATATATGTGTGTGCGTGCGTGCGTGCGTGTGTGTGTGTGTGCATAGTTTTTAAGTAGTTGATTTAATACATTGGACCATTCTTCTCAGGGACACTTAGGATCGAGGGGTAGAGTCAATGGTGTTACTCTCAACATCAGCCAAGGCCAATTTCTCTGTGTGTATCTGTGTGTCCTCCTCAACTTCTGAAAAACAGGCCTGCTGCCTTCTTTTAGCTCAATGTGCATTGGCTCACATTTGAAACCCCTGATCTCTTCATGTGAGGTAATAAACAGCTTTGGATACTGATGAATGACTTTCATATACTCCTCTTTCTCCACTTCTTCCAGACTGGAATTCAACATGGACAGCAATATCTCTTCTCTCTCTGTCTGGGAAGGTGGGGATTGCATCGAATTATCCATATCTTCAAGCTTACTCTCCTCCTTAGCTTCTTGTATCTCTGCTGCCTGCAACTCATATGCATCAGACTCCTTCAACAGAAATGATACTTGCCCCTCCTCAGATGTAGTACTTTCTTCTTCAGTCTCACTGTTTGACTCCTCCTTGCTTGTTCCTTCTGGTTCTTCTTCTATTTCCCGTCTGCTACTCATATCAAATTTCTTGGCCTTTCCCTTCTTATTATGCACTGTAATTGTACCCATCTTCCAGTTTTGTATTGCTCCTACCTGTCTTAGCCAAGGTCTGCCCAAAAACAGTGGGTATGCTCCCAAACCAGCAGGCATAATGTGGCAATTAATGCAACAGGATACTCCAAAAGCATCCACTACTACTCCTGTGCATATCACACACTTCACCTTCGCATGGTTTGCCAATCGGAGCCTAAAATCTGAATGAGCATTCAATTTTAGCCCCAACCTCTCCATACATGCCTGAGTCATAACACTTATCTGTGCACCGCCATCAACATATGCCTCTCCAACACTCATACACCATGCATCCACTGCAGGGCATAAATCTGGAAGATCTTCTACAGACATCATCTCCATCTCTCCTCTCGTAGGCTCCTGCTCATTACTTTTCCTGGGATTAGCCAACTTCTTCCATTCTCTTTTGAGCTTCGGACACAAACCAAGTAACTGTGCAAAAGTTATATTAGCTGTTCTCCCCTTCAAATCATTCATCAATGTGTATTCCTCTTGTCCTTGACCCATATGCAAATCTGAAGTCTTGTAATGTTTCCTAGGCCTCCGACTCTTATTTTTAGGAGACTAAGGGCTGAGATCAAACTCCACATGCTTCCCTTTTTTTGCAGAAGGTCCATTTTCTCCTATTGCACTCTTTTTTCTCTTTGCTACTGGCATGATCTCCGGAATAGTCTCCACCCTAATCAAGCTGATTGCCTTCCCTTTTCCTTTATCTTCCCACTTGACTCCAGTGGTAGAGGGTTGATTTAGATCCTTCACTTCCACATTGAAGTCTCCTGACCTATCATTTGTCTTCTGCATCACAGGATAAACTTCTCCACCTACTCTTGCCGGCTTATCACAGTGAGGGCTGATATGTCCCCACTCTCCACAGTTCCAGCACTTCGCATTGCTCATGTATCCCCATCCTCTACCTATTCCAGCTGTATTTCCTTCACTCCCAGCCTGTGCATCTCTCCTGTTGTTTTGCACACCTCGGCCTCTTCCTCTTCCTGCAGTCTCCATCCAATTAATACTTAGTCACTTCATAAGCTCTACAGCATCATGCAAGTCCTTCTTCAGGGAGTCATCCTGCATAGGAATAGACACCGGCTCTCTCTCTGCATAAGCCTTTATTATTTCTGGACTTCCAATCAGATTCCTAGGCTCTTCTTGCTGCATGCCAAGCTGTCTCAGTCTCTCGACTTTTCATTCCTTCTCCCTGGCCACTCTGACAGCATCTTCAAAACTATCCAGATTCTTCAGCTCCACTTTCAATCTGAGTGTAGGCTTTAGGCCAACTATGAAACGATCACGCTTGATCATTTGAGGTGGTACTTCCGGAACAAGAGCTTCACACCACAAACTCCATAATCTCCCAAACTGGATTATGTACTGATTCACATCTTGTTCTTCCGCCTGTCTCACTGAGCATAGCTCTTTCCAGACTTCATTAGGGCTCTTGGCTTGTGCAAACCGTACAAGGAAAGCTGCTCTCACCACTGTATACTCTGGATTTTGTTGCTGAGGATGAGCAGTCCTGAAGGTAGCAACTTGAGTCTGCAACCATGCTTTTGCATCTCCCTGCAAACAATAATTCAAGATCTGAAACAAAATCTCAGGGGTTGCCCTATCTTTCATAAGTGCTGTAAATTCCATCTTTTCCAGGAATCTTACTGCATTTTCATACGGCATCCCCCAATACTCTGGAAAATCCTGTGCCATCCTCACAATCTTTCAACTGTCACACCCTGGCTTTCTCAACCACAACAAAACTGGAAGGCAACAAAACAAACACACTACTGCTCACTCTGCATCCGAAGAGCATTCTTTTTCCTACGGGCAAGCACTTTCAGAGCTCTCTGCACTCTGGCTCGGAGTCGGATCACACGTAGCTGGACTTCAATGCATTTATCCTTCCTGTGACCACATTCTCCACACCACTCACACTGTATCACTCTCATGTGTGGATTTCTCCCCATTGCTTGCAACACATCTCAGAACATCTGCTCTTCCAATCTTGTAAACTGAAGTGAACTGCCTCCGTGGAGGCACCAAAATGTGGATGGACAAAATGATAGAGCAGCAATGGCCTTTATAGCTACCTATATCCACCTCACCATACCCAGAACTACACAAGAAGTATCAACACAAGATCTTTATACACACAGCATGCCACTCTTGCAGTCACTAGGCATCTCCCTCTTCATAGAATTCAATATGCATTATGCTTTCAGGGATATCTTGGGGAATAGCTACTCCTTCCCATTCTTCATCATCTAACTTCAGTATAACTGACCAATAAGATTCATGTTCCACTGACAACACTATTTCTGCATTAAAGCCTTCATATGAGAAACTCTCTACCTCTGGACCAAACTAAATTGACAAATACATTTCAACATATTGACCCTTCTTAGAATCTGAAGCTCAAGATCTCCGAAGGATCAGTAGCTGTGTGGGCTTCTGATGAATGTTTTTACACCGGCACCCAAAGCATATGTCCAACACAGGAAAACATCAGACATTTACATGTAAGTCATCATTCCCAACATGTAAGCTGTAATCAGCCATCCTAAACCAGCCATCAAGACACACAAAAAAAACAGACATAAGGATCCCTAGATAATAAACAAGTGCCCAACATAGAAGCCTCAGGTCTTCAGTTTGCCATCATCTTTGCACCTGTAGTTTGTCTCCATATACTCATCAAATGCATTTCAACACTCTCAGCCAAGTCATTTATGGTCAACCAAGCACTCTATTTCTGCCTGGAAAGTATCTCAACATAAGTCAGCATTCTCCAGTGATCAAAAGGAATGAACAGCCACCTGATTGGTTCAGTAAATTCAGCCAACAAACTGTCAGCTTCTTCCTTAGGTTCTTCTTTCCTTTCCAGACAGGTTCCAAATGTAAGCTTTGCTGCAGCAGATTGTCCAGCTTCAGAATCTTGCTTTTCCTGTTCAATGGCACTTCCTACCCAGAAAAGACACCTCTTCTGCCAACTCCATACCAAAATCTCCAAAACAGTTCTGATTTTTGCTATTTTCAGCAAGTTTATAGGCACCCAACACCTCTACAGACTCCCACAAACATAAACACAGCATCAGCCCTCAACCTACTGATAAACTCCATGTACTGGGCCACTTTTCTCGCAAAAAAACAGCTCCAAACCTTTGTATATGACTTCGCCTATTTCAAGACAGCAAAACTAGCTCGCCAATGCTCAAAATTGGAACAGTCCATCCTCTATGCCCTGCCAGATCTTCAAATTTCCAACCAGACAACTCTACGGCGCATTCTCTCTACTTCCCACACTGAAAGCAGTCAAAATTCAGCTCCAAACAACACCTCGAAACAGGTCGCCTATCTTAGAACAGCTTCTCCAGCTTGCCAACGGCACACATATCCAGTAGAGCCTCTCCTGACAACAAACTGCAGCCCAAAAACAGGTCGCCTACCTCTGTAGCACCTCCTGGCATGCAATTTTCAGGTCTTCAACAGGTCGCCCTACCCTGGAGCACATCTAGACACTCGCTCTTGCCTTCTGAAGTCCTGGCTCCGTGGAATCACCTCCTGGCATAGTTCTCCTGCTGTTGGAATATCTGAGCTGCTCTCAAGTCTCTTTTGGCTTGTTTGTTTGGGTTTCTACAGTTCTTTCTCATCGAGAACAACACCTCTGAGCGTTCCAATTTTACTAGTAACTTACTATTGCTTGTAGGTCTATCCCAGTCAGCCTGCGTGATGACCAACCAGCCCATACACACCCCAGTTCTCATCCATCCTACGTGAAATAACATGTGTCCCCCTTCCCCTCTCTTCCAGGACGATCTTCCAGCCGCCTTCTCCACGTACTTTGCCACTTCATCCTCCAGAAGATTCAACCCGCCATCACGTAGCCTACTATTGCATGCATGGATTATCTTACTTCAAAAGAAGCCACGTCATCCATGCTTTTTACTCCTCTCAAAGGTTTTCTTGAACCTTAGGTCCATTAATCCCCAACCTTAGGCTTTAAGCACACCCTTATACACAACCTAAACCTTCAGTGCTTGATTGCCACATATAACCGAAGCCCTCAAACTAGGATATGAATGCTTACATGACTTGCAAAATCCGGAACCACTCATGACAAGATAACATAACACAGGATAACCATGAAAGACATGTCATCCCTCACCAATTACTCTGGAGTGCCTGATGCCCCCCCACTGCTTTCCATCATCTCCCAGATGTCCCTGTAGAAGTATCTATCATCTGTACATCTATGTAGAGTCTTTATGAGAGTATCCATAGCTCATTCCCTCCATCAACTAGCTATGTATATAGCTATGCACTTATCCATCAGCATGCAACAAGTGGAAAAGATATTTACATTTTTTATCCACACACCGGCGACTATGGAGAAGGAGAAAAGCGCCTTAGACCAGGGGAGAAAAGATGAAGTCATTGTGGTCCTCACGGATGAGAAAATGGATGATAGTTCAAAAGAAGAGGAGGAATTTGTTGGCAACACGTAGTATAGGTAGTATTTTGAAAGGCAATCGGCCCAAGCTGAACATGCTAGCATAGAAAGGGATGAACCACCTTTTACTGTTGTAGGGAAGAAGACAATTCAGGAAGAAAGGAAGAATTAGAGAGCAAGTCCCTCTATTAACTTACCAAAAAACTCTAGTTTGATGGAGAGGGAGAAAAGAAGGATGTCATGACGCTTTGCCATTTCCCCTTAGCACAGCCCGATTAACTTCAAGAAGAAGAGGAATAAGAATATTGCCCAATCATGTAGATCCCCATGCAAGCAAACTTTTCCTTCCTTAGTGCTAACATCCAGGGATTGAGGAATGATCAAAAACCACTTATCTTTAGAAGGTCGCTAAGAAGTGGTGGTATTAGACCAGATTTCATTGCCCTTCAGGAGGTTAAAGTGGGTGGGGGAAAAGTTAGGTGACAGTTAAAACAAACAGACAACAAATGAATTTGGTTCATTATAGACCATGATGATAGAGGAGGTGCAACTTTGGGAGTTGGTGATCGTTTGAGCCAAACTATCGGTAGGTTTCAACCTCTTTCAGAAGCAATGGGATTGGAATTAACTTCAATTATGGTAAACTCTCCTGTTAGATTCTCTCTGTCTACACCCCAAACTCTGTTCGGGACAGAACTTTATTATGGGATGACAAAATGGTGCAGGTAAACATGATTTTACTGGACAATTTCAATATGGTCACGCCCAAAAGCATGATAGATGGCTTGGGCTTGGCAATGTCATTAGGGGAAGCGAGTTGATTACATGGAATTCACTCAAAGAATCTGCAGAATTAGTGGACGTCTCAAAAGATACTTCTTTTGTTAGAGACTCACTGTTCGCACCTGTGAGCCCCCGTTTTGTGGGGACAAGGGGCAGTGAGAGTAAGGAGGGATGGGAAAGAGAGACTCAGCAAACAGCAGAGATTTGGGGGGGGGCTCCATGCCTTCCTAGATGCAATGGACTGGCTGCACAGGGCACCCTTTTATAGGGGCCTGTGGCAGGGCCAGTCAGCCCAACCAGGGCCACCGACCAGGGCCGACCCTGGTCGGTTTTCCAGACTGATCTGGTCGGTCACCAGTCTGGGGACCAACCCTGCTGGTCGGCCATACCAGCAGGCCTGGGCAGTGCCTATAAAAGGCCCACACTTCCCTTCATTTTGGCATCCAGTGCAGGACAGAAAGCCTCTGTTTTAGGCTGTGCTGTGCACTCAGATTTGGCATCTTCTGACAGAGAGAATTCCTTCAGTTTGTCTCAGCACTTGGCTGAGTTTTGTATTGCTCCCCTGGAGCCAGTTTTCTGCCCACCATCCGGTGGATGAATATATTCTCTCTCTGTCTAAGTTTTCTCTGAGTGAGTATTGTATCTGTGATCAGTTATCTGAGTTGAGTGTTGCTAGAGCGGGAGAGATCTTGGCTGGAGGTTAGAGTGATTCTTTCCTTCTGTTTTCTAACATGGTATCAGAGCCATAGGCTCTCCACTCTTCCTCATCAATAACACTCTCTGAAGGAAGGAGTTCCTTGGCTGTAAGGCAACTCTGTTTTCAGCTCAGTTCAGTACAGAAGGTCAGTTCATTTATTTCTGTTTCAGTTATTCAAGTTCTGTAGCTATTCACCGAGATGGATCAGCGATCAGAAGCCTCTACATCCATTGCTCGTCCTTCCTCCTTCTCCAGTCATCTTCCTTCTTCATTTATCCCTAATTTCGGTGAAGCTGGAAAGCTTGATGGTACAAACTTTCCAATCTGGAAAGTCAAGATCCGAAGCCATCTGTTGGCACGGAGGTTGTGGAAGATTGTCAATGGGACCGAAGAAAAGCCGGAGGACATTGTGGACAAGAGAGGTGAAGTTCTAGCTGAAGCAGATGCAGATGAACTCTGTGCATGGGAGGAGAGGGATGCTCAGGCCTTAGCAATGCTTATAGGCACGACAGCAGATTCTGTGATTCCTCATATCCAATTGGCAGAAACGTCTTCAGAGGCGTGGACCATACTAAAGGAGCTGTATGAAACCGATAATACAGCTCGTATCATCACATTGCAGCATCAGCTTTATAACCTTGATATGAATGAGGGTGATAGTGTTCATGATCATCTGACGAAGGTGAAAGTTGTGCGGGACCAGCTTGCAGCAGTTGGTCAGAAGGTGGACTCGAGTCAATTAGCCTTACTCACACTCCACAAGTTGCCACGGAGTTTCAAAAGTTTTGTGACTACGGTCACTGCGGGTCAACGGACAAAGCCAATCAACTTTGAGGAGCTTTGTCCACTCCTACTTCAGGAGGAGGCCCGAGAGAAACTCTTTACGCAAACCGACGAAAAGGCATTGGTTGCCAAAGACAAGCCTGGCAAAGGCAAGTCAAAGGATTCCAAGAAATCAAAGGACGTTGAACGTAAGTAGAAAATGAAGTGCTTTTACTGTGAAAAGCTTGGCCACTCCGCCAAAGAATGCCGGAAGAAGAAGGCGGATCAAAAGCGGAAAAGAGAAGCCAAAAACAAAGAAGAGCCTAAGAGTGATTCTGCCAATGTGACAACTGGACAGTTATTCTTACTCAGTGAACATTGTTCAGCTTATGCAGTTAGTGAAGGTAAAGAGGGTTGGTATGTTGACAGCGGTGCTTCTAAGCACATGTCCAACAGAAGGACGTGGTTCAAAACCATGGACAGTACACACCCGGATTCCAAAGTTTCTGTTGGGGATAGCCGGACATGTCCTGTGAAGGGCATAGGTAGCGTTCCTTTCATTACCACGGCCGGTGAGGAGAAGGATATCTCTGGAGTACTTTATGTACCCGACCTTTGCAAGAATTTACTATCTGTTAAGTCAGATGGACAAAAACAACATGGCAGTTCTTTTTCAAGATGGCAAGGTTACCGTGACATCCAAAGGGAGTGGGCAAGTGTAGCATGGCACGGGCCATACAAAAAGAGGAAAATGTAGATTCTAGTGTCCCCCAATTGGGTACTTCCAAAGCAACAACATCCACTTCTTGTGCCTCAACAACACCTACTAGAGCAACACATCTGAGGTTTCCAAGGTTGCTTCTATTGTGATAGGGATGAAACGGGTTAGCGGCACAAGCACCTTTTTCAATGACAACCCAAGCTCTCTTGTTGCTCGAATTTAGCTAACAAGAAGGCCCACCTCGCTCCCCTCCATCCCCAATCAATTGGCCTCTTCACTGGATAGGCCTTTGTGCCTCGCCCCTATTATTATCGGTAAGTATTTCCTTAACGGGCCAATGTGGCCACACAAACTTCTTCCCTAGAGTTGATTCTCAATGTCAAACCCCTCCTTGCTCCTTGTGAAGTCTTTCCACCTTCTCTTCATCTCTCCACAAACATTCTCCAGGAAATATGTGGGTGAGAGAGCCTTCATATGAGCTTTTATGCCATGGAGGTCATGCACAAATTCGAGGCACCCATCCTTGGCCATATATACCAGACCCAAGTCATCCCATTCAATTATATTTCGATTGAAATTCGCTGAAATGTCAAAGTCGAAGATGGTGGATGGACTTCCACCAATTACAGGCAAGGATGATGTTTGTAGGGCTTGTCTTGAAGGCAAGCAGCACAGGGCTAAGTTCCCACAAGAAGCTTCGTTTCGGGCCAGCAAACCACTTGAGTTGGTTCACGCCGACATTTGTGGTCCAATGTCTACTGCATCATGGGCAGGATCCAGGTATTCACTTCTCTTTGTGGATGATTTCAGTAGAATGACTTGGGTATATTGTTTGGCTAAAAAGTCTCAGGCTTTTGAGAAATTCAAAGACTGGAAGGCTAGAGTTGAAAAGGAGACAGGGGAAGATGTCAAGACATTTCGCACAGACAGGGGGGGAGAATTCACCTCAAGTGAGTTTAATACATTTTGTCGCAAGCATGGGATCAAGCGACAACTCACCACGGCACATACTTCTCAGCAAAACGGGGTAGCCGAGAGAAAGCATAGAACCACCACCGAGACAGGGCTTGCTATGCTCCGAGGGAGAAATCTTTCTAAAGCCTATTGGAGTGAAGCTATCAATACAGCGGTACACATTCTCAACCAGACCAAGACAAAGGCCGTCAAGGACAAGACTCCATATGAGGCATTTTATGGTAAGAAGCCCTCTTCCACCCGATACTCAGGAAGAGCAGGATGTTCCAGCAGAAGTTCCCGTTCCTCCTCCCACAGAGAAGCAGAAAAAGTTGCCCCAATGGTACCTCCGGACATTGGAAGAGTCTCGTGTCACCTCATTACCTGAGAGTAGCAGTTCCGGATTGCGTCGGTCTCAACGTCTTCAAAAGACCCCATCCGTGAATGTTGCTTTGGTGGCTCAGATTGTTGAGCCAAGAACCTTCGCGGAGGCGAAAGACAATCCCGAATGGCAGGCTGCCATGCAGGCAGAGATGGATGCTATTCTGAAGAACCATACATGGGACTTAGTGGCCAGGCCCCTTCGACGGAAAGTCATCGGCACTAAGTGGGTATACAAACTTAAATACGAATCTGACGGCAGCTTGGATAAGTATAAAGCAAGGTTGGTAGTGAAAGGTTTTGCTCAAACTGAAGGCATGGATTTTTATGAAACTTTTGCTCCCACAGCCTGCATGGTTACTATCCGGACCGTGATTGCCCTTGCTGCCCAATTCCAGTGGCCTATTTTTCAGATGGATGTGAAGTCCGCATTCCTTAATGGAACCCTGGAGGAGGAGGTATATGTGGAGCAGCCACCGGGCTTTCAAGATCCAGTGTCCCCATTAAAGGTCTGCAAGTTAAAGAAGGCGTTATACGGGCTGAAACATACCCCCAGAGCTTGGTACCAAAGGATTGATATATTCTTTCAGAAGATTGGGCTCAGTCGGAGTCCTTCTGAGGCAAACCTTTACTTGTACATTGAGAAGGGATTGTGATTGGTACTCATCCTCTATGTTGATGATCTTATCTTGACAGGTGATCATGTCAAGAAGATTTCACAGGTCAAGGAGCTACTCATGTCTGAGTTTGAGATGACTGACCTTGGGTTATTACATTACTTCCTTGGGATTGAAGTAAAGCAGGCTAAAGACAGGATCTTCATTTCACAGGAGAAATATTGCAGAGAAATTCTGAAGAGATTTCAAATGGAGGATTGCAGAACAGCATTAACTCCCATGGAGGTCGAGCTTAAGCTAAGTGTTCACGACACATCTCAGCTGGTTGATACTCTTTTGTATCAACGATTGGTAGGAAGTTTGCTTTACCTTACCAATACGCGCCCTGATATTTGTTATGTAGTTGGGCTATTATGTCAGTTCTCTGCTTCTCCCAGGAAGAATCACTGGAATGCAGGTTTACGAGTGATGAGGTATCTGAAGGGTACTTGCACCTTTGGGATCAGCTACACCAAAGGCATTGAACTAGGCGGGTTCTGTGACAGTGATTGGGCAGGTGATGTGGACACCAGAAGGTCGACGACAGGATATTGTTTCTTACTTGCATCTGGAGCCATCTCTTGGCTAAGTAAGAAGCAACCCACAGTGTCCCTTTCATCTACAGAGGCAGAGTACAGAGCCGCGTGTACAGCCGCTTGTGAGACATTGTGGTTGAGGTGGATTCTGGAGGACATGGATGTGTGTCAGGAGAATGCGACAGTGCTGATGTGCGACAATCAGAGTTGCATAGCTATTGCCAAGGATCCAGTGTACCATGCGCGGACCAAACACATCGAAGTTCATTACCATTTTGTTCGAGAGCTCATCATCGACGACGTGATCGAGCTTATCTACTGCCCGACCGCCGACAATTTGTCCGACCTTTTCACGAAGGCACTCCCTCGAGAATAGATGGAGCACCTCATCAAACGCATGGGGATTGGCCCACAGTTGTGACATTGAGGGGGGGTGTTAGAGACTCACTGTTCCCACCTGTGAGCCCCCGTTTTGTGGGGACAAGGGGCAGTGAGAGTAAGGAGGGATGGGAAAGAGAGACTCAGCAAACAGCAGAGATTTGGGGGGGGGCTCCATGCCTTCCTAGATGCAATGGACTGGCTGCACAGGGCACCCTTTTATAGGGGCCTGTGGCAGGGCCAGTCGGCCCAACCAGGGCCACCGACCAGGGCCGACCCTGGTCGGTTTTCCAGACTGATCTGGTCGGTCACCAGTCTGGGGACCGACCCTGCTGGTCGGCCATACCAGCAGGCCTGGGCAGTGCCTATAAAAGGCCCACACTTCCCTTCATTTTGGCATCCAGTGCAGGACAGAAAGCCTCTGTTTTAGGCTGTGCTGTGCACTCAGATTTGGCATCTTCTGATAGAGAGAATTCCTTCAGTTTGTCTCAGCACTTGGCTGAGTTTTGTATTGCTCCCCTGGAGCCAGTTTTCTGCCCACCATCCGGTGGATGAATATATTCTCTCTCTGTCTAAGTTTTCTCTGAGTAAGTATTGTATCTGTGATCAGTTATCTGAGTTGAGTGTTGCTAGAGCGGGAGAGATCTTGGCTGGAGGTTAGAGTGATTCTTTCCTTCTGTTTTCTAACATCTTTTACATGGTCCAATAACCAGATAGGGAAAAATCACAGAGAAGCCAGAATGGACAAAGATTGCATCTCAAGAGCAGCTTTATATGAAGCCCTATCTTGCAAAAGCAGTGCCATGTCGTTCTCGGACCACAAACCCATCTTGGTTACTCTAGATAAAGGTGATGGGAGAAGAGTTAGATCATGGTTCAAAGCCAACCCTTTTATTTGTCCACCTTCCTTATGTTCAAAACAAAGCAACTAGCATCTAGCACAAGGATTTTGGAGGCATTACTGGGCATTACTGACAAGTGGATTAGAGCCACATAAAGAATCAAGATCTTTCTTAGAGCCATTAAGAAGAGAGCAGATAAAGCAAGAGTCAAGAGGAGACAAGATCTTGAAGAACATACCAAAATTCTTGAGGAAGACCCAACCGAGCTAGGTCAATCACGCCTAAAGACTTGTTTGTAAGGAGTCACTCCGAGTGGAATCTCTAATAGAAGCATCTCAGGCTGATATTTATGCGGGGGAATGATGGGTAGGGAAAGCCGATCGTGCTAATGAGGATATGTTTGGGATACTCAAAATAAGCATGCATAGGAGACTCTCGAGTGCCTCAAAGACCAAATAATTTCATACTTGGAGGAGATCTTGAAAATAGTCACTTCTCATTTTCAAAGTCTTCTTGGAGAGCAGGAGATAATCACCATAGAAAAGTCTAGGGCTAGAGACTTATGCAGTAATGTAAGAAAAAAAATGGTAGCCAGCTTTGATGCAATTTTTAGGACAAAGATTTGACACTAAAGGAACTAAAGGGAGCCGTGGATCAGATGACGAAGGGAAAAACCCCAGGGGAATATGGTCTACCAGTTGAACTTTATCAAGTTTTCTAGGAAACACAGGCCCCTACCTTTTAAAGCTATTTGAAAAGAGGTTTTCTGAACCCTAGAATAAACTCTGTTATGATAAAACTAATCCCAAAAGGAGGGCCAAAGGATGAGCTTAAGAACTGGAGACCCTTAACAATGTTGAACACCAACTATAATATTTTTGCAAAGGCATTGGCCTCAAGACTTAAGAATAAGATGCAAGTATGGATCAACAAAGAACAAAAAGGATACATTAGAGGGAGACACATTTTGGAGGCAATCCTGACACTTTGAAAAGGGTTAGAATATGTAGAGGAAACTCAACAGGATATTTACTTCCTAAAAGTCGATTTCACTAAAGCCTACGATAGGATGGATTGGGGGCTTCATTCTTACTTCTCTATAGGACATGCGGGTCGGTCCAAATTTTATATCCTTTGTAGGAAAGTGGAGACAAATGGCATGATTTCCTCTCCGTTTGTGCTAAAGAGGTATATCAAGACAGGGCTATCTGCTTGCACCCCTGCTTTTTTTTATTGTTGTTGATGCTTTAGGTTGGCAAATCCAAGATGGGGTCAACAAGGGTACCATCAATGGTATCCAAGTCGAAGGAGGTGTTCAAATTATCTATCAACAATTCCCTAAGGACACTAATCTAACACCTCGCAATGATGACGAAAACGTTTTGAGATGCCTAGAGGTTTTTTGGCGTGCACAAGAAGTGAAGTTGTGATCGACAGGAAGAGCGTGCGAAGAGAGAAGATGTCTCGGTCGATTATGCATGCTAACATTTTGAGAAGGCTGTGTCCATTACCGAGCTCCAACCGCCTATTGATTCCTGCGCTAGCAGGTAGGGTTGAGCGCATTGATTTAGTTCTTCTTTATCTTTGGATCTGCGGGTGGTTCTCAAACCCCCACTGTCAGCTGGCCCAATTAGGCTGTTAAAGCTCGACTTGAGAGCATTTTATATGAGCTATCGTTTGCTACCTTCTGAGTAATAAAAAAAGCAGGCCTCTTTCAATTTTATTTTTTTATTAAAATGACTGAAAAGATCACTAGCACAGACCCTTACCGCTTCCTTGACATAGTCCACTGCAGTTTGGAGAACCGGAGGAGTGGCCGTTACGTCCTCGTAGGAGCCTGTCTCTACCACTATTTGCTAGGCGAACTTCTCATTCTGATTCATTAGAATGTGTTTTGTTTGACCCTCTTTCCTTGTGACCTCTCTACAAAATGACGCTGTAATTTTGGCTTTCTTCGTGGTGTCGGACCTTTTCTTGCTAGTCAACCACAGATTCAATGCCCTCAGACTCGCATCCTAGCATACTTTGACCTTATGCATGGCTTTCTTTCACTCTTGAGGCAGAGTGGCTTACTTCATTGGGCCTGCTATGGTTCTTCGGTGATGCTTAAGTGTGTCCTTTGGTGGCATCTGTTGCTTAAGTGTGTTTGCATCATCAGATTTCTCTTCACTTGTGCTACTCTAATAAGAACCGTTGTGAAACACAGTGTGCAATCTATTGCCAAGGGCAACTATAGTATAGTAGCTAAGGGCAATTTGTTGCCAAGGGCAAGTATGGTAGGGAATACAAGTTCAATGAGTTCAATTTTGAGAATAATTCTTTCATAAATCCGAGGGAATGGGCCCTTCCCTGGGTGCCAAGAATGTAAATGCTAAGAGTATAAACATTGAGATTACAAGTGCCGAGAATATAAGTGCTAAGATCGAGAAGTGGTCTCGCGAAAGGATAGAATATTGGGGCATTACCTGAATGTCGATAGCAATGTTTGTATTACAACTTCAAAAATCAATGTATCTAAAATGCTTATCTTACCAGCTGGTCCCATGAAATTGTGAAGCACATATTTTGGGATGGATTGAACCAACTACTCTACAATCTCCCTTGGCTTAGTGCTCTTATACAATAGTAGCCATGTCTTTCTCTCTGATCCTTCAAGTTCATTAACATGTTCAAATCTCCTCCATTCTAGAGCAGCAGGATTGCCGTCCCTCATTTCATTTGGGTAGACATTATATTGCCTCTTCTTTGAATTACAATCCATGCATTTGCCACAAATGCATTGAATGTAGTGCCACTCAGAATCTCTCTTTTGATAAACTAATGGCTCCCATAGAGACCTTAGGCTACAAAACATGGTCTCCCTCGCAACATGATGAGGATCCAATGAGGTCATATGCATGTTCTTCTAGCCAGGTAGTATCTATGTCTCTGTAGGAAAATTTGCCATAGTAATCTCCACTTTTTATGTAGAAACATTGTTTGATGTCTTAATTGTGGCATGTGCATGTCCCTCAATTGCATTCGCATCAACCTTTTTTAAAGCTAGTGTTCATAGATTTGATCGTATTGCACGGGCTTTCCTTTGTCTCCACATGCTATCCCAAGCCAAACATTTCTCATTCAAAGATAGTGATTCATCTACATATTGTGCATGGTATGTAATATTTCCTATGATGGTCGTTACGCACTTTTCTGACTCATCTGACCAAGTTACATTTCTCATGTCTTTTGCTTGATCTTGTATCTTTAACATCTTTGAGTTTATTTACTCTTTGCATCACATGCTCTTTAAATACATTCAATAAGGTGTCATCATCTCTGATCTTTTTTATTGTTGGCTTGTCCATGTGTGCGACAAGTAAGAGTACTTGTCTTTTAATATAGCCAAATAACCTCTTCAGTTCCTTGGAATGTTGCTTGATTGCCATGTCAATACGTGCAGCACATCCTAAACCTAAACAAACTACAAAGTTAAGAGACAAAAAATTAAAATTATAGAAAAAGATTATAATTTGTAAGAAAAGATCAATCAATATACCATATGAGCAGATTCTTATGGAAATACTCCAAGGCACAAAGTTGATATTGTATGTTAAATATAACAAAGATGTAAATACGATGTTAAAAACATGGTCAATCAATATACCATATGAGCAAAACCTTACGGAAATACTCCAAGGTACACAGTTGATACTACATTATCTTTAGCATCATGCATCTGTACTATTTTTCTCTCTAGACTCAACAAAATAGTTATAAGTTTTTTAGAAGTGAAAATATAGTCAACGTTCAAATCGAAGGGGTTGTAGCCTTGTAAAGGACGGAGACCAAAACTCTAGCATTCATGTTCATCTTCCCATCCCGAAATGTTCATTAGATAGTAGCAACGGAGAAAACTAGTAGTGAGCTTTGATGAGTAGTGATTCCCTACTTTGGGGAAGGAAGCACACCACCTCCCCACCCACAAAATGTGTGGTTATAATAATATACTATATTATAATATATAATAGATTTTTCTTTGGATAATCTTTAACGCTCCTTGTCTTTTATGCACAATCTAAAATTTATTTACTTTTGTGTCTCGAGGTCCTCGCTACAAGTCGACACAATTGTCTTCCAAATAGGAGCCTTCTGCTTCTCCACTCACTACCATGTACTTGCTTCATAACCAGGTTTTTTCCTTCTTGATCTTTCTTCTTCGTATTTTCTAATCAAGAAAATAATCAATCAAACTAGAAATTTCATAAGGCACACACCACGTACGCCGATCCAATTCAGTTCTCAATTTACATTAGCTCATTCCAAATAAGAAAGATAATTACTAATTCACTTTCTGCGATAGGCTTCCTATGCAAACACTTAGTTTCATGAGGTCGCAAAGGATTGTCGAGACATGTCGGCTAGCTATAAGGAGGACATTCGACAATAAAAAACATAATTTACAACCATCAACAAGAGCTTGGATCCTCGTAGATGCAATGTTAAGAATTTGGAATGATGATTGCTCACAATGCATTAAAAGTTGCAGTTCTATGCATCATGTGGAATATGTGAGCTGTGGACTAGAAAAAGCAAGAAAATTTCCCAATCAAAAAGCTTGCTACAATCAGATTTAGTCCCTCCATACTTGTGGGCAAGTGTTGCTCAAACACATTTAAGAACTATTTATCTTTAACAATGATATAAGATGTATGAAAAACCTTAATGGGAGTTAGTTGTGCAATTACTGATTAGGCGCATCTGCAAGTTAGCAAGCAACTACCGTATGTAGTTAGTTCGTTGTTCGACTCATGGATATGTCATGCAGTATTCTAAATGCGGATATGATGTTGTTGATCGGACTCTGTTTTGTCTAGTTCTATGCCTATTTTATGTGTTGTTGTTATAGAAGCATTTGCAATACAAGAAATATGCAGTTGTTTACTTTAATCAAATATGTCTATTGCACTCAATCTTAAGTTGATGTGTTCTCTTTTGGAAGTTTTGAGTGCATTCATGAAGATACCGTATTTCTACTAATAGGTAGATTTTGGGATCTAATCTCTACCTATTACATGGGGGATCCTGCAAATAAATTGGGCATTTTGACCGAATGCGAAAAAGGAGTTGAAAGACGAGGAAGACAGTCAACATGTCAAAATCGTACGTGTCCTACCCGCAAGGGGAATCAGAACGACTGAATCGAATCCTGAAACAGTCTATGATCAAAGAGATTAAGTCAACACAATCTGCGCCTACAAGCAATCTAACGTTGCAAAACAATTAGCCATTTTTTATTGTGAACATGAGAAGAGAGAGCATATGGCTCCTTCATGCAAATGCTGTGGAAGCGGGGCGCATGTGGTAGAACGCGCAAATGCGTCATCTAGTCTGAGAGAACCTCTAACATTTGCATGGAGAAATCAATATTCTCTGCCGTGCTCTCCAGATGCTAAGGAACCTCCAACAAACAATTGTGAACGGTGGGAAATGTGAAGCACTTCAAGATATTAGTGACACAAGGATGGTTTTAGTGGCTACAATCAGATAAGGATGGCTCCAGAGGACAGAGATAAGACAGCTTTCATCATAGAGTGGGTAGTTTTTGCTAGTAATGTTATGACTTTTGGTCTTAAGAATGCACCTCCCACATTTTAGAAATGTATCCAGGAAGTTTTGCCTCCTTACTTGACTACTTTTATCAGAGTTTTTCTTGATGATTTTTCTGTGTTTGGAAAAAATAATGAGCATTTGCACCATCTGAGGCTCTACCTTGAGAGATGTTGAATTGCAAGACTGAGTTTAAACCCAGAGAAATGTGTATTTGGTGTAAAAACGGGTGTCTTGCTGGGACATATAATTTCAGAAGAAGGGATGACCATAGACCCATGAAAAATGGAAGTCATTCAGAACACCCCTACACCAAGAACCTTGAAGCAGTTATCATGCTTTGTTGCACAAATCAAGTGGCACAGTAGATTTGTACGGTATCTATCTCATGTATGTGTACCTCTGACAAAGCTTACCAAGAAGGGAGAGTTGTTTACATGGAAAGAATCACAACAGAAGGCTTTCATTCTGTTAAAGAAAATGTTAATGGTAGCACCCATCCTTAAACCACCTAACTGGAAGTTGCCATTCCATATTTTTGTGGATGCTTCAGATGTGGCTATTGGAGCAGTGTTGATGCAACAATTTTTTAAAGGTTGGTTTCAGCCCATATACTATGCAAGCAAGAGAATGACAAAAGCAAAACAAATTATAGTGTGACTTAGAGGGAAGCATTGGGGATGGTATATGTTCTCCAGAAATTTTGACATTATTTATTGGGAAATAAAATGGTACTCCATGTGGATCGTCAGGCGCTTATTTATCTGATGAATAAACCATAATTGTCTGGCCAACTAGCTAGGTGGATACTATTACTTCAAGAATATGATTATGACATTGTGCATACACCAGGAAAATAGCATGTTGTTGCAGATTATTTAAGCAGATTGCTGAGTGTATGGAGGTTCAAGATGATCTACCTGATACTCATTTATTTTCTGCCAATATGGAGGAAGGGTAGGATTGGTATGATCGGATGTTACTATTTTTGACAAATGGGGTGGTACGTCAGTCATTGTCTCGAGATCAGAGAAAGAAATTTATACTACAGAGTAAACCATTTCTGGTCATAGCTGGAGTGTTGTATAGGAGAGGCATTGATCATGTGATCTGGAGGTGTGTCCCACATTATGAGAGAAAAATTGTGTTGACGGAAGCACATGCTGGAAGTTCGGGAGGGCACTATTTGGGTGACATCACTAGGAAAAAGATACTTCAAGCCGGTTTGTGGTGGCCTACAGTCTTGAAGGATGCTCATGAATTTGCCAAGACTTGTAACACCTTGTCAGCAAGATGGAAGACCAATAGATGCAGACAGAATGCCACACCAACCCATACTACCTCTAGGTCCTTTCTAGAAATGGGGACTTGATATTCTGGGTCTTATCAAACCACCTACCAAGTATACTGGGAACAAGTATATCCTGGTGGGTACAGGTTACTAGGGACTTGATATTCTGGGTCCTATCAAGACTTTTAACACCTTGTCAGCAAGATGGAAGACCAACAAATGCAGACAGAATGCCACACCAACCCATACTACCTCTAGGTCCTTTCTAGAAATGGGGACTTGATATTTTGGGTCCTATCAAACCACCTGCCAAGAATACTGGGAACAAGTATATCCTGGTGGCTACAGGTTACTGTACAAAGTGGGTGCAAGCAATTGCTCTAAGGGATAATACAGCTACAAGAACAGCTAAGTTTCTATATTATAATATCATGACTAGATTTGGGTGTCTAATTGAGATAGTATCTGATTAGGGAGTTCATTTTTTGAACAAAGTAATGAAAAAGCTAACAAGTTTACATATGACAATCATGCATAAGAAATCAACTACGTATTACCCACAAGCTAATGGTCAGGCTGAGAATTCAAATAACACATTTAAGAAAATCCTTAAGAGAACAGTTTCAGAGAATAGAACTGATTGGGACACCAGAAGTTACATTCAACATTATGGGCATAGCATATAAGGTGACTACTAGAATGACACCGTTTCATTTGGTATATGGGTGTGAAGCTATGGCTCCAACGGAGTTCATTGTACGAAGTCTTCGAATAGTGGCTGAATGCAGATTGTCTCCAGAAGAGTCAACTCATCATAGGATCCAGCAGTTGCTCAAGTTGGAAGAGGATTGAGTTGTTAGCTCATACATTTTAGATGTGATTCAGAAGCGGAGACAAGCATGGGTCGATAGGAATATCAAATTTAAGGTGTTCCATAAGGGTGATCTAGTGCTAATGTTTAATTCTAAACTGGGCCCTCGTCCTGGTAAACTAAAGTTGAGATATAATGGTCCCTACAAGAATGTTGAGGTCTTGGGAGAGGGAACATTCAAATTGGAGGATATGTATGGGAATTCAATTCCAAAACCAGTCAATAGGTATCGGTTAAAACATATCATGCTCCAACACTTTCTGTGGAGGTTGTGTAGAGGTTTTGGTGGTGTAGTGCATGGTGGAAAAGTGGTGTCTAGTGATTGCTTGTAGGTTCGAAGATCCGAAGTTTCGAAGTGGCATGAGATCCAAATGCGGAGCCGTAATTTAGGTTTCGAAGTTTCGAATGCATCAGTAGTACTGTCCATACCATGGGCGACGTTTCACGCATGTCGATGATGATTCTTCGTACCCAAGGTGGGATTACGGTCGGTAACGTTTTGTCGTTATAAAAATTCTCTTCAATTTGAGTTAACGTGTGTGGGATTCATCTATTTTTGTCCCTTCTAGTATCAATTTGCTCTGACTTTTGTTCGAAGTTGTGTTCAAGCTAGTATTTCCTGGAGGATGTCAATTGTGAGTGTGGATCTTCATAATGAAGGAGAGCTCTCGAGGTTGTGTCCAAAGCTTGATTTGCTGTCAGCCGCGACAAGTGAACAGATGGCCCCAAAATCGAAAGTAGCACTTGTACGACGCAGCAAGAGGGCAAAAATAGAGGTGAAGTTGCCAGAGGAGGACTTGCGCGATGTTTCACAAGATTCAGAAACAAAATCGAATGAACCACCGAAAAAAAAAAGCAAACATCGAAGAAGCAGCAGATAATTGAGAGTTCACCAATTTTTTAACAATCCAAGGTATTTCTCAATTTGACTTTGAAACTCCTTTGAAAAAAGCGTGGCTAAAGAAGATTAAGATGTACGAGTTTGCATGCTTACTGTGGGAGTTGTGGCGGGATAACCCCGAAGTCTTGAGTCAGTTCCAAACATTGCAGCACATAGCAGGAGAAATTTCTTTGGGAGTTTGAATAACACTAGAGTTGGTGGTTGCAGTTTTTCATCTGCCATACTATGAAGAAGAGATTTAGCTAGGAACAAGTATTCGAATGATGTGATGATGGCAGAGTTTAGGAATCCTTATTCCTCTAAGAATTCTTGTATGATAAGCAAGGTAAGGGATCTTGTTAGGAAACAACAGTTAGCCTGGTTCATAGAGCGAGTGGTTCTGTTAGTTTACAATGACTATATGGCAAAGGAAAATTATGCCTACCTAGCAGTAGCAGAGCAAGGGAAGAACGCGTCATGGGCTACACTGTTGTGCACAAAGCTATTGCAGGAAATTTCCAAAAAGCAAGTTCACACCCGGAATCAGTTTGAGAATTGCTCCTTATGTAACAGCATTATTCAGTCATGTTACTCCTAAAAAGGAGAGGACTCTGTCTCACAAGGAGAAGGGCAAGCAGTTGTTTGGCAATGTAGATGATATTATCGGTGATACAATTGATGATTTGGTGCAAGCCAAATACAATTATCAGCAATCAGTCGAGATGGTGACAGGTAAATCACTACCTTCAGCTTTATGGAATACACCTATTGTGAGCAAGGAGAAGCTATAAAGATTTTGGTAAGAAAGGGAGCTATGATGGATTTAAAGAAAGGTTAGCCATGTCTTAGGACCAGAGCGTGGAGGGTGTAGATGCAATGGATACACCACTCGTCAGTAAGAATTCGGTGTTTAGTATTTCATTTGAGCAATTCAATCATGCAGTTGAGATTGTACGTACTTTTGGGAATCAGATGCAAGCAGCTCAGCATCAAGATGCTACTGATATTTTTGATCTACAAGAAGAAAATCGTAAATTGTTACAATAGGTCCAGGAAAGCATTGAGATACAGAAGATCAAATAAGACTTGGCACAGTTACAAAAAAAATTTCAAGTTTATAAAGAGCAAAAGGAAAGTGACTAGTAGAAGCTCATGCAACAGGTAGAAAAATAGTAGGCATGTCTTCCTATTATTACTAAATGGCTAAAGGAGATGCAAGATCAGTTTTTTAATGTTTTGGAGGTAGTGTCTAAACACAATACAGAGTTGCAAACCAATAACTTATGGCTGCAAGCAAGACTAGATGCATTGCAAAATTTGGAGCAGCAGCTAAAAGACATTTCAGAAGAGACAGAGTTGGATGGGGTATTTGTGGCAGTGGATGCCGTGGACAATCTTAAAAATGAGTTGGTAGTTATATCTCAAGGGGTGTGGGATAATTTAAAAGAGGTTGTTTATTTTGGCTCAGAGGCCTTATGAAGCTTTTGCTTCTGAGAAATATACAACAAAAATCTTGAAGGATAAGCTTCAAGAACAGGAAAAGCAGATTCAAGAATTATAGCAACAACTGTTGCAGTTCCAACAACAATCCCAAGTGACATCAGCAACGCTTCAGGGTACTAATGCAGCCAAAAATTTTTCTAAGCTTTTGTCTATGCAAGTACTTGAAGATATAGCACCAAGGCCAAGTAATCAAAGTAGAGGTCATGTTGAGTTGCAGGAAGACTTTCAAGAGGAGTCGGGACAACCAGAGGAAATACTTCAAGCTTTTAAAGTTTCATGAGTTGATTGGAGGAAATCCGGATACATTGATGTTCAATCACCATTCGGAGGATATATTCAATGTAGTGCAGAAGAAAGATGAGGATATGATCACTATTAATGCAAAGAAACAGATACAGGATGAACAGGAACAGTTTGAAGATCAAGTGGAAGACCAGTATGAAGAGCAATTTATGGGAGTTCAACATAAAGATCATGATGTGGATCATGAATTAATTCCAACTAGTTCAATCTCAATAAACCATTGTACTGGATCCACTACAGTAGATAAATGAGGTTTGCTTCACTGCATTCTGAGTATTCACCTCCAGATTATGTAGCCTACAGTACCACAAAGCCAGTACAAGGGTCGTTGTGGTATTTCTACTCGATCACTTTGTTTCGTCTTCATCCGCTTCTTCCATCGGTGTTCTGAGTATTCCTCCCAGAATTCACTTTATAGCTATAGTATCTGACATGCAACATTAGGATGGAGCAAGGTAGCCTGTGCAAGCAGTGCAAAGGGAAATGTTGATCTTTCATCCATTCACCGACTACAATGACCCCAACGGGCATCAATCGTTCTTTGGCCAAAATTACGATCAATTGAGGGTGAGAAACTAGCGATTCGATCCTGAGGGTTTATTCACGAGTATGAAGTGTGTAGCAAGGATTCCAATAGACCTCGTCTTCTGTCAATTAATCTACGCTTAACGTCGATGCTTCTACTCTTAATGATTAATTACTTTCTGATGATTATTATTATGGATTATATGTGCTGATTTGATCCATCTAGACTTCTACGAGTGGATTTTATCATTCATTACGGCTAATTCTCTACATCTACCTCTTTTCGTTACGGCTGATTATGGAATATTTTCAGTGATATGATGTAAGTACACTTCATTGGGTAGATTTTGTCGTTCATTTCGGTATCTTCATTGGCGGCTAATTCTCTTTTGTTGGCTCTATTCGTTATGGCTAATTTGTTGGCACCAAATTAGTGTCGAGTAATTGTGATTGAATAAGGTTTTCGTTGCTCGACGACTTGCATCACTGGCTTTCTATGTCGATTATCTCTACGTTGTGATGATTATTATTTGTCGTCGTCCATGGTCTTGGACCTGAGGCTAAGTCTCGAAGTCTCCCAACTTGCGCACGATCTGAAATAACGCAAATGGTACGAGTAGAAGCATCCACTGACTTTATGGACACGAACAACGGGGCGTTTGCAAAGAGTGCCTGTCAATTTCGTCTTTCTTTTGATCGTCCTTCCTTCCTTTCTTCATTCTTCTTCTTTATTTCTCACAAAGTTTTACATATTGTGTAGGACTTGCTAAGGCATGCCCTCATGTTTTGGAGTCACCTATTAATCCCACTTTTGATAAGCTTTCCTATCAAAGCGAGGGCGATACTGGAAAAGGCAAATCTGTTATAGATGGTATTACTGGTTATAGCAGTCAATATTTTGCTTTTGTATGCTTTTGTTGTATATTCTAAGCCGAATTGGAGCAAATGATTTCGCAAAGGGATAGCTATTGTTTTGTGCTCTATTCTGGGCCAGCAGGAACACATTGAAGGCATTCTCTTAGGTCTGTGTACGTTTCAGTGCTCATTCTTAGCAACGCAACGCATTCTCTTGGTTGTAGGAACAAAAAACGTACTCGCTTCCACCATCCATCTTCGTCACTTTCCTGCTTGTACATTAATCCCAAGCCAAAGAACGAAAGCTGTATTGTTTTCTTTCAAATTCCATTTTAATGAAATCGTTTCCCTCAGTTGCTTTGTGCAGATGATAGGTTGATTAAGAATTGCACTACCCTTTACTTCCTCCTCTCTGCCTGGTCCATTTCCTTGTCTTCCCTACTTCTTCCTGTTCATGGGACTTGCGAAATAACTTTCTCTGCATGTGGCATTTTCTCTGGACTTGCACTTCTTTTACCCGTCCTTCCATCATTCATTCTGCTACTGCCCTCCTGTAGTTCATAGTTGTTCCATTGCCTTGTCCCATCACGTTGCTTCTGCACTCACATATCAAAAAACCGAGGTGCATAATAATCCTGGCTTGCCTCTTTGTCACTGTCTCTGCAGTAAGTTAGGAGAAGTTGACCCTTTTCCAAGTCACCCCTAACCCTTATTGCTTGCAACTTGAATCATTAACCCCTCAGAAGTTGAGTCGCATAGGGGCCCCCCACATGCCTTCTCTGCGATATTCATGTTTTTCTTGCACGTAATTTTATTCATGCCTCCGGATCTCGCTGTTTGTGCATTCATTCATAAATTTAATATCTATTGACAATAATTTAATACGTTGTTCTTTTACAATGTATAAGAACAACCTTGTACAATTATTTTTTTAAATTTTGGCATAGGTCATCCCATAGCTTCGGAATGCTCTTATATGGATAAGAGTGCATCACCACCTTCTCTAAAGTCAACGCCTTTACTTTACGCTTACGCTAGCAAGCCTCCTTAGGAAAGTTTGCTCAAGCATTCTCCTATCAAGAAGAGTCCACGACGCTCTTTGAAGCATTCATTTCAGGAAGTTGCTGAAGAAGCATATGCTCAAGGTAAACATTGTGTTTTTTTTTTCTTACCATATTAATTTATATTGTGTCTTGATAAGTTCTTGTTTTCTTTCTTAACAGTGAAAAAACTAGTACGTGACTATCCGGAGTAAGTTTTAGTTCCACAATCACCACTCATGTCCAACGAAAATCTAAAGTAAAATATGAGAGGAAATTGGAGGAGAAGGCAGCAGAACCTAAAGTAACTTTTAAGGATGTTATAAACATCGACTCTGATTGAGTCACATTTGATGAATTTCTTATTTCCTTTTGCAAATGTTGTCATATGTTGATCATGAAAGTAATTTATGTAAAACATTTGGTCTATTTGTTGTGGTATTGTGAACTTTGTTTCCCCTTGTAACTTGAAATTTATTGGAATTTTTTGATGTACTATAATGAGTATCTTAATAATTACAATAGTATTCTTCTTGATAAACTTTACAAAAAAGAACAATTAAATAGTTATTATTTGCTAATTTGAATGTCCATTAAAGTAAATTTGTTGCATCTTCAAAAACTCATTTTATGCATACTTGTATTTTCAGCTAGCAAACAACTCATACGCAAAGAAGAGCTTGATGAAGTAAATTCTTACAAAGCATGCAATGAGGCTACTACTTTTGTCCCCTCTCCTCTCAACCCATCGCTTACAAAAGCGATCATCCCTTCAAAGGAAAATTTTGTGGGTGGAGGCAATTCCTTGATTCCTTTAAGCATCACTCAATTATTTGATTGTGCCCCCCATAGATTTGTTTTTGAAGGAAAGCTTTTATGCAAATATGGGACCTACAAAGTCCATAATCCAAAGTACTCCACTTATTTAAAAGGAGATCTTACAGACAACTATTGTAGCCATACAGTGACATTACTTGTCCCAAATGCCTACATTCATCAATTTGTAAATATCTTGCAAGTTGGTGAATTTTATAGAATAGAAAGGGCAACTGTGGTACCAAGGGGAATAAATGAAGGTGGTACATCAAAGTTATCCTTGCTACTTGATGCTACTACATGCATCATTAGGGGTGAATCCTTTGATGGCAATCTTCGCTTGTTGCCCAATCATCCATTATGCACTTATGTCCCATGGGCCTCTGACATGATCAACTTCGACAACTATTCTGTCTTAAATGTTATGGGCACGGTTGCTATTGTTATAATTAAAGTTGCAAGTGAGGAGGGTATGGGTCATCAAATTATTGTAGCAAATGGACTTCGAGATGAGGATAGAGCTGCGGTGAGTTAGACCACATCTCTTTGTAAATGAAAGGAAACCAACTCTTACTCAACTCATCCAAGAATTCAATGAAGAAGGCGTGGCTATGTATGTTCTAAAGAATGTATACTTCTTGAAGGCAAAGGGAACCATTTGTGATTTTTACTTTACTATTTTGGCAGAAGTAGCTGATGATTCAACAAGAGATGATTTGAAGATAGCTTTTATGAGCCAAGTTTCACGTTTAGGATATGGAACAAAGGAGAATAGCTTGCTTTTACAAACACAATCAACTCAACATTTTCAAAATTATAGCTCACAAGTTTTTGCTTTTGCAGGTGTTTGGCATTTTGCATTTTACAAATGTAAATGATGATTTGATCGAGCACGTTTGTGAGGCTTGTGGAGGATTGCGTGTTAGTAGAGATCCACTTCGACCATTTTGCTATTCTTGCAAAAGTCCCCAAAACATTGAACAAGTGCCTTCCCTTAGTGGAGATATCATACAGCGTGGAGGAAAACAAGTTTTTGTTCACATAAGAGGCCAATATGTGGACATTGTCCCAGCCTTATATTTGCCATTTATCCAATTGTATGAGTAGAATTTGATGATGGCAAGAAGCAAACTCAAGAATACCAAGCCTAGTGGGAGCTTTACCATCAATAGCTCTGGATTTGTAAATGCATTTGAACCAAATGCTTGATCTAATTTACTTTCTATTGAAATAGTACTTCCACTTTCCTATCTTTCATATATTTTTCCGTTGAAGTTGTGTATTCTTACAGTTGTAGTAAATTTAGAATTCACAAAATGGATTTGACAAAATTGCTACAAGACAAACACTTTGCAATGAATCCAACATTCATTTTTTCTAATCCATTTAATACATGTGTGTATTACATTTCTTTCCTAATTTTACATATGAGCAACTTCTTCAAACAATGTTAGACAACATAATGTTGAAGGTGGAAGCATCAAAATCACCATGGATGATGTTCGCTTCAATTCAAAAAAATATGAAATTCATAAATGAAAGTATAGAAAAGGTGTTACTCAATTCTGCATCATCACGTGCATTGGTAGTGGACATTCTTCAACATTTTTACACAATGTTTGAAAGTCCTTTTTCAATATTAATCTATAATTGATTAAAGCTTTCTAGAAAAATGAACATTGGTGAAAACAATAGAAAAAATGCAAACACAATGCTTCTAAATGAATCAACCTATCCTTGCACAATTACTCCATTGATTCATTTGAATGAAAAGCATGCATATAATGTTTGGTCTTCTTTGCTTCTAAAAGAACTTGTACTACAAAATCCAAGAATTCTCGCTAGAGAGATTTGCACTCTATTCAACAAACATTCTCTGAACATAGTACACACTCCACAAGCAATATTAAACAAAGTGTACAAATTACGTGCAATTATTTTGCAACCTATTGCATCTGCTACAATCTCAATAATACAACCCCATATTGCAAACACACATAAACAAAAGAAAGGAGAGAAGAGAAAAATAAAACTTGAAATGAGTATATTTCTGCAAACCAATGGAATTGACATAACAATGACACAATCAAAGGAAAAACTATTATGTTGACTTTGCTATAAGTATGTGAAAAACAACAAAATTCCTCTATTATCTTTAAAGAACATGAGAATGAATTAAAAAACAACATTTACAATGGACCTTACTGATATAGAGGCAAGATTGGTATCAATTAGAATACCTTTTGCTCAAATACGAGAATTATCATATGAAGGGCAATATGGACTTCATGGAAGCATTGTCAACGTTATTGTCGATGTTGATAGAGCACAACAAGTGTTGCCAAGGTTCTTGGATGACCATGCTACTATTGTAGTGGCCATAAAAAGGAAGCTATCTTTTAAACATAATTATGTAAGTGTAATCGTACGCCCAACTTATGCAATGCTTGCACTAAAAGAACTCTTGTCGACTCCATTGTACCAAGAAAACAACATTCGTATCAATAATCTTTGGGAGAAACATGTTAAAATCGTACAAGCAAAACACATATTAGATGAAAAGAATGAAGACGAAGTCCAACAACTTGAGGAAGAAGACTTTCTAACTGATACACTTGTGCGTGGAATATATACATGTCAACAAGTGGTCGATTTCAAAGGTCAAACACTTGAAGTTGCACCCTCAGAAGGTTTTTCTCCACTAAGTATGTTCAAGGATAAATTCTGTGAAGTACTATCATTTCCTAAACTTTTTTTTGGAAATCCTCGACAATACAACATTCCAAAACACATCTCCTACCAAGATATTGCAAAATAGGAGTTAACCAATGTAGATCTCCGTTTTGGACTCTCCATAGAGAACTTATTCTTCAAGACGATGAAAATATTAGTTAAGCAAGTTCTTTCTTCATCTTGGGTTCATATGAGCACAAACCAAAGGAATAACCCTCCAAGCTAAGGATGCTCTGCTAGACACTAACATTGAAAAATTACTTCATTCCAACATAGGCTATCGTGATTTTTAGTCAACTTAGAACTTCAGCTGATTATAAGCACTACCTCAAGAAAAATCTTTTCGTAATGCTTAGACAACTAGGTCCACCAACTTTTTTCTTAACCTTGTCAGCTGCAGAAAAACTATGGGAACCATTGGTAGAAGCAATATACAAACTCAACCCAAGAACTCCAAAAGAAAAACATGCCAACCAACAGATGAAGACAAGACATCTTCTACGCCCTGATCCAATCACAACCGCGCAATATTATGTTCACAAATTCCAACGTCTAAAAAATATTGTGAAGAAAGATGAGAAAATACTAGGCAAAATCACAGATTTCTTTTTCGTAACTGAATTTCAAAATAGAGGAAGCCAACACGATCATGGTCTTTTATGGGTTGACAATGCTCATATCTTTGGAATATCTCCAAATACTGAAATTGAAGATTTCGTAGACAAATACATTTCAATTGACATCTTGCAACTCAATACACAACATAGACAAATGCAAACACATAAACATCGAAAGACATGCTACAAACATTTAAAAAAATGCAGATTTGGTTACCCACGTTCCCCATTGTCTTCCACAAAAGTATTAGAACCTTTTGACATTCCTCCCAATAACAACGTTATAAAAAAACACAACTTGATTAACCAAACTTTATCTATGGAAAACACGCAATTATTGGACTATTTTGGATTCTTGAATATTATGAAACAAACTGAAGAACAATACATATTAGGTCTTCGAGGATCTATTGCACAACCAACACTCTTCTTAAGAAGACAACCTAAAGACAATTATACTAACAACTTCAATCCTCAACTATCAAACTTATGGGGAGCAAACACTAATGTACAATTCATACTAAATCCCCATGGGGTTGCAACTTACTGTACATCATGCATGATAAAAATTGACAAAGAGACAACTGTAGCAGTAAAAGAAGCACTGTCACAAACCATAAATATTGGGGCTCCACTGAATGAAAGGATTAGAAAAGTGGGAAATGCAATCTTGAATACTCAACACATTAGTTCACAACAAGCAGTATATTTAGCTCTATCGTTACCTCTATTTAGTTCAACAAGACAATTTCAATATATTAACACAAATCCTCTAGAAAAACAAACATTGCTGCTAAAGCGACGCGAGCAATTGCAAAAAATGAACCCTTAAAGTATTGACATTTACTTTGATGACATCATTACAAATACTTGAAACGAAACATAGGACTTCAAAACATTTGCTTGGCAACTTTTGTTAGTAAATACACAAACAATGGAAAAACAACAAAAGAAAGAAAGAAACAAAAAATTATCCGCTTCGACAACTATAATGAAATAGAAGATCTTGAGAACTACTATAGAGAGTAATGTCTCCTATTTCTTCCATTTCACAAACAAAAGCTAAGTCTTGATAACTACACTTTAACATGGCATGATAAATACAACAACAACAAAGACATTATTGACCAAAACCAAAAAAATTTCAACAAACTAATTCCCAAAATAATGGAAAATTCAACAAGTAATTATACAAATACAAGCACGTCAAATATTGGCGCAAACAATAACATTGAGAAATATGACATTGCAATAAACATGCCCAATCAACCAAAAAGCAAGCAACATCCTAATTTCACTTTTAAACATACAATGACACCAAATAATGATTACTACAATAACTTCAGAAGCTTAAACACAACCCAACATTTAATTGTAGAGGACATAATGCTTAATAAAAGAAATTTTCCATCACAATCATTTCACCTATTTTTGACAAGAAATACTCAAACAGGGAAAACATTCACACTTCTAACAATAGTACAAGCACTGTTACGAAATTACTCCCACAAAGAAACACATAACATAGACTCACCAAAGGTTCTACTCCTAGCATATACTGGAAAAGTTGCTTTCAATATTGGTGGAATCACAATACACGTGGCATTACATCTAAGATCCCTCTAATGGCATCGCACTACACAAGTCTTTCTAGTGAAAAATTACAAGAACTTACAATACTCTATAAAGACCTTCAACTAGTTGTGTTTGATGAAGTATCTCTGATAGGCCATTCCACACTAGTTGCAGCAGCTGATATGCGGCTTTGTGAAATCAAGCACAACCACAATGAACCCTTTAGAGGTGTTGATATTCTACTTTGTGGCGACTTGTGCCAAGCTAGTCCCACTAAGGATTCGTGGCCATTTGTCAACCAATCAACACAATCAACTATGCAAACTTCTTTTTGGAAAGACAATGTCTTGCAATATGAATTAACAAAACCAATGCGTCAAGACAATTCCAAATACATTGAAATACTGAAAAGAATACGAATACGGGAACATACGAAAAATGACATAGCATACATTAATGAAAAATATCATAGACAACCACCTCGAAAAGAAAGTGTACCACACTTATTCTACACCAATGCATCCAAAGATGCTCATAATGAAGAGGTATTCCACTTACTCAAAGAAAGTGCACATATTCTTAAAGCAATAGACAAACGCCACAAGACATGCAGCAAGATAATAACAATACCTTCAAATCCAACAAACACAGGAGGGCTACACCAAAAACTCCAACTAAAGCCAGGTACGATAGTCGAAATATGTTCAGGAAATCTAGACATCCTTGATGGTCTAGTAAACGGCGCAAACGGTATTTTCAAAGTACAAGTTGTTTGGATCTTATTCAACAATCAATCCATAGGAAGACAAACACGAATCAACAACTCGACTCTTTACAATGCTCAAATTCCAAAACAATGGACACCATTACTCCAAATCATAAGAGAATTCCAAATTGGCAAGAACAACCTCAATTCAATTACACGTACACAATTTCCAATACAACCAACATCAGCTAGAACGATCCACCGTTCTCAAGGACTCACAATGGATTAACTTGCATTTGATCCATCAAACATAAAGTCACACGGATTAACATACACAGCACATACAACACAAACACATCAAAGTAGACAACAACGTTTTAAAAGAAATGGAAATATTAAAAACACAAAAACAATGGAATGCTATTCAAAAAATCTTATCTATGAAAGACTAATAAAAAATGACATTGCAATCACTAAATACAAGAGCCTTAACCTCACATCACATAAACATAGTGAACGACAAAAGCCTACTAAGTGCTACAATCCTCTGCCTGCAAGAATTACATAACAAAACAACACCAATAACTTTGCCAGGCTTCATATGCTTGGAAAAGTACCGCGGAGTAGGGATTGCAACATGTTATAAAAACAACCTCCAACGTATTCAAGAAAATTATATTGAAAATCAAGGATCTCAATGCTATCTTACAATCTTCAAAACAAAAACTTCAAAAGATGTTGTGGTCATAAATGTATACAATTCACCACTATCTAAAAAAGAAAATCTACTTAAGTCTCTATAGATAACACTAGAAAAAATAATCAATGGCACTACAACAATAATCATAGGAGATTTCAACATCAATATCAATAATTCGAGCAACAACAACAAAAAACTATTCCATTTCATGAAACAAAATCATTTTACTCAATTAATTAATCAACCAACTACTATTCATGGATCGACTATAGACCACATATGGAACAACAATTACAATAAAAATAATACATTTGGGACAAACTTCATTTACTGGTCCGATCACTCCCTAATATCCTACCTTACATTGATAAAAAAAGTTCTCTTAACAGAAGGCCTTATGAGTTTAATTCACTTGTTTGTCGAGGCATTTCACCTATAAGTTTTGTATAATGAGTTTAAGGCGTGTGCATATGGAGCCCGTGGTCATTGGTGTATTTGAGTAAATCGATTAGGGCATGTTCAGCCCCCTAGACTCGGCCGTGAGATAATACTCGTGACAGAGTCGTGAGAATGGTAGAAGCCGGAGGGCCAAGCGGCCAAGGTTTATGGCTAGTTCCAAAACAGCCAGAAACTAAGTACGCTCGAAGGTTCAAGTCTCTAGAAGCTGGTAATTGGAGGCCCAGATTATGGCTAATTATCCTCGAGCTTACTGCAGCGTGTAAACATCGAGGTTTGTTGAAGATGAACAAATATGCGCACTGTTGCCTAGCAAGAAACCAAAGGCAATACACTGAAGCCGACTAAAAGCCTCGAGGCCGTCCACATAGGACGCGTACCTATGTCTTTGCTGGTGTCGTGTGATACCATATCCGCTAAAGCGTGCTCCCACAAATATTGATGGTCCATGTCGGCCATGTCATATATAACAGAAAATATTATAAGGCAGAGCGACTGTCATTATGACGGTGCTTTGCCTAAATTGAGTGAGTTGGAGTTCGGATTTTGTCGGACTTGAATTGCTGAATGCTCCGTTCAAGGTCCGTCGATTTTTCCCAGCATGTGTGGGCCCTTGGAGCTCAACTTGCCTCTCGTTAATCACGACGTGCACTTTCCGATTCTCTCTCTTTATGGAAACCTTTAATAAATTAAACTGCAAGTGGCATAAAATTAACATTATTGAGAGTGAAATTGGGTTTTCTTCTTTTTGGATTTCTTACTTGTCTTGATGGAGCCCTATTTCTTATCTTCTCGCCCCAATTTCTTCCATTTGGATTTCTTAGTTGTCTTGATGCCGCCATATTTCTTATCTTCTAGACATTTGCATGGCATATATGATTTTAGATTGCATGAAATGAAGCCATTTCTCTTCTCATGAATCCAAATCTTATGGTTTTTCCCTCGGAAATAGACTCCCATTAATAAAAGAGAATAAAGAGGCAGTCGCCTAAGGCGAGACAATTACAATAAGACTAGGCACTCATCCAACTTCAAGCATATAAGCCTGAAAACCTCAATTTTCCCTATAGAGCATTCAAGTTCTTTTTTGTTTTGAGTGCCAATTTTTTCTTTCTGTGTGAGGCACTTACACCCACCACACAAGTCATGGAGAATTCTTTCCCAATGTATCTATACCAACCACCTGCATCATTAGGCTTCATGAAGATCGTCTCGTTCCGATGTTCCAAATACAACGTAAGCGCATCATTCATACTTCCTCAGTCTTGTAGAAGAGCTAACTACCATCTCAATGGGAAGAAAATCTGCACATTATTGAATCGGGATTGAACCATCTCACAGTTCTCCTCCAATGATTGAACCGTCTCATAGTTCTCCTCCAAACTGGCAAGGCAGTGGGATAGCTCCCATAGAATTTGAAAATGATTCTCATTCTTACATTTGCAGAAGACACAGAAAGGGGAAACTGTAGGATTCCACTTAAGGATCCTAGATTTAATTGGCAATTTCTCAATCAAAACCTTCCAAAGCAGCACATTATATTTGAAGAAAGGAGTGGCCTCCAAACCGATCTTAAATCTTCTAATCAAATTAAAATTAAATCCAAACTTCAGTGCTATCCCTTAGAGCACTATCAGCCCAATTTCTGCATGCCAATAAAGCAATCCACAGCCCTTGCGAAATGACAAAGTCCTTTAAGCAGCATTTATGAAGAGCTAAAGACCTACACTATTCATAAATCCTTTCAGGTCACCTCTGTCAATTCATACTTCATTTGTTGGCCAATCATCATGTATACCTAGCAAAATGTGTTGCATTGGCCTTATCTGTCTATTAGAAAGATTGAAAGCTCTTCATATGGCATTGTTCTCTAACCATTTCCTGCCACTTGCGTCCCAAATGTTTCTAAAGGTCAACAATCCCTTATTGTGCAACATCTTAACATGTTTGGAAGCAATGAGTAGAGGCTTAAAATGGCTCTTATGCGCCGACTTAGCTAGCCAAAGAGAACTCCTGCGTTCCAAGAAAGGCATCACCCTGCAATGAACAATTGCATGTCCAAGAGAGACTATAAAAGATCTCTTTCCAAAGGCATACCAGCTTAGATAACATCTCTGATTGCAGAATTCTGATTGCATAATCACATAGCACAATATCCCCACAATATCTTGACATGGACCCCTAACTCCCAAAGGTCCATTTTTGCATTAACCAATATCTAGCAAGAACTTCCCAACGTTGATTACAACCTAGCCTCAAAAACCACTTAGAACATAACCTCTTGCATTTTAGACTCATTGCCTCAAGACCTAATCCTCCTTTTTTTAAAGATGCCACCACGATGTTCCAATCAATGGCGTGCCATTGGTTCCTCCAAAAGAATCTATGATCATCTTATCCATTCTCTTAAGAACATTAGCTAAGAAGGGAAACACCATCAACACATACACAACAACAGAAGACAATACTTGCCTAGCAATTAAGATTCTACCTGCAAAAGTAATTTGTGCATTTTTCCACTTATAGAGCTTTTGTTGTATTTTGCTCAGACACCACTCACATTTCACTTTCAAAGTCACTGCTAACCCAACAGGACATCCCAAGTATTTAACCACCTTTCTAGCACCATACCACTTGAAAGAAAATAAGGAAGACCAATCAGGCATGTCTCCCCATCCCAACCAAATAGCAGTCGTTTTTTCATGGTTAATACGTGAGTCGAATATCACTGCAAACTCCTCAAAAACTATAGAAAATTCCTTATTGTTTCCTCCCTACCAACTAACACACTCGTGTTATTATCCACAAAAAATTGTGTGCAAAAGGAAGACCCATCCCCAGCAAGGGTAGACCTCTGATACACCTCAGATTTTGATAATAATTCAGCTAACATAAGAGTGGTTCTGTGACTATGGCAAATAACAAGGGAGCCAAAGGGCATCCTTGCCTAATGGACCACTTCAATGAAAGGACTGCGATAAGTATCCATTTAAGGAAAGCTAGCACAGGCATTTGAAAAAAGAACACAAGTCATAGCATAGAATCCTTGCCCAAAACCCAATCTGTCCATAGTAGCTATGATAAACTTCCATTCTCTAGATCTAAGTTCAAAAGCACAAACTTCTTCAATCGCTAGCAAGACATTAAGCACTGCATCTTGAATATTCCATTGAACAAAAGGACTCCCCCAATTTCTTTTTGAAGAATGCTCTCGCCAAACCCCCCTATTGCTCTTGGAAACCCTAGAGACCACGGTTGCTAGAGCTGCTTGCAACTTAGAAGTTTACTCTAGACTTACCAGTACAGCTTCCCGCAATCTCACAAAGTTCCTTCTTGAATTCATATGCAATTTGCCAAAATTTTGTAACAAGATTGCCCTCCTTGTCTGTGACTATATGCACATTCTTCCTCACATGCCTCCTCTTAATAGATTGGAAAAAAACGTGAGAGGGAAAATCCCCCACCAAAAGCCATTAGCTATCTACTTTGTAATCTAGCCTTTTCATCTCCATTTCATATAGGGAACCTCATTAGGGTTTTCAGAAAGAGATGCCCTGGAGAAAGATTCAGTGCCTGATATAGAGAGTCCCTAATGACCACAAGACACTTGGCAAAACACCTTCTTACAGGCCAAAATTGCTCATCCCACTAAGAAGCAAAGGTAGACACCTCCCATATAGCCTTATCCCATTTGGTGCAAGGGTCAATTGTTCCCTATGGCTTCAGAGGACTTTCAAACCACTTGCTCATAATCAAACCATACTAGAAACTTTTTTTCTTTAGGAACCTCTTGTCGAATAAATGGGAAAGGTCCATTACCAACAACTGGCAAGGAAAACGACCTACAAACTAAAACATAGTCGGACAAGCTTGAAGATAAAGTTTGAAGATACACCTTGAATAATAAACCAAACAACCCTCGTAGCATGGAACTAATTTCCTATCTGTTTATTATTCCAAAAAAATCCCCCTAAGCCCCCCTTGAACTAGCTGAGCACAGTCTACTTTATTCCAATCTCCCCCTAGGATCTAGTCAGCGACAGCATCTCCTTAAGATATTTCCAACAACCCCCCCACTCCTTACATCCATTAGGAGCATACAGACAAACCACACAAAGGACAAAGCTCGAAATTGACACCTAAATGACATAAACATGACCTCTTGCAAGACCTTCGACATCCCTAAACAATTCTTCAGCCACTATAGGGATCCTAACTAACACCATTGGCCCCCCCTTGCCTGACACAAGGGAATTGACAAACACTAAGTAACCCATGGTGCTAAAGGCTTGCCATAGAAAATCATTTTTGCCACACTTGACCTCCTGAAGAAATACAATATGTGCCCTGACTCTCTTAATGACCTTCACACCACCATTCTACTTGTTTGTATCACAACAACCCCTAAGACTCCAAGACACCAACTTCACTTTTACAGGACTGGATGAGCTCTGACCCCTCCACAACCACCAACGTCATTGAGCAATGGCTTTGTAGCATTAGGAAAATAATTGAACAAGTCTTCCTAATCACCTTTCAAGTTCTAAGCCAAGTGTTTGATCCTTTTGGGTACGAGCCTAGCAAACAACATCCCCGCAGCATCTCATCCGACATGCCTGAGTTGTAGAATGGCCTTCTTTGAGTTTTATCTTCCATAAGCCTTTTTCGGTGGCTCGCTTCCTAGAGATCTTCATCTTCTAAGGTATTGGAGCTTTTGATCGAAGTGGCTCTTTCCATCACTTATGCTTTTGAAGAGAGCCCTTTTGTTGATTTGCCCCCCATTGGTTCCAACCCACTTCACTTTGAGTGAGCCATATGCACATGGAGACCCCCTCTCATCCCCTTTGACTCATCGCCTTGAAGTTTTGCTTCTGACTACTCTTCACGATGATTCTATCCCCTTCGCCAACTAGCCCTTCTCGACTCAAGGCAATTCACTATCCTCCCCACCTTAGAATCTAGGGTCTTGGATGCTCCAACCTTTGGCTTTGACTAGCCGAAAAACTCCTCACGCACTTTTGAGGGGTAGTTCCTTGAAAATTTCCTCTCTTTTCAAGTGAAGCTAGTCTAAAAAGTCGCCAAACTTAACTTGTTGAGTGTGATCAATCCTCTCCAACAGCTTGATGTGCATCTAGTTTGAAACTGCCTGAGCTTGATCCCATCAGATCCACACTTTTTTGACTCCAAAAGTTGTTTCATCGAAGAAGGGATGAGGAGCAGCTTACCCTGGGCAGATGCAAAGAGTTCGAGCAAGTCATGAAGCCACAAACCTCGGGCGCATGCAAGGAGTTTGAGCGAGTCACCAAGCCATAAAGGTAGATTTTGGAAAGATGACCAAACCGGACACATGTGGAATAAGAACTTATACATAAAAAATGAAGGATTCCAAGGAAATACCAAAACCATAGCTCTTGCAAACTAGAAAGTGTTAACAACCCACGAGTTCATTTCAATATCTAGCTCTCTCAAGCTTGTCCCGACCTTGAAAAAGAGATGTAGTCCTCCCTTGGCAAGCTTTTCACCATGGGAGGAGTGCATCTGTTAATCTTGTCCTTTCTGGCACTGATGAACACGCCTCCTTGCTCTACAGTATCAATGTAAGGAGCGTCAGCATCCGGCTTCTCCTTCTCCTCACCTACTCGACACTTACCTAACTCCCCCCTCTCTCTCTCATCACTAGTTTCAAACATCTGACACCCCTCGAACCCTCACTCAAGATTTGTCCACTCCGTATCCTCATGATGCCTCTCGACCTTCCCCTTCGTAGCGGAGCTTGTGCATGCAAGATTGACGCAAGCTCTATCCTGTGCACTGCCTAGCTTTGCAAAGTGATGTTTTTAGGGCCTCCAAAAATCTAGCAAGTAACCCAACATCAGCCCACTTTCCCAGTTACCTTTTAGGGGTTCTTGACCCCAAAACAACTTAACATACTACTTGCAATGAGAAATGTCATTGTTGGAGTCGTTAGGGCAAGTTCAGATGGGGCAAATGCCACACGTCTCATAGGGGCATGGATATGACAAAGAGACCATTAGAGATGGGGCATGTTTAGAGGAAGGAAAGCTCGATAGGCACCCTTGCCCAAGCACCGATCAAAATGTTTTGAGCCAATTACAAGGTTTGGCACCCAAGCATTGACCAATACCATTCCATTTTTTATGTGAGATGTTTGTCTTATTTAAATGCCACACAGACTCGAGCCTCATGATGCCTCTCGACCTTCCCCTTCGTAGCGGAGCTTGTGCATGCAAGATTGACGCAAGCTCTGACTTGTGCACTGCCTAGCTTTGCAAAGTGATGTTTTTAAGGCCTCCAGAAATCTAGCAAGTAACCCAACATCAATCCACTTTCCCATTTAGCTTTTAGGGGTTCTTGACTCCAAAACAACTTAACATACTACTTGCAATTAGAAATGCCATTGTTGGAGTCGTTAGGGCAAGTTCAGATGGGGCAAATGCCACACGTCTCATAGGGGCATGGATATGACAAGAGACCATTAGAGATGGGGCATGGTTAGAGGAAGGAAAGCTCGATAGGCACCCTCGCCCAACACCGATCAAAATGCTTTGAGAATTACAAGGTTTGGCACCCAAGCATTGACCAATACCATTCCATTTTTTATGTGAGATGTTTGTCTCATTTAAATGCCACACAGAAGGAGCAATGCTTCTGAACCAACCTAAGGTATCTCGCTAAATGGTTGAATGACTCTAGTAAGGAGAAAAGGCTATTGGATTAAATATGATCTATCGGTGCCAATTGGATGCTTTCATTGCGTTAAGTCCTACATTTCCATCGACACTCCTGGCAGATTTGAATGAGCACTATCACACTTCTCTCCCTCTCCCTCTCACAGTCAATTCATACTGCGTAGCATGAATTAAAGAAAAGGAAAATTTAAATTCTTCCTGTGGCACATATCCACGATTAGGATGTGTATATTGTTTGATTCTCGCACATTTGTGTTTTACCACATTAATGTCAGTCTTTAGGAACGTTGTGTTGTTTATACAATTCTTGTGAACCTCCTATAAAAAACCAAACGAGGGTAAAATACTTCAAAGCCACATTCTAGCAACTTCTCAAATATACAAGCATTGAGCAACTTTGTTAGCTCTTGCCATACGATACAAGGGGAAGCGGATACAAAAGACGAACAAAATATTCGAATTTAGAATGCAAAAGGGGTAGAAAAAGCTATTATAGGTCGGACATAAGATGGGCTGGCTTAGGCTTTCCAACCTTATTCAAAATCAAGAAACAAATACAGTGTTCTAAATAGTCTACACTTATTTCCAGAGTCTACACTTGTTTCCAGAAAAGGGTTTCTCAATTCCAGGCAGAGGCGGCAATTAGCGGTTTAGAGCGCCATCCCAAAAGCAGGCGATTACCGCTCTCATGAAGCTTAAACCCATCCTTGAACAGGCCAAGGAGAAGTCTAGCTTGAGATAGGTTGTGAAAAGACAACGGTAGCGATTTAAAGCCTGCTGAGCTAACCAGAGAGCACCAATTACATCTAGCGAAATTTGCACCGAGTTCTGCACTGGCAGACGACCGACCACAGAAAGTGACTGCACTGGTTATCCGAGGTGCTAGGAAGACCCTCTCCACAAGCATGCGGCCCACTGTTTCGGAAGAAAGGCAAGCCTCCAAAGAGTCAAAGATTGCAGAATAGTGATGCAGAGCTTCGAAGAAGTAGGAAGAAATCGCAGGCGTATTGCATCCGAGCTCTTCCTCTACCAGCGTGAGGACAACCGGGTAAAGCTTGCGCATTGCTTTGAGGAAGGAGGAGACAGAAGTGGCAGTGCGGTAGGGCATGTGGGGGAGGTGGAGCATGCAGTTCGCTACGAGTGCTTCACCTTTGATGAGCTTGAAAGATGATGCCCGGAATTCCTCTTCGTTGTCAACTCTTAGCTGGTTGAATGTGAAAGGCAGGTTGAGGGAGGCTGCAAACTCCGACAGACGCTTGCCTGTTTCTTGCACCGTGGCTAGTCCCCGCTTGCCATGAGGCCTATGCAATGCAGTGATGCGGAGATGGGGCGGACCTCCCTTCCTTGTGACCAAAGCTTGCATCAACGAAGGCCACTGAATCCCTTCCATGATCTCGTAATCTATTATGTGTACCCGCTTATCTCCTTCTATAGCCTCAAGGATTGCTTGATTTGCTGTGAAGTGCCCAAACTTGACGTAGGGGAAAATCTCGTGAAGAATCTGGAAAGCGGCCAAGATATCGCTGTACGATTCGTTGTTGGCTGCACGATCCAGCGGGCGACCTCCCTCTATGCGACACTGCAGGCCATCGCTGAAACAAGCAGCTACTCTCTGCATGGTGCTGCCCGAAAGAGAAACCAATTCCTTGAGCCGAACCAATATCACAGATGCCAGATCCATGTCCCGGGTCGCCACAGCCTCGGCACCTGCAATGAGGAGGTGAACAAGACGAATCCCGTCGTAATCACCATCGCTCCTAACGCCTACCTGCGGTGAGGCTGAACGGGAATTGGGGGGAGTCTCAAATATTGCTCCTCCCTTAGACCCGGGCTTCTTCGTCTGGCTAAGATGGGTTGCAATGTTCTCCTGAACGCTCACAAGCCCGGGAGCCTGGGCTCCAAAGCGGTCACAAAACTTGGCAATCTCTTGCATTTGATAAGAATCAGAGGCTGCGCTTTGATTCCCAAAAATATTCGCCTCCAAGCCCTCCTGTTCGAACTGCTGACCTTCCACGGATACCGATCCACACGGAGCGTCGGTCTCTGTACAAGGAAGACCGTTGTGAGCAAGAGGATAAGGCCAACTCTTCTCATCTATGTTGAGCCCCCCGGCATACTTTTGACTGCAGACACCATGTGGAAATCCTTGAAAAACTGTTCCTGCGTCCTGGACAAAGTTTCCTGGTCGTGAAAGGATTTCTTCCAGGCCATTGCAGGAAGCATTTTGTCCCTCCCAGAAACCAGCTGCAGCCTGCATAAAACACTTCCCGCTCTGGCTTTCAGACGCATCACGGAACCCCTGAGACATTGACCCCGCGAGCTCGTTCTGCTCGTAAGTAAAAATTGATGCTTCGACCGACTTTTCCAGAGGCGAGCAATACGGGGAATCCTGCAGGCTAACCTGACCGGGAGAGGGAATGGCCACTGGAACTGGAAACTGTTCAAGAGAGGTCTTGACAGGGGCCTCCTTGTTGATGTCGTCGAGCATGAAATCCATCAAATCGTTTAGGTCGCAGACCTCAGGGGAGCCCATCGCCTCACTCGACACGGAGCCATCACTACAAAGAAGCTCTGATTGGGCCGAAAATAGCTCTTTCTTCATACGGATGCCTCGGAAAGAAGAGCTGACGTAACGACGGTTCAGTTCATCGTCGCTCAAACTTTGAACAGAAGAGCTTCCACTTCGAAGAAATTGCTCTTCACTGGTGATGCTGGTTGCAGGAGAACCGCAAGCTGCAGCAGCAGCTTCCGCATTCCTCAAGCTCTTCTTAAGCGGAGCCAAAGGCGAGCCATAAAGGTCTCTTTGCACGGTGCAATGAAGAGGAGAACCAAACGAGGTAGCCCCTTTCTCCCCCTGTAAAACTTGCTGAATTGAGCGTCTCCACTCCTTCTGACGAGGCTTTCTGATAAGAGTTCGGCATGATAATGGGATACATGCGATCCCAGCATTTTCCTTCTTTGCGGTGATCAAGCTATGGGGTAAATCTTGAGAATAAGCATCCCCGAGGAGGCTGGCTTGAGAATTTGTACGGCTCAAAGCTGCAGAGCAAGGGCGTTGAAGTTGTAGTAGCGATGAGCTCATGTGATAGTTGCCAGTGGCTGCCCCAAACAAAGGTGGCTGCCAACCTTGATTTGTGACATCACTAGAATCTGTTGACAAGAAGTATAAGCTTGGCTCGGATTCACCATCCAAAAGAGAATGTTGCGAAGTAAAATCGGATAAAACTTCCATCTCGCCTCGAAATAGAGTGGTGTGAGAAGCGTCCTGCCAGAAATGCAAAGCATGGGTAACGTTAAATCCACTGAAGATTGTGGGGTCGAGGAAACATGCGGTCAAGGATAAAGCGCTTCTCCACCTGACTAGAAGTGGAAATCAAAAGACCCGAAGAATTAAAGCATTCCAACTGTGAAGAAGTGTATTTCACTGAGGCCGCAAAATTGTACTGGTTGACAGTAAACCCTGCAGTACATGAAGTTAATACCGAATCCCGGGTGATCTAAAAATATAAGGGGACGGATGGAGCAAAGAAAATGAACCTGCTTATAAAGAAGAAGGGATTGAAAGCTTTAAAACATGCAAATGAACGTCTCCTATCAGAATGGGAAAGCCGGAAAGAAAAGGAAGAGTAAGAATCTGGGATCGGCTTCTAATCTGTGATACAGGCGATTAACATTCAACTCATGAATGTCTTGAATCCATATCGTACAGGGAGACATCTCTTTTGCGCGCCCGAGGAGCAAAGTTAAAGCCGTCTTCCTAGAAAGCACATAAAAACCTAGTCTACGTGGCAGGGAGAACTGCAGGCCAAAAGACCTAGGATGGCATAAAGCTTGCAAAAATCAAGCTGCGAGGCCAAGGTATGATGAACCTGGTAGGGAATGGGAGGAGGACGTCGTTGGCGAAGAGAAGATGGATGCGAAGCGGAAGGAAGGGAGCTTAGTCGGGGACGGCAGCATCGACGGGCATTTGGAATCCAGCCATGGGGAGGCAACCGGCAAGCATGTTGGCGAGGCACGGGGGAGAGGAGGGGAGGGGGAAGGGAGGGGGAAGGCAAAGGGGGGGGACGCGAGGGAAGAAGAGAGGAGCAGATGACGGTCTGCAAGGGGAAAGCCGACAGGGTACGTCGATGGGCAGCAGCATCAAAAGGAGATGAGACAGCGGGCCGCACAAGATGAAGCAGTACAACCACAGAGAACTAAGGAGGAGGAGGAGGAGGAGGAGGAGGAGGATGAATAGAGAATGAAAATAAGCAGCGGCAGCACGACACAAGAAGAGTCTTAAGAAGAAGAAGACGAAGACGACGACGACGAGGAGGTGAAGATAGGATGGGAATGGAATGGCATTCTGACTTTTGGGGGCCCTAAAAGGAGCGAAGGCCGCTCTCCCGGCCGGCCGGCCGGCCGGCGTGCCGGCTCCTTTTGTGTGCTGTCTTGACTCACCCTCCAGGCTCCAACATATAGGGCCGGTACACTCGTCCCGCGTGTAGTGTGCTCCTGTTGCTCGCCCACGCGCCCCTCCATTTTTGGGTCCCCCCACTCGCTATTCTTAGCTAAACCCGCTCATTTGCATTTTCCCCAACCCACATCGTTGACCTTGTACTCACGACTCATGTGTAAATGTGATCACCACTCATCTCTGAATAAGAGGGCTTCCGCATGCCAGCGAGTGGCTCTGGCAGGGGGAATGCAGAGCCCCATGAAGAGAAAAGGTTGGCTCAGCTGTGAGCTCTGGCAGTCCACTATCAACCCAGCTTGAGCTGAAAACGAGATTCTAGGCCAGCAGCACATTGCTAGATTGGGAGCTCCGATCAGATATCATCTCCCCTTTTCAGTTGTCCATCAATGATGATCGTAGCATTGTTCATTTGTTGCAGTGGAGACCTGCAAAGCAAAGCAGGTTCCATCCGGTGCAACTTGGCATCTTAGTCCACCAGCAAACACACGAGGACAGCACTTACCTTCATCCCTCACCTGCTCACTCGACGGCCTCCCCAGCCTTAGCCTCCACGCGGGGAGGTCCTCTAACCAAGAGAGTTTTCTTTTTCTGTCAACGATGCAATCTCAACTGTCAGATCACAAGGCCATAATTTAACACTTCAAATTTCGGCGAAACTTAAACGAAAAAGTAAACCAAGCATTTACCGACACAGAAGTAAACACATAAACCAAAGATCAACGCACAAATGACACACAAGCAACTACATAATCTAAAATCAACCACAACATGACACTTAATAACCTTAAAAACCATTTTTAAATCCCAAATAACAACATAACCGAATGAACCATATGTTTAATTCACAGAAAAATTACATTCGAAAATCTGCCATATAATTGGCATTATAAAATCTCTGTCAAAATAAAAACTCGAGAACCGGCTACATCATAAAGCCACATAGGCAGGCACAACCGCCAACATAACATAATTTTTATTTTAAAAACTAGATCACTAGCTACATGAAAAAGCCACATAGGCTCATCTTCTCCACAATCCAAATTCAAAATTCAACCCTTCTTCTGAAACGAACCACCATCAACAAGACACAGTCCTTGAACACGCCGCCAAAAACAACAATAGCCAATCCCTCAACAACATCTTCACCCCTAGCAACAACAGTCTCCTCAAGAATGCCCAAACTGAAACCAAGACCCCTCGCAACCCTCCACGACATCCATCATCGCTACGACAAAACCTTCAGTACCAAAGACATTCACTAGCAGCTTCGCTACAAACTCCGCATAAGAACTCCATAGAAGAACTCATAGCAAGAGAAACTCGGCCAACACCTCCCAGCAAGAGAAACTCTGCAAGTTACCTCCAAGAAAGCCTACAACAAAGATATCGACCAGCAACTCCACCACAAACTCTGCAGAAGAACTCACAGCAACAAGAGAAACTCAGCCAACACCTCCCACCAAGTGAAACTCCCAGTAGAGAGAGACGAAGCACACAAACTCGAACACAATACACAAATCATGCATCCAACTAAAAATAACACACCCAAAAGACCCGAATCAAGAGCACCACTTGTCGGAGTTTTGATCTCCATTGTACAATCAACGAACTTCCATAAACCTACCAAACTATAACCAGCTACTTTACACATCAAATTTATTTAATACAAACACCCCTAACCAGTTATACCCATGACACCAACCATCCAACCAGCCATTGGTTAGCCTTCCATTTTGGCGACGAGGATGTGTTTGTTGGCCACCATTCGGGGGTACTCTCAAGCACCGCATCTGCCTCCCCATTGTTGAGAGTAAATTTCTAGTGCAAATTATCTAGCAGGATCTAGTCAACTTTGTGGGGGTCCCAAAAGTCATGCCAGACTCGAATCCCTTTCTTAGAGACATTGTGTGCATGAACGATATCCATTAGGGCAAAGGGCTCTCCCGCACGCCTAGGGGCCGGGCTCCACCAGATGTTCTCCATGAGGCTTGCATCCCCTCTCAAACCCCTCCATCCTTTCCAAGTCATGCACCCCACACATTCCTTCTAGGCTGATACAAATTCTACAATTAAATCTGAACCGACAATGGATACCGGAACTTGTGAGAACAATCTCTCATACCAGGTGATCTCTTTCCAGGCACCAACCCCTTTACCTCGCCCTTTGCTGATATAATCTTTCGTGATCTCGATCCAAGGAGCCTGCTTCTCTAGCAGCCTAGGGAACCATTTGGCTACTATCATGGAAACATTCTTCCATCGGCTCCCAGGGAATCGTGTGCATCCTTTTTCTTCTAGCTTCCTCTACCACAAAAACCCTCTGAAAAGTTGTTCGATCTCGTTTCAATGTGACCTCTTGAAATTCCAAGATTGAAGCCATTTAGGTCGTCGTGGCTGCAAGAATGTGCTGCACGATGATAACTTAAGTATTCCATCCAATGCTAAGTACCTGCCATCTTCTCAGCTTTTCCTTAATGCTATTCTTAAACCAATCAAACCTTTGATGCAAGGTGAGGCTCCTCCCGATAGGGGCCCCTAGATATCTTATGACCTTACCTCATGGTATAATCTGCACTTACCTCGCCGGCAGTGGCTCGTGATCAAACCAAATCGCAAAGGTCTTATTCCAACTTGTTACCAAACCTGAGGCGACACAAAATCTTTGAAGTACCTATAGAATATTTCTCACATTTGATTTGTCTTCAACGAAACTGGCTAGGGTGTCACTTGCTAACAATTGAGCGAGAAACTAACCCCCTCTGGCAGATCTACCTTGTGGATTAGGCCCTCCTAAGCTACCCTTTTGATCATTTGCATTAGAGGGACTTGTTGGTATCTTGTTTCTCCCCACCCCCTATAGCCTCTCCTTTAATGAAATTTTACTATCAATTTACCCACAACCTCAAAGAATAATGAGTTAATGAGTTTTTAAGCTCACTACTATTTCTCCCCACCCCCTATAGCCTCTCCTTTAATAAGTTTTTACTATCAATTTACCCATAACCTCAAAGAATAATGAGTTAATGAGTTTTTATTTTCCCACAACCTCAAAGAATTAATGAAAAAGCCAACAAATTTTTTTTAGTACACATCACTTAAGACACCTTAACACAACACATCATTCATTCAAAAAATCCCATACACTCTAAACTCACCAATGCCAATATGGTGTAGTGACCCCTAAACCCATTCACGACTCTTTCTGCCCCCTCCCACCACCCACATCATCCTACCACTAGTAGTTCATTAGCTTGTGTGCATCATCACTCATCTTAACACCTCTCAAGATGCCTCTTATGTCCTTTCTCACATCCGAATAGAAAGGGTTTCCAACCTTCCTTTCTAAAATATATAGCAATACAAAAGACAAATTGCTTTTCCATTTCCCTCAAGTCTCGTACGCATGCTTGAAATATTACCACCACCTAAAACCAATGAAAGGGAAAGCCCACCATGTGGTGTGCACAAGGTGTATTCCATAACTTTGATTCACAAACATGCTCGATATGTTATAGCTTTATAAATAAAAACCTCAACATCCCATGTCACAAGTAACCACATTTTATGGGTTTAAGGCCACTTGGATTAACAAGTCAATTATGTGTATAGACAATAATATATCCACGCCATTATGAGATAATGTTTACATATACATCACATCATGATCAACAATGTTAAAGATAAACATCAACATCTCATATGTCATAGTTTTCTAAACACAAACCTCAACATCTCATATGTCACACTACATTTTGTGGATTTAAGGCCACTTGGCTTAATATGCTAGCTCATACGGTCCATAATCTATCCATGCCACTATGAGATAATGTTACATATACATCAGGTCATGATGATTACTTTTTCCCAAAGAAGAATAGTGTTTAATATTAAAAGCCTCATATATAGTCCCTAAAGTCCTCAGGTACGTCACACCTTGCATGTTGTATCTTAAAGGAAAGGCTTATCATATTTTAGCAATTCATTGACAACATCCTTTCTCTTTGGAAAGCACTACATATACTTGGACTTAATAGGTAATGGTGGCTCCCTCACTTTAAATTTGTGATTTCGTTAACACATATCACGTCAACAAGTCCACTAGCTTTTAAAAACTAATCTCAAAGTGTGTAGCCCTTTTCTATATTGGCATGTAAACAATATAACGTAGTTGATTATACATTACCACAATATGCAGGTAACAATAATTGACCCTATATGCAATAACGTCTCCTATCATGCAAGTTCATGTCTCTTTGGACAAATATTATTGGTGGTGAGCCAAGCGCACAAGGCACTCTACCTAATTTCTAAGACAGGATTGGCAAGGATAAAAATTTTAATGTGTCACATAACCCCTACTATGTATAGAAGTATGTGTCGATGGTGATTGACATAGGGTATCCTACAACTTTCAAAATAAGGAAATTTCTTTACAAGAGGATAGTACATGGCAAATGAGAGGCAATATAGTGCCATCCAAATATTGTAGTAGTAAAATTAAATAAAGAGTGACAATATGGTAATATAGATAGGACACTCAACTCAATGTACATCAGATTGTGCACCTTATCTGAACCATGGTGGTGGTTGTTGTCAACCTACCTAGAGTTTGTGGGACAAAATTAGACTCGTGGTTTGACCCTAGATTATCTTTGATTTGAGGTAGCGTGCAAGATTTGTTGATATATTGCAAGCCAAGCATTGTTTTTTGGTTGCATTGTGTCTAATTTACATGTTCTTGATGTTGCAAGTTATGCCATATGATATGTCATTATTTATATTGTCATTGTTTCTTTGCTCATTGGGGTGATATGTCACTGTTTTATGCTCATTGAGTTTATAGGTGGAACCATATAATATGCATGTGAGCAACAACTTATTTGAAGGTGTGTTTACTTGGGGTTTACTTGCATGCATTTATGGATTATATATATCCAATCACATCTAGTTTGCAACGTTCTTTGATATGAGATTTGTGACATCATCATCAGGATTAGAACTTGAGACTAGGACCATGATCATATTTAAGATATATTTATAAATGTAATTAGAAATAGGGCTATGAGTACAATTTGGAACATGGTTCTAAATGTAAATTTAAGTGTGTTATAGGCACAGTTTATGGCAATTTTTAGTGCATTGTTATATTCTGACTATATTACAATAACAAGCATTGCCATCACCTTCTTTAAAGCACAGATGGATGTGTGAGTAAAAAATTCATGCAAAGTAATCGAGGCGAATGGTATGAAAAAATACTAGGAGACACTAACTTTATCAAGGGGAAAGGGCAGGGGGAGAAGGAATATGAACAAGGGGGTCACATTAAATTTTTTGCTAAAACCTAATGTTGTTTAGCAATGGTAACTACATCACTAAAACCGTTGCTACATGCAACAACAAAAAAATGCAATTGTGTTCTTTAAAAAGAAACAAACATGCGGTATGTGGTAGCAATATCAATTTAATTTCTAAATACATGGCTAAAACTAATAAAATATGTGGTTATACAATGTACAGAGTGAGTTAACAAAGAAGCAATGCATTCGCTCCCTTAAGCCTTAGCCACCTCAAGTTTTGAACTTTCAATGTTTAGCTGTTCTCTTGTGACTTGACTTGGAGCCTCCTATTGCTACATCTCCAAGCTTACTAGCAATTTGTTAACTTATTTGTCTCACACCTTCTATTCCTAGCTTATTTGCAATTTGTTAACTTATTTATCTCACACCTTCTATTCCTTTATATTTATCTCAACTACTACAAGATGTTGGCTATTCTCTAATATCAAATTTGAGATAATTTGTGAAGAAAAGTAAAATTTTCTAACTGTGTAAAAATGTTGGTAACACAATCGACATTATTGTCATTATAGGACCATCAAAACAAAAGTGCATGATGGGTTGCATTCATGTTAGTATGAACATTGGTATCTAGGTCAGGGGTCAAATGAATGCATGGATGCTATCTAATGCATCAATCTTAGTAACCATGTGTAAACTGTGTGCTATAGAATTGGGCCCCTTATAGCCCCATTCCATCCCTCTATAAGTCAACATTTCATTAATTGAGGTGTAGCCAAGTAGAGTGTGACAAAATCTACAAATGCATAGCAATAGTAGACCAGATGTATTATAGAAGACCTTTCAAAGAACTAGATATAAAAGCCCTTCAAATGCAAGATGTATTACAAAACCCCCTTCAAGGGGGAATAAAATGATACTTGCATAGAAAGGGAGACTCAAAAATGTATAGATGTACTATGTCATAAGGAAAATACTATAATATGATGAGGATTGTCCAAGTTCAATGAGACATGGGAACTATCCAATCATTGTGATCCCATCACGATCCTTGTCCTTGCCCTCCTCTCCTCCACCACTTGTGTTCCCACATCCTCTCTCATCCGCATGTTTTGCATTACTACTAGATGGTGCACTCTATATGTAATATGAATGTAAAAGGTTCTTACGTAAAGCAAACAATATTGCAATTTAAAGAAACTAGTTTATGAAGTAAGAGTGGGAGAGCTAACCTCAACAACTATGAACAAATCAAGATCTACCCCCTCTGAATCAAGCTTGTCAAAGAGTTTATTAGGTAGTGATATGCCTAAAAGCATACTCATACTCATCCTCAGTTGGCAAGTAGCCAACCACACATTATTGCAACCAACCATCATTATCCATGAAAGTCTAGCATGGTCAGCAATGCCAACATCAAACCAAATGCAATATCCATCAAAAAAGTAAAAAGAAAAGATAAAAAGTATGTAGAGAAGTGGCTCTTGATGCTGTGCTTCCAAGGTGGGATGGTCTCATCTTTTTTGTTCAATTCTTTCTACGTGTAATTTTTGGCTCCGATTGTCTATGTCCTCTTAAAACTCCTTTTTTTCTTTGTTCACCCTTTTGAGTTACAAGGTGTGGCCTTAGCAAACCACCTCTCATCGCATCTCGGATTTCTAATTTATAGTACATCATCACCCCTTGCATGCATGGCTCCAATTGTCTAGGTCCTCTTGAAACTCCTTTCTTTCTTTGTTCACCCTTAGCAAACCACCTCTCATCGCATATCATATTTCTAATTTATAGTACATCATCACCCTAGATCACCCTTTGCATGCATTAAGCATCCACTCGTGATTAAAGTCTATGTGCTTAGGCATAGGGAAATCCTTACAAAGTGTATCAATAGCATAAATTCTCTTATCAAGGGGTTGCTAAGGCTAATGCTAAAGGATGTCATGGTCAAATATGACATACATGATCTATCACATATGTGATAACATGAGATCCATGATCATCCTAGAGGCAACTTATCTACTTTAAAAAGGGGAATCTACTTAAGAGAAAGTTGGCAAAAAAAGGGAGGTCCGCACAAGAGATGGCTTAAGGTGATGGTAGTCCATGCAAGAGAAGGCTATAAACAAACACAGAGCTTGTTAGTCTTATAAAACAATCAAGCAAAGCAAAGGAGAAGTCTATGAAATAAAGTAAGCAAACAAAGCAAAGGAGGAACTTAGCAAGCAAATCACTCTAACAACCAATAAAGCAAAGGAAAGAAAAGAGATTAGTTCTCCTTCCTTCCTACTCTCCTCACTTCCCTATCTTTTTTTCTACTCCATCTATCATTCTCTTGTTCTTCTCTATTAGTCACATTGTATCAAAGAGAGAATGGAAGGGAGTTTGGGAGAATTTGGACAAAACCTCCCCTAAAATATCCACATGTTTCCCTTTGAAGGAAATCTTACCTAGATCTCAAACAAGGATTAAGACTATTCAAACATTGACCCAAAACAAGATAATAAAAATAGAAAACTTATAAACAAGAGAAGAGAACCTAAAGCCTATGTGGAAAAAGTAGAGGGAAAGGGAGAACATCTTGCTTCAAGTTCCCTTCTTTCACAATTGTGGAAAGCTTTCAAAATCTAAGAAGGAAGAGTAACGTTCTTCTATTTTCAAGGAAAAGTCACAGAGGTTAGGGGAGAAGATGAGTGTAAGAAGAAGAAAGTGTTTGAATGTTGGGGCAAGAAGAAGAGAGAAATAAAAAAGAAGTGGTAGGCTTTACAATAGTGAAAGTAACCCAAAATTGCTTCATTTTTTTTTTGCCCGAGACAACATTGGTATTTAGGTTAGATTCTAGTCAAGAAAATCAAAGGTTTGCACGAAAAATACTGATGAAAGCTATATATATAAAATTTGATATTTTAGTTAAATTTTTTGACTAGTATACCGATTAGTATAGCAACTACTATACTAACAAAAGAAATGTCACCTTTAGCCGAATCTATTTATATTTTTCTATTTTCAAGGAAAATATGCTTTTGGCATGGTTTTGGATTATGTGCAAATCCATACATGGAGTTCAACATCTGTAGATGAAGGCCCACTATGTGGGAGCTTGGAGTGGCTTCAAGAGAGGAAAATACACTTTCGGCATGGTTGTGAATTACATGTCGATCCCTACATGGAGTTCAACCTCTTCATATGAAGGCCCAATATGTGGATGCTTGGAGTGGCTTCATACGAGGATTTCTTATCAGTGCATATGATGTAGGCTCTAGATTCAATGTAACCATCATTTTGTGATGTAGCACATCCAAGATTATGGAGAGATTTCAAGGGATGATTTGAACTACCAAAAGGACACACATTGGTGAGTTGATGATTTCAATTGCAAGAATCACTAACACCGTGTGTGCATGCATCTTTGTGTAGGATCAAAAGGATGAGGGAGCTACAGACTATGGTGTACTTGCACCTACTATAGCCATGTAGTCAACATAGAATTTGGCGAGCTTCCATGTATGTTGTTGAGGTATAGGGTATTGTGCCAAGAGAGGATAGGGAAAGTCTCAAGGAACACACTTGAGGATAGCTTCTTGATTAAAGAGTCACATGAGGGACTTGCAATCAATGCCCTATGTGTATGACAAAGCTATGACCTTGCCTTTTAATTGTAAATGTGTAAGCAACATATGGGATTTAGCAAAATTTTCATCGCATTCTTAAATTTGTGTGCATATGTAAATTGTGATAGGTTTATCCAAAAAATATGCTTGGTTCAAATACCATGCCAGCATCAAGGGACAAAATGAAGAAGATATCGACAAGCATCGAGATGAACTACAACATCTCTTTCAACATGACTATGGGGATTTGGCTGGTTGTCCAAAATATATGGCACTTTGTTATAGACATGACTTATAGAGCTCCAATAAAGGCCTTGAGACCCCTTTAGGTCTCTAATTAGATACAACATATGTTTTGATACTAGAATTTATGATATGTTTCACTATAAGTCAATAGTAGAATTAATGATATGTCTCTCTACAAGTCATTACAATAATTATTACAAATTGTGTAGCATGGAGTCAATGCTAAACATGTGGGTAGAATTTGTAGAGGATTCATGTCAATTGCACCTTGGGCTCACATTTGCACCTTGGACTCGCAATGGATGGCATGAACCCTTTTGGATTATGACCTACTTTTTGGTCAATGTGGCCTATAAAGAATTTGTAGAGGATTCATGTCAATCGCACCTTGGGCTCACATTTGCACCTTGGACTCGCAATGGATGGCATGAACCCTTTTGGATTATGACCTACTTTTGGGTCAATGTGCATTACAACATCCCCGATGGTTGACTATAAAGAAGAACACCTTATGCTTGCTCTTATTGTACCAAGTAAATACAAGGTGACAACTATGGATGTGTACATGGCAGGGCTAATAACGGTGCTCAAAATCCTTTCAAGATGAATTTGGGTCTTTGATCAAGGAATTTTGATGTGGACATCTCTAGATATGGAGAGTGCTCTCCAAAATTACTATTCAATTTTTAATTTATGTGAGCTACCTATGATGGCATTTAATAAAGGAAGAGCCATAAACTTTTATGAATGTAGGTTTGTCATTCTTTTAATGATTTTCCTTGCCTGGTGTGACCTTGGGGCTTGGTCTGCTTGATATCATCACATATAACTCACTTGAACTTTCAAGTCCTACCCCTCCTAGCTTCTCTTTCGGTGTTGAAACAATTATTGTATCTTCATTAGATTCAAAGCTTGGCACATTGCGAGCTTTTAAGGAATGAGGAGGTGTGAATTTCTTATGGGATGAAACTTTTGCCTCCTCTCAATTCAACTTTGGAAGCATAGATCTTCACAAAAGGACATGAGCACTGGCTTGAATTCCTAATCTCCATTGCTCCATTTGTGCCATCTAAAGTATTTATGGGCACAATAATTGGGACAAATACGATAGAAATCTCTTACTCTCCATAGAGTCTCCTTGAAATTGTTGAAGGACAAATGCTTCAAGATGTCCTCTCTAAAGAAAATCATGAACTTGAGGGCATTAAGATTGGGTAGTAGAAATACTTTTTGATTCCATAGTAATTGTAATTAGGGATTCCATAGTAATCATAATTAGGGTCTCCAAATATGATAAGCCTCTAGTACAAAAGCCTACTAGAGGTCATTCCAACTGCTTGTCATTGCAAATCTTCATCTCTTTTCTATGGTTTGAAGTCAACTTTTACAAGGCAATCCCATCAACCATCATGTCTCAACCTATTGTATTTCATGTAAGCTCATAAGTTAAGATTTATGTTCCTTATTGTAGAAAACTCATCTCCCTCACAATTATTCTAACATGCTAAATATAGTTTTTAAAAATCTTACTTGATTTATGTCTTTTATGTACATTAGTATTTTGATGACTTTGAAGTGTACTAATTTTTTATAAATTGGAAAAAACCTTGGGTGTCAATATTATGTGCATTTGAAAGGGATGTTTCCTTTGAGTTATTAAATAGACATGGTGATGCTAGCATCAATGTTATAGAGAAGTTTACTCCTCAATTGATGCTGACCCTGGCTATTTTAAAAATGTTATTATTCTTCTCCATTAACGCTAGCATCAATTGTCTAGAAAAGAGGCAATGATCATGCAAAAATTTGCTATGTTAATGCTAGCATCAATGGCATGAAGAAAATTGTCAATCATTGGAATAGTTGGTTGATGTCAGCATCGATAAATTGGGAAATTATTGTAAAAAGCAATAAAATTTTATCAAAATTTATCATTAGGTTGATTCTATCATTGCTGACATGAGAAAATTTGCCAATCATTTAGAAGATTGGATCAATTTATTGATTAGTACTAGCATCAACAGGCAAGCGAGTTTGGCAAAAAGCAATCAATTTTATCAAGGGATCAATGCCCCTAAAGTGAGAATTCATAGATTCTCATCAAAAGTAGGAAAATTTCTCAAGGAGTTACTGCTTCGATGCAACACCATATTAGAGAATTTGGGAAATTCCTGATAATTTGGGAACTTTTGAGGGGTTGTAATTATGTAACATTCAATGTTTTTCATTGATTTTTCCCATAGATTTGGCAGTCCATCCAAATCTCACAAATATGCATGGTTCGCATCAACATAAATAAAATGTCAAATGGTGAGGTTTCGACCAATGCATGGTATTTTTTGAGGGGTTGCAATTACAATGCATTGAGTGCACTCCATTGACTTTCTCCCTGGATTTGGCCGTGTATATGAAACTCACAATTTGGAGTGTACCTGTTCTGTATTAGCCGGGGAAAAAACATCATATGTTTGAGTTTAACAAAGCATTTTTTGCCTCTTCTCGAAAAAAGGTGGTGTTTAAAAACATCATTTTAGTTTAGTTGGAGAAAAAGTAAGAATGCAACACTAGTCCTTGATATTTTGTCAAGTGTGCTAAACTTGCAACCACAAAGCAATGGTCTGCAAAAAAAAAGATAAAGAAAAAAGATCAATGTCATACCTTCCAAATATTTATCAGTATATTCAATTAAATTATCGTTGTGCAAGGAAAAAAAAGTCATGCTTTTCAAGTACCTTCACTCCAATGTGGAGTTAGCATCAGAGTCAGAATCTGTTCTATGAGACAAACTGGATAAAGCTTGCTTGTGTGCAATGGTTGGTATCTTCACCTTGATGGGGAGGTTGCTGCTCTTCGAGGAAACCTTCTTTGAGAGGTTACCTTTTGGAGCCCATGACCATACAATAGCATCAATAGATTCCCAACGTGGAGGATCACCTTTATTGCACATCCAAATCTTGTTCCAACAATCTGCATACACCTCCTCAATTTGTGCATTGTGTCTTTTGCATATAGGTGCCCAATATTGTATGAAAATGTTCTTGAAATTTTTAGATTTATTATCCTTTTGTACATCAGTTTGAGCAATGCCTAGCCAAATTGGATAAATTTTTTCTACTGGTCGAACCAAAAGAAAGTGTCCTTTTTGTACATCAACCATTGGATCAGATGATTGTTTTGGCTTTTTCCTTTGAGGTCCAGAGTAGTGATCATTCAACTCTTCAATTCCTTGAAACTCATCGTTTTCATTATCAACTACTTGCACACAATCAATATGTTACGTCTTTGGCCAAAATCTCTCGTTCATGCCCTCTACACTATTGTTTGGTTTATCAAGCTCATCAATCATGTTCCTCCAGTACTTCACTACCGGCTTGTAAAACTTTGTGAAAGATGCTTCTGGACCTTGCAGGTGCACCCATTTTTCCCAAAAGCATACATACTCCTTAATACCAACTAACACATCTAAGTGATCCTTCACATACTTAAACATGGTTACACAAGGCGGCTCTCCACTTGGTAGCATTGGATGACCATTTAGATGTCTCTTCCACAACTCAATGCCACCTTCATTTGGTTGCCAATCTAATGATCGTGGATGCACTTTATATTGCATGATAGGAACTTCATTTCGCATAAAGAATCAAAATTGGAGAGGCTTTGAGTGTTCCACTAAAGCGTCTTGCCCATCGCATAGGCATCCATCAACATAGCTCTTGAAATCAGGGACTTCCGTTACCAAAAATAGCATTGGAGAAGACTCCTCACATTGTCTAAAAGTATCCATGAGATGTGCAAATGTCAATGTTTGGCTAGTTCTTAACCTCTCTGAAAACCTGCTAAACATTGCATCAATATCCTCATGTGTATGCCCAACCATCAAGAATCCCAATTGAATTGACTTGAAAATCCCTCGAGCAACAAGTAATGATAGGTATGCAAACAAGTACCTATTCTTGTTTTCAGAACCACAATTATCCAACTGCAACAATAGGTGTTCGGGTAGTTTCTTATAAGGATTTTATTAATGGGAACTTCCAAGTCCAAGGTCTTTGAATGTTCCACCCACTGCTCCAAAGATCATGTACCAAATCTCCAAGTGCATGGTTATCAAATCTTTCAAAATTTCTCAAACACAAAGCCAATGAACCAATTGTGAAGTTAGCATCCGACGGCCACAAGGATAAAGAAAAGTGACCATAACATCCTTGACCATGTCCATGTGTTATCATGCCAGTCAAAGCCACTGGATGCTGAAAGGATTTGTCTGTGTCCTTTGAATGATTGCATAATCTAGGGATGGCTGTCTTCTTTTGGTCCATCTTATCATGGATAATGCACAAGTATGTCTGAGGATACATTTCAAAAAGTCTGTGCCAAGTGTAGTACACATTTCTACAACTTTTTTGTTGTAACATGTGCTTTCTTCTATCTTCCATCAACTTATTACATTCATTTTGGCATTTTGTCACTGGAAGCTGAGCCTTGATTACACTACATAAACCACATTTAGAGAATTCACTTATTTTTGACAAAGTTACATGCTTGAATTCAGAGTTCCATATGTGGTTGAATGTGGAAGTTGACATCTCCTTACAACCCAAACTATGCTTTAACTACATGTTAACCTCATAGAGAATATCAACCTGCTTGTATACATCCGGTATCACCAACTGTGTTTCCCTTGATCCGTCCTAAAGTGTTCTACTTTTGTGTGGCATATGCTCAGAATTGCTATCCACAAAATCTTGGATTATGGCTCTACCCACTTCTATGTGATCCCAACCTCTCCGCACAATTCCTTTATTACCATGCATGCACCTTCGTATACCAATTTCAAATTGCTCCCTGTATCGATACAATGTTGTTTTTGGAATACCATGCATTTCATACCATGCTCTACAACAGACTTGAATACCATTCAATGAAAAGACATATTTGAACTACCCATTGTCATCTTTTCGACAAGCAACCCCAAGAGTGTCATATACATAATTGGTGCGAGCCTCCAAACTTTGGCCCCAATACTCTATGCGTAATTTGGATATCATTTGATGATCGGCAAATTGACAACAATTTTGTTTACAACAATCAATCATAGATACTTTTATGATTGCATCCCTTGTGAGTCTAGATGATGCTAATGGCATGCCATGTTTTTTAGCTTTCCTCTTTATCATGCAGTAATGCCTCTTTTTTGTGGATTTTTCCATTGGGTCCTCATCTTCCATGTGCTTTTTCCCAAAACCACTTGGAAAATTCATGATGTCATCAATTCTTAATGAAGTTCCATATAAAAAGGTTATTTGTGCAATGGGCCATTTTATTAAGTGGATGGTATTGATGCCTGATACATCACTATGATACTTTTCAATTCCCACACCTAGATTACCTTCACCAAGCATCTCAAAATTTATAGGTTCTAGACATACAAAACAACACCCTCTGCAATGCTCTTGGTTTTCTTCTCATCCCATATTAAAACTTTCTTGTCCTTCCATGATTCTCGAATGGAAAACTCATCATATTCACATAGAGGTTCAACATCAATGGTATCTGATGTTATATCATTCATTGGTACAATAGCTCCATTGACATTGTCCACACAACTCATTGATCATGCTTTCCAAGGAACAACACTACCCAACGCCTCATAGACTAAGAATGCATCCATTGTAGGAAATGGAAGTAGTGTACTTTCATCCATATAAATATCGAACGCCACCGATACATTGTTTTCTCCCAAGGGCACACCTTGGCACATGTCATTATGTGATGTAGAGAATATTGTCCCAATGGCAACAATCTTTCCACTGGCAAGCAAGTTGACTTTGACTCCCACTTTCAATGTGGCACTTGCATAGTACATAGTATTTATTATAGTTTAATATTGATATCTGATGGTGTGACTTAGGATGAAAATGCTTTACAAGATTTCATTGCAAGACCAAATCTTCCTAAACCTTGGTGCTTTGAATTTTAGGTAGCAAAATTTGGCTACATGGCCAAATCTTCATAGACCATGGTGCTTTGAAAGGGAGATAGCAAGATTTGTCCACACAACCAAATCTCCCGAGACACTAGTGCTTTCAAGAAGCCATCAAGATTTATCCACACATCTAAATCTACTTAGACCTTGGTGCTTTGAAAGAAGCCAAATCTCCACATACCCTGGTGCTTTGAAAGAAGCCCACAAGATTTGGCCACATGGTCAAATCTCCCCAGACCCTGGTGCTTTGAAAGGAGCCAACAAGATTTGGCCACATGGCCAAATCTCCTAAGACACTAGTGCTTTGAAAGAAGTAATAAGATTTGGCCACATAACCAAATCTACTCAGACCTTGGTGCTTTCAAAGAAGCTAGCAAGATTTGGATGCATGGCCAAATCCTTCAAGAACTTGGTGACTTCTTTCAAAGCACTGAGAAGATTTGGTTGTGGCATTCTTTCAAACTTGGGGAGATTTGGTCGTGTGGCCAAATCTTGTAGGCTTCTTTCAAAGCACTAGGTATGGGGAGTTTTGGCCGTGCAACCTCCTCTTGCATGCTTCTTTCAAATCACCAGATTCTGGGAGATTCGGCCGTGTGGCCAAATCTTTCAAAGCATTAGGGTTTGGGAAGATTTTGTCGTGCTGCGAAATGTTCTTAGCTTCTTTCAAATCACTAGGAAGATTTGGCCACATGGCTAAATCTTCAAACGCTAAATTTAAAAATTGAAAACCCAGATTTTAAAATTTAAATTTTAAAGTTCAAAACTCAAAATTCAAATTTTAAAATAAAAAATTAAAATTTGAAATTTCAAGTTTCAAGTTTCAAGGTTCAAATTTTGAAATTCAAATCTAGAGATCCTACTTTCAAAAAAATCGTACATGCTTTTCATGATTCACACTATTACACTTTAAAATCATACTATTACCCTAAAAGCAAACCAGAAAATCTAAGACTATTAAAAAACCAAAACTTTAAAAGGCAAAGCTAAACGAACCTTTTAAACCAAGCATAAAAAGTAAACTTATGAGAAGGAATTGAATTCATCTTCATGGGGGATCAAGTGCACAGCTCACCTCGTTCTCTCCCTTCCTAGATCTCAAATGTGTAACTAGGGTGGTTTGAGAGCCTTAGGATAATGTCTTAGATGGGGTAGTTCTTGGAAAACACTCCTCCACCCTTGGTTAGCTAATTGCAAGCAAAAAAGTTCAAAACTATGTCAAAATAAGAGGTCCCAAGAGGCTCCCCTTGTCCTAATAGTGTGCACTTAACTATGTAGGTTTTAAACTTCCATTACCAAGGAAACTCTCCATAGATGCGACACTCAATAGTGGGATTAGAAAGAGGTCCTTTTTTTTGGGGGGGGGGGCTCTACATGCTTTTGGGGAGATTACTCCTTCCCCCCAAAAGCATACTTTTTTTGGCTTCTCCTCTTCTCTCCCACTCACGCTCCTCCTCCTCACGGTTTCTCCTCTTCCATCCATCCCTATTTCTGCAGTTCTCCTCTCTGTCCGTCCTTGTGTCAGGGAATGCCAACAATACCTTCACCATTGCCACCTCTTTCTTCCTCCTCATCCCCCTTCTCTTCCTCGCCTCCACCAGCTCCTTCCTCAGCTCCCTCGAACATACCCTCAGCATCGGCCACCTGAACCTCGCCTTGCTCACCCTCACTCCCCTCTCCCTCGCCCTTGTAGTCATACATCGTCACCAGCCTTCCACTCTCCTCCCGCGGATACGTGTCTGCCAGTAGCCAGAACATCGCCCCCCCAGCTCTCCGTGAACACCATGCTGTAGTCCGACTCTTGGATGTTGAGGTACTCATGATCCTCTTCCGGACATCGCTCTCCATCATCCCCTCTGACGTGGCCGTAAGATCTCCCATATGCCATCACAAGCATCTCCGCTCCGGCCTTAATAGTGGAGTAAGGATCTCTAGTTTCTGGCGCTCTTCTCTCCGCGCTTCTCCCCTTCGACTCCTCTTCCATTTGCCAGCAAGAAAGACAACTCCTACAATTGCTACAGCTACTCTCTCTATAGCTCCTACGATTGCTTGAAATCCAAAGAGCACAAGCTCACAAACAACAATGGCTACTTAATCATCCAAGTAAGAAAACGAAAGAAATCGAAAGTGTCCCTAATTCTTGCATGTTCTTCATTTTCAAAACACCACGATTTGAAAGAAAGAGTCTCGTAAAAGTAGGAATCTCGAAGTGTGATTTGAAAGTAGGGTCTTTATTATATGATTTGACTTTCAAATCTTGAAATTTGAAATTTGAATTTTGTATCTAAGATTTAGAATTTCAATTTAGAATTTAGAATTTAGAATTTAGAATTTTAAATTTTGAATCTAAGATTTTGAATTTTGAATTTTGAAATCTTTAGATTTGAAATTTGAATCTTAAGATTTGAATTTTGAATTTTAAATGGGTAGATTTGGCCATGCGGCCAAATCTCCTTGGCTTCTTTCAAAACATACAAGATTTGGCCGTACGGCCAAATCTTCCTAGACCTTGGTGATTTGAAAGAAGCTATAAAGATTTGACATCACAACTAAATCTTCCTAAACCTTGCTGCTTTGAAAAGATTTGGCCACATAGCCAAATCTTCCTAGACACGTTCTGCAAGAGGATTGACTTCAATTGGTCACTATATTGACCAAGTTCGAAAGCACATTTTGATCTTTCATCGACAATTATCTCCCGAAGGAAAATTGAATATTATGTAGTTCAGGGTCCTTAGTCGGATGGTGAAGATGAACCCTATCTGTCACCCGACAGATCATGTTGTTTTGATAAAGCGTAGCGTTGCTTTGTTTTTGTTCTCAGACACACGATCTGGACCCCTCCATAGCATCATAGCCATTGCAGGAGTAGCGGGTGTCAGTGATCCCCAAGATATTGATAAAGAAATCGTTCAACCCACTCTTCTTAAACAAGCCAAAGAGGGTGCAAAACCTAGCCAAAAGAAGCGTAGGCTAGAGTGAAGCGTGCCCTAAAAGGCTGATCTTTGTAAACTCTTTCTGAAGCATGCCCTGATCCTTGTAAAATCTTTTTGAATTAATAAAGACTACAATTATCAGTTGATTTCTTTCTTTGTTATTATTTCCTTTCTTTGAATTGTATGTAAGTTAAATAGAGAAAGACAAAATATTATTATTATTTTCATATTGCATGTAAAGAAATTGGAGATTGCAATGAAAAAGACATAGACTACAAAGAATATAAAAAAGGACACTTTATTATATTCATAGGAGCAAAATACAACATTGAGAATCTGATTCGCCCAAGGCGCAATACATACAACATCTTTAGTCATCATCCAAGGTGTAGTAAATAAAATAACCCTAAGTACCCTTGGGTTTCCTAAGGTGTATGATGAACTGCATTGTCAAACATGGTGACCCTCTTCCTGTGGATGGCAGCCAATTGGGTATCATTCATGAGGTTTGTCAAGTAGGCCTCAGCTGCATGCTGTAAACCAAGAAGGTCATCTACCAAAATACGCCAAGGTCCCTGCCCTGTACCTCCTAGACATTGTGCTTTGGTTGAGGTCCTGTATGACCTCACGCACTACCCTTGCAAAGCTCGCCTTTGGGATGAGGAGCTTCACAGATTTTTGGTACTTCTATATCTCTCGAAGTGCCACGGTGCCTAGTTTAAACCTATACCTCTTCACTGGAGGAGGACCTCTTTGGCTTGGATGTACTAGTGGATGTTGTCCTCTCTTTGGGGCTAGACGGTAAATAGATGTTCGTACTATCAACATGTAAGGTCTAAAATCTATCAGATATAATATATTAGTATCAAGTCGTTAGGTTGAAAAACTTTTGTGCTAATGTCATTCCACTTGTTTCTTTACCAAAGAAGAGAGTTTCCCAAAATTTGCACACAACTTTTGAAAACTCTTGCAATTTGTCCTACCATCAAGATTGGAATACGGCTAATCTCATGTACGGTGTATGGCCTCCCACATCTTGATAGGTTGAATTTGTGCAAGTTGTGCTTGGTCTTGATTGTGGGGCCAAAGGTGTCTTGAGAGTTGTCTTGCTTGTTTGGATTGTTGTACCCTCTTCTCCTCTCCTCCACCTCCACCTCCACTTTTTCCATCTATCTCCACCCCTCCAGTTTGCATCCACCATTTACCATTTCCACCGTTTTTTTCGTTGGCCTTTACTCCGCCAGCTCCACTTTTTGTCCACTATCTCCTCCATTTTCCATATATTATCTCCACCCCCTCTACCACAACTTTTTCCGTTTGACGACCTCCACCACCATTCCTCATCTCTCAAGGTATACCTTCCCTCTTTTCCAATAGCACCATGTCTTTTCCATTGCCCTTCTCTCTTTTGCCTCCCTCTCTCATTCTGTCATCCCCCTCTCGTCTTCCTTCCATTCTCTAACTCCTCTTCGCCCCTTTCATTCCATCCCTACCATTCCCATTCCACCCCCCTTGCCTCCATTCTCTCATTCCCATCCCCTTTCCCTCCATACCCCTTCATTCTCTCATTCCCACCCCCTTCCCTCCATACCGCCTTCCCCTCCCATCCTCTCACTCCTTTTTCCTCCCCTTCTCTCACTCCTTTTTCCTCCCCTTCTCTCATCTCTCACCACCACCACCCTCCACCTCCTATCCATTGCCACTCCACCACCTTTTTCCTCTCTCTCTCACCTCTTGTTCTGTCCCCTCCCATTCCTCTTACATTGTCATTCTCTCTCCCCCCTTCCCCTCTTAGTACCCCCTTTTCCACTCTCACTACCCCCATCACCACTCTCTTCACTCTGTCTCTCTTTATACCCTCATGTCCACCCCTAAACACCTGTATACCACACCATACGTTAGTGAAATGAACCTACCGGGCACCATGTGCTAGTCATCTTCTTTGAATCCTCTTGTTTCATGCATTGTGCAAGCCTCGCTTGTTGACGATGCTCTTGCACCTCACCTCGATTCTCGAGATTCCATAAGCACCATGTCACTATCAGCCCCACCATTGGTCGTGCTCTATGCATGCCCATGCCACACGTCTACGTGGCGCCACACACCTCAAGAGCCCCTAGAAATTCTATTAAGCAAAATAATAGATGAAATTCTATTAAGCAAATGGAAATTCTCTTAGTGGAAGAGAATCCTCACAAAGAACACTCAAGAACTCTTGATCTCTCAATCACTCTCACTCTCTCAAGGATTGCAATGCCTCAACAGAAGGCAGGGATGCTGTGATACCATGACAAAATATGAAGAGGGGAGAGGAGAAGAGTGGAGATGGGTATATATAGAGGGCATAGCTAGAGAGCATACCACTAACTATACTCTAGATTTAGTTGAAAATGTAGAGTATATACAAACCCTTTTAGGGTTAGGGCATCTAACCCTTTCCGTTATAGCACTCTATCGGGTTAATGCTATGCACATATCTAATACATGATGTTGAGATGGTTTCTCAACATTGAATTCAAATGTGTTCATTTGAGAAAACCGTTTAGCATATGTCCTAGCTGATAGAGGGTTCTTCATATGGGAAGTCTCCCATAGTCATAACTAACTCGCCATCGCAAATGCCCACACAAGATGGGAAAACAATATCGCCATAGGGAACCCAGGGTTGGAGTAAAGATACTATCATTCATTTGTTGCAAATTACATGTCATTTTAGCATCCATCTTCTGATATGGAAATAGTCCTCATTATTGTCATTTTAGCAACTATAGGAAATTTTTCCTCATGGCAACATCTACCTAGCTGGCCATAGATTTTGCGTTATAGCTGGAACATGCAAAAACAATTTTCTCTTGTCCATGAATGCTTCCCTATGTCAAGCTCCAACAAACTTTGCAGAATGTCCATAGCTCCACGCTGATCACTGTGCCTCTACATACAGCTGCACCACCTCCAAGCCTCTATAATGGCTTCATCGATGTTCCACTAGCCTTCAACAAGCAAACAAAACAAATGGCAGCTTCTTCTTGCATGATGACCAGTGGCCCAATCTTTTTGTAAATTCTGACAGAATCTCAAAGGATTCTGTCATATCCTATCATCACAAGGGGCTGGCTACCCTTGTGACATGGCACACCCACGAGAGGACATGTGGCACCTCCAAGTCTCATCCTTATCTGCCATGTAGGCAGACCCTTATTTGCCACGTGTTGCCTCATCTGCCATGTAGGTAGCCAACAACCTACCACATCACCTCATCCAATGCCACATCAGTACCATAGATAATTTTCTATGTCACATAGGTCCATGTCATCATGATGCCACATCAGCACTAGAATCCCTTATGACACATCATCAACTGACTCACCACTACCACATCATCTTTGACCAAGTCAAAGATCCACATCATCAGTGACACCTCATTGTCCACCTCAGCATTGCCACGTGGCACCCAGGCATAGTTGCCCCTCCACTGGCACACTTGGCACCCTGCATGTGCACAGACCTGACACCTCACCACAGTGCCCCATAGGCACACCTCTTGCCAGGCATAGTCACTGCATGTGAACACAGTGGCCACATCACTGCCACATCAACACTAGCACCCTTTTTACCCCTCCACCTTGATCAAGCAATATCTCTTGATCTAGGAAGAATCTCCAAAAAGGAAAAATGCTCAATTTTTTGTGCTCTACGCGCTTGTCACATCATCTACACATTTTGGCGCAAGTATTACACACACTTTTGATACTCATAGGCAAATCCACTTCTTGCATGTACATTAGCCTCTACATCGATGCATTTGACCCAACACCTAAAACGAACAAAGAAAATGAATTATTTACTGCTTTTTCATCGCTCGACAGTTGGTCTAGATCTAGTTCAGAGTACATTAGATCATCCATAGCAGAGAGAGCTCCAAAGCAGCCAATCGAAGCCATGCTAAAAAATTCCTAAATAGTTCCTACTCAGAGTCAGTCCCTTCGCTCACATGCAGTTTCACATCATCACATTTTTTGAAACCCGACATTCCACAGTTCAGTGAGCAGACTTCAGAATGTGTAGAGGTATTGACCGATTGATTAGAGGGCAGATTGCACATGATTTGATTTTACACACACATGCCACCATTGCAAAGCCTTATAGGCTATTTTTCAGCCATGTGCACATTGTTTCAAGCCTTGTAAAGCCTCTTGGCTATTCCCAACATCATTTGCCATAAGACTTGTAACAGATTGGATTATATATATTGTAGTTCTATCTTCACCATTAGTTCAGATTGCACTTGATACAGTCAGTGTATTGCAGTTGATTTAGACAATGATTTCACAGACACTTTGAGTACATTTCTTGCACCATGTCTATGGCTAGCAACCTCAATTTAGAGGCATCTGCTAAGTTAGACAACTCCAATTATGGCAAATGGAAATACCAAATGGAGACCATTCTTGTACTTCAAGACAAATGGGAGTATGTCAATGGTTCTACACATAGATCATTGGACGATCCAACCAGCAGTAGTTGTACTCCACTTGTTGCCACAACACCAGTAGCGGGATCTATAGCTGCACCAATAGTGACCACACCTGTAGTAGATCCAACCATTGCCTGAGCATAGATAGAATGGGACAAGAAAGACAAATATGCATATCATTTTATCAAGCAGAATGTGCAAGATGCCATGCTAGGATAGCTCAACACAATGAAGACATCGAAAGAAGCATGGGATATGTTTGCAGCTCTTTACGAGTCTAAGAACACTTCCAGGATTCTCATATTGAGAAACCAAATCACTAAAGTTTCCACAACAGTAGTGAAACCGGTCATGCTTACATACTCTGGATTAAGGATTACAACAATCAACTCGCAGCAGCAAGGGCAGGAGAGACCATGAATGCAGCAAAAATGGTTTAAGTCATCCTGAATGGACTAGAAGAGGGATACAAGAATCTAGTCCAGAGTATTGCCATTCAACAGAAAATTCTAACATTGGAAGAACTCCAGTCAGTTTTACTTGGTGAAGAACTCAAGACTCAGGCCATTCACACATGCAAAGGTCATTCTAATAATGATCAAGCATTCACAGCTTGAGATACAAGCAGAGGCAGAGGTAGATCATTTCAGTGAAATGGTCATCATCAACAACAAAGTCAGCATCAAAGTCAGAATCAGCATCAGCATCATCCTCAACAAATCAGCATCAACAAAGAGGAAATCATTCCATCAGAGGAAGATTCCAAGGAAGAGCAATGCATCCACCAATGTGTCAAACATTCAAGCAATTTGAGGGAATTTTTGAGGAAGAGGAAATCATCGCGGTGGACATTCAAGTCACAATCATTATGCAAATGAACCTAAGAATATGTTCATTGCAAGTGAGGATATGCAGAAGACCAAAACAGTGTATCTTGACATTGATTGCAATTCAAATGGGGAATGCAATTATCAAGTTGACCAAGCAAATCAAGGTCCTTGGTACATCGACAGCGGTGCATCATCTCATATGACAAAACATCAGGAATGGTTTACACAGGTGAAACCATTAAAAGGATGGAAGAACGTTATCTACACGGCAGATAACACATCGAATTTAGTTCAAGGGAAAGGCATTGTCCCTATGAACAATTTCACTAGTACAAAAGGATTGGTGAAAGATGTACTTTATGTTTCGAAGCTCAATAAGAACACCTTGTCAGTTGGGCAAGTGATGGAACACAACTATCAAGTTTTCTTCGATGGAGATGAATGCCCAATTAGAGACAAATCCAGAGGATATCATCTACTAGTAGGAAAAGCAGTCAAGGAAGGACACTAGTTTAGAATGCTAGCTTATGCTAGCTTCAGTACCAGATTTAGATGCCATGTTAGCTCAACCACAACAGATGCCACTTTTTGCAAAATGGCACAAGAGATATGGACTTGTCAATTTCAAAAGCTTGATAGAGCTCAGAAACCAAAATATGGCAATTGGAATTCCTAAGCTATAGTTTCTTGGAAAAGTGTGCGAAGCATGTTGCTTTGGTAAACAAAAGCAAACCAATTTTGGCAGAAGCACCTCTCAAGCACGAGGTATTCTTGATTTGATACATATAGATGTATAGGGTTATGCCCAGACCTGTAGCAGCAATGGTTCACTTTACTACTTGACTTTCATTGACGACTACAACTGATATTGTTGGGTCTATTTTCTAAAAGAAAAATCTGAAGTCTTTTTCAGATTTCAAGAATTCAAGGCCATGATAGAAAACTAAATAGGCAGAACGATCATAGTCATGAGATCAGACATATGAGATGAATACATGTCTTTGCAGGAGTAATGGCATTCAAAGATAATTCACATCTGCAGATACTCCATAGCAAAATGCAAGAGCTGAAAGGAAGGATGGTACTTTAGCAGACAGTGCTAGAGCAATGCTCAGTGAGAAGCATCTTCTGAGTCAGTATTGGTTAGGCAAAAGCAATTGCCACTGCAAACTACTTACTTGATCGTCTTTTGACCGAACCGATTCAAGGTCTAACACCTTATGAAGCATTCACTGGACACAAGCCATGAATTCGCATCTCCGCATATTTGGTTGCATAGCATATGCCCACATACATGATGATAGGCCGAAGACTGTGCACAATTATAGGAGTCAAAATCCGACCCCAACAAGAACATGAGAAAATTCTGCCCTAAACATCCTTAGCCCTTTGTCAACATCTCCAGCAAATCCATAGAGCCCAACCATAAATAGGCCAGCTACGTGCATGCCATCCAAGGTGGTGACCTGTAGGTGGGATACTTCCCTAATCCTAATAGCTTTCATTTTTGTTTGGACATGAAAAGAAAGAATTTTCAAACGAAAGTTTAGAGAGGGAGAGATAGGCCTTTTTCTTTGTCATGGGGTGGCTGCATGTCCAAACATCAAAGAGGTAGCAAATCATAGGTCCCAATGGCATCCTCTCCTGTCCCACTATGTATGTGGATAACTCTTTATCCGGTAGAACATGGAAAGAAAGAATTTATTACAGAAGACTTCAAAGAAGGGGAGATGGACCTTTTTCTTGGTCATGGGGTGGCTACATATTTGAATATCTTAGAGGCAGTAAATCACAAGTCCCAATGGGATTGTTGCCTACTCCCATTACATATTTGGGTAGCTCATAGTTAGTTAGGACATGAAAACAAAGAATTTTTTAAAGAAGACTTTGGAGAGAGAGAGAGATGTACCTTTTCCTTTGTCATGGTGTGCCTACATGTTCGGGTATCTTAGAGGTAGCAAATCACAAGTCTCATTGGGATCCTTCCTTACTCCCAATATAGATCTGAACAATAGTATGTCCACTAAGGCATCCTTCCCTGCATAGGCCATGTGAACTTACACACTAAATGGATGTGGAGGCAATATTTTATGAGGGCAGATAAAAATAAATCATCTAAGAATGAAGCAGATAAGAATAAAGTGGATGAGAATGAAGTGATAAGAATAAACTAGATTAACCAATCATATTGATAACACCACCTCAAGCCTCAAGATCCCTCTCCCCAACCTAATATATTAAGCCTAGTAGCGGTTGCTGCAAGTGCAATCCTATACTTAATCTATTCCAATATGTCTAATCCTTCAAACCCATTAGAAAATATTGAATATGTATATATATAAATCTCAATAAAATAATGAGTATATAGGGAGAACAACTTGAGGATGAAGTGACTATTCTAGTCCAGGAGTTGGCTTTGACTCTGACCAACATTCAAGATATAATAGATCAGGTTATTGAGCTAGGGATGGCAGCTAAGGCTCAATGTGGTAATATGGGGTGCAAATTTTTGGTGAGCATCTTTTGGCGAGCATACTCTATGTGTGTGTGAGTGTGTGAGTGTGTGTGTGTGTGTGTCTGTGTGCGCTCTCTCTCTCTCTCTCTCTCTCTCTCTTCTCCTTGTCAATTTTCTTACACTATCATTCTCTTAGTCTCTCCCCATCTCTTTGCCCAATCTTCCAAAAACACACCTTCACATACCTTCACATCCAAGGATGGGCATGAAGCTTGTCCATACACTCAAAGTAAACCACTCAAAAATAATTTTCACTTGACATTCTCTCTCTCTCTCTCTCTCTCTCTCTCTCTCTCTCTCTCTCTCTCCCCCCCCCCCCCTCATTCTTCCATGTCAATGCCGTTGCACTATTATTCTCTTAGTCTCTCCCCATCTCTTTGCCATCTCTTCCAAACGCACAATTATTTTAAGTCTCACATTCACATACCTTCACATCTAAGGACGGGCATGAAGCTTGTTTGTACACTCAAAATAAACCATGAAAAATATTCTTCACTTGACATTCTCTCTCTCTCTCTCTCTCTCCCATTCTTCCTTGTCAATGTTATTGCACTATTATTCTCTTAGTTTCTCACCATGCCCTCTCTTCCAAACACATGACTATCTTAAGTATCACCTTCACATAAATTCACATCTATGGACTAGCATGAAGCTTGACCATACACTCAAATTAAACCACTCAAAAAGATTTTTCATTTGACATACCTTCACATCTATGGACTAGCATGAAGTTTCACTGAAATTAAAGCACTCAAAAAGGTTTTTCATTTGACATTCTCTCTCTCTCTCTAAAACTCTCTCTCTCTCTCCCATCTTTTTTCCCTCAATTTCAAGCACACAATTATCTTAAGTCTCACCTTCACATACCTTCACATCTAGGGACTGGCATGAAGCTCGTTCATACACATAAATTAAGCCACCCAAAAAGATTTTTCACTTGACATTCTCTCTCTCTCTCTCTCTCTCTCTCTCTCTCTCTCTTCCTTGTCAACGTCATTGCACTATTATTCTCTTAGCCTCTCCCCATCTCTTTGCCCTCTCTTCCAAACACATGATTATATTAAGTCTCACCTTCACATATCTTCACATCTAAGGATGGCATGAAGCTTTTCCATACAATTAAAATAAACCATTCAAAAAGGATTTTCACTTGAAATTGAAACTTAAGATAACTTATAATTTTTTGACATTAGATTATGGAGTCTTGCACAAGTTAACCATAGCACTACTCAAGAAAAAAGCACAATAAGCAACCTTCACACATGAAGGACTATGGAGTAGACTAGAAATTGAAACTTAAGACAACTTATAATGTTTCAGATATTAGACTATGGAATCGAACATAGATGACCAAGTCACACCTTCACAACCCAAAAGATCTCCTTGAATTACATTGTGATTTTACATTATCATTCATACATAGTCATGGGTAAGTCTGCTTATGAGATAGAGCCATAACCACCTCTGTCATCGAGAGCAAAGGCTGATGGATGAACATGTGCTCATTTTGATGGAGATCCATCACTCTTAAAAACAAAAAGTAAATGTGCTTTGCATGCTAGGTACGCATTAAAGGGCTGGCAGTTGTTTTTTAAAGTGTCCGAAGTCTTGACATGTACACATAAGTCTTGCACATATGTGCATGTCATATTCTATTGCATGCAATGAGTCATCCACAAACTCAATAACAAAAACCTCATGCTTTGTCTCATCAACCACTTTCTCGATGAGGACCATGCCTCATAAGGATAATACACAAAGAATGCACTCATGTGCTGCCAGTGATATACCACTTCTATATTTTGCACAACCCCCGTCATGCTCGTTATTGCTATTGGAAGTTGAGGCCATACGAACATTGTCTACATGTGTCTTAGGAGCAAAGATCTGTACTCTAAAATGAATCCCCCAACTATCAATAGGTCTACCTCTAGCTGTGTGATGTTAGTTCTAATTGTGATGGGCCATTTTGAGGTTATGGGGATAATGCTCCAACCTAGACTCCAAGTGTATGTCACATCCTTGTTACAAAAGAACATGAACTGCACATTGGTTACATTGGGGTGTGCCCTTGTTGCATTAAAGGAAGGTGCAACTATGTTATTCGATGAGCTTCCAACAATTGTGCTACACCTCTTTCCATGCACCCAACCCATGCAGTTCACATGGCATCTCAGCTGGGTGCTCCCTAGTTCCCAAAATGTCTTGTACAATGATCGCTCCACTATAGGGTTCCCAATCATGACAACAATTGTAGGATCGTTGTCCCTTAAAGTATTTGCCTCCCCTTCAAATTGTATTCACCTTGGACAGCCTTTTGGTCTTCAATTGACTGCGTGCATGACAAAATCAGGTCTACGGTTTTGCTATCATCCTCCACACCAACAACAAAATTTGGTTTTTGTTTGCATCATGCTATCTCCCTATCCCCCTGTAGCGTGGATGGACCTCTAAAAATTGGAGCTTTAGATACAACATGTTGCACTGTTCATGCTACCTGTGAAGGTGTTGGTGCCTCATGTGCCTCTTGGGCCTTCCCTCCACCATTGTCTAATCAAGTGGGTTTGTAATCGTGCATCTTCCTCTATTGTGGCCGTTCTCCACCTCTCACGAATTTCTTTGTGCTCTTGTTGATCTATCCGTCTCATGTACTAACGATCTGTAGCTACAACTTTGCTCCCAATGGAAAAGGCAAGAATGCTCCTTGCCTTCCATTATGGAACTATCATTGTAAACTGTGCGTACTGCATTCCAATTCGCTTGTACCTCATTTGCCATAAATCCAAAGAAATCAACTACATCGAACCTTGCTCAAGTCATGACTTCATTCAGCATCTACCAAAACAACACTTATGATATCCTGTCTCCTCCTTCATTTCACATGTCACGATAATAAGCAGCTCCTGCTACAAGCTAGATGTGTACAAAATGATAATAAGCTTACATACCACTATGCAAAGACACGAAGGTCATGGAATGTTGAAAATGGATCTTACTTACCTTGGATCATACACGTGGCACTAAAGGCACCCATATCACTAGTGCTTGTAGATTGGAATCTTATTATGTTCATCTTTGAAGGAACATTGTCCAATGAGCCACACATCCTCACCATAGGCGCCAATTGCATAACATCCTTGGTAATCGAAACATTGCTGCAATGAGATGTGTTAGGGATTGAGAAGCTTCAAGAAGCCTTGAAAGTGGGAGCTTCCTTCAAAGCACATGCTCACTTTTCTTGAGATGAGGTCCCACTATCAGCACCAATCGCAAACTCACTGGCATTCTCATATGTGTCCTATTCATTATGTGATGGCCTACATTGTGCAGACTAAGAAAATTCAGGCACATGCACCAATCTACCATAGGAAATCATTGAAATGGTCTACTCAAAACATGAAAGAGAACAATGTATGTGGAGAATCTACTTGAATATAGCGGTTTGTTCTCAAGGCGCACAGATATTGCCTCATACTGCAATGAAATACTCTCTTTGAGAATGTAAGAATCAGTGGCCTTCTATATCACAATATGGGGCAACCTCTACCGTGCATCGATCTGGACCATTTGCCTTGCCTCCTTGCCATCAATATTGCAAATGTTGCTTTTGCTCTACAAATTTTGCAAGTACAACTTACCGATGATGGCTTTCCCATTCTCTAGAGACGCAACAAAAGCAAATTCAATTTGAGAGCACACATTATTGTGGCGGCCATTATAGAGAGACAGAGAGAGACAGAGAGGAGTCAAAATGTTACTTGAGCAAGCAGGTTGACAAGAGGGAAGAATGGACAAGTGACTACCAAGAGAGAGAGGGAGACAGGGACAAAAAAGGAGAGGAGAGAGGGGAGGGAGGGAGGGACAAAAAATGAGAGGAGAAGAGAAGAGAGAAGAGGGAGAGACAAAAAAGGAGAGAAGAGGAGATGAAAGGAGAGGAGAGGGGGGGAGGGACATAAAGGGAGAGGAGAGGAGGGCGAAAAAAGGAGAGGAGAGGAAAGGAAGGGAGGGACAAAAAACGGAGAGGGGAGGAAAGGAGAGGAGAGGAAGGGAGGGAGGGACCAAAAAAAGGAGAGGAGAGGAAAGGAGAGGAAAGGAGAGGAAAGGAGAGGAGAGGGAGGGAGGGACCAAAGAGAGGAGAGGAATGGAGAGAGGGGGGAAAAAAAGGAGAGGAGAGGAAAGGAGAGGAGAGGAAGGGAGGGAGGGAGAAACAAGGTGAAATTTTCACCAGGCTTGCCAAAAGTGGGTATAGTAGCTTATGTTCATTCATGGAATCATGGGAAAAGAATTGCGAGGATTTGAATTTTCTTTTTTTTTTAAACTAAAAAATAGTGCCCTTGTTGTAGCCTCATATACCGAACAATAAGAGAAACTCTGAATGAATACCAAGTCCTAAGGTGCAATAATTCACGGCAAATAGAAGGTGAGTTTTTTAGAAATGATGTTCTTTAAATCATGCAATGCAACCCGCAGTTTGATTTCCATGTCACCATTTAACAAAAATGTAGCCTAAAAAAAGTTGCAAACCATCTTACTATATATTAAGGAGAGAGATACCATACCTGCTCGAAGGGAGCTTCGCAGGAGGTTCGGTAAGAGGAGGATTTATGGAGCTTTGGGTAGGAAGTTCAGGGAGACAATGCCATGTGGCACGGAGTGGAGGGCATGAGGGACAGACACTGGGGAGCTTGCTTTGCAGTCTACACATCGCAGCACCATGTGTTCGCTCTACACAAGTATGCTGCACTTGCGCCAGTCTGATCTCCACCATGTGTCAAAATGCGGTTTGTTGCATGTACGCTCGCCGCCACGTGTCGCATCGCCAAGGCTTGACTCCTCCCGTGCTCCTAGCAGTAAATGATTCTGCACGCCTTTCTACGTGTCTGCTGCTGCTGACCACGTGTTTACTACGGTGTTTTTTTGTGTGTTTGCCTACATGTCTGCTCGCTCAACTCATACAGACTGACCACATGGCCCAGAACAATGTAGTGGGAGTAAATGCGTTGCTATATCTATACTCCCTATCACCTATGCATGACGAGCAGAGAAGATGATGTGGCGCCAAGCACAAGGCGCACGCGGAATGATGTGGCATGGACCACGAGGTGATGGCGAGCACGAGCAAACACGTGGCACAACAAAATTGGTGGCAAAGGGCGAGGGCAACATGTGGCATCGTGCCATTGGGCGACACGCGAGAGGAGAGGAATCTGCGGGACACAGGGGCTAGGGGCCGAGAGGGAGAGAGAGAGAGAGAGAGAGAGAGAGAGACCTACTTCTTACTCAATATTTGTGACCAAGTTGGATTCTTTATCCCATAAAGGAGGCCACAAAGGTATTGCTTGAGGCTTCTTTGACAGATGCAAACAGTTCTTGAATCCATTTATTCTAACATAGTAGGATACATATGCAGATATTCGTGCTCAAAGTGTTTTCACAATCATAGGGAGGGTTGAGGGTTGCTAGAAAATTTACAGTGGTAGGCAAAGTAGTTTCATCAAAATAGAAGACAAGAAGTCCACGAGTTGATTTGTCTTCACGATGGGTCACCTATGCTCACCCCCATGATCTCTTTAGATCTCAAATTATAAACCATAGGAGGTAACAATTATTCATCTTTAGAAAGAATGAAGAGAGAGAGAGAGAGAGAGAGAGAGAGGTACACTTAAAGTGAAATCCCAAGACTTTTGACCTGGTGCCTTATATGTAGGGGACAATACGAGCACCTCGTAGTGTTATTGTAGTTAGAATTTTCTTACAATTTTGACTCAGAATTCCTCATATGCAAGGGACAATATGAGCACCTCATAATTGAATATAACCTTCTTCATAGCAACTTCTTTCAAGGCACTGACAAAGAGAACTCAACTTGGCAGTGAGCTCAATGGAGCACAACATTCGACAACGACAGGGAACTCAATCTGGTAGTGAGCTCCAGCACATTGATGCATGCTCTCAGCGTGTACCCTCTCTCTTGGGATTTCACTTTAAGTGTAGCTCTCTCTCTCTCTCTCTCTCTCTCTCTCTCTCTCTCGTCTTCTTTGTAAGCTTGCAAGGTACTCTCTTTTGGGATTTCATTTCTAACATTCAATACTGAGGAGGTTTACGTGTTGTGAGAGAGAGAGAGACGGATAAAGTAGAGCGAGAGTGATTGAACAAAGAAGAGACTTCTATCTACCATGACCGCTCAATCAGCTTCTTTGTCCAAAGCTAGAGAGAGAGAGAGAGAGAGAGAGAGAGGGGGGGTATCCTAGAGAGAGAAAGAGAGAGAGAGGGTATCCTACCTCTCTCTCTCTCTCTCTCTCTCTCCTTCTTTGTAAGCTTGCAAGGTACCCTCTCTTGGGATTTCATTTCTAACATTCAATACTGGGAATGTTTACGAGTTGTGAGAGAGAGAGAAACAGATAAAGTAGAGTGAGAGTGATTGAACAAAGGAGAGACTTCTATCTACCATGGCTACTCAATCAACTTCTTTGTCCAACGCTATGGCTTGCATGCCGACATGCAGATGCAAGGCTCTAGCATCATCCATTCAAGATGATGGTGATAATGGTGATGGTGCAATTGCACAAATGCATTAGATTATCACAACTTTCAAATCGAATGAAACGGGTCTCTAGCCCGTCGTAGACGACTAGTGGTGACTATAACTCTCTTTTTTTTTTTTTTTGTGGGAAGAAATCTTTTATTGCTGTAAAATAATTACAGTCATAGTTACTTCAAGAACTAAGTAGCTACTACTCAACTAAAGATCTCAGTGTAACCTATATACACATCCTAATCAATCAAACAAGTTTGAAGACAACATCCTAATCAATCAAACGAGTCTGAAGACATTCGTAGGTGACTATAACTCTCACTTGCATACTACATTCACGATAGAGCCTACGCGAGAGTGTATCTGCTATTTCCATGTTGCACGAACTTGAGGCACGAGATTTATTGAACAAAGTGCCCCTTTCCTTGTAAACCACGGGATTTCTTCCAGCAGGAATAAGCCCTCACAACTCTCTGTGCGTAGTATGTGCGAGATCGACGAGGATAACTTCGAAGTACTTGTAAGTGGAATCCTGATTGATCCAGTAAGAATTGAGAACTCTGAGACCGCCCAACTTCTGACCAGCTCGCTCTTCAGCTACAGAGCGCAGATTTCGCTGAAACTTGAGCTGCGTGATACCCTGATTCTTGGCTTACCATAATAGACAATACCTTTGGAAACGGGCCTCTTGCGAGCACCGTGCCAAACCCGAACACGATATACAACAAATCCCTGAGGCACCGAGCTTTATCAGGCCGAGTGGTGTGGGTGATACGAACGATACCGGGTAACTGTCTATATTCCAACAGCTGACATGGAGCAAGAATGGCATAACTTCCGATTGCTTCTTTCGCCATAGCTTCTCAATGTACCTATAGGCACCCATGGATCTACGATAGGAAGCAGATACCATGGCTATGGCGAACACAACGCTTCCGATTGGATTTTATTGGTCTCTAAGCATCAGTGTACGGCTCATCATGAAAGTTTATCTTGAAAGGACATAGGCTCCAACCTCTTCACTGAGGACTTCGAGATGAAAGAACTGTGTAAGGCTTAACACGGTAAGAAGACAGTAAATATTACCGTATAATTCTTGGCAGTCAACATACAGACTTCGAACACTAAAATTCAGCCCTATCCTTGGAAGGTCGTTGAAACACGGGTCTGCCCTCTTCTTCTGCAAAGACTTTCCATCGAAATTCCATTGGTGACTGGGCAACCATCTCAATCCAGAAAACGCCTACACGCAAAATCCGTCCATAAGAGTAGTACGATGGAGATTGCAATCCTATAAAAGAAGGCAGGGATGGCCTTTACGTGACAACAAGCATGAGAACAAACATGCTGCGGTCTTGTACCTAATTTCTATGACTCTTTAATCTCCACGAGTGGACTTCAAATCGGGAAAGCAAAGTTGCCTAAGAATCAATCTGGCGACAGGCGCTGCTGTGACAGTCCTGAAAAAAAAGGATGCGTTGAACAGAAAAAGGAGAAGTAGCGGGAAGGCCTGCTACAAGCAAAAAGCTAGGCAGATCCAAAAATGCGTGTGACGAAGCAAGGCGAGAAGAAAGAGACACACAGAAAAAGGAGCTACAGAAAACATTACAGGAACCCTTCGGTCCACCATATCACCATATTCCCACACGATCCGAATCACCCACTATCCCCAATGTTATAATATCATTAAACCCCCTTGCACATTCCCCATATGTAGAGAAAAGGCAAAACAATCGCTTAGGCTTTTGCCTTTGGCGTGCCAAAAAAGGAGAGATGAGACTCCAGGGAGGGAGGCAGGGTTGAAGGGAGGAAGAGAGGGAGGTAGGAAGTGTTGAAATGATTAAGAAAAGAAATGATTTAGTGGTACTTGTAGCCTTCAAAAGTGAAAAATACCACTTGGCTCGTTAAGCGCTCTCCTTCGCCTACCTCAACTTCTTGCGTTCTAGACTCCAAAATGATATTCCCGTTCTTGGAGAGTCCTGTCTGGGATATAAAACTGTTGAATTTTGTAGTCTTGAGCCACGGTTATCTTTACCTGCATTGTGAAGTTCATTTCAAGCTGTCATTGCCCTTAACCGCTCATCAAAGCATTGAGAGTCTTATGCAATCGAGGACTTACATTCCACATTCCTCTTGGCCCTTCATTTCTTTTGCTTGAGCTTCTCCTTGCAGGGAGCTCTGCTGCCCATGTGCTATAAGCAAGCTCGAGTTGAAGAAGGAGGGGTAAGACACAGAACGTCCCATGAAGGCAGAATGGCTATACTTGCCAGCCGTTTGTGTGTTCGACTCTAGTGAGAAATCTGTTGTTATTGCATTAAGGTTGCTATGGCTACTATTCTATGCTATGGCTTTGCTTCTCTTTTGCTTGCATTGACATACAACATTGCTTTGAGCCGTAATGGAGGTTGGACGCTCCCATTTTCCTCAACACCCGGTTTCACTCCCTCATAGCTTCCATTAAATTCAAAGATGTGGTCTGACCAAGAACTCAGCCAAGAACGTCTTTGCATTCCCACGTTGATGAGCATTTGGAGCTATGGCTTTCCTTTGCCTCTTAGTGTTGCGAGTCAGAGTCTTGAGTTTGGAGCTTAATAGACCCAATGCCGCGAAATGTTGAAAATCTAACGACTATTCAAAGACATGCTCACATTCAAGTTTCCTTTAAATCAAAGAATGACAACAAACCTCGGACGAAACTCACTTAGTATGGTAGACTTAGATTTCGCAAGGATGATGATTTTAGCACCTTACGTGCCGTAACGTCAGCGATGGCAAAATGCCCCCCTACAATCCTAGAGTGGGCTTCTTCAGCACATAAATGTATTTGCTCTCGCACACACATCTATGCATGATGCCATCCTTGCCCATGCGGTACAGGTGGCCTATAATTAACTGATATGGCATTGTGTCTTTGATGAGTTTGCAGGCTCTGTCTTTCTTGAGGGCTTTGTCCATAGGCAATCCGTTGGCCAGGTTCGGTGGCCCACTCAGGGATGATGTCGATGAGGAATAGGAAAGCATCAAGAAGGTCATCTTCGACCCCCATCGGAGCTTCGCATTTGGGAATTTTTGTTTTATGCAGTAGGGGCACACAAATAAAAATTTAGGCGAAGTTTGGTACATGGCTGATTTACCTCTTTGCATCAAAATCGTTATAAAAAAGCCCTTGAAATCACCACGGTGGTTTAAATAGCTTTAAAAATGCTAAAGTAGCTCTCTTATTAAACAAGCACGATGGTTGTAGAATTGCAAGCTAGTGCGACAGTGCCACACAAGAACCAATGCGATGGTCACTCTATTTTGTGGACCGACATGTGTCATATACTGTATTGTTGTCCAATAAAGGCGTGTATTCTTATGTTCCAAGTAATGCTTGAATTTTTTGACTACATAGGCCATGGTCAGGCCCTCTCTCTCTATTGTTGTGTAGTTGACCTCGACATCGTTCGATTTTTGACTAGCAAGGTACACAGGGTAGTCCAAGTTATACTCCCTTGGTTCACACCCTACAGCAAAATTGGAAGCATCTATGTGAACGTGGAATATTAGATTCCAGTCCAAGGCTTGTAATACCAATGCAGTGGCCAGGGCTAGTGTGAGGGTTTTGAAGGATTTCTAACATTCCTCAGTCCACTCAAAGACTACTAACAGTTTGTATACCCTTTGTATAGTGGTCGGGCTATGTCTGCGTAGAATAGAATGAACCTTTGATAGTAGCCCGTGTGGACAGTAAATCATTGCACTCCCTTGGTGTTTGTGGGGGGTGGTAATTCTAGCATGAGCTTGATTTTGTTGTATTCCATGGAGACACCATTCTGGGACACTATGTGGCCAAGAATCACGCCGTGTTTGACCCAAAATTGGCACTTAAGGAAATTAGGGATATACAGTACAACTGACACTTTTCCAGAACCAGTCTCAGGTATCTCAAGTGATCATGCCACACCAAGCTCACGCATATGTCATCCAAGAAGACTTCCACGAAGTCCCTTAGCTACTCCTTGAAGACGGTGATCAAAATGGAAACCCCCTTTGCCTACCCATATGACCTTCTTGGACCGGGTTGACTGTGGTCGAGACACCTCAAGATTTTGTGGTAGGGGTACTTTATCCTTCCTTGCTTGTTTCTTCATCACCATGCCTATGGCTTTGGCCTACATCCTTGTAATGACCTTCAAGGATACCGCTGCCACCTGACCTTGTTCAATACTTAGCAAGTTAAGGGTGGTGCTCTTAGGCGAGGTGACCGGAGTTGTTGGTCTTCTCAAGGGACAATCCTTGAATCAATGTTCTATTCGGCAACCAGCACACAAGGGTGTAGGGCCTATCGTGGGTGGGACCGCTGGGGTAAGATCCCTGTAAGGGCAATCCACTAAGAAATGTGACCCCCTTGGCAATTGAAGCATGACACCAAAGGGTTTGTGGATCCCTTATAGGGGCACTCACTTGCCCTGTGTGGACCCTGGCAAGTATAACAATGGATCGAAGGCCTTTGTGTAACGAAGTTCATGTCTCTCACCCTTGTGGTTAGGGGGGCAGTCTGGAACACTGGGATTTGCTGATCCTCATGTAGGAGGTAGTGAATTAGAGTGCCACTTCCCTCCTCGTAAGGGTAATAGTCGAGGTGACCATGGTCCAGATTCAGTTCCTCCCAATCATTGGGCACTTCCTCTACCAATACTTGATTGACGGGAGTTATACGGGGTGGGGGAGGTTGGGGACCCAGTATGGGCGGCGGTAGGGGAGCCTATTGGGCTCTGTACTGCCCTGGGCTAGCCAAAGGGGCACCTTGTGTGTTCATAGGGCTAGGTGGGGCCGTCAGGGCTAGTGGGGGTCTTGCTTAGTACATAGGTTGGGGCAAGGCCCTCGGGAATCTGCATTGGGAGGTGTCACGGTTTCCCCATCTATGATAGTGTGTGCACTAGAGGGCTTGCCTTGCCCTAAGGCAGGGGCACTCATTAAAGGGACGATTGCCATTGCATACCCCGCACCACACATTATCTCTCCATGGAAACAAATGGGGATTACTCAGCACCTCCTTGGGGGTCCCTGACTTCCACTGTTGGCCTAGCTGATTCAGCAAATTTGAGGCTAGCTCGCTCATATCCAAGCCCTTGGGCTTGTTGTTCTCCTTCTTGGTAGGCTCCACACAGGAAGACCTTACTAATGGTGATACTTGTGATGGGGTCATGGTTTTGTCTTGGGTAACTTTGCCCATCATATTATCACTTATACAGATAGCCACCTTACTGCAAAGTTCAAATGAAGTAGGATTCATAACCATTAAGTGGTCATGAAGCTTTGGGTCTGCCAATCCAATGAGGAAGTGGGGCAACAATCGTTTGTCACTCATCCGCTCATATGGTTCGCAATGGGAATTGAGGTGTTTGATTCTGGCTATGTAATCCCGAATGGATTCTTTGTCATTCTGCTTCACCTCATATAACTAATTAATCGGGCTCCACTTATGTCCACTGTGGGCGAACCCTACAATGTATGCTTTCTGCAGCATCTCCCAGTTGACCTTTTCTTTTGGGTTGAGAGCCCTGTACCATTGGCCTGCCTTGCCATCCAAACTGAGGCTAAATGCATTAACCATTTCTAGATCTTCGGAAGCACCAAAGGCTTTGCATATCTGCTCAAATTGCTCCACATGGGAGACTTAATTTCCTTCCCCAAAGGAATTTGGTCATCAACTTGGAGATAGCTATGGGTAGACTCCTTGAGGGATTAATGACCCTTGTTGGAAATATGGGTGCAGCCAGGGGTGGTGTGTCCCCCCTTCCTAGTGCATTCACCAAGATGTGCATCGCCTCATCTGATAGCACTGTTTGGGAAGTTGGCATAGGTAGCACTGTTGTGGGCCTAATAGATCATAGAGGTGGGCAGCACTGTTGTGGGCCTCAAGCCTGGCCCTGGTGACGGGATCCACTGAGTTGCTGGTACTGGCATTGGGGCTGAAGCACCTAACCCTCCATCCAATGGAGCAACAGTTGCAGGTGGGAATGGTCGGGCTCTAGGAGGGGGCGGGTTATGGGGCATCTGCATGGAGGTTCCTTACATTGGGCGGTAGGGTGGAACTTGTGGCGCCACATAGCCGACAAAGGTCAAGTGCACCTGGAAGGTCAAAAGTTCATAAGAATTCCCCCCATGAGAGGCTTGTGCATGACCTCGGCTAGGGTCTTGTCCTACAAAGTCCCCCATCCATGGGTTTTCATCATCCATGCGTTCCCATTGAGGATGCCTTGCGAAAGCTGTGGGCCCCGAGTCCACAAAGGCAGTTTCAATCCCTATCTATGGCTCAGGAGCTGGTTGTTTTGATGGCCTTCCCTTCCTACGGACATACTAGCGAAGGGGTTCTCCATGTTTGCTGAATCGGTTTGGCCCAATCGTCCAAACATGTTGGTGATTGTATCTCTTAACCTGGACGCTATGGAAGGAGCAGGAGAGTTGGGTGGAGCCAAACTAGTGAAGGGGGCTTCGGAAGCCCTCGGAACCGCGAGGTCTTGCATTTCCTCATTCACGCTCTCCGTCTCGTCATATCAATCCTCCCATCGAGGCCCTAACACTGAGTGAGATCTAGGAACCGATCTTCCGATTTAAACCAATCCCAAACTAGGGCGAAAGGTGGCATCAGCATAGCTCAAAACACTGTCCTCGGGCGCGGGTTCCTCGGACAAAATTCTTCCTGATCTCAAGTGCATTTATAAGATCTCTAAAGTGATACACTCTGGCTGAAATTTTAATTCTGTATTTTTTTGGACTACCCCAGAGATACTTGACGATTGTAGGGATAGGGCTAAGGCGACGGTCATAGGGATGAAGCTAAGGCAACGGTCATAGGGATGAATCTAAGGCAACAGTCATAGGGATGGTGAGTGACACGTCTTGGCAGGATGGAATGTAGGTGGTATCCCCACAGTCATGGGTTAGAATTAAGGCTATGTGTGGTGGGACGATAAGGTTGGCGGGATGCAAGTATAGCGACGGGGGCAAGGTTGACAGTTTGGCAATGGATCATGGGCATAAGCTCAAGGCCACGGGTCAACGCCTGTTAGACTGGCAGGATCACTGATTTTGACACGTATTAATTAAGGCGACTGGTTAGACGTCATCAGAAGTTAGGTTGTGGGGATAAGGACTAAGTCGGCAAGTCAATATAGATTTGACCATGGGGATAGTGCTATGGCAATGGGTCGGTGGGTTAACGCTATGGCGACGAAATATGGGGATAGGAAATGTCTAGGAACACGAATTTTGCCGACTTTTGTTTGGTGATTTTTGAGTTTTTGTGCCAGCTCTAAGTGTTTATGGGTGCTATGCACTACCTAAACCACCTATACTAAATAAAAAAGAGCAAAAAACATCAACTTTGGGTGTATGAATGAAAGATTTCTACAAGTTGGGTTGTTCAACCTCAAGAACCATTTTATAAACTACCTTGCTATCACTTCAAAATACTAACAAACATAAAAAACAAGCTTCCCATGCTAAAAAATGCTTTCCTATAGAAAATGACAATTATCATCTCTTTTCCATCCAAACTCACACCTCTTCACTCATTCCTCTCCTACAACTCCACTAACAAAGCTCCAAGTTAATCTTGAAACAATGTGCAATGGGTAAATGACGAGAGAAGGCAAATGCAATGCAAAAGCATGCCTTGAACGGCACCAAAGATGTGTGGTCTCAACGGTGACTCACATGTCGTGGGGATCTTGAAGGGATGCGGATGGAGCCTCCACTCCAAGCTACTCCTTGTGAGAGCAATGCAAAGATGAGCCGCCCGCATGTGTCACTCAAGCAGCTCTTGGATTGTTGCAATGTGTTTCCACGAGAGAAAGGGAGAAGGGGGAGAAGAAAGAAGAGAGGGGAGAAGGGAGGGAGAAGGAGAAGGGAAGAGAAGAGTGAAGGGGGATGGAGTGGCAAACACAAAGGCATTACAAGGGAAACAAGAGAACATCCAAAGACGCTCTTAAAAGAGAAGAGGGAGCTTGTATTCCAAACTTGTGCATACAACAATGAAGACCAAAGTCAACCATTTGGCCTTTTATACAACTCACCTTTTGAAGGAAGGGCCAATCCTTTTTCTTTATGCACTCTCCCTTTCTTTACATTCACAAGGCTCTTGGGCCGCTACAGTGCCAAGGCGTCTTGTCTATCCTTTCCTTCACTCCTTTATTGTCACAACTCTTCGTGTGTCGAAAATAGCACTTGTGTTAACCATATAAGGGCGCTTGGGACAATACCGACATTAGGAGGGGCTCCTAACCAGGTCCCAAATAGCACTTGTGTTAACCTCGCCCATCCGAGTCCTAAGCCATCTGAGGCTCAAAACCTAGAGTGGCAAGGCTGATCTTGAACCCTTTGTGGCTCAAACCCCGTAAAGCTTGTAACTGTACTCCCTCCATGGCTGCAACGGTTGAAGTAAATCATGAATCCTAATCACCTCTAATCACTCATTGCCATGCATTCTGCGAGACTATACTCTGTGGATGTTAACACACTATCCATTTGCATCACCGTGGGCTATCCAATATATCTATCCATAAGCAGGCAGGAATCAAAAGACAGAAAGGACATTTTTTGGATGGTCTTGAATAATCCTGTAAAAAATCAATTGCCCAATGCATCCGGCCAAGTTTCATGCTCAAAATCTGGTCCTCTAGTGATGCGAGAGTGTGGAAGGGCAATAGAGAGTAGTAGCATCTGGAGGAAAAATCAAGTGAGGGAAATGGTTATCCTTAAACGTTAGAGGCAAGGAGGCAATTGACAATCTCTTTTATATGGTCTAATCTTGCTATTGCAATGCAAAAGGAGTAAATAAGAGAAAGCTCTCAAGAGCTGAAGCAAGATCCATGGGAAAGAGAGAGTGAGAGTTGCACTGCAAATTGGTGAGACTAGGAGTTGCCAGACGAAGACTTAGAGTTACAAGATAGCTTGGCCTGAAGCGATGAATGAAGCAATGGTTTGTAGCTTTCCATGTGGGATTGAGGGATGCCGCAATGTTAGAATAGAGGGATGTGGCATAATCAAAAACACTTAAGAGGAATGCCCTAAATTAATTTTCAACAATGGACACGACAAAAAGAAAATTAAAAAACAAAAAAACCTTTCGAGCTGAACCATCGCATTGTCCTTCCCCCTAAGGGTCTTATGTCATTGACGGGAAATAACTATTTTGTTATGAAGTGCAAATGCAGTAGGAGAAATAGAGGGGAAATAGGGACCCTATGCTCTAAGACCTCATGGTGCTATTTCCTCTACCCTTGAGAACCATTGATGTGGCGTTTCTGTACTATTGATGTGACATTTCCTTATCGCCCTCTCTCATTTTTCCTTGGATCATTATGTCATGCATCATGGGAAAACGTCCAAATTAGGCTCTTTCAAGGAGAAAACATCCAAAATAACCATCATTATTTCCCCCTAAGGAAGGGTAATCACCTCACCAAAACTTATAACAAGATAAATTTCATTCATGTGGCGTGCTCAAGATGGTGCACGAAAAAGAGGGTGAATTGCAAGCTGAGAGAGAGAAAGAGAAGAGGAAGAAGAAGGAAAGAGAGAGAGAGGAGAGGAAAAGGGGGGAGAAAAAAGTTGAGGATTTAAAGGGATGAAGAAGAAGAAGAAGAGAGAGAGAGAGAGAGAGAGAGAGAGAGAGAGAGAGAGAGAGAGAGAGAAGGGGGGGGGAGAAAAAGATGGAGAATTTCATGGGATAGAAATAGAATACTCACATGCTGCTTCAATCAATGCATGCCATAAACAAATTGAACCATGTTCAAGTGGCTGGCTGTGAAGGGATTCGCAATAATTGGAAAGAGGAAAAGAACGATAAAAAGTTGGAACTACATTAAGTGGCCAAGAAAAAGGGGCACCAAAATAGAAACAAGAGAGAAAGGGGGGGGAAAAAGTGGTGCCTCAATGAATCACAAAAAAGCTAGAAATCATAGAATTTTAGCTTCTTAAGAGAGGAATAGTCAATATAGCCTCTTAAGAATAGTCAATATAGCCTAGCTTACGAAAGGCCAAAACATGAACAAAAAAATAAGTAACTTGATTTTTCTCTTTCAAAGGCAAACGATTACTAAAGGCCTTATGACATTGAGGTGCTTTTGTGGGAAATGGGAAATTCTATGAGGTGGCAAGTGGTCCCACAAAACCAAGGAGGACTTGAGCTCAATGATTTTGTTGGAAAAAGAGTTTCTAAGCATTTAAGGGCTGAAAGTGACATAGAATCGAAGTTTTTACTGGGAAATTTGTATTTCCCATGAGAACCCTTTTCCACGTCATTACCCCTTAAGGCCTACCCATTGGGGGCAGGCCGATAGCTCGCATAGCAAGTATTTTCCACGTGGCAAAAATAGAGCATTGCCAAGTGGCAAAATGGCAATCTATCCTTGATTGTGGGCCGAGAAGCGAGGAGCAGTCGGTAGCAGCAGCTATGGCCGCCTCGCATCGCTACTCATCATCATTCCCCCGCCACTCTTCGTCGTCCATCTCTCCTCTATGCACAACTGTGGCTTCTTGCTCCTTACAATCACGACGTAAAGAAATTAGATCCCTTGCATTGACCTCTATCGCCGGAAGTCCCGCGGTATTTCGATCACACAAAATAACTGGCGCTCGGAGAGCCTCCCGAATCGCTACCGTATGTGCTCTTCTCCGTCATAAGTAGCACGTGGAAAAAAGGCGAAGTACGCTGTCGCTCTCTCTTGTTAAAAAAACGACGTGGATGATTTTGACCCCAGGTTTCGGCAGAAGGTGGAACAGAAGAAGGGTCCTTGAGAGTGATGATATCAGGAGCACCGGCATCCGGAAAAGGAACCCAATGCGAGCTTATTGTAGAAAAGGTGTGACCTTACCAATTCTCTTTCCTGTTTAATCACGTTTGCTGCGTAATTTGAAACATGCTGTAAATGTTTGCAGTATGGCCTGACCCATATTTCAACCGGAGACCTCTTAAGAGGTGAGGTAGCTGCGGGGACTGAAAATGGGATCAAAGCAATGCATTACATGACCCAGGGTCGATTGGTACCCGATGAAATTGTAATAACGGTAAATGTATTTTCCAAATGGCTTTCCATTTCACATGCTTTTAGCCAATTGGAGCACTTTCAGCGTGAAATATATCTTGCTGTCGGAAAATTGATTGCAGATGGTCAAGGAAAAGCTGGCTCGATCTGATGTGCAAGGGAAAGGATGGCTGTTGGATGGATTTCCCAGAACTTTAGCGCAGGCGGAAGCTTTGGAAGCCTTGGGGATCAGACCGGACGTGGTTATCGTGCTCGACGTACTACATTATTTGTCTTGCAATGCTGAAGATTAGGCAAATTGGCAAGAGTTTCATGTGAAAGAAAATATCTAAATAGATTGTCTGCCAAGGAAGTCTACCTTTGATTTCTGCATTTTGCTTGCTACACACTGATAAGCACTGGCTTGTGTACATTAGTGAAAATGTATTCCTTATAAGTTCAAAAAATGTTCAGCATTTTCAAATTTTTGTAGTCATCCGATCCCATTCGAACATCTTTGAAACTTCATTTTGCTCGTTCACTGCCAAACAGGCGATAGTATGAGTATTCACGGTAGCTGGGACATAAGATTATGCATTGCATTCCAAAGTGTGAAGTCAACACAAGGCATTTTGAGAAAGCCTTGGATCTTGGCAGAGGTCGATTCGAACATTTGGGTCAAAGGACTCTGTTAACTCTAGGGCATTATGCCCTATATTACAAGAATTCCGTAACACAAACCTGGAGCGTTGGATGCCTCCAACCACAGAGGTGGAAGGATTGTTCAAAGAACAAAGACAGTCGCATGACCAAAATGGTTGTCATGGAGTGTGATGCTAACATGAAGGAAGGTAGTCCTGGAGCTGATCAGTTACCACTCAACAGGATTCAGCCATTGGGCACTTCAAAAAATTTATACTAAAATTATGGACGGGAGAGAAATGCACCCACTGTGTTGGTTACATAACATGGACTTCCTGTATCAGAGGTTACATGGGAATCCATTCACTAGATACAGAGAGCAAGCCTCATTTCATCATTGAGGTTCTCTATCAAGGTTACATGGGAATGCATTTACTAGATACAGAGAGCAAACCCTGATTTCATCATTGAGGATGATGCTTCCATTAGAGAGAAGGAAGAAGTTTGAATGTAAAATGACCTTGGATAGAACGATTCCATTAGAGGGAAGGAATATTACATTCAAGTTTGAATATAATATGACCTCGGATGGGTCGGTTGACAATGAATCTTGTTCGACATAAATGCAAGATTGTATAAGGTAAGAACTTGCATGATTTGCTTGAGTTATGTGGGTTTAACCTAATGGTCAAAGATTGCTTTGTGAGTTATTTGGTGTGAGATGTAAGAGGACCGGATGCCCACAAGACCAACCCTTGGCACAAGTGTGGCACCCATGTGGCAAGTTGCCAAATCAGAGGTGCGGTGTGGATCCAAGATCAAGGGGTGTGACTAAGGTGTCTACAAGTCTGTAGGATCATCACTTTGGCTGGGAGGTGAGCTCTCTTGCAGTAATTTCTGTGTCATGATCATTCTGGTCCTTTGTAGCTGGTGGTTTATTTTCATCACACCTTTAAGCTTCCATTTGTCTTAAATTGAGATTGTGGCAGTTTAGTTATTTCTTGGTGGGGTGCTGGATGAGACTAGTAACTTTTGTGTCATGATCATTGACGTCCTTTCTAGCTGGTGCTTTATTTTAATCACATTTCTAAAGATTCGGTTTGTCCTAAAGTAGGATTATGGCAGTTTAGTTATTTTCTTTGGGGTGCTGGATGGCAGAAAATACTCTCTCTCACGAAGAGGTGCTGCTCAGTTGTCAGTCCTTACCGCTGCAATGATTTTATTTAGTTGAAATTGCTATGTCGAATTTTGGGTGGTTTCTACAGTAACATTATGACAACTGTTAAAGCTCTTTGTTTTCCCTGGTCATTTGCCTTCTTTGTTAATCATTTTGCTCCACATCACAAGCATTTTCCTTGTGTGATATGTATACATATTTTGGCGGGTTCAGACAAAGTCCGCTCCTCATAGCTGGATCAATTCTCATCTCACGCTTGTTGGCATCGCATGCTTGTTTTATGCTCTAAATTCTAATGGAAAGTCTATAAACAAGTGTACTTCATCTTCCTTTGCAGGTACCTGAGGAAATACTTCTTGAAAGGGTTGTAGGAAGGAGGCTTGATCCAGTGTCAGGGAAGATTTATCATCTCAAGTTCGCCGTCCCAGAAAATGCTGAAGTTGTAGCTAGGCTTACTCAACGGTTTGATGATACAGAACCAAAGGTAATAAGCTGCATCCAAGTCTTAAATAGTGCCTTTTGTTGTTAAGTTGCGAATCAATTTCCAATGACACCATGGGATGGATCTTTAAGCTTTATGATTTGAGGCCTTCTGTTAACTGTGAATGAATGGGTTGCTGTCAGCTGAGTACACATGCTTCATAAGGAGGCTTTACAGATATGCACACAATCCAGAAACTGAAAACATTTTCGTGTGTGATTCTTATTGCCAAAGCCAAAGGTGTTAATAATACTCAATGCCTTGCACCTACACAGAGAATTGAAGGTCAAAATACATGTCCCCAAAGAAAAGAGCCCAAAAACCAATATAGATTGACTATTCGTGGGGTACTGACAGAAAGAAAGTGCTGGCTGTTATGCAGCCTGTCTCTTACGATGTTGTCCCCCCTCCCCTGCCAATTACTAGGCTGCAGTGTGCTTTTCGAATGTTGTTGGCGACCATCTCCTAGATGCTAGCCTATGGCAAAGGTTTGGGGCACTGCCGGGATGGCGGGATCGAGTCCTGGATGTCTAGGCGTCCGTCTGGCTGTAGGCTGGAGAGATCATCTCAATGGGAAAAGCGTGTTGTCTTCCCCTAGATCTCTATCCATAAGCTCTCAGAATCCAAATTAAGTGAACCTACGAGGCCCATACTAAAGATCAATGTCATAATCCATGAAGAGGACTCTGAGTGTGACCCGAGTCCTAGAGAATTGCCCATACCAGGAGGGCGGGGGGGATATATGTCGCATCCGAGACCCTTCTAAGCCCCACCATACCTTGGGGATGGCCACATCAATCTCTACCCTCCTACTGGTATACCTTCTCAAGTGTGCCAATGCTCATTCGTACTCCTTTAACTATTGGGGGAGCCACCTCAATCTCCCTATGGATCTAGTAGGTCCACTATCATTGTGCCTGACTGATGTGCATGCGCTGCCCTAGCATATGATCCTCCATATCGGGGACCTCTAGATGCTAGATCAAGGACTTCCGCTCTATCTTGTGTCTGTAGTGAGGATTGGCCCGAACAAGGCTTCTTGCCCCACACTCTCATCAAGCTCGTCAACAGTGGCAGTCCCTTCCATGTAAGAGGGGCCTATGTGAAGATCAATAGTGAAACTGCTATCGCTAATCCCATCTGCAAGCTGTGTTTTCTAGAAGCCCCTATATTGTACCAGGAGTTTTTGAGTCTTGGACCATAGGACAAGACCTCGAACAATGAGCTTGCCTAAGAGGGGTCTTATGTCTATAATACCAAGGCCACTCATTGCTTGGAGCAAACTTATTGTCTGCCATGCAGCTGATGGTCCGAGTGTTCCATGTGCCATGCAAGCCTGCCCACAAGAAATTTGCAACAAGTGCCCAAGCTGCGTCATGCATCCACGATGAAAGCGCTACGAAGATGTGTTGTACCAAGCTGTAGCTCGAAGGACTTGATTGATTATTGAAGCTCTTCATGCTCAAGGCAGTTTGGCTGAGCTCCAATATACAAGCTTACGGCGGCGGACGCTGTAAACCATAAGAGAAATTTGTCACTCGACTTCGATGTCAAACCCGACCTGACATCCCAAGTATCCATCTACCCTCGGGGAATGTATCGGAAGCTTAAAGCAACTCCCCAATCTTAGATCTCCTTTGTCCGTGTGAGAAATCCCACTAATTTATTCTAGTCGACCTTGGCTTTTGATGCCAGATAGTACACCTCAGGTGAATGTGGTAACATCTCAAGGCTCTTGACTGATCCCCCCATATCCATGGTTGTAAGATGTGCATACTCAGAATCCAATAGCTCTTGTCAGGTTGAGAGATGCATCCCTACTAGGCCAGCCAATTGTGAGCGAAGGAAATACCCCATTGCCTTAGCCACAAAAAGAAAGAGGAAGGGAGCGAGTGGGAAGCCTTGATGTACTAAGTGTGAGAGCGAAAATGCCAACCCCATGTGACTTCCAATAAAGCTCTGGCTGAAGCTGCCTCATACAGTCCCTTGAACTCCTGGTTTTGAAAAACCATAGTACTCTCCAAGATGGTACAATCTACCCTGTCATAGACCTCCTCAAAATCCAAAAGGAAGGATAGAGAGGCTAAGCCTCCCAGTCTCCCAGAGAGTGAATACATTGTCTAGAATGCTCCTCTCAATAGCCAAGTTGAGTGTCGTGGATGATTTCAGGGAGGGTAGGGCAAAGACGCAAGCCCAAGACCTTAATTGAGATGTTGTAGGCAGTGTTCGGTAGAGTATTTTGACGACCCTGACAAGTATCTATGCGGTACTCCCCTTTCGAGATCAAGCATATCCACCCTCATGCAAGCGTCTAAGGAAGCAATCTTGAATCAAAGACTCCTGAAAAGATATTTGTAGAGGGGTGTGAATAACAATGGAAGAACAATGGGACCGAGAGTTGTGAATTAGAAGCAACCACTATAGAGTGTGGAGCTGCCTCCCTGCGAATTGCACCCGTCCCCCCCCGCACCCCCCCCCCCCCCCCCCCCTCCTTCCGCCCCGTCTAGCCTCCTCGGTCTGCCCTTACCTTCATGAGCGGGAAGGAGACTCGCGCACCGCGCCTTTGTCACGCACGGAAGCGTGCTGAGTGAGCAGCCCCTTGTGCTGCTGCTCGGCGTGCGCCATTTCGTGCCGCAGCTCACGGGCTGTGGCCTTTACGTGCCAGTTCCATTGCGTCACAGCTCACGGGCTGTGGCCTTTACGTGCCAGCTCCATTGCGCCACAGCTCACGGGCTGTGGGCTGTGGCCTTTACTCGTCAGCTCCTTGTACTCGCTGCAGGTGCTCGACGGGACCTGCTCCAAGATGGCCACTCCTGCGCCATCTTGCGGCCAGCCGTTCGTTGTGTCCCGCTCCAACATAGCTGCTCCAGTGCCAAGTTCGCCATCACTCGCTCAACCAGCCCTCAGCTTCCCTGATGTATTAAGTGCTTCTCATTCTTGTCATTTATCCTACTTGAGCCTCTTGCGTCGGGACTGGTGAAGAAGTGACCAGCTGGCCAAATCCTTTCCAAAATCAATGTCAGTCACATCAAGCTCAGTTTATTGAAGACCAAGCCCCACGTGGATCAACAACTTCTCTGTATTCCACATTCTCATCCTTGTTTGTGAGCTTGAGCTTGTTTGTACAAGCACCTTGAATGGGCTCCCTCTCAACCTTCCTCTAACTGAACCACCTCCAAGCTTCTCCTATTCAAAGGTTCAGTTAGAGGCCCTTCCTGAGAGGTGACATGATGGTGGCGCTCTTGGCGGGCCTTTTCCTCACAGGCATTTTCTCTCCTTCTCCCTTTCCTCACGGGTGCTTCCTTCCTCCTTTCTTCACCATCTTCTTCCTTGTTCCCACCTTTCAGCGGGAGGTGCAGTTTATTGCTTATCCCAGTGATACGGTTCTTTGGTGGCGGCCTTTGGTCTAGCCAGAGGGTCTCTATAGCAGCACCCTTGATCCCCACAGTTGTCGAAGTGCTTCTTTCATTGTCATATAAGCAACAGGTACAACAGGTAGTGAATCTTCTTCAGGATTGGGAAGTGGTAGGCAGGATAGTTGGCCTCACTCCTTCAAGGAGACAGATCAAGGACTGGATCCAAGCTAGCTTGGCACTAGATGGTGACCACATTTAGGAGGTCACTATTTATGGATGCCAAGTTTTCCTCCTCCAGCTTGGCTTCTCGGATAACGCTCTGGCTCTTACGGAGAGAAGCTCTATTCTCCTGGTCCCTCACTTGGTGTATCTCACCCCTCGGTATCATGGATTCATAGTGGAGGACATGGACTCGACTCACCATGTCCCCCATTTTCCTATGACGCTACGCTTCCTGAGGCTCCCGAGAGATCCATCCTCCTTTCCATAGGGAAGGCCTTTGGCATAGTTTCAGAGTACCCCTTAGAGTCAGAGATGGCAGTGGTGAGTGATGACGGAGTCCCTCAACCGAGGCTTGTGGTAGAGAGCTCGGACACACTTCGAGAGGTAATCCTACTGGAGACCTTCGAGGGAGGTACGCTTTCGCTAGCATGTGGAGATCTACGGTCTGCCAGGACAGTGTTTAAGGTGCACACTTAGCTAGAGATTGTCCGAGAGGTCCGAGCAAGGCGAATCCCTCATCACAGGAGTCGAGCTAGAGATTGTCCGAGAGGTCTGAGCAAGGCGAATCCCTCATCACAGGAGTCGTGGGAGCAGCATAGCGACTCGAGAGAGGGTGGTACTCGGAGTCCATTCAGGCAGGCACAGCAACAGTTTCAGAGACAGCAGGTGGAGTCCCAGACCCCTTGGGTGGAGCCCTCAGACCAAGGTAGGGAAAAAGAAGCGAAGCAAATGGGCCAGAAAGAATCAACGGCAACGGGCCAACCGCAAAAGGAAGGCACAGGTAGCGGTGCAAACACAAAGAGGCAGCGGTGCAAACACAAAGAGATTAGGTTGGTGGCCCACAGATAGGCGTACGTACCATGAGCCCAGAGAGAGCCTAGACTTCGCGACATTCTTCAGGCCTATCTAGAGGAGAGACGTCTCGCCCGTCACTGGATCCACAACAGCACTAGGAGTGGGCACCGGAGACCCCCAGAGCACGTTTGCCCTTGGCCCCCCCCTCGAAGACTGGAGAGGGAGCTGTAGAGACAACAAATACCACCACCACAGCGACCTTCTACATCTGCGACTTCTCGATCCTGAAGTGCCGCGCTCCCAGGTAGCACGTAGCGTGAAGATGATGTCCAGCCAGGCCACTGGAGTCGTCGTTTGTCCCCCCATCACCTGAACGAGCAACCCAAATGTTCCAGGAGGTAATGCTGGCCACCGTCTCCCAGCCACTGTTCTCTAGTGAGAAAGAGGGGCGTGAGCAAGAAGGCGGTACTGCATCATAGGCCTCTTTCCGGGAGACTTGTTGGCCATGGATCCTATAAGCTAGCGACACTGGGTCGATGGAAAGCGTGCCCGCCCTCTGTGAGCCATGTTACATCCCCCAAGTGAAGTCCCTGAGCCTCCACTGTGTATTGGCCACTATCCGAAAGGACACAAGCCAGATCCTCTACACAGCTACACAACCCCACAGGCAATGCATGCCCTCTGCACAATAAAGGCATTTGCCTTCGACTCACATCTACTCTAGCCAAGGGCGATCAGAAATCCTCCATGAGCCATCAACCAAAAAAAGTAGATCTTCTGTGGTCTCAAGCTGGTCTAGAGACGAGGCCAAAATCGTGAGATGACCTCCTTGGGAAGATCTTGCTCTACCCAGTGTCTCTCCCTCGACAAGGTCCAAGCTGCGGCCTCTAACTGGTGGATCTATTGACCGATGCGTGTCGCGTAAGAGACGAAATTCACTTCCTCAACACTGTTTGACTCTCCTACCCACACTGGCCTGAACCACTCCCTTAGGTCCCACTGTAATGAAGAGGCCGGCCCCCGCAAAGCTGAAGGCACCACACTGCTCCCTCCAGTCCCGAGAGAACTGTGTCCAGGTCAATGTGCAGAGACTTGCCTAGTTGGCCTACTACTTTGATCCGGATGTGCACATTTTCCGAGCAAAAACCTACGAGTAGAAAAGTCTGAGCGATAATGTTTAACTCCAACCATGCTAGTATATTTCTCAAAGGAATATACAATTCTTTCATAATTCTCGTTTATGGAACCATATACTTACTTATTTATCATTATAACCCTCATTTTAGACAACATCATCTATATATGAACAAATAGTGAACACTTTAGAAACTCCTATAAATCCCTCCCTACCATACTCTCTTTGAGGATTATGGTAATTCAATCGATTTAAAAGGGTTTCCCTTAGCTTTAGCAATCCCATATTTGAAGTATTGAGAAGCTCTCATGTAACAATGTATACCATATTCCTTGGATGAGTAGGAAAAGGATATTGAAAATCTCATAACTGAAGCCATTATTATCGATCATAAATTAATCTCTAGTCCATTATCAAATATGGGAAGGCAAGGGAGGTTTTTTAAAATATTCCGAATTCTCCAAACCTAAGTACTTTTCAGGAAATGTGGTCCCTACTGAACTCCTTCCTACCATAATATGAATTAGGAAAAGTTGTAACTCTCATATACATCTTGAAATTTCCAATTTATCTCTTCTATCCTTTTAAAAAATACAATTTTAAGCCTACTATTGCATAGATAATGAAATTTTGAATATTTTTCCTTTTTACAGCTCCTTAATCTGAGCTAAGGAGCAAAAGTTATGACCCATTCTTTGTAGGCTCTCCAAGGGTATTCTGCTGGCGGAATAGTGTTGGGGCAAGCTCTTCAAACCTTATTCCTAGGGGCTATTAAAAAGACGTTATATATTTTTCTTAGCTCATCCTGAGGAGCTGTAAAGAGGATATTTGCTCAAAATTTCATGATCCAACCAATGGTGAAAGGAAAAGAAAGGATATTTGAATGTCAAAATAAGTCATCATTTGGACATTATATATGTATATTATATAAAGGTATATTTATATCTATCTCTGTTCATCAATATTTCATATGTAGGTACATATTCCTTGAAATAATTTGGAATTTTATGCTCTCCAAAAATGACATGAGCCTATATATTATGACCCTCCCACCTTTTGTCCACTCGTCGCTCGGGGGTTTTCGCTCGGAAAATGGAAACCCCCCTTTGATCCACTGCCACTCCAAGCACAAGTCACCCGCACTCCCACCATCGCTCTCTGACTCCATCTGTAATTGGCCACGTGGTCCCATCCTACAGAAACAATGGCGGAAAGAGAGGAGATTGTCCCTGTAGAAGCGGACCCGAAGGGGTACCCCTATCCTCAAGAACTGCCCATCCAAGCAATGTGGAGTCGAGGGAGAATGCAGGCCCTCCCACCAAGAGGCCGGTATCACTAACTCGATCTCTGTCATCCTGGTGCTTGCCCCTCTCAGATGAGAAAGCACATCTGTCCTGGCTGCCTCCTCGTGAGGAAGCCAGAGTGGCTGACCCCACCTAGCCGCCTTCCCCTTCTCCCCTGGATCCACATGCCCCCTCTCCGCCACCCCCTTCTGTGCCTTCCCACCTCACCCTTCTCCGCCAATCCCTCCTAAGCGTGGTTACCCTCATTACTCGCCCCCCCGCTAGCCCCATCTCCCTTCCCACAGACAGCAACAGCCTTGCCCGAGATCTCTTCCTCAGGCATCCCATCAGGCCCGACGGTGGACTCCTTTTCTGTGAGTAAGGGGAAGGCAAAACCTTCTACACCGACCTCTCCCTGGCATGGTGGCAGGGCAGTGCTTTGGGCTCACAGGATACAGCTTCTTCTCATACGGCCAAGGAGAGGGGTTCCGAGTCTGAGCCCTTAGACCTACTCATGCAAGCGGGCCGGCCTTTGCCGAGGCAGTTTCGGTAGCTGGGACCCTCAAACTACTTGGAGATCCCGGACATGCACCCTATGTCCTTGGAGCTGACCATTCTGATCTTGTAGCTCTGAAAAGGGATATCAACCCGGTGGATTCCCGCACCCACCCAGTTCGGATCCTCCATCTTGCCTCCACAGGGAGGGAGAAATGGACTCCAGAGAATTTTGATGCGATGTTAGAGCACTCCATCCAGGTGTTTCAGGTGGTTCCCTAGACATCCTTTTTCTTCAGGAACACAAATTGGATGTCAGAGATTGCTCCAAGTCAGGTAAGCTGCTTTCAAGCCGGACTTTTTGGTTTCCTGCCTTGGGAACCAGAGGAGGTACATGCATATCAGTTTCATATTCTTTTCTCCCTCTGATCATTGGACATGGCACCATAACCCCCTCCAGGGCCCAATGGATTTACTTCTGATTGACGGACGTAAGGTTGGCTTCGTCAACCTCTATGCTCCGAACAACAGAGGGGACCGTGTTCTGTTCTGGAAAGAGTTGCTGTCGTGGGCTGACCTTGCAGATTCATGGATTATTGGAGGTGACTTCAACATGGTTGAGGCACCTTCTGAGAAGCAAGGGGGTAGAGAAGGTGGTATTCATTCCCTCGAGAGAGCAGCTTGGGATGCCTTCTTATTCAGGTTCAGTGGCAGAGATGTTTGGTCAGATGATGCATTTCATATTCAGTCTCAGTCACTTTTGTTTTCATGGTCGAACCATAGGGTGCATATGCCTATCCATGCTCGGATTAACAGATTCTATGTGGATGACTGGGCTCTTAATAGAGGGGGGAACAGTTTGCATTGCACTTGGTGTTTCCACTTCCGACCATTTTCCAGTAGTTGTGTCCATCTCAGAGGCCCATCTGAGAGGACGTTCTCACAATATCAGGATCCCCGATGCCTTATACACGGATGAGACTCTCATAGAGGCAGTCTTGGAGATCTGGGTTTCTCACATGCAGGGGGGGTGGCCGGTCCTTCACATGTGGCCACAGCAGTTGCCAGTATCAGCGACTTTTATCACTCCGTTGCTAGTGCTCGGTGAGGTGAGGTACTCAGGCAGGAGGTTGGTATCCGCCAGTAGTTGGCAGTCTTGCAGAGGGAGGAGCAGAGAATACCATCAGATGCTTGGATACATGAGCACCTTGCTGCGGCAAGGGCTCATTTGCAGACTTTGCTTGATCAGAGAGCAGAGTATGCCTTCCATGCACGGGAGTCATTTTGGATACAGAGGGGAGGGAGAGTCAATAAACACTTTTTCTCTACACTTGGTTCCAGACATAGTAGAGAGAGTGTCAGGCAGCTTATTGACTCTGATGGCGTTTTGCAGTCTCATCCGAATACTGTCTTGCACTTAGCGACAGCTTTCTATGCCTCCCTCCTTTCCGCAGATACTGACACACAGGCCAGAGATGTCGCTAGAGAGGAAGTTTGGCAGAGTTTACCTGTGTTGGTCTCACCAGAGATGATATGCTTACTTGATCCACGCTTTACCAACACAGAATTCAAGTCTGCCCTCTCCGCCCTTCATAAGGGAAAATGCCCTGGTTCCGATGGTATTACTCCTTCTTTCTTTATAGCCTTTTGGGATATGATAGGTGATCCTGTTACTTCAGCCCTGCAGGGCATTTGGGACTCGGGTGAGATGCCTGACTCAGTGACAGAGGGACTCATACACCTTATCCCGAAAGGTGGCAACAGGAATTTTGTATCCCATTGGAGACCCATCACTCTGTTGGGCACTTTATACAAAATCCTTGCCAAGGCGATCAGCATCCGATTGCAGCCCCTTCTTCTATATCTCATCCATGATACTCAGACAGGCTTTGTGCATGGCAGGAGCATATTTGACAATATCTTTTCCTTTTGGGAAGCCACTAAGTGGGCTATGCAGAGCGGGCAGAGGCTGGCAGTTCTACTCCTGGACTTTGAGAAAGCCTATGACAGAGTAGATTGGGGCTTTCTTGAGGGCACTCTTCTACGTTTTGGTTTCTCAGATGCTTGGATTAGAGGGGTGGCCTCCCTTTATAGATCAGCTCACAGCCAGGTTTTGATTGGAGGGGTAAGGGGTGAGAGATTTCAGATTTCTAGATCAGTTTGTCAGGGATGCCCTTTAGCCCCCTTCCTTTTTCTTTTTGTGGCAGAAGCTATGAGTATCTTCCTTAGATCTGAGGCTGAGCTTGTAGAGAAGGGGGTAGGGACAGATTTGGAGAAAGGGGAATAGAGGAGCAGAAGTGGGAGAGGAGAGAGGGGGGAAGAGGGAGAGGAAGGGTAGGAGAGAGAGAATGAGGTAGGAAGAGAGGGAGAGATTGAGAGGGAGTAGGAAAGAGGGAGCGTAGGCAGGAAGGAGGAAGGGAGAGTAGATAGGATTAGATGTCACATCAAAAAGTCCCTTACAATCCTTTTGGGTTGACTTATATAGTCCCCCACAGTTCCCACATTTCCCCTACTATTCTCCCATCTATTTCCCCCTTAAAATCCTTCTTTTTCCCACCTTCATTACAGCCATCCCTTCCCAAAGAATTTTGCCCTCAAAATTTCCAAGAGGGTGCCCTGGATGAGAAGGATACAACAGAAACTGATCAGCTTTGTAGGAGATAGGGGTAGTCCTGCACAATGCTCTCAGGTTGCCAAGAATTCTTCTCATCTTCCGTTAAACCTTTCCATTTGATGAGGTATTCTGTGTAGGCTTTATTCGTGAGTACATGATCTCTGAAGCCCTTGATATGCTCCGGCACATAGATTATGTGGCCCTCTTCATCCATAGGAGGCAGCTCAGGAAGAACCTGGACATGCTGTCCGACATGTGGTTTCAGCAAGGATACATGGAAAACATTATGGATCTTAGAGGTACTGGGTAGTTCCAATTGATATGCTACCTGCCCAACTTTGCGGATGATTTTGTAGGGGCCATAATACCTGTGGGCAAGCTTTGTGTTGGTATTACCTTTCAGCGAGGAATATCGATTCTTATGGAGACGTAAATGCACATAATCCCCTTCTTCAAAAGATAAGTACCTCCTTTGTTCATCCGCATACTTCTTCTGCTTGGCTTGGGCATCGTGCATATTCCTCTTAGCCAACTGCAGAAGGGCATTCATACTCTCCAAATCATTCCTTGCTTGCTGATTTTTCACAGCCAAGTCTGCAACCCTGGAAGGCATTCCCACTTTGCATCCATACATAGCCTCGAATGGACTCATGCCAATAGAGAGGTGTTTGGTGCTGTTGTAGCAAAATTCAGCCAATGCTAACCATTTGTCCCAAGACTTCTGCGTGTCATGACAGTAATGCCTTAGATACTCCTCCACCCACTTGTTCACCCTCTCTGATTGACCATCCGTCTGTGGATGATAAGCAGTACTAGGCGCAAGGGAAGTACCAACTGCAGTGAATAACTCCTGCCAAAACTGACCCATAAATTTAGCATCCCTGTCACTGACAATCTCCTGAGGAAAACCATGGTGCTTGAACACATACTCAATGAATTGCCAGGCAACCTGTGAAGCGGAGTACCGAGTTTTAGTCGGTATGAAATGGGCCTGCTTAGTCATCCTGTCAACCACCACAAATATGCTATCCCAACCCTTATCTGTAGAAGGCAAGCCTGTAATGAAGTCCATGGCAATGTGAGTCCATTTGCCTTCAGGAATGGGTAGCGGTTGTAGAAGGCCTGCGGGTAACCGGCTGTCCACTTTATTTTGTTGGCAGGGCAAACATTCACTGATAAACTTAACCACATCTCGCCACAAACCATCCCAAATAAAGCTCTCCTTGACTTTTTCATATGTTTTTGTGATACCCGTATGCCCTGACATAGGGGATGAGTGCATTTCCTGTAATACCATCAACCTGTACTTGGAGTCTGGCACAAGATAAATTCTGTCCCTGCACCATAAGAGTCCGTTGCGGAGCTGAAATCGAACACGTCCTTGGCTGGACGGACTCTGTAACTCCACAAAAATAGGAGCTGCATCAGAATTTTGCATGTATTCCTCCTGAATCCCAAGTATCCACTCCTGATGAAGCGTGGAAATGGCAGACAGTTTGCATGACCACATCCTGGACAAGGCATCAGCAACCACATTCTCTTTCCCCTTTCTATATTCAATGTCAAAATCATAGGACTGAACTGCAGCCAGCCATCTCTTCTGCTTCATGGATAAATTAGGCTGCGTTAAGAAGTACTTGAGTGTCTTGTGATCCGTTTTGACCTTAATCTTGCTACCATACAGGTAGTGGTGCCATTTTGCAAAAGCATGCAAGATTGCCAGCATCTCTTGATCATAAACATGATAATTCATTTCTCTGGCATTAAACTTCCTGCTCTCAAAAGCAATCACACCATGCTCTTGTTTTAGGACAGCCCCTAAACCTTTGCCACTGGTATCCATCTCAATAATGAAAGACCGTGAGAAATCAGGGCACACCAATACAGGTGCATTGCTAAGGGCATTCTTGAGGTTATCAAAGCTGAGTTGTGCTGCTTCTGACCATTGGAAGGCATCCTTTTTCAGCAAATCAGTGAGAGGGGCAGCCCTTTTGGCGAAGTGCCTAATGAATCTCCTGTAAAAAGAAGCAAGACCCAAGAAACCTCTGAGCTGCGTGGTATTTTGTGGCTGCGGCCACTCCTTAATGCATTTCACCTTAGCTGGGTCCATGGACAGATCTGCCATTAATCATTCCCTTCAACCTGATTGTGTCAGCACTTTTGGCACCCATCAAGGCATGTAGTGAGATGGTATACAGTGTAGGCTGGGCATCCCAATAAATCTGTTCATCATCCACAGGAACATTACCATTAGCATCACCTCTGACAGGAAAAGGCATTGTAGGTTGATGCTCCAACACAGAGAGTGTTGGCTTACGGCTTTTCCTGCTACATGTAGGCTGAATATCAATCTCATGCATCACATGAGTGGTTTGCTCAATAGCCCCACCCGGATCAAAAGGAAAAACAGTCCCCTTTGTGGCATCTGTGTCAGGAGACTCATGTACATCATGAACTCCTGTCAATTCCTCATGAGAGACATCATGGGGGTCTGCTACATCAGCCACTTCATCATCATCAGATAATTCAATTATCATGCTGAGTTTGGCTGAGCTGACATTCTTCATTTTGCACACATCTCGGTGCTCAGGTGTCCATTTCTCTCCACACCTAAAGCATAAATTTGCCTTCTTCCTACTGTCCATTATGGCTCTGGAATGTTGTTTAACTTCTGATTTGCCAAAACCAGCGCTGGGTTTGACACCTGTCTTTGCATCCATGGGCCTGTATGGCTTTGCATATGGCATCTTACTTCCAGAAACCGTTGGATATCGTGGGAAGGAAGCAGCTGCTGGTTTCTTATCAATCCAATCAGCAGAGTTTGTCTTCCTGTCAGCATCATAAGCAGTACCATAGAAGCTATGTGACACATGCTTGTACTTGCCAGCATATTTTGGCTCAAACACCTCAGAAAGCTGGGCTGCTCGCTCAATGGTTAGAGGATTGTGAGCTCTCACATCAGCAGCTAGAGAGGGATCTAAGCCTTGTATAAAACGCAGCAACTTCCCTTTCTCAGAAATATCCTGTACAAACAAAGAAAGTCTCCAAAAACGCTGCAAGTACTCCTGGACCGTACCTGTTTGTGACAGTGCATAGAATTCAGCAAGGTACTGTTCAAGGATTAGGGCCGAGACGAAGGTCGTGACCATAAGCTCCTTGAACTGTTTCCAGGTGGTAGGCTTCTGAGGTGACTCTCGCATGTAACGCCACCATGTATGTGCATAATCCTGTAAATGCATGCCAGCAAAAACGATCCTCTCCTCATCATTCTTAGGGTAGAAGTGGAAATAATCTTCAAGCTTCGTGAGCCACTCCTCCAACTCATTGGGAGTGCGAGTGTCACCCTTAAACTTATGCACAGAGATTTTATCTTTCACATCTTTGGCTGCGTTATTCCTATAGTGACTACCAGCATACTCACGCTTGAAGCTCACATACTGTGAAAAGGACATCTCATTACGAACATCCTCAGGCAAAGCCCTATATGAACGTAAGGCATCTGAAAGCATATCATCCATGTTTGCATGCTGCCCACTTCCAGCATCATGTTGGTTAGGAGAACCACTCCCCTGATGCATAAAGTGCGTCTGACTGAAAGCATTACCTCCCTGATACGCAGGCTGAGTCTGACTGAATGTATTAACAGGTGTCATTGAAGCATGCAATCCCTGCTGAGTCTGCCTGCCATAAACATCTCGGTGGGTGGGTGGCATAGAAAAAGGTTGAGAAGAGGACTGGCCCCTCTCCCAACTGCCCTGAAACCCAACACCCAATCCAGGCATGCTCGCCGTTGGCAAAAATGTGCCAATGGGCCGGCCCAAAATGGACGGCTTAGCCAATGAAATCTGCGAGCCAAATGGAGGCCCAGTGGAATCAATAAGAGAAGTGCTCGGCGGCACGGGCAAGGCATCACCAAAATCAACATAATCCCCATGCTGGGGTGCATGCATAGAACCAACATCATAAGTGCGACGGCCATCAGCCATAAATCCCCTGTGTGGGTCAGGAAAATCACCCTGGTGCGGGCTGCTTACCCTTATCGTGCATACTGATGGCGGTAGTGATCTGTTTCCCAAGGTTCTTACCCATCTGGGTGATAGCTGTATCGTGCATAGCCATAGCAGTGGTGAGCTATTGCCCCAACTGCTGACCCATCTGCTGAAAATCCCCCTGAAGCATCGAGGCCAATGCATCTAGAAACTGTGTGTCGGTAGGCATAGCAGAAACTGCGTGTGAAGGAGATGCACCCTCTGGGACCGGCATCTGCTCCTGCTGAGCAACATCGTCACCGTGCTGAGATGACTCATCCGACCGGGGTGCACGTTTGGGTGCCATGAGTGACACGAGGAAAATGTGCCCAGTGTCGAAGGCTCGATGTAGAGGCTCGAGAGGTGTCAGTAAAGAGGCTCAAATGCAGTCGTTGAAGAGGTTCGAAGAAAGCTCGATGAAGAGGCTGGAATCTGAGTTTTTGCCCTTTTTCACCTCCCGCCCCCTTCCCAAGGGGGGTCCCTTTGTCGCCTAAGACTGTTAGGACAGCACTAACCTAAGACCCCTATGACAGTTAGTACAAGGACTTAGTCTAACCCAATCTAACCTACTAACTAAACCCTAGTTAGGTTAACCTAACCCACTAACTGAACCCAAACAAACCTACCAACCCAAACTAACCTAGCTAACTAACCCTGACCAACTAATCTGACTAACCCGAGTCACACTAACCTGATAACTGCAAGAAGCGACAGTATGGCAGTGACGGGTAGCGATGGGTAGCGACGGTGGACGACGGCACAGCACAACGGGGGACGGGTGACATGGCAGCACAGCAAGGGCGTGGTGAAGAAGATGGATGGGTAGCTCGGAGGTCACAGCCACAGCGGTCCACGCATAAAGCAATCCAAGCAGAGCCCAACAGAGGAGAGCGGCCCCGAAATGGTCAGAAGCTACTGGTAGCTCGGAGATCATGTTGATGGCGCACAGCAGAGCAAGGTTTGGTCGCCTGGTCTGATGGGACGGGCAGCTCAAGGGCGTGGCAACGGGCAGCTCGAGGGCAAGACTGCCGTCGATGTCAGAGGTGTGGAGCTCCGGATTAGTTGTGGTAGAATCGTGGATCTGCTGTTTGCTCGTGGTCATCAGGCAAGTTGCTGTTTGCTTCTGGTCGGAGGGCTCTTGTTAGTTGTTTGCTCGTGGATTTGCTCTTTGCTCGTGGGCTGCTGTGGAGTGCTGTCTTTCCAAATTGAAGCCTCTGACGCAGGCAACCTTAGTCAAGCCTGAACTCTTGACTCCTGCATCTGTACTTCGCTAGACCATAGTTGTTCTCTCTGGCCAGATTCACCGCTCTGCGGTTCGCGTAGGAGCTGAAGTGAAAGGTGAAAGGGGAAGCAAAGGTGCCAGAGTCGATGCTCTGATACCAATGTAGAGAAGGGGGTAGGGACAGATTTGGAGAAAGGGGAATAGAGGAGCAGAAGTGGGAGAGGAGAGAGAGGGGGGAAGAGGGAGAGGAAGGGTAGGAGAGAGAGAACGAGGTAGGAAGAGAGGGAGAGATTGAGAGGGAGTAGGAAAGAGGGAGCGTAGGCAGGAAGGAGGAAGGGAGAGTAGATAGGATTAGATGTCACATCAAAAAGTCCCTTACAATCCTTTTGGGTTGACTTATATAGTCCCCCACAGTTCCCACATTTCCCCTACTATTCTCCCATCTATTTCCCCCTTAAAATCCTTCTTTTTCCCACCTTCATTACAGAGCTTTTTGGGTTGAGATTGCCCTTGAGACAGGAGCAGGAGCTTCTTGACTGTGAGTTGGCTGATGACACTGCTATTTTTATTAAGGCCTCTTCGCAGTCATTTGATTCCTTCTGGACAGCCTTGAATATTTTTTGCTCAGCTGCAGGGCTACACATTAACTGGCATAAATCCTTCGGCTTTTGGATCAGTGATGAGGAAACTTCAGACTGGGGAGTTGACCTTGGCTTTTCCTGGATTCAGAGGGGTGTTCCTGTCAGATATCTGGGATGCCAGGTAGGGTTGAGCATCCCTATAGCACAGCAGTTTGCCCCAGTATTAGAAAGTAGAAGGAAAAAGCTACTTTTTTGGAGCTCAACCCAACTCGACCTTGCCTCTAGAGTTGTGGTACTGAACCAGGTTCTTTTGGCCACCACCTGGTTTGTGTGTTCTTGCTGGTGCCGGTCTAGGGATTGCATCACTCAGCTCATTAGACCAGTCATGAATTTTTTATGGAGTGGACTTGATGGCACAGCAGATGTTGCAGCGAGGGTGGCCTGGGAGACCATTATCCTCCCTACATCTGAAGGGGGCCTTAACATCATTGACCCGGACTTGCAGTGCAGGGCATTGCTTTGTAAGGTGGTGGTGAGGGGACTCATGCCTGGGCAGGAACCTTGGAAGGATTCAGGCTTGCACACCAACCTTGGGAGATGATTGGGTGGACAGCCCAAGGTGGATCTTTACTTCAGCCCCTCTCAGATCTCCTGCCTCTCCTCTCATGTCTGCCATCCTGAAAGCTTGGGGGAGCTTCAGGAACACTCTTCGAAGGGTTCTGCCCTCTACCTTAGAAGAGATTGATAGGCAGCCGGTCATTTGGAATGATAGTATACTTGATGAGCATGGCAAACCACTGGGCACTTCCCATTACATGCAGTGGTCTAGATGGGAGAGAGGCCCTGCCTACACAGTAGGTACTTGGAAGGCATTTATCAGGCTACCTGCTGAGGATCAGAGACTGCAGTCCGTGAGTCACCTTAGAGGGGTAGCACGCAGGGTTCAACAGATAGATGCAGCCATCCCGGTGGAATGGGCAATTGAGTTGCCTATTACTTCCACCACTTGGATGGGAGCTTTTTCGAGGACAACAGCTCCTCTACAGGTGATTGCTCTTCGAGGTCTCGGAGAAGATGCACTGGTCTTTGATGTTGGGGATGGAGGTATACTCTCTAGATCCACAGATGATATTCTTCTAGAGGTTGCCTTTCAGCCTGTCAGGATTGCTGGTTTTGTGGACCATGGAGCGGGCTTGGAGTGGTACTTAGACCCCGACCCTCTGCTTTTGGCCTTGGGATCTTGGAGGTTGTGGTTGTATGGAGGTGCACCTATTAGGTGCTTGCAGTCTCTTTTTGAAAAAAAAAAAAACTAGCTGCCACGTCCACTGGCCAATTATGCAAATTTATAAGGTGCTAAACCAGCCCCCCATGAGAGGATTTCCTCAACTTCATGTTCTCCACACCTAGAGCTCAGTATGGAATGTCTTCACCAGGGCTGCTGATGTATCAGGTACTTAGGTGTAGTAGCACAGACTTGGAACGGCATGGTTTGGACATGAATGAATAATGATTTTTGAGACAACTTATGGAGTTGCGTCAAAATTTGGAATGGAGCAAGGGTTTGAGGCGGTCCAGAAGTTAAGTACTAGGCATTTGTAGTTGTGGGAAAGGAAATCAAAGGTGGCAAAGAGAAAGTGCGATAGAAAGCACTTACTAAGTGGTCATCTGTCACAAGCAACTACCTAGGTTGTGAAGATGATAGAAGATATTGTGCATCCCCTTGACATAGTAACACTACCATTGTGGCCATGGTGCTTTGGATGAATTGAAGTAGACTTAAACTGAATCGAATGCATCCCTTGTTGAGTCATGTGGCTCCCTTTTCTTGAGTAGAATTTGTTCTTCCAGTTGTCTCTTGAGAGCAGAGGCTGCTCAACACATTCATGTCTTGCACAATTCCTCTAAAGACCTTGCGCCAATCGAGCATTCTCAACTTGAATGGCCATCTCCTAACGTTTCTCAAGAGTAGCAGCCTCTAGGGCTGTCTCGTAGATCTTGCACCGTGGGGGGTCAAGGGAGAGGAGAAGGGTGAGCCAGTGGCGGAGAAGAAGAGAGAAGTAGAAGTAGAAGTAGAATTTTATTATCGTCCTCGGGGGGCCAAAAAATGACTTATGGGACCTAATCCTCAATACAAAAATCTCCTCCACTGTGGAGGGGTCAAGAATTTTCAAGTTCTTGACGGTACAAAGAAAGACGAGTGACAAAAGATCCCAGCACTGCACGAGAGGCAGTGGAGAGAACTGACGAGTTCTGAGTGGTGTCTGCTAGTATCTGCTGATAGTTGTCTATGATGTGTGCATATCAAGGGCAGTGTAGGGCTATATGTGCCTCTGTCTCTACTGTCTGTAAATCACAGAATCTGCAAACTCTGACATGTCGCGGTAGATTTAGCCAAGCTCCTGTCTCTATTGCCAAGGTATGTGACCGTGTGCGGAATTTGGCAATATTCCTGCGATAGAGAAGAGGTATGGGAGTACTGATGTATGGCTGAGCAGGGGCATCTGGTGTCATGAAAGATGACCAGCATAAAGGATTTATTTGATCTTGATAGTATTCTAGCTTGGTCCTCTTTTCTGTTGTCAACCATTGGGTTTGTAGAGTGCATAGTAGGGACAACTGGAATTCTTGCATCTTGACCTTTTCAGGGGGCATAGTCAGGTATGATTCCACTTTCCATCTGCTGAACCATTTCCTTATATCTGTCCCCCATCCTGTGCAGATGATCTTGCTTTTATGATTCTTCTGAAGTTTCATACTAGCAGTCCATGCTCTATGTGGCAATCTTTCTTTTGGCATTTGTTTTACTTCCACTAGGTACTGCATCACTCTAATCAGTGCATGGAATTCAATTGGCCGCCTGCCCATTTCCAATAAGAGGACTGAATAAGGGGTAGTTGCCTTGACTCCTAGATGTCTTTGTAGGAAAGCTTTCTGCATTTTTTCAATCTCATTCCATGTGGAGAGAGAGATGCTGCCCCGCCATACAAAGAAAATACTTCCATTAAGTATGAAGAAACTCCAAGAGCAAAGCTTAAGGAAGAAGTACATGCTAGGAAGGAGAAAGCCAACACCCTAGTAGGATTAAAAAAATCTAAGGTTGAGGCTGAAAGTGCCATGTCAACACTACAGAGCATTCTAAAAAGAATGGGGAGCTACTCCACTCCCTAAGCAATACAATCCTCTTGGTAGAGAATTTCCCGAGCAGGCCTCTACATGCTCTCCTGAATGGCCACCAAGGTGTGTACTATGTCTATTCAAATACTGGCCAATGTGTAGGGGGACTTGGGAACCCCATCTAAGGCTTTTGTGCATCTAAAACTTCAAATGTCCCATGTTGATATGCTCACCAGAATCTCCCATGACATATCTAGAGAGGCATGTGCAAGTCTGTAAGGAGAGACAGGAATGTCATCCAAAGTGCATGACTCAACCAAATGTCATCGAATCAAATTGCCTAAGGAGAGTTATGTCTCTTATAAAACACCCAAGTCTTTGAAAGAGAAAGCTAAGCTATTAAGCCCTAGGTCATGAAGAAAGGAGGGTGAATAAGCTAGAAATCTCCTTCCAAATGATCGTCACATGTCTATAGTCCCATAGGCAATGTTGAATAGGCACCACAATAGATAGGCGACGAATGAAAGTAGAGTCTACCCCAAACAAAAACCTATGCTCGATCATTGTATTTCCTCGATAAATAGAAAGCCAAAAGAAAATTGTGATTTTCCGATTCCCTGAGGGATTTCCAGAGCCTCTTCCAAAAGGATTTTTGCAAATCAATAGAAATCTGATGAGGAGCTTTGGTGGGCTTCAAGCCTCTAAGGCTCACTTCGTGGCATTATTGACCATGTATTGAAAGAAGGGAAGCTCTTCTTATGGTCTTGTACATCCATGCATTCCCACTCCTGGGGTCCCATTGAAGATAATTTATTAGGACACCTCCATAGAGCCAATCCTCCATGAACCCAAGAAAATGTTTCTACTTCATGTAACACTGTTTGAACCACATATGCATCAAACAACATATTCCGAATCTTCCAGTTCTGGGTGTCAGTGTGCCTACAGTCGCTTTCAAATTGGAGGGGGGGGGAAGGGGCGGAAGAGGATGTGGAGGTAGGCGGAAGAGGGTCCTCCGGGAGATCGAAGAAAACCTCGGCCTTAGGTGTGTGGGGTCTACCCGGGGGCCTCCCTCTCCGTACTCCTCCTATGCCTACGGAGCTGGTGAGGGTCTCATACTAGCCTCTTGTCAATGACAAGCCCCACATCTACGATTCTTCATAGTTCTTTTGCCTAGTTTCCTGCGGTCCACCCAAGTCCAAGCCCCCTAAGAAGGCTCAACCCACGAGGTCAGTGTCTCATACGTGCTCAATAGTAGAGTGCATCACCCAGCCTTCGGTCCAAACTTTCCAAGGTAGGTGGGAAGTTGGAAATCAGATTTAACAGAATTTGGACTGAGGAAATCCGTGAGAAAAGGTCAACACTATGTGGCTCATCTTGTGCAAACCAGTGTGGAAAAATGACAGAGGACTTGGAATTCGAAACTGAGATGGTCAATGTAGAAGATCCCTTGGTCACAGAAAGGATATCTTTCACCTCTTTCTTGCATGCCTCAATGCTAGGAGAATGAAAGGTGACTCAAATGCCATTAGGTGAACCTGGACTTTTTCAGAGCTCTGATTCATTTGGCTTTCCCATGCTAGGAGAGTTGAAAGGTGACTCAAATGCCGTTAGGTGAACCTGGAAGTCTATTTTGTTAGGTGAACCTCGACTTTTTCAGAGCTCTGGTTCATTTGGCTTTCCCAGAATGCTTATCAGTTTATCAATGAGGATACTAATGCTGAAGCTGTTTTTGTGAATTGGCTCATAGGAAAAGCTAAATTTATCTCAAGCTGACCCTGGACTTTTTTCAGAGCTCATGCATTATGGTTCATTTGGCTTGCCAGGAATGCTTATCAGTTTATCAATGAGGATACTAATGCTGACTGTTTTCTTAAATTGGCTAATAGGAAAAGCTAAATTTATCTCAATCTGTCAAGCTGTACAACAAGAACCATGACCTGCTCTTTAGAGAAGTTGATGAACATGTCGCTGCCTATCAAAACTAGCATGCCAGAGACTGCCAGTACAAAGATACTCTGTACATTGCATCTGAATCAGTCTGCTATAGCTTGGGTTTTTTGTTGTGACAAAAGTTTTCTTTTTAGTCTCAGATGAATGGTCTTACACTTACTGTCAGTGTTATCACATGCTACCCCTCTGTCATGGAAAGAATATATCTATAGTCTTTTGCTTTGGTGACTTGAATATTCCGTCAGGTTGAGAATGAATGTAGTAGGAGCTTAATGTAAAAATCCTTTAATCAGAATATAATACAAATATCTTTTTTGCCTTAAAAAAAAACTTTCCCAAGGTTGTTTTGGAGTGTGGCAACTAATATGTTGACATAAGCGGTAAGATTTGGAACCATCCTAGTCATCAGCAGCTTTTTCAAGAGTTGAGGTCGTGTACAGTAAATTATAGAAATTTCTTGCATGTGTGGTTTGCAGGAATGCGTCCTTAAGTCCACCTAACCTAGCAAACTTATTGGTCTACAATTAGGCTCCTATGCAAGCTTGATCCAATGTGGTGGGAAACAAGACCCATGTAGGTTCACACCTTTATCCTTTCTAGTGTACAGCTATGGTCATCAGCATCCTTTGTAAGCTGCCTTGGACTTAGGCACGTTCATGTTCACCTTGGCAAGAATCTTTACCAAGGGTTGCACGGGATCCATCAAGTTGTCTTGAGCTTGGGGTTGCGGCCACACCTTCCGGACATCATCCACAACACAAATAGGTTTTGTGCAGGAAAGGAGTATCCTGGACAACATTTTCACTTTTTTGGGAGGCGGTGGATGGGGCCAAGGAGGAGTCATAGTCTCTTACAATTCTTCTCTTACACTTCGAGAAGGCCTATGGTAGGGTGAAGTGGTCCTTTCTAGATAGCACGATGCGAAGGCCAAGCTTCATGGACAGATGGATTAGAGGAGTGTCGGCTCTATATGCGAGAAGGTCCAGTCAGGTGATCATTGGCAGACACATAGGGGAGACCTTTTCTCTTTCGCGCTCGGTTCGCTAGGGCTGTCCTCCGCCCCCTTTCTCTTCCTCTTTGTAGCGGAGGCTTTGGGCTACTTCCTTCGCTCCCGGTCATCTAGGCTCACGTGGGGATGCGGCTTCCCATCAGATAGGAGGAGGAGCTGCTAGACTCAAAGTTCGCTGACGACACAACCTTGTTTGTTGAGGGCACCACAGCGAGCCTAGAGGCGGTTAGGGGAGCTCTAGCCATCTACTGTGAGGCTTCGGGGGCCTGAATCAAGTGGACCAAATCGATTGGCTTCTACACGGGTGCAGAGGAGGCCCAGGAGGTTCAGTATTGGGGTTCAGCTTTTGGCTTTCGGTATTGGGGTTCAGATTTTGGTTTTCGGTGGTTTCCGCGTGGGCAGACTGCGAGATACCCTTGCTGCCAAGTTGGGATTGATATTTCAGCAGAGCAGGAGATCGCCTCGGTGCTTGAGACTGTGCGGCGAAAGCTCTTGTACTGGAGCTCAGCCAAACTCTCTCTCTCACAGGCAGAGCATTAGTGGTCAACCAGGTCCTCCTTGCTATGGCCTGGTACATAGCTCTTGTTGGTGCTTTCATTGGGAATGCATGGGGCAGCTGAGACGCTTGGTGCGGAATTTCTTCTGGGCAGGTTCGGATGGCACACAGAACACTAGATCTAGAGTCGCATGGCAGATGGTGATTCAGCCTCAGTCACAGGGAGGACTGGGCATCATTGATCCGGAGATGTAGAGGAGAGCCCTCTTGGACAAGTTGGTGGTACATGGTCTCATCCCAGGCACGGAACCCTAGAAGCTCCTCCTTTAGCACGGGCTTCTTGGTAACACTCCCCGTACCGGTGGGCAGTGGCACTAATCACACAGATAGATCTTTTCAGAGCCCCCCTCATAGGGAAAAGCTCCCCCCTTGATGAGGAGCCTCTTTAGAGTCTGGCAGCGACTCGCCAATGGACTTATTTGGGCCAGCCCATCATGGAGGGAGGAGTTTGAGCGTCAGCCAATTATTTGGCATCCAGAGGTCTCGGATGCAGAGGGACGCATGTGAGGACTATTGAAATTCATTTACACGCAATATTAGACACTATTGCGCCACCATGAGACGAATTCAAAGATGTTTTATTGAGAAACAAACTGACTAAACGCCGGTCCTCACTCAGAAGAAGTGATACTAAGTCATCGAACTCAAGTTCAAAACTCAAGTTCATCTGAGCTGACCGGGAGAATTTGCACTAATTCTAGATATCTCTTAGAGATTTCCTTCAAGAGAATTGCTTTTCGTCGTCATCATCTACTTTAGAGCCTAATGAATTCAATTGTTGTAACAAACCTCGAAATCGATTTAAGCACGTACCTAGACTCTCACCTTCACCCATATGAAAGCTGAATAACTCTTGCTTAAGAAAAGATTTAGAGTGTCTCATTTTTGTGCCAAACAAAGTCTCTATGGTCGTCCAATTGTCTGAAGCGTTCTTTGACACATTTAGATATTGAAAGTAATTAGAGCCTGTAAACTACTCGGTGCTTTCTATCAATTCAGACAACGGATTTTGCAGAGGCATTTGAATGAGATGATTGCGAGTTGCCAAACACATATACTTGAACTTAAGAGTTTGCAATTAAGCTGGAATTAAGATTTATACAGCTTAAACACAAAGTGACATCATTGGAAAATGCAATATGATTGAGGGGCCAAGATGGCCCCCCCCCTTATCCAGCCTCACTTTATTCTTGAAAATGGAGATACAAGACCAAGGTGCAATGCACCTTCCAAACTGATGAACTCAGTGAAAACCTAGGACCTAGATACAAGACTCAAGAGCATATGTACAAGGTAGACAACAAAAAGGAGGACTCCAAGCTCAGGTTTTAACTCTTGGCTTGCCCAATCCACAAGGAAGAAGCCTGCAACAATCACCACTTACATCCAACATTAGAGACAAGCACTAGTTTCTAGAAAGATAGTAGAAACAACATGAAATAGTGCTATAAATGAGATAAACTTGACAATACAGGCTCCCTTCGTGACTTGACCCTTTTGTAGATGAAGTCCTTGATGCCTCTGAAGCTACCTTGGGTGAGGAGAGTGTGGAAAAGGGGCTGGAATGAGAACAGCTTAGAAAAACAGCCTGTAGGCTAGAGAGAGAAAGCTTTTATGGAGTGATAGCTATAGAGAGAGAGTGCCAATGCTGATCCCAAGGGAGGAGATGTAAGAGAGGAGCTGCTGCTGTTCCAGAAGTGCACAGAAAGGCAGATTTCTGCTAGGGAAATGGGCTGGAACAGTAGAGAGAGAAATTCTGCAGTAGAGAGAGAAAGACTGCAGCAGGAGAGAGAAAGGGGCTGTGGCTGCTCCAGGCTAGGTGAAGGAGAGAGGATGCTGCTGCTGTTCCAGAAGAGCTGAGAGGGGCAGATTTCTGGAGAGGAGGGGCTGGAACTATAGAGAGAGATTGTGCTGTTGTAGAGAGAGAAAGTGCTGCTGAGGTGAGAGAATGGCCTGGGGAGAAGCTGGCTGCACCCAAGGAGCTGGAGAGGTTCTGCTGCATCATCCAAAAGGAGGGAGAAGAAAAGTGACGAAATTTTCATGTGTGGAATGAAGGGGAGAGGCCTTCTTTTATAGGCTCAGCCCCCCCCCTAGGCCTAGAGTGGAAGATGGACACTTGTCCCAGATTTTTGGTGGGCTGCAGTCCCAAAGAGGACAGCCCACAACCTGCCCCAAATCTACCAGATTTAGGGCCAAACACTTGGCCTGCATGCCCTGCCACTTGCCATGCATGCTGCCACATGTGTGGGACAAGTGGACTGACCTGCCAGCTCAGATTCCATGTGGCAGTCTGCCACGTGTCAGTTGCCACGTCACTCCCAAAAACCCTAAAATTTCAAAGTTGTCATAATTTAATTCTGATCGCACCCACGGATTCCTAATAGCTTAGACTATCTATTGGCGTACTCTAAGGTCATAATTGAGCCATACTGAGCTCATTTGTTTGTCGTCTTATCTTGTATCTCCATTACTCTTGGCATGCTGCCAGGCCCACACCCAAAGCTCAGGGAACATTCTCTTGAATGGTTCCTAGGTCGGTATGCAGTCTGTGCATTTGATTGGTCCCATGTTTGGGTACTCAGGTGGGGTGTGGTTTCCAGATGTCCCTCTCAAAGAGAGGCCATCACTCTTGTGGGTCACTAATGCCCATAACCCCAAGCAAGGGGATCCACCCTCAAATGCTAGACCTAGTCCCCATTGTCCGTAACTGAACAGTAGGAAAACATTTCATTTCTTAATAAGCATACTATTGAAAAACAAAAAGAAATAGTACCAAGCAAGTGGATACATGTTGAAGCAGGATGACATTCCCTCCGTCTTTCATTCGGTTGTCCGCAACTGAAATGCTTCCTCATAAGCATCCAGGATTTCAGGACACTCCTAAAATGTAGCTTTGTCCACCCATTGGGCATCGGTGGATGGGAGCCCTCTGAACTTCAAAAGGTACATTTTGCGAGTCGTGCCTCGACGTCCCGTAGTGAAGTTATGCAAAATAATTTGCTCTAGGATCAACAAGATCTCAGTGTCTTCTACTTCAGGTGCATCGTCCAGTGTGGGCTCTTGAGGTGGTTCCCCAATGAAGGGTTTCACCAAGCTTACATGGAAGACATTGTGGATCTTCCAATGCTCTGGAAGTCTCAATCGGACTGAGACATCATTTATTAACTGCAACACCTGAAAAGGACCATAATATCGAAAGGATAGCTTGAAGTAGATGCGCTTTTTGCCCACTTTGGTTTTTAACCGGGCTTTCTCAAATTTCAATAAGACCCATTGGCCTTCTTTCACTGCAAATGCCCTCCGTCTTTTATTTGCAGCTGCTCTTTGTTTCTCCTGTGCCTTTTGAATGGCTGCTCGAACTGTGGCATAAGCAGAGTCATAATCCTCCACGAATTGATCAGCGGCAAAGATTTTCTCTTTTGTTTGCATGAGTGGAGTTGGTAAAGATCTACCATATACAATTTCGAAAGGAGCTTTTCCAGTGGAGGAATGAATTGTGTTGTTATAAGCAAACTCCACAAGAGGAAGGAATTTCTCCCAAAAGGTTTGCTGGTCATGCACATAAAATTTCAGCAAATCCAAGAGTGTACTATTCGTAACTTCAGTTTGGCCATCCGTTTGAGGATGAAAAGCTGAGGAGAAACTTAGAAGAGTTCCAAGGTTCTCAAACAAAGCCTGCCAGAAGTTACTAGTGAACTTTGAGTCTCTGATACTATAGACTTGGGCATGCCGTGGTGTCTAAAGATGTGTCTAATAAATAAATGGGCAGCTTCAGGTGCCTTGAGATTCTTTCTGCAAGGAATGAAGTGGGCTTGCTTGCTGAATCGATCTACTATCACCCAAATCATGTCATGATTTTGATTGGTCCTGGGAATTCCTATAATGAAGTCCATGGTGATGTGTTCCCATGGTCTCTCAGGAATGGGTAGGGGCTGAAGTAAACCCTTGGGTTTTGCTCTCTCATACTTAGCTTTTTGACATGCGAGACAAGCTGAAATGTAGACAGCAGTGTCCTTTTTCATATTAGGCTAGTAGAAAAATTTATCCATGGCTGAAAAAGTGGCCACAGTACCCCTATGACCAGCATAGGGTGGGTTATGGCTTTCCTCCATCACTTTAGATCTAAGCTGCTTTGTGATACATAGTTTGTTCTCCATGAATAAATAGCCATCCCTGATGTGGTAGGCATGATGGGTGCCGCCATCTTTCAAATGTGCCCATGGCTGAGCAAAATCAGCATCTCCCTCATAGAATTCTTTGAGGGCTGTTAGCTCATCATGATAGGGAACGGAAATATGGTGAAGCCGTGGTCTATGAGAAAGGGCATCAGCCACTACATTCTCTTTTCCAGGAGTATAGTGTATCTGAAAATGAAATGATTGCAGAAAGGTGGACCATTTCATATGTCTCTCTCTGATCAGAGGTTGAGTTAGAAAATATTTAAGACTTTCATGATCAGTTTTTACAAGAAAATCTATCCCTAAAAGATAATGTTTCCAAAGTTTGAGAGCATGAATTACAGCTAAGAGTTCTTTTTCATAGATATCATAATGAAGTCAGCATCTCTTAGCCGTCAGCTTTCAAAGGCCACAGCATGACCATCCTGGGTAAGAGAAGCCCCAAGACAATCGCCACTGGCATCAGCTTCTACTAGGAATGGTTTCCTTAAGTCAGGAATGATAAGTACAAGAGCTGTAGTCAGGGCATGCTTTAGAGCATTAAAAGAGTCCTTTTCTTTTTGAGTCCATCTGAACTTCAGATTTTTCTTGGTGAGATCATGTAGAGGGGCTGCAAGTTCAGCAAAATGCCAAATAAACCTTCGGTAATATGAGCATAGGCCTAGAAAAGACCTTACCTCATGGGCATTCTTCAAGTCAGGCCACTCTACAATTGTCTGTATCTCGGCTGGGTCCATACGGGCACCTTCTCGTGAGATAATGTGACCAAGATAGTGAATCTCAGGAAGAAAGAACTCACTTTTCTTCTCATCGATGTGAAGAGCATTTTCAGCTAAGATTTGAAATACAATCTTTAGATGTTCCTTATGCTCTTCCTCATTCTTGCTGAAAATGAGGATGTCATCAAAGAAGACGGCAGTGAACTGTCTATAGTTCCTGAACAACCGTTCCATCAGTCGATTGAATGTGGCGGGGGCATTAGTAAGGCCAAATGGCATTACCATATATTCATACAGCCCAAATGTGGTTCGGAAGGCTGTTTTATGAATGTCCTCAGGTACAACTCGTACCTGATGGTAGCCACTCTTAAGATCTATGCGGCTGAAAATTTCAAATCCTACTAAACGATCAAAGATATCGTCTATACGAGGAATTGGGAAACGATTCTTAACCGTCTGTTTGTTTAAGGCTCTATAGTCTATGCACATCCTGAAGGTTTTATCCTTCTTTTGGACTAGTAAGACAGGAGAGCAAAAAGAAGAACTACTGGGTTGGATCAATCCCTTGTCCAAGAGTTCTTGGACTTACTTGAAGATTTCATCTTGTTGAGATTGACTAACTCTATATGGGGGTCTATTTGGAGGTGAAGACCCTGGAACTATGTCAATTTTGTGATCCTCTGGTCTCTCAGGAGGGAGGTGACTAAGGAAGTTCCTGAGAGAAGCAACTAGAGAATTCCTAAAGGAAATCTAATCTTTCTTTTGTGAGAGGATCTGACTTTTCTTCACTTGGTTGCTTATCGCATACAAACACTAGAAAAGAACATACTCCTTTCTTAAGCAAATTGGGAGATCGTGCATGACTTACCATAGGAATGGTGTTTCCTGAAACTCCCGCTGTAATGCTCACATCTCTACCCTTATGTTGGAGGGTTAGAATATTCTTCACATAATCGATTCGGGGGTTGACTTGCTTATGCCAGGGCATGCCGAGAATTACATCTGATCCTTGAAGTGGTGCCACCATGAAGGGTAGATGATCCAAGTACCCCTGGATGTGTACCCGAAGCTTGCTGATGATGGGGTACACCTTCTCTTCTTGGTTCTTGAAGGCTGCAGTTGCCTCCAAGGCTTCTCCTTTATCCTCTGGGGCTATCCCAAGGTTCTGTGCCATCTCATGAGAAATAAAGTTGTGAGTAGCTCCACTATCAAACAAAAACAAAGCGGATTGATCCTTTACCTGACCCCATGTTTTCAACAAACTATGGGTGTCGTTTACAGCTCCCTTTTCTGGAGGTGCTTCCACCTTGTTAAATTCCAAAACTGGCTTTTTGAGGGCTGCTTCTTTGTTGCTGCTGTTTTTGGCAGCTTGAGGGCATTCGTAGAAGTTGTGGCCTCGATCGCCACACTTGAAACACTGCCCTTCGGAGTAATACTTTTGCTTCTGTTGTGGAGACAATGAGCTGGAAGTGCGGGCTGCTTTCTTCGAAGGAGGCTGGTTGGCTGACTTTTGCTCTTTTGGTGCGTCCTTTGCTGTCTCCTTACCCTTTTGTTCCTTGGAAGACGTTCCCTGGGACTTCCGCTTGTTGTTGCTGCCATTCCGCTTGTTGGAGAAAGATTGTTTCTTCTCCACCTTCAAGGCGATGTTGATGGTGTCTTCGAGAGAAGTAGGAGTGGCAATGTCCACCTCATGCTGAATGATATATCGTAGGCCAGCAAAGAACTTCCTTTGCTACTCTTTTTTATCCTTCCTACTGAATGCTTGAACTTTTAACAAAGTATCCCAAAAACGATCAACATACTCACTGACTTTCTCTTCTTGGCGTTGGCGGAGGATGTCCCACTGCACCATTGTATCTCTCTTAAACTCCTTAGGCAAGAAGTGCCTCATCAAGTTCTTCTTGAAGCGCTTCCAGGTGTGGGCTTGCTGTCCAGTGTTGACCATAGCTGCCCACCAGAGTGAAGCACGGTCTTGCATGTGCAGGACGGCAAACCGGATCTTCGCCTTGTCTTCGTACTCGTCCCCCTCAAAGAAATACTCGAGGTCTCGGATCCAGGCCAGCAAGACCTCGGGCTTGTCCTCTCCCTTGTACTTGGTAAACTTGAAGAGCTTATCTCCAAGAGGTACCTTATGCTTTGCATACCTTCGTCTCCGTGGACATCTCGAAGGAGATGGACTCCGATGACGCCGTCTACCTCGAGGAGGGGAAGAAGAGGATGATCTTCCCTCCTTGTTGGAGTCGGTGTTGTCCGCACGGCCTCTTCCTTGGAATTGGGGCCCTATGTCATGAGTTTCTGCTTGGCTGCTTTCCAGCACTTGAACCTGTTGAGCAATGTTTGCCAAGAGAGCACTCAACTCATGCAGGCTAGGAGGAGGGTCAGGTCCATGGCTGCCATGATGACAAGATGACTCAATGAAGGAGAGACTCAACAAGAGAAAGCACAGAGTACAGGACCACTGCCTAAGCTCTGATACCAATGTAAACTACTCGGTGCTTTCTATCAATTCAGACAACGGATTTTGCAGAGGCATTTGAATGAGATGATTGCGAGTTGCCAAACACATATACTTGAACTTAAGAGTTTGCAATTAAGCTGGAATTAAGATTTATACAGCTTAAACACAAAGTGACATCATTGGAAAATGCAATATGATTGAGGGGCCAAGACGGCCCCCCCCCCCTATCCAGGCTCACTTTATTCTTGAAAATGGAGATACAAGACCAAGGTGCAATGCACCTTCCAAACTGATGAACTCAGTGAAAACCTAGGACCTAGATACAAGACTCAAGAGCATATGTACAAGGTAGACAACAAAAAGGAGGACTCCAAGCTCAGGTTTCAACTCTTGGCTTGCCCAATCCACAAGGAAGAAGCCTGCAGCAATCACCACTTACATCCAACATTAGAGACAAGCACTAGTTTCTAGAAAGATAGTAGAAACAACATGAAATAGTGCTGTAAATGAGATAAACTTGACAATACAGGCTCCCTTCATGACTTGACCCTTTTGTAGATGAAGTCCTTGATGCCTCTGAAGCTACCTTGGGTGAGGAGAGCGTGTAGGCTAGAGAGAGAAAGCTTTTATGGAGTGATAGCTATAGAGAGAGAGTGCCAATGCTGATCCCAAGGGAGGAGATGTAAGAGAGGAGCTGCTGCTGTTCCAGAAGTGCACAGAAAGGCAGATTTCTGCAAGGGAAATGGGCTGGAACAGTAGAGAGAGAAATTCTGCAGTAGAGAGAGAAAGACTGCAGCAGGAGAGAGAAAGGGGCTGTGGCTGCTCCAAGCTAGGTGAAGGAGAGAGGATGCTGCTGCTGTTCCAGAAGAGCTGAGAGGGCGCAGATTTCTGGAGAGGAGGGGCTGGAACTGTAGAGAGAGAATGTGCTGTTGTAGAGAGAGAAAGTGTTGCTGAGGTGAGAGAATGGCCTGGGGAGAAGCTGGCTGCACCCAAGGCGCTGGAGAGGTTCTGCTGCATCATCCAAAAGGAGGGAGAAGAAAAGTGACGAAATTTTCATGTGTGGAATGAAGGGGAGAGGCCTTCTTTTATAGGCTCAACCCCCCCCTAGGCCTAGAGTGGAAGGTGGACACTTGTCCCAGATTTTTGGTGGGCTGCAGTCCCAAAGAGGACAACCCACAACCTGCCCCAAATCTACCAGATTTGGGGCCAAACACTTGGCCTGCATGCCCTGCCACTTGCCATGCATGCTGCCACATGTGTGGGACAAGTGGACTGACCTGCCAGCTCAGATTCCATGTGGCAGTCTGCCACGTGTCAGTTGCCACGTCACTCCCAAAAACCCTAAAATTTCAAAGTTGTCATAATTTAATTCTGATCGCACCCACGGATTCCTAACAGCTTAGACTATCTATTGACGTACTCTAAGGTCATAATTGAGCCATACTGAGCTCATTTGTTTGTCGTCTTATCTTGTATCTCCATTACTCTTGGCATGCTGCCAGGCCCACACCCAAAGCTCAGGGAACATTCTCTTGAATGGTTCCTAGGTCGGTATGCAGTCTGTGCATTTGATTGGTCCCATGTTTGGGTACTCAGGTGGGGTGTGGTTTCCAGATGTCCCTCTCAAAGAGAGGCCATCACTCTTGTGGGTCACTAATGCCCATAACCCCAAGCAAGGGGGTCCACCCTCAAATGCTAGACCTAGTCCCCATTGTTCCGTAACTGAACAGTAGGAAAACATTTCATTTCTTAATAAGCATACTATTGAAAAACAAAAAGAAATAGTACCAAGCAAGTGGATACATGTTGAAGCAGGATGACAGAGCCCAAAGCTTTACCCAAGATTCCGACGGCTTTCTCATTCCTTTGCTTCCAAAGAGCAACTTTGTTTGGCTCATTATGCTTTGGCTTTTTGTCAGTGCCCGCGGTGATACCCCACAAACCCTTCTGCATGAGATGCAAACGAGGAGATGCCATGTAGCAAAATTTCTTCCATCAAATTTCAAGAGTGAACCCTCTGTTTTCTCCTTCTTCCAGCTCCATTGGATCAGCTTTGATGAGCTCATCTCTATATAATTCACGATCAGCAGGCTTTGGTAAAGAAAACGACAACTTTTGCAATTTCTCCTAGATAACCTCACGTAAAACCTCTCTATAGGACCTCTTTATTGCTCTGATACCAAATGCTGAAATTTGTTTACATGCAATATTAGAAACTGTTGTGCCACCATGAGACAAATTCAAAAGACGTTTTATTGAGAAACATACTGACTAACACAGAGAAGACTCACGACCAAAGACATAGCCTCACCTTATGAGGTTTGTTGGCTGTATACAACAAACACACGGCCCTTGACACTACTACAGACCCTACAAGACTTAGAAACCTACATGACTAAGCAGCTGCATAACACTTCTATAACCGACTCTCATCAGAGAGCTTTAAGAGACTTGGACTAGAGAGAATGACATCATTTTAGGGCTTGAAGCACCGCCTTGATTCAAGCTGCGACACGATTGGTGGAGACTAACTGTTTCCCATGCACCACGTTGATCAAACCAGTCACATGTGAATTACCACGTAGAACGTTTGCATGTAGAGATGCCACATTATTTGCTTTTCACGAGCTAACCAAATCACCGAGAGTTTAACCCCTCTGAGGCTCATGTTTCCAACAAGGACAGAGGACGCACATCGGTTGGGCGTAGTGGGACAGTGGCCCAATGAGATTGTTCAGAGCCTGCTGGAGACTCTAGTATAATCAAATAGAAAATGTGGGAAATGATAAGGGATTTGAAACCAAAATTTTTGGACTTACGGGAAAAATGAAAAGGATTTGCAATAAGAGATCTTGGAAAGAGAAGTCTTTATGGAAATACTAAAAACATCCAAGCAACAAACCATCCAAATGCAAGTGAATCCTAGTATAATCAAAATGAAAATTTAGGCAATAAATAAGTACCTATTGGTCATATTGACTTGAATATGCACTCATAAATGTAATATTTTTTTATACATTTGCTAAGATTGATGCCATGCATCTTGAGAAAATTTGTTTCAAGCTTCTCTGACCAAAATTGTGAGTCCTCAAAAAAGTGGACTTAAGATATTTCCCTTTTTTCTATGATGGTCTTTTACTAACATTTCCTGTGCATAGGTATGGGTTTTAGTATGGTCATTTTTGACCTGAGGCAGTTACTCTGCACAACATGTAAAATAGCTTGGTTGCTTTGGCTTGGGGGAGTTACTCTGCGCAGCATGTAACATAGCATGGTTGCTTTTGACTTGGGGCAGTTATGTAAAATAGTAGGATTGCTTATGGAGCATGATGTTTTAAAATAGTAGGTTGCTAATGGAGCATGATGTTTAATTTTGGGGCTTACGGGCCATTTATGGGTAGGAGGGGGTTCAATTTATGGAACATGATGTTTTAATTTTGGGGCTTACGGGCCATATATGGACAGGAGGGGGTTCAAAAAAATACTAATCTAATATAATTTATGGATAAGAGGGGTTTCAAAAAAAATCATCTAATATAATTATAGTATGTACCTCTACGTACATGTATGGAGGAGACTTTTAATTCAAAATTACAACATATATACATATGGAAGAGGAATAAACATTTATGCCAAAAAGCTTAAAAACGGGATCCTTAAATGCATAAAGGCGCAACGCTTGACTTGCGGGGATTTTTTACACATTCTCCGTGGGTGATATCCACTAGATGTATAGACCACCTCCATGGCTGTTAGCCCCTATTCTTGAGGCAACCTAGGCAGTGAACCGGTGCCTTGGGAACAGGCTGTGTTTTCTAACAGCCTTTTTATTGTATTTACCGTCTTCAGCCCCTTTATGGAGGCTAGAAGCATGGGGTTTTTTCAAGCATTAATAGAAGTTTTCTTTTCTATGGGAAAAAAAAAAAGCTCTACCAGTTTCTTGAGTCAAAGTGCATATTAGTCCATTGTAATGTCCTATGTCCAGTTCTATTTGCCTTTGCTGCATTGGTCCTCCAGGGATATTTCAGCCTTTATGTCTCAAGCTATGGAGATGTTATGGAGGACAAAAATTGCTGTGAAAGCATTGAGACTGATGAAGATGGAAATGGTGTGCTCTCCTAGGATGCATGGTGGACTTAATGTCCTCAATATAAGATATCATGTACTTGCAAGGAAGGCGACTATGCTGCATACTTTTTTCCGCCAACAACAGCCATGGACTTGTATGCTAGCATCCACGTGTGTCAACATGAGGACTTGTGCTGATGGTCATTGGACTGCTGATCATTGGGAGGTTGTCAATGGGAGATTTGTAGGGAAGATACCTGGCTGTCCTTTCTCTACTGCTCTGATACTTGACTGGAAACAAGTACTTTCTAAGGTCAAATGGGCTCCTCATAATTGCTCGGGGACAAACTCAATGAGGAAATAAAGTATTCACTATTTCTCTCTTGGGTGAGATATTGGGCTCTTTGGACAATCTGGAGTGAGCATAATTTGGCATACTTGGGTCGGCAGATTCACAAGTCATATGCACAAGTCATATGCATCTTTCCGAGCCTCATTGCGGCAATCCTTATATGATGCCTGCCATGAGGGTGATATGGATGCTTCTTGCATAGAGCTTTTCTTTTTAGTTTTCTGATCTTTGTGATACTCTCCATTTCGGAGACCTCCCATCATGTAAAGTCATGAGCATATAAATATACTGCACTGGATATTACTAAAAAAAAGAATGTTAAGGATGAGTTAATCATGTCACTGTTATCAGCTTGATGAAATCAGTTGCTTCATTTCAAACAACTTTTTGGAAGTTGTTTTCACCAACTAGTGGTCGAAAGAAATGATTTGTTATTTAGGTTTCAAATCAAACATAGATTAATTGTCATACAATCGATAATTTTAAGACCAGATGTAATTACAAATGGAACTCTTTCTATGGATTTCAAGTATAATGGTTGCAGAAATTGCGGTGAATCCTGTAATGACTCAATCTGATCTTCATTAACTTGCAATACATGCACAAATGAAAATGTTTGCTACTTTACAAATGTATTGTCTCGCAGCTCATGCATGTCGCAGACCTTGCATAGTTCAGATATGATATTCGTGACTGGGATGGGCATCTTTGGTGCACTATCATTCAGAACGAAAATTTGAAAAGTTATATTCAAATTGCCTAGCAATTGAACTATACTACTTGGATTATGTTTAAAGATTTTGTAGTCGAGTTGGCCTAGCAATAGCAACTACAAAGCGGGAGTTTTGTATCCATGCTCAGATTTTGGCCTTGGGATCCTACTTTGTCTAATTGCAGCTCATAATCCAATTGTAGAGATCATGATACTCACCTTCAAGCCTTTAACCTGTGTAAAGTCCCCAGCATCTAACCTTAGAGCAAAATCCTGCATCCTCTGCTGTGTCCTCCTAGTCTATAAGGCCTCGAGTCACCATCGTTAACCTTTTCATTACTATAGCTAAATTCTGATGAAGTGGGAATATTGAGACTCAAATTAGCTCTCCACATCCTGGCTATATGACTGCAGGCAGAACAGATAATTTCAAAATAGCACGAATAGTTATTTCTGCCGACCTTAACATATTCCAAATTGTCGATGTCCACTTAATCCTTGAGTTATTCCCATATATTTTTGCCAAAGGGTGGAACACTAAGCTGATATGATTTTGCGACACCCATCCAGTTTCAGTTGCAGCTATCAGGCTCACTTTTCACTTCCGCTTCCAAGTGCGAGCAGCTCATTTCTCTTTAGACGGATGCCAGGGTGTGAGGATGGCTTCCAAATGGTAATTTAGATATTATTGCAAAAAAAAAAAATGTTGACTCTATCCTTTTCTTGGAAGTTGGTGGAAGATGTGTGAAGATGCATGCTGCAGAGATGACCTCTTTCAAACCACTCTGATTGCATTACTCTTCACATTCTAAGCATCACTGATATTAATAATTATTTTCTAAAGGTGTCTGTATTCAAAGTTTTGGTAAGAATTTCCCATATGATAATGCTGCTATTGTTAATTGCTTTCAATGGTCGTAGATAATCCAATGAAGTGGTTGGGAAATAACTATGTACAATTGGATGCAGGCAAAGTTACGGCTACAAAGTTATGGTCAGAATGTGGAGGCACTGACTTCAAAGTATAGTAATCTTATACAAAAGGTTTTTCTCCAAAGTTTTGACATTCTATGCTACTTTTTATATTGAGTACCATTTCTGAAAATCAGCAAGTGCTACCACGCTTGCTGTGGTACAATTGCTACAAATCTTTTATGCAATTTTCTGTTCCTTCCCAGGTTGATGGTAACCAACCCAAAGCAGTGGTGTTTGAGGAAATTGACAAGGTTCTTGCAAACCTTCTATCCACCAAAGCCCAAAGCATCACCGACTCCAAGACTGCTATGGGTAATAAGTCCAATTGGAATCACTAGAATCTGAATCAGTGTTAGAACTGGATCAATTGTGTTTCAAACCAATCAAAATATTTTTGGACTTTTCGGCTGGCTTCATGAGTTCTATGGCATGTGATTACCTTCATACATTTAAGTATTTGGTCTTCAGCATCATACAAGGCCATATTCTAACAAAGGTCACTTGACTTAGAGAACTCGGAATGTGTGGAATGGTAACATTATCATAGGCATGTTGCCAATGAGTGTATTGTTATTACGATGACATTGTTGTGCAATGCAAGCCATGCTTCAAGTAACTTGTTTGCTTTTGGCAATATCAGTTGTCATCTCTTTTGCAAGAAAAAGGTCCTATTAAGTGAAAAGAGGCAAAATTTTCAATGCGGCTGGGAATAGCCCATGCCCAATAAACACAATATCAACTATTGTAGAGTCTTGGACACATTCACAAAAATAGGGCAACTAATAAATTCTCCTCCTAGGGCCCTGATCTGCTTGGGCATTCTTTGATACAGTTGGTAGCAACAAAAAATGAATGGATTTCAGTTTTACATTCACGCTCCTCTTTGTGACATCAATTTCCTCGTGTTGATGTTGATTCTTTCAATTTCCTCCTACTAATTTCAAAACAAAAAATCAGCGGGCTGAAAGAGAGAGGAGGGGGAGGAAGGGAGAGGCTGAGGGAGGGGGAGGGGCTGAGGGCGAGGGAGGGGGCTGAGGGAGGGGCTGAAGGAGAGGGGGCAGCAAGGGAGCAGCAGCGGGGAGGAGCAGCAGCCAAGGCGAATCGTACACTCAATTTCATTGTCTTATTGCAGTCCAACATTATTGGAAAACTATTGGAATGGTTCAAATTTCAAAATTTCAAGCCCTTATCAACTCCGATGGAGCTAGGGCTTAAGCTGTTCATGATGCCATTGAACTGTTTAATGCCACTGTTTTCAGAAGAATGCCTCATTTACTTGCACACGGCCATATATTCAGTTTGCAGTGTCCCAACGGAGCAAGTTGATGCACAGCCCTAAAACTTCTCATTGGCAGGTTGTGAAGCAGGTGTTCAGATACTTGCTTGGCACTTGGAATTTTAGTTTACTATTACCTAGGAGGGTGACTTGCATTTACATGCTTATAGTGATTTGAATCAGGCTGGTGACTTTGATACATAGCAGTCAACTAGTGGGTATTGTTTCTTTCTCGAACATTCATGCATTTCTTGGTGGTTGAGCAAGAAAGCATCTTATGAGATTGAATAGAGGGCAGCCTTTGTTTGGCTGATCTTCATGCATCATTGGAGGGGCCTACTCCAATTCTCACTAACAGTCAGAGTGCCATTGCTCTGGCATGGAATTTTATGTTTCATGCTTGTACGAAACATTTTGAAATTCACGATCTTTTTTGTGAAATCTTATATTTTTGTGTGGGAAACCCCAAAAGAGGTAAAAACCCACTAATAAGTACAAAGGAAAAATTTACAAGTAAAGCCTCAGAGCAAAAGTCATGAGGCAGCCAAGTAAAAAGTTACATATCAAGCTGGAGGAGGATCAAACACAACATCCTCCAGCTTCAGATTATTGCTTTGTAAAAACTGATGTAGTGTAGAAAGCACACCATCAATAAAACCAAGTTATTTTTTGCCCTTGTGATTCTTCTTAATATAGCTGGGCACCCGAAATTTCTGAATCACAGGGTCAAAAACCTGTTGTCACTATCACTATGTCAGGTATGTGGCTACATGCATGAGATATCAGCTTAGTCTTATGTCGTACACAATAGGATCTTTTCACCAAAGCGTTACCTCATCCAAAGTTTGAGGCTTTATAACTTACAGTTTGGTGATTGATGTCTACCTTTGTACATTGTTACTGCAAGGGGTGTTAGAAATATTCATATTTTCTAAGGCAGTGGCCAATGTATTAAGGTGTAGGGGCACTTCTTCCCTTTATAAGGGTTTCCCCCCCAACCTCAGTTAAGAGATTGAGTTTTTGGGTGAGTCAATCCTAGTGTTTTGTCTCTATGACTACTCTAGCTTTGTATTCATTCTTGTAGCTGCAATTTCATTTCAGCTTCCTTCTGCTCCCTTGTCTTGCATTCTCTCGCTTCCATTTCCAACAACCTAATGAAAAGGGAACAAGAAATTACTAACAATATTTGTATGGTATTTTTATTATGAATTTCAAAAGATCAAGCCTAAAATCAAATCATTAGATGAGAAATATACTGTTAGTACTCTTCTACTGAATGCCACAGCTAAGTTTTCTCCTATTCTCTAATGTTTTACCATGATACAGTTTTCCTTTGTCATTATTTCTTTTTTCTATTGCAGCTGACTGATTTTGTTGGTGAGTCAAGGGCATTTGACTAGAAGAATAGGGGGCCAGGAAGGGGGTGGGGGTTGGGGGAGAGATAGTGGATCATCAGTTTGCAGATAAAACAAACCTAAATCTAAATCATCAGTTTCCTACTGGTTTAAATCTAATATTTATTTAAAGAATGGAATAGAATAACAGAACCATTGTGGAGAGATCTTCTCATAAGGAAATTATGTGAGGTTGTACCAGCAAGAGTTTGTGTGATGCTGGATCAACTCTGAATCTAACTCATGGGGATAGACAACAGGACGAAAAGAAAACAGGGAGGTTGAATTTTCTGAACCTGAACTGATGGATATAAAGGCTTTTGCACGAAGCTATGTGCAAAATGACTGGCAATTGTTTTCAGATTCTTAGGGGAATTTGAGTAATTGTGGATGTTCATCTTAATTAAACCTGCTAAGGCTTTTGCACGAAGCTATGTGCGAAACGACTGGCAATTGTTTTCAGATTCTAACTTGTTAAATGGTTTCCTTTAGTGGTACAATAGTAATGCTAAACTATGAGAACCATATCAAACGAAATGGCTGGTTGTGGATGGACTTGTAAGCTCAAGTAGAGTGTTCCATACGGTGTTATGAAAAAACCAAGTGCTTTGTAAGGCTAGAAGAATTGAGAGCAAACTATATCCAAACTAGACCTACTTCCAAATTTAATAAAAAAACCTTAGCAGGATAGAATTGTGCTCTGCATGGTGCTATACTATTGTCATAGAACAATATATAACAAAGGATAACATTATCATGTTTGGATGAGGTTTCTTTTGACAGCTGGACTCAGTTTCCTGAGAGAGGTTATTTGGGAATTTCTGGAATTAAATGGTTTCTTTGGTGGTTCAAGAGTGATGCTAAACTTGAGGAACATATCAAAGGAAATGGGTGGTTGTGGATGGACCTGTATGCTCAAGTAGAGAGTCCTATACTGTCTTATGGGATGGAATTGTACGGGGGAATGTGCTATCTTATTATCATAGAACAATACATAACAAAGGATAATAATATCATGTTTAGATGAGGTTTCTTTTGACAGATGGACCCAGTTTCCTGAGTGACTTTACGTGCAAACTTATGGAGAATAGATGTCTTCTAGATCTTGGGTCAATGACCTGTCATGGGATTTCTTGTTTTGACGCTTTTGTGGACCCCATGAGGAGGTCAGTCTAGTGTAGGATAGTAAAGTTTCAGTAAGTTCATATTCCACGTGTCACCTTTCTACCCAGTTGTCTCTATTGTTGCTCTTCCACCATCTTGCACTTTCTGGTCTATACATTGCCCTCGGAATAACGATTGTAGATCCTTTGCATCTCCGTCCTTTCCTTTAGTTTTTATCATATGAATTTGAGTTAAAAGAATTTGCATAAGGCATATTTTGCTCAAAGATATGAATGTGTATGCCTTAAAATTAATTTTTTGTTTTGTTTCTTTTTGCATGTGTCCATACGACCACCACCAGCCAAGAATAGAGCCTCAATTGGTTTTGTAACCCACAAGAACAAGGTAAGATAACATTTTTATATAGGCTTGAAAGTAAATGAGCACTTGTTGACTATTGAGATGGACTGTTTTGTGAAAACCTAGTTTTTTCAATCGTAAAAAACTGACATTGTATTTGACTCTTGAGATGAACTATTCTAGCAAAATACATAGTCTTTGTCAAGGAGTATGGGGATTACACCTCTGGGCGTAGCAGGCTACCATGGCTAGCAGTGTCCTCTTCTATGGCACTTTTAGTCTACCTTGAGATGGACTATTTTGGTGAAAGCATAGTCTTTTTAGTCACAAACATGAAAATTTGACATCATGTTTGACTAGTGAGTTGGACTTGTTAAGTCTGTCTTGAGATGGACTATTTTAGTGAAAAACGTAGTCTTTTTAATTGCAAACTTAAAATTTGATATTGTGTTTGACCTTTTTCAGGACCAATGGAGAGGAATTCCTACAAAGTTGAACATCATTCCTCACTCGCGAGAGATTCGGCAATATTTCTATAAAGACGTTTGTGAAGCCACAAAGAAGGCAGTAGAGGATGGTATTCACAAACTGAAGGTTGGGCTTCTTTCTTTGTGCCAATTTCTAGTTGCTTTCTGAGCCAATTGCTGATTGCTTTCTGAGCCAGGAAAGTATGTTTCACTATGTAGACAAATGCAGAGTGATAGTTCTGCAATGCTAAAAGTGAAATTTGTTTTTTGAGCAGGTGCAGATTACTATTCCAGAACTTAACCCAGAGATGGTATTTTTCCAAGTCTGGCTTTGTCTTTCTTTTTGTCCAATAGAATCTCGGGAAAATATGCAATAGATGATAAACCTGTGATAATCTTAAGTGATAATAGCATTGGCAAGCATGTATAGCCAAAGTCAGAAGGCCAAAGTGCCTTCATTCCTGTTCCTGTTCTTTCCAAAGCCCTAACTCAGTAGGACAACTTTACATTGTATGTTGGCATTAAGGAAGAGTTCCATATCAACTGGGCATCATCTGCCTCCTCTCCATTTCTCTTCCTGTGTTCTTTCCTCAGTGAGAATGCGAGTGGTGATGGCATTGACTGATTTAGGAGATACTTGCAGGCTTTGCAATCGGCTTGTGTTTTGACTGAAGACAGTAGTTACGTGAAAACCTATGGAAAACAAGCACTTGGCAGATACATGCAAATGCTTTCGCTCAGATATGTATCTATCTACCTAGCATTTAGGGACTTGTCCCATCAAAATTTATCATTGTTCATATTTTGAAAGGAAGGCATTATTCCTCAATTGTCTTGCAAGCATTCACAAGGAGGAATCCAATCATTTATTTAGTCACTCTCTGCTCTCTTATCCTCTCTTCCTCATGCTCTCCCCTCTTCCACTTTGAAGCCTAGCCATGGTGGCTAGCCTTGATTCTACGCAGGGCAACACTCATCTGTTTTGATTTAGTTTCACCACTTCAAAAGAGGGATCTTTCTTTGAACAAAAATGTGTTGTAATCATGCCATATTGCTAGCTGAGTGTCTCCTGCTAGCGCACCCTCACATGCAGAACATCTCTCCCCCCAGATCATGTGGGACAGCATCACGACTTGTAGCCTCTCAAAACCAGTCCACTCTCCTGTCTATACAGGGTTGCTGGTCCAGCTATGGAATGAGAGAGGGGCGAGGATCTATGTACCCTCTACTATATTGAAGTCAAGTACTTAGATTGTATGGAGGGAGCATCCTCATTGGATTCTTCTCTGTCAGCATGACTAGTCTATAACCCTCTACAAACTTAATGGACTATCTCTTCTCCCAAATCCCAAAGGATGTAGATAATCTGCAAAGGAAGACCTGTGCTTGAGAAGATGCCTAGCCAATGACCTTATGTACACTCAGAATGATCTGCCATCTGAAGCTAGTCAAGGGTATGGCTCCATCAATGTGTAGGGTGTTGTTTCAAGTTGCCTTGCAAGTATTGAGTGATAGTATGATGATCAAGCAAGGACAGCTCTCTGAAGGCTTTCCAAGTGCCCACAGGGGATACTAGTCCCCTTTCCCATCTCGACAAGTGCATGTATCCCCACTAGCCATCCCATCAACAAAAAACTTGATGAACATGATGGGCCGTGTGTCCCCTTCATCCTGAATCTGAGGAGGAACTTGTGAAAGGCATGCTTTGATCTATTGCCATGCTCTGATCATCGCTGCCAATGGGGGAGAAGAGGGGAGTTTGATGTGTACATCGATGGAGATCCACAGCCTCCAATCACCACGTCTGTGGGTAGTGCACATTTGAAAGTCCTTCCAAGACTCGTTGCCAAGAAAGATTCCTCTAACAACCAACGTGCTTAGCAAGGCACTGCACTGATTTTGGGGTCGACAATGTTAAGGCCTCCTTGATGTGTAAGCAAGATTAAAGTGCTCCAGGCTACTGTGGCCCTCATGTAATGTGTACCATCAGATCTAGGCTATGAATATTTCCGTACAGATATTTGAGCTGACTAATACAAGAGGCAAGACACACTAGTAGGCGGTGGTGTACCATGCAGAGGCCAATAAAACCTAGAGGCTAAGCCTACTGTAGTGGAGCTCCAATAGAGTACCTTCCTTCTGATGATCTTCAATACTGGAGCGAACTGCTAGGTGGGAGGGGCATCCAAGCCTCCTTGAAATTCCAAATAGCTAGCAGTAGGGCTTCTCTGTATCCATCCAAAACCAAGCTTTATCCCCCATCCAAGTGTATCTACATCAGTTACCCAAACTTCAACGGATTTGTACTTGTTGATGAGTGTACTACTGCAAGGCGAAGTCCTCCAAGGCTACTCTCAAGCATCATAAATTCTTGAGAGAGGTCTCTAGGAATATAGTTGGTACATCTCTGAACTGGCAATCGAGAAGTTCTGTCATTTGTGATGGAAAGGCGAATGTTCATATGCAGGAAGTGATTCATCGCCTCAGCTACAAGAGATTAAGAACGGGGGCAAGTGGGCAGCCATAGTGGATGGATCTGTATATTTGAAATCTATCTCCTCTACCATGCTAAGTGAGAACCTGGCTCTGCTGAATGATAAAGTGATGAGACTCCTAAGATCCATTACTTAGACAAGCTCATACATCATAGAGTTCTCTGCAAGAAACTCCAGTCCACCTTGTGATAGGCCTTCTAAAATTTAAGCAAAAGAGTGCTATCTACATGGTGGGGTCTATAGAAGGGAGTTGCCCATTTGACCTTGGATGAAAGGCTTGTACATTGGGGTATTCTCATGCCTTGCACCTGCAATTGTGGTATCATCCACAATTTGTTGATGCATGCCTCTTTTCATAGAATCTTGTCAGAAATCCCATGTTTGTTTTTCTAGCTGTATTTGCTTTCTCAAGCTGTTAGATTTCAAGCAGAGGCTTCCATTGAGTTTGATGTTGCATCCTATTGACAGACTATGGCATGACTTGGCATTATTCCCTTCATCATTGGCCTCTTTTGAATATTTCTCAGGATTGGGACCCATAAATGCTGTTTGTTTTTCCTCTCCTCATTCTGTAATCCTAGGGTTTGGGGACTGGCTTTTGCACTCTCATCTCTTTTGCACAAGCATCTCTTCTTGCATTGTTGACATGTAAATTGTAATACACTTTTTCTATTACTATAAAAAGTATAATATTGGTTCAACTATTCTCGTACTTGCAACAAGGCATTCACGATTTAGACTGCTTTTGTGAGGGGCAAGTTAGATTGATATGGTCATGGGATTTCCCATTGTTGGAGAGGGCTGCTCGTGCTGAGCTAGCTCCAAGTTCGCTCTTATCACTTCTATCTTCATCTTTGGCTCACCCTTAGGCAGTTATGGTGTCATAACATGTCAAATGGGGAAGATAAGTGCCACCACCAACTTCTGAATCAATTAAAAATAATTTTATGCAGGTTTGGAAGAGAAAGAAAGAAAGAAAGAAAGAAATTTTATTAGAGTCTTCGGAAGACCGATGGGTCTATGAGACTGAAAGAAAACCTGATACAAATCACAGTAAGGGTGGAGCTACTGAAACGAGCATCATCACCTGTGCTGAATCCTAAGTCTGATCATACATAATCAAATACATCTGGATGTAACAATGAAAAGAAAAAGGACTAGAGCGGAGCGGAATCCTTCGTATGTCATGTCACCCTGGCTGGTGCATAGCCGGTGATTGGACGCTAGTGACTCCCGTGGAATGTAGCTAGGTTCCAACCAGGTCCTAAAGGTGTGTAGCCGCAGGAGATCCTCTCGAATGACCTGGTTGGTGTGTGGCCCCATCAGGATGGTGGGTGGGAGTACCGGAGGGGCATCTAAACTGTACTGAAAAGGAGGTATCCTATTGATGTGAAACCCTAGTCTCACAAACCATCTGTGAGTCCGTGCATACCAGCATCGCTCGTCTCCCTCTGTTGCCAACCTCATGGAGGAATCGAGAGCCAACCATGGCAACCTCTGTCTCCCTGATGTGCAGTCCCCATATGATCTAACCCGGTGTAGATATGTGATGGTCTGAAAGGCTGCATCTAGCTGGAGTGGAGAAGCACCAAACTCGGCCTGAATGATGTGATGTGGTACACACGGTTTCCCCCGGATCATCCGTGAGAGCATGAGGATTTGCAGGCGCTCCACCTGTGTCCACTCTATCTTTGACATGTCAGGCCCCCAACAAGGGCTGCCATACATACCGGCTGGTCGGACCAAGGAGTCAAAGAGAAGAGCCTTGGTCCGAGGGTCTTGGAAGTGGGAGTGGAAACATTGTCTCTGTAGCCGAGCCAGTGAGGCGTATCCCCTACTCAGTTTGGCCTACATCGCTAGTCTCATCGTGAAGGTCTGGCCAGAGAAGATGACCCCCAAGTAAGTGTATGAGGATACGATCTCAATTGGTGACCCACCGAAAGTAAACTGCTTCCGTTGCATGTTTTCTCGAGAGGTGTTAAAGATCATGACCTTGGTCTTGCCAAGGTTGATCTCAAAATCATGGGATAAACAAAAAGCCTGTAGTGCATCCAGGTGTCGCTGGAGCCCCTCGGGTGTGGACGACAAGAGTGCCACGTCATATGTATAAAGAAGACTCCTGATGATGATCCCGGCAAGTGAGCAACCGGTTCCTCCTAACGTCCCCATGAAAGTCTCAAGCTCATCGATGTAGAGGCCAAACAGGGTTGGTGATAAGGGACAACCCTGTTTGAACCCTATGGTACTCAAGATCTCATCTGTCCAACCTGCACTTGTCCGAACTCGGCGTGAGACTCTCTTATAAAGTGCCCTGACTGCCCAGATGATCTCCTGATCAAATCCCAGTGCCTGTAGGCGTGTGATGAGATGAGCTCGAGGTACTGTGTCAAAGGCTTTGCGGAAATCCACAAAGCAGCAATATATCCTCTCCTTCCGTGATCTGGCCTCCTCAATGACACTCCTGAGTGTGAGTATGTGATCCATAGTCCCATGGTCTCGCCTGAAACCGGCCTGACCCTCTAGCTTTGAGCCCTTTGTGCCAGACTCTCGTGTCGGTGAGGGGTAATGGAGACCTACGCTCAAGGAATCTCCGCCAAAAATCCTTAGAGTTGTTGCTGTACAAGATGTGCAGCAGCAAATGCTTTTGGAACATTCGCCCCTCTTTTTTGGGCAGCAAATGGTGCACGTTTTGCCATGGTCTCCCACAAGGGATTTTCAGGCTTTGATCCGACACAAATGTCCGGTCTGGGTTGAAGTTGTAGACTTCCCGCAATGCATGGCTTCACTCTTGCCTAAAATTGCAGCGACTTTAGGCAAAGTGGTTTGCCTACCACGGCCTAATGGCAACTCAAATCGATTTTGCATTCTCTGGGATACTGACAATCCCACACCAGAGTCTTATTCAGTCATGGTGAACAATGTTGACATGGGAAGTGCTTTTTATAAATTGAAATGGGGATTATTTGTAGGGGCTTGCTTTGAATGTAAAAAATTTGAACACATGGCTTCACAGTGCCCAATGAGTCAGCATAAAATGCCTCCTACCACTTTGCCTGTTAAGGATACTCCTACCTCTATTGGGAATAAAAATAGAGGTAATAGACAGTTTTTTGTGAATCAGGATAAAGGCAAAGCTCCAGTGGTTGAAATGGGACTGCTTCTTCCCCTTTGCTTCCTGCTATTCAACCCTCAGCAAAAGGACTGAAACCTCCAACTGATGGATGGCAAAGTCCAAGAAAAGTTATTTCTGTTCGACGACCTCCACCCCCTCGCACTTGGAATGGTGCATCTTCTAGTGGAAACTCTCCAGAGGTCAATTCAGGAATTGGGATCACATGGGCTGCAGTGACAGCTAGCAGAACCCTCTTCCCTGAAGAAGAGGTTGCTGCTTTGCTGTCCACTCCTCAGGCGGATGTTTCTTCTCAAGGAAAAGGCCCTGACCTTGAGGTAGAAATGCAGGGTTGACATCCTGAAGGTTGCTTCTGTACATAGCTGTTTTTCTCCTATAAATACCTGTAAATATGATTGCTCATATCAAACGCTTTACACTTAATGTTCAGGGGATGTGTGACACTGGGAAATGGAAATCTGTGTGGCTGTACATCAATAGATTTCAGCCTGACATAGTGGCATTACAAGAACACAATCAACATGTCTATGCAAGAAAGACAGATCATTACTGTGGTTATGATATCTTCTATGTTGGGGAGCACTCTTTCTCAGGTGTAGTCTTTCTGATCAAGCATGAGCCTCAGCCAATTTTTGCTTTAAATGACAATCAAGGCAGATGGATTATTCTTCAATGCATCATCCAAAGCGAGGTGTTTGAATTTGCGTTTGTCTATGCACCTCAATCTTCTCGGGATAGAACTGCAATTTGGGATGCAATGCAACGCTATCCATGGAGATATCATGCCTTTATATGTGGGGATTTCAATAATGCTCCGCAACAAGGTGACAATACATCAGGAAATAATCATATGTTAACCCCTGAAAGGCATGCATGGTCTCAATCATTGATGCATCTTCATTTGGTTGATCTTTGGAAGGAATTGCAGCGTTTGTCACCAGGATACACTTTGCAACATAATGCCCTTTCTTCTTATCAGGCACCTCTGGATCGCTGGTATAGTGTAGCTCCACAACAAAATGATGATTTTACATCCAAAATGTGGATTGACTATGCCTTTGTACATTCAGATCATGCACCTTTATGGTTGAGGTTATCCTTTCATGATATGCCAGATGATAGACTGCCTCAAAGGCGACATCTGATTGTCAATAATAGTATTTGCAGCATGTTGTTTTCAAGGCCATGGTTACTAAAGCATCTCACTCTTTGTCTTCTCAGAGCCACTTTGATATTGATAATGCATGGGATTCTTTTGTTTCCAAAATGCAAGTTGTAATTAGAGGTTATGGCAAGTCTTACATGAAGACACTGAGGGAAACTATTGCTCAAGCCAAATTGACTTGTCAAGACCTCACTAAACTCAGTCATCTTCGTCCATTGTCCTTGCATGAGCAAACAACACTATGTCAAGCTAGACATTGTCTTCAAATCAATGATCACATGAAATTGGCTAAATGGCAGACTAGAGTAAGACAAAGAGCTTTTAGAGATAAAGGCTGCTCTTCCAAACAATTTTTTAAAAGCTTGCATCAGAAGAGATTAAAAACAAACATTTGCAGGGTGCTTTTGCCTGATGGTTCATGGACTACATCACGGTCACAGCTTGCTTCTATTTGTGTATATCATTTCTCTTAGCAGTTTGGTTCTGGAGATCCTCCCTCGCAGCAGGTTTTGTTTGCAAGAAACTTACTTTTACAGCATGTTTTTCCACTACTTAAGCTTTGGAATTGGAGGAACCTTTTACTAAGAGTGAATTGTCAAATGCAATCAAATCCTGTGGTAGATGGAAATCTCCAGGATGGGATGGTCTTACAGTTGAGTTTTTTAAAGAATGTTGGCCTCTTTTAAAGCATACTTTGCTGCATATGGTGAACTCTGCTTGGCAAAATTAAAAAATGCCAAACACATGGAAGAGAGGTCTTGTTAAACTCCCTTCAAAAAAGCAAATTTGTGAATCTTTGGTTGATTGAAGACCTATCACGCTTATGCCAGTCATTTACAAAGTTACTACCAAAATGATTGTTGATCGGCTAAAAGGTTATTTACATGATGGGTTGCATCCTGCGCAATATGGTTTTGTTCCTCGTAGGCATATCACAGATAACATTGCTAATGCTTATGTTGGAATCGAATATGCCAAATATATGTAGCGTAGCAGGATGTTTTGCTATTGCAAGTTGATATTGCCAAAGCTTTTGATACTGTTAAGTGGGACTTTATTTCATCCACTATGCAGGCCTTAGGATTTGGCACAAAAATGCAGCAAGTTATCAATTGGCTATATCAAGATAGTAAAGCTGCCTGCATACTTTCAGGGGATATTTCTATAACCTGGACTCTTGGTCGTTCGGTTCGACAAAGATGTCCCCTCAGTGCTTTACTTTTTGCCATAGCTACTCATCCAATGCTTCAATATATGGACCACCTCTTGGACAGTGGTATGTTGCACGGATTGGAAATTCGGCAGCCGTAGCATGATCGCTCAAGCATACGCTGATGATTCTTTCTTTACCCCAAAAAATACTCGAAGCGATCTCTCCATGATTATGCAAGCTCTTTGTACATATGGTTCGGCTGCTGGTCTTTGTGTCAATTTTCAGAAATCAAAATTATTGCCGTTGCATGCTAAAGACTAGCATAGTCTTTTGTGACCTGGGGAAATTGTTCCAACTTCTCAATTGATTCGACATCTTGGCTATCCTCTAGGTTGGGGCCTCACTCGTTCTCAACAAACTGATTGGGTGCTCACAAAGTTGAGGGCGAAACTTGAATATTAGAAACTTGCAACTTAGCCATTACATATTCGTTTGCAAATAACGCAATCCATTTTGATAGCATACATACAATTCTATCTGCCTCTCATCATGTTCAATAAGGCAGATCTGGTTTCCTTTATGTCTGCTATCATGGAGATTTTCTGGTGTTCAAAAAATGGCAAGAAAAGTCTCAGATTACTCTCTATGCATCGTCTCTACTCTCCGAAGATGCACAGGGGTCTGAACGTACTCAATATTCAAATGCATATACTTGCTCACAGGGGGAAAATGATGTTGCAGTTTATGCAAGGGGATTAGCCTTGGGCTTTCATGATCCGCTCTCTTTTGTTGCATATTGATACTTCTACTTTTGGGCATTGGCAGCCTACACAGTGGGATTTCCTATTTGGCTCTATTCAAGGCAAGATCAGAGACTACCCTTTTGTCTCTCGTTTGCTTCTTGATTGGAAGCATATTTTATCCCACTTGGAATGGAATGGCAGAGATTCTTTGTCGGGAAATTCCTTGAGGGCTGAGAATATTTATTGGTCCAAAATATTCCACCCTCCTTTGGCTATACAAGAACCCAGGCGTTCTTATTTTCTATCTTTCAAAGGCATTTCTTTTGTGGTGGATGTACTTCAAGATGATGGCACTCTTTTATCTTTTTCTATGGCTGCTAGCAAATATGGTTTGGGAGCTCATTACTATCCTTTATGGCATCAAATTTCAGAAATGCTTCGACCGTTCTTGCCGGTACCTCGTTTGGAACTTCAGAATAGGCTTGAGGATTGGACTCTACATTCTTCTTCCTCTTCAGCCCGTCCTTTGAAGCTCTCACATATCACATTGCCTTCTCTGTATAAAGTGTTATTACTTCCGCCTTGGATTTCTAACAGAGCAAATTCTGTTTGGCATATGTATCGCCCACTAAAGCGGTGGATAAAGAGGCTGCGTCTCCTTTGGCATCATAAAGTTCCTCTTCGACAACAACTTTTCCTTTGGCGAGTCCTACTTGGCATTTTTCCATCTGGGCAGTTACTCGCGCATAGACATATTGCTCCGACAGCTTGCCACAGATGTCTACATTTTGCTGAATCTGTGCTTCACATCTTTTGGCAGTATCCACACACGTGAATTCCTCGCTCTCATCCGATAGGGGCTTCAAGCGAGATTTCCTACTGTTACTTTTGGCAGGTTCTTCTGGTTGTTTGGTTTTCATCCAGCTAGATAGGGTTTTGATTTATTTTTTGTTTGGGTGCGCTATTAGGCACTGTGGACTCCATGGATGGACAGAAATCATAGAGTTTTTGGTGACCCTACTTTTCCATCTTTTCTTTTTTTCAAACAATCTCTGCAACAATCGTTCTATGATTGCTTTCAGACTCATTTGATTGATCATGATGTATATACAGCTTATACTGAGATTTTCAGTTGAGTAGTAGTTACTCCACTTTTGAAGTAACTATGAATGTAATTATTTTACAGCAATAAAATATTTCTTCTCAGAAAAAAAAAAAGTGTGTGGTGTGGCTAAGCGTGGGGTGGCGATAGTAAAGAATAGGTAGGTGTGATCAGCTCCTAGAGGGAGTGGTGCTACGGTGAAGTCGGTTATGCATGAAGTGAAGGTAGGGGATCCCATGATGTAATCTACTACACTAGTGTCCCCCCCATGTGGGAAGCAAGTAAAACCACTTGAGGAGGGCCATAGGTCAAGCCCGTTGTAGATGATGAGATCATGCATCCTGCCAAGATCAAGGAGCACGTGTCCATATGGTGTAGCAGGCCCGTGTGGGTCCGATCAGGTCCTGGTCATACCTGCTCCATCTAGGTCCATGTCTGGTATCATGATAGAGTCGTCTCAGAAGTCCAGGAGTGGTGCCTAGTGCGTGCTCGTCTTGGCGTTGAAGTCCCCAACAAGGAGAACTTTCCCATGGGCTGAAAGGTCTAGGATATCTTGATGTAAGGGTGCATATGGCGATGTCTCACCCTCCTCTCGTGCCACTCTGGCGAAGTGGGATGTGTCTGGCGGGAAGTAGCTTATTGCTATGAAAAGGTCACGGGTGTCTATGTGTCGGATCCAGATCCACATGAATCTGGAGTGTGCATCCTTCCTCTCAATGGAGATGGCTCCTGTGAGGGAAGACTTGTACAATACTGCGACCCCGCCTAATCCTCAGACTCCTCCTGTATCCCTCGTCTCATCCCTAAAGGCTGACTCCCATGTGTAGCCACTGACTATCGGTAGTGGGCACTCTGGGCTCTGGTGTGTCTCCGTGTAAAAGACTATGTCTCGTCTTGTATAAGACTCCGAGAAGCTCACTGGGTCTGACCATAAGGTACCATTATAGTTCCAAATGGTGCAGGCTAGGGTCTCGGAAACCTGAGTCTCATAGGCCGCGTCCCCCTAGGAGGTATGGGTGGGAGCCCGACGGGTGCCGGTCAACAACCTACCATCTCGGACCACGGCCCATTTTTCCTCCTTGCGGGCAACATCCCGTTGCTGTAAAAGAACTCGTCGCTCCTCAATCTGTAGTGGTGTCAAATCCTCGTCCATGGACAAGGTGGGATGCTCTCATAGAGCGGCTCGGCATCGGAGTGTCGCTAGTCGAGCATGTGAATCTCTGAAGCAAATGACTAGAGGCTGCTCTCGGTTGGGGTCTCTCCCAACACGCCATGCTCCCTCTATGCCATGGTCGGGGGGGACCCCCATGGTGGTGGTCACAAAGGTGATCGCCTCCTTCATGGGCGTCATAGTGGTGCTGGTGCTGTCTTGCGTGATCCCTCTTATCCGGATGTTGAGGGCCTTCAAAGCCCTCTACTGTTGCTCCTATATGGCAGCTGAAACGGTTGCCTTTGCGGGCTCCAATTTCGCCATGTCCACCCATCTAGTCGTCTTTGCTATAGCCGACTGTATCGTGGCTATCTGTGCCTCCATCTCTGTGACTGGGGTCCCTCCAGGCGCTGCTCTGAGGGTCCCGATCTCCTCTCGAAGCTGTGATGTCGTGTCTGAGTCCCTGGTGCCCTGCTCGTGTATAATGCGGGCCTGCTCCTGGGTGTATCGGGCGTGCTCCTGGGTGTATCGGACGTGCTCCTGGGTGTAATGTGTCAGCTCTGCCTGATGGGACCGGATGCTGTGTATCTCAGCCAATAGGGAGTCCCAAGCATCTGGTGGGGGCCTAAGATGTCCTGGTCCAGGTGGGAAGTGGATCTCGAGAGGGGTTGGAATGAAGGTGGGCTGTTGAGGTTGTACTGAGGGTGGGGATAGCATGATCTGGGCGGGGGAGTGGTATGTAGGAGTAGCGAGGTCGGATGAGGTGATGAAGGGTGGTTGACTGAGAGGTAGAGGTGATACGAGGGGAAAGTACTGTGGAGCCATGGCCGGTGGGGCGAGTGGTGAGGCTACTAGAGAGGAGACCTATGATAATGATGCAGGAGAGGGGGAGGAGAGAGGTGGTGTAGATGAAGAGACGGATGATGGTGGTGAAATAGTGGTGGTAACCATAGAGGCCGAGGATGTGGTGAGCGGCATGGGCTTTGGGTGGGCCCCTTTCTTCTAGGCCGCGGTGCTGTCCACTGTCAAACCGCTCCGGTTGCTGCGTTTGTTGAAGTCCTCCAGACTGAGTTGCTTTTGTGTTTTCCCCTTGTCACCGTTCCCCTTCCCCATCTCCACGCGTATGTAAATTTGGACTGAAGGGTCTCCCGCCTAGTCTCCTGTCCCTTCATTGTGGGGGAGGCAGCAGCGGCAAAGAAGGGATTGCAGGAGGTCGGAGCTGCCCAATAAAATTTAAAAAAAAGAGGTCGGAGCTGCAAGCAGGGGGCAAAATAAAAATAAATAAATAAAAAGCTGGCGGGGGGGGGGGGCTGAGCGAGGGGTAGCGAGGAGGGAGCGAGGGGGTAGCGAGGGGGTAGCGGAGGGGTAGCGAGGGGGTAGCAGAGGGGGTTGCAGCGAGGGGGTAGCGAGGGGGTAGGGGAGGGGATTCAGCGAGGGGGTAGCAGAGGGATTCAGCGAGGGGGTAGCGAGGGGGTAGGAGCGAGGGGGTAGCAGTGAGGGGGTAGCGGGGGGGTAGCGGAGGGGGTAGCGAGAGAGAGAGAGAGAGAGAGAGAGAGAGAGAGAGAGAGAGAGAGAAATTAGGTCAAATTTCCACCATAGCACAACCTAACCCCAAAAAGGAAGAAGAAAAGCAGGAGGAGAAGGAAGAAAGAAACAACTACAACAGAAAGAAAAACAGGAGGAGAAGGAAGATAGAAAAATCCAAAGAGAACGTCTAGGACCACCTTTTAGGCACAGACATTGATGCATAGACAACGAAATTGTCTATCGTTTGCGCGATCCTGCCTTTGCCTTGATCAAAATCATCCTTGCGATATCAAATCATGGGATTTGAGGCTGCGCTGAATGAACAAACCAAGGAGGCAGGTTTATATTATTTTTTGTATAGTGCTGTACCCTTATAAGCTGCTCACAAGATTGTATGAAATCATGCGAGTTGAGGCTGCACTGAATGAACAAACCAAGGAGGCAGGTTTATATTATCTTTTGTATAGTGATTCACCCTTATAAGCTGCTCACAAGATTGTTATGACTGACTTGTCGGTTTGAGTAAGGGGGTGGTGATGAATGCTCTTTTTTAAATCGATTTCTCTGTTTGCTTAAATGGTGATGGAGCTGAGCACCTTACTAGCTAATCTGATAGCAAGTGTTGGGTAGCCTTGAGCATGATGTAGCTGATCCAGAGTCAAGCTGTCAGTGCAGCTTATCTGCCAGCTACTTCCACTGTCCATTAGAGGAGTGTCACAGGGATCCACAACCCATGGCATGCTGCCTACAGGCTGTAGTGCCATCAAATAATCGATTTCTCTGTTTGCTATAAATGGTAATGGAGCTGATTGCATTTAGCTAATCTGATAGCAAGTGTTGGGTAGCTTGAGCGTGGTATAGCTGCTCTAGAGTCAAGCTGTCAGTGCAGCTTATCTGCAAGGTAAGCCCACTGTCCACTACATTGGCTAGAGGAGTTTCATGGGGATCCACAACCCGCAACATACTGCCTATAGGCTGCAGTGGCTATCAAATATCGCTAGACAACCTTTGAAGACACCTCAGTTCAAAAAAGAAGAGTTGAATTCTGATCAAAGAGTCAATGCATTGACTTTTGGTCAACATTGACCAGACGACCAATTTGGTGTTAGAATTATAGATGTAATTCAGCAGTGACCAATGTAATTTAATAAGCTAGTTAGGGGCACTTTTCCCTCTTTAAGAGGTTTTTCCCCCTAACCGCAGTTAGTTCACTAACTATGGTTAGTGACTACTAAGGTTTTGTCACTAGGACAAAACCTTACCTCTTACTCTTTGAGTTGTACTCTTTACACTCTTCTATTTGCAACTGAACTCTCAAGCTTTCAGCTCTCCAGCTCACTCTCTCTTGCTCTCTCTCTCTCCCCAATCTCTCACATTTGGTATCAGAGCAGGCTGATCCTGCTCCCTACTCCTTCCTCGTTGATCTCTTGCCTCCAGCCCAAGCTCCTTGTGCCCGTACAGTTCGTGCACCTGCTGCTTCATCCTGCCGTCCGTACCTGCTTGAAGTTTGACCCGTACCTGCTACCTGCCGTACCGTACCCTGCCGTACTGCTCCTGCGTCGTCCGTACAAGCGAAGCAACGTACATTTGGCATCTCCATTCCGTATAGCAGACCTTCAGCCGTACAACAAGTCATTGTCCCTGCTTCTGTACAAGTTCTAATTCCGTACAGCATGCGTCTTCACCGTCTGGTTCTGTGTAACTGTCCGTACAATCTGTACTTTGTCATACATTTGCACGTGTGGCAGATCTGTACATGCTTTTCTGTACTCAATCGTACATTCGTACTTGGTCGACTGTACTCACCGTACCAGCAGACACTTGCAGTTCTTTGCTGTCATTTGGGTATTTTCAGGTTCACAGTTACTTGCGAAGCAAACATTGCAGACAGATCAGCAGATTTGGTCTGAAATTTGGGGCTTTTGTTCAGAAATTGCAAATTTGGGGCGCTTTTAGTGAATTTGCCCCTTCCTAATTAACGGAGAATCGGAGTGAGTAGGGAGTAGAGAGACTCACTGCACTCACAATAGTGGGGATAATCACAATGAGTGAGTGGTACCTCCCCAAGTACACACATATATATCTATTATGGATAAGGTAGTAACCCTTAAGTACATCTAAGTACAAATGTGTACATAGTGTACTTAAGTGTCCTACATTAAAGTACAACATGAAGTACTATTTACATAGGGTGGCCAGTGCCTTTACCCCAACAACCTCCCACTTAAAGGCAGTGTGCCCTCAAGGAGAGAAAGAATATTGGCCTCAACCAATACCCATAAGAGATCTGCAGTGTGCAAACCTCTCTGCAGCTAACCCTTTGGTTAACAGATCTGCCGGATTGTCATCTGTATGCACCTTAACAAGCTTAATTTGCTTGTTTTCAAGCACCTCCCTGATAAAGTGATATTTCACATCTATGTGCTTAGTCTTTGCATGAAAAACAGGATTACGTGCCAACTGTATGGCACTCTGACTGTCACAATGCAACAATGGAATCTCCAAGCATATAGCTTCCTTGCACGCCTCAGTGGCTGCAATATATTCAGCTTCTGTAGTAGACAAAGCAACGCATTGCTGCATTCTAGATACCCACGACACTGCACCTCCAGTGAAAGTGAAAACATAGCCGGTAGTAGACTTCCGGGTATCAGGGTGGCCGGCATAATCAGAGTCTGTATAACCCTGCACTTTGGCATCTTGACTGCCGAAACATATACACAAGTCCTGTGTACCCTTTAGGTATCTCATGACACCTTTCACTGCATTCCAATGCTTCTTGCCAGGTTTAGCCATGTATCTGCTAACCACTCCCACTGCAAACGCAATATCGGGCCTGGTTGCAACCATAGCATACATGAGACTGCCACAAGCTGATGCATACGGAATCTTTGACATCTCAGCTCTTTCAGCATCTGTCTGAGGGCTGTCCAAAGCACTGATTTTCACATAAGGAGGTAATGGAGTACCAATACTCTTCCCCCCCTCCATGTGAAATCTCTGCAAGACCTTGCCAATGTATTCCTTCTGAGATAAGTATAGCAACCGCTTTTCCCTATCCCGAAGTATGCGCATACCCAATATATGGTTTGCATCACCAAGATCCTTCATATCAAAGGTCTGGTGCAATCTTTTTTTCAAGGCATTCATCTCCTTATGAGATTTTCCAGCAATCAACATATCATCCACATACAAAATGAGGATAAGTAAACTGCCATCTGAAGCTTTCTTGGTATATAAGCAGTGATCAATGTCACTTCTCCTGTAACTTTGGGTTCGCATGAATGTATCAAACTTATGATACCATTCCCTAGGTGCCTGCTTTAGACCATAAAGACTTTTCTTCAGTTTGCATACAAGCTTCTCTTTGCCCTTCACTGTAAAACCCTCTGGCTGCTGCATAAAAATTTCCTCATGTAAATCACCATGAAGAAATGCTGTTTTGACATCCATTTGGACCAAATCCATATCTGCATGTGCAACCAATGCTAATACAGTTCTGAGTGTTGTCATCTTGACAACGGGAGAGAATATCTCCTCAAAGTCAACACCATATTCCTGCTTGAACCCTTTGGCAACCAGTCTGGCTTTATGCCTTGGCTTTTCACCAGGTGTGACTTTAAGTCGATAAACCCATTTGCATGGAAGTACCTTCTTACCTGTAGGCAAGGGTACCAATTCCCAAGTGCCATTTTTGTGAAGACTGTCCATTTCAGACTTCATAGCAAGATCCCATTGAACCTTGTCTGCCCTCTGCTTAGCCTCTCTGTAGCATGAAGGCTCTCCACAATCAGTGAGCATCAAATAATCAAAGCCGGGAATGAATCTGTCTGGTTGCCGTGATGGTCTAGTTGACCTTCTAACTTGATGTCCATCATCATCATGAGGTGGCTGTCCAGCCTGTTCATTACCCTGTTCTGGCTGCATTTGCATGTCAGGAAGATCATCTAACTGTGGTACATCCATTTGGATATCATGTGCCATGTCTGGCTGTCCATTTGGACCTACTGCAGCATCATTTAGTGGCTGATTATGCTGCTGTAATGGCTGATTTACAGCCCTCCTGTGTTGCCCATGATGCCTGTCATCATCAATAGTTACTTTTGAAGGTTCCTGCTGTACAACAGGCTCCTTGAACATGATGGTTTCATCAAACACGACATCATTGCTGCATACAAGTTTTCTGTTTGTGGGATCCCATAATCTGTAGCCCATCTCACCTTTGTCACCATATCCTAGGAAAATGCATTTTAGAGACTTTGGATCCAATTTAGTTCTGTCCTCTTTGCGTACATGCACATACACAACACAACCAAAGACCCGTAGATGTTTGTAAGACGGAGGCTTGCCCGTCCATGCTTGTTCAGGCACACCACCACATAGTCTCTTGTTTGGTGACCTGTTAATAAGGTGCACAGCTGTCTTTACAGCTTCAGCCCAAAATGTGTGGGGCAATGCAGCATGTGACAACATGGATCTGACTTTCTCTTGAATGGTCCTGAACATTTTTTCAGCTGTACCATTCTGTGGAGGATCATATGGTGCAGACAACACCCTTTGGATACCCTTTGCCTCACAGAATTCTTGAAATTCTTTGGACAAGTACTCTCCACCATTGTCAGATCGTAAGGCTTTCAGTTTTTTGCCTGTCTCATTTTCAACCAGTGCAACAAACTTAGTGAAAGCCTTGAACGTATCACTCTTCTTTCTGAGAGTGTAAACCCACACTTTGCGGGTGGCGTCATCTATGAATGACAGTATGTACTTTGAACCTCCTAAAGAGAGTGTAGGCATCTCACACACATCTGTATGTACTAGCTCCAAGAGCTGTAATTTCTGATTTGACCTTCTCTTATGAGGTATTTGTACTTGACGACCGTAGAGACAAAATTCACATTTCTGCAAATCTGAATATTTTAGACTCGGCAAGTAACCAAAATGAGCCAATTGCTCCATTCCCTTAATACTCATATGGCCAAGCCGGCTATGCCACAATGAAATCTTTGGCAGCTCGGTGGCATTTACATTAGAATGCGGACAATGTCCAGCATGAAGTGAGTACAAAGTATCAACCTTAGAACCCCTGGCAATAGCCATTGCCCCTTTGCTGATTTTCCATTTCTGATTACCAAAGGTGGTAAGATAACCATCATCATCCAACAACCCTGTGGAAATCAAGTTCTTCTTCACCTCAGGAACATGCCTGACCCCTTTAAGCATTAACTGCTGGCCATTTTCAAGAACAAGCCTGACATCACCTATACCAATGATAGAACATGCATGGTTATCACCAAGAAAGACAACTCCCTTCTGCCCTCCTGCATATCTGACAAACAGATCTCTGTAGGATGTCACATGAAAGGAAGCACCTGAATCTATAATCCAGGAAAACATATCTGATCCATCACCAGCATGAAGTGTATGAGCCTCCAGTGAAGAGGTGAAACATATCTCATGTCCACTGTCACTGTCACTAACATAAGTAACATTCAGCTCCTCTTTTTCTTTGCCCTTAGACTTGCCTTGAGCCTTGCCTTCTTTGGCTCTCTGGTCATTCTTCTTTTGAAAACACTTTTTCTCAATATGTCCCTTCTTGCCACAATAGTTGCATACAAGATCACTCTTAGAGCGGGACTTGCTCCTGTCTCTTTCTTTGTCTTTTCCACGTGTTTTGGACCTGCTGCGTGCATTCAAAGCATTTGACTTCCCAATAGCATTGTTCTTTCTGTTCATCTCTTCCTGTAGAAGAGCACTCTCCACATCTGCAAATACCAGAATGGTTTTTGAGTTGCTGGTAGAAGTCCTGAATGTGTCCCATGACTCAGGTAGAGAACATAGGATGAGTGTAGCTTTCAGCTCATCATCGAGCTTCAACCCCTGGTTGATCACCTGGCTGAATATGCTGTTAAACTCAATAATATGAGTGGACATAGCTGTCCCCTCCTTCATTTGAAGACCAACAAGCTTTTTTAGCCAGTAAGCTTTTCCCGTGGCACTTTTCTTGGCATAAGTATCCTCAAGACGTTGCCACATCTCCCACGCAGTAGGTTCATCCCTGATGCCTACAACCAGTGAATCAACAACTGTAAGCATAATGGTCGACCTGGCCAAGCCGTCCATCTTCTCCCACTGCTCATCAGTAATGTTGGAGGGCTTAACACCCTTCTCCTTTATAGGTTTGTACTGGTCCTTCTGCATCAACACATTGTAGCACTGTGTCCTCCATATGTCGTAATTTTTAGCTCCTTCGAGCTTCTTTATCTGGAACAAGGACGACACGTCGCTGCTGGAACTCATGGTAAAGTGATAAGAGTTTGTTCCTTGATGGAACTGCCTGACTCCCTGCGAGCACTAGTCACTCCAACAAAATTCTCCCGCAGCGGAAGTACGATCAAAAGTGAACTTTGTACTGTTTCAGTGGCACAAAACCAACTGAATATTGTTCTCCCACTTGCTGCAGAAACAGGACAGCAAGCTGATTTTACTGTTTTCAGTGGCGAAAATGCAATACAACTGCGTATAATCACTCTAGAAAAATTTCAGAACTGATATAATATTTTACAGCTGCAATATTTTGCTTTCTGATGGTCAAAATAGGTCAAAACAGGCTGTTTGACAGTCCCGGACTGTCAAAAAAATGTAATTTTCTGATTTTTGGATGAAATCCCTGATTTTAGACCTTCAAATGACCTCCAAATACACCAGTAACTTCCCCCCCAGCTGAATATACAGTCTAGAGTTGAAGTGGCTCAAAAGCCCTCTGAATCATAGCATCATAAGCACATAAAATGGCTGCATATCCCATGCATTAACACGGTAAGTGTCATCAACAACTGTTGCTCACAAGGCATTTGAATACATATCCATTTGGGTTGCATCCAACATAGCATACACTGTAAGTATCAAGCACAGATCTGCCCAATGCATATACTCAGTGCCAACATTGACATACAATCACTGGCCAAGTGATAAGACCTGTCTCGACACTGTTTGCGGCATAAGCAAGCCTCAATGCGAATATAAGCCCTGACACAAGTATCAATTAGCATAGAACTGCCCAATGCATACACTGAGTGCCATCACTGACATACAATCACTGGCCAAGTGATAAGACCTGTCTCGACACTGTTTGCGGCATAAGATAAGCCTCAGTGCGAGTAAAAGGCCCTGCCACAAGTAGAACACCTGCACCTGTATGTGTATATTCACAATACAAGGTACAAGGAAAAGAAAATGGCAGGAATGAAAGATGACAATGCAAGTAATACAGAGTACCTGGCTCAAATGCCAAATGAGCCACGGTTATGCCAGTGGGCTTCACACCGTTGTGTATGATACCTGTAGCTTACAAGCAGGGCCACAATCAAGAGAAGATGCTCGCATGAACAATCCTCAGCATCAGTAGATCAGCAGTAGCGACTCGGGCAGCACAAGCAGCAGGCTGGGGTGCTCCTGGAGAAGGTAGGACTGCTCCAGCACTTGCTACAGCAGCAGCTCTAGTACAAGCGGTAGCAGGGGAGCTCCAGAAAGAGGTCGGGGTGCTGCTACAGCAGGTCGTTTTGCTACAGGGGAGCTCCAGGAGCAGCTTGGGCAGCAAACAGCAGCTCGTTTTTGCTATGGGGAGCTCCAAGAGCAGCTCTGTGTCGAAGAAAATCAGCAGCAGCAGCTCCTGAGGGTGTGCTGAAATAGTGCGCAGCAGAAAATCAGCCCGCAGCAGCTCGTTTTTGCTCTGGGCAGACCCGGAATGGCCTGGAGCAGCTCTGGGTAGACCCGGAATGACCTGGAGCAGCTCGGAGCAGCTCCGTAGAGGTGCTCAGGTGAAAAACGACCTGCACAGGGTAGGCTTCCAGCTCTCTCAGCTCAGCAATGAACTCCCCCAGCACACGAACTAGCAGTAGCAGCTCGCGGGAAGAGAGAAGGGAGAAGCAGGAAGTCTCCTGCAGGGTATGGCTCTGATACCAGTTAACGGAGAATCGGAGTGAGTAGGGAGTAGAGAGACTCACTGCACTCACAATAGTGGGGATAATCACAATGAGTGAGTGGTACCTCCCCAAGTACACACATATATATCTATTATGGATAAGGTAGTAACCCTTAAGTACATCTAAGTACAAATGTGTACATAGTGTACTTAAGTGTCCTACATTAAAGTACAACATGAAGTACTATTTACATAGGGTGGCCAGTGCCTTTACCCCAACACTAATTGCAATTTCAAGCTCGAAATTGGGGCTTTTAGTTTTGCAGTACAATTTCTTGAAGAAATTTGGGGATTTTGTGATTACACTGCAATTTTGCAGTAAAATTTGGGGCTTTTGCAGACAGAGGGCAATTCTTGCAACATTTGGGGCTTTTGATCAATTTGCCCCTTTCTGGTTGCAATTTCGGGCCTATTTTGGGGCTTTTGTGTTGGGAGAGCAATTTCTGGAGTTTTCAGTTCATCCTGTCTTTCTTGAAGTGTTTTGCAGCACTTTTGGCAGATTCTGGAGAGTTTTTGATGCTTGGACAGATTTCTGACAGTGCAAGTATAGAAATCTAAATTGCATTTACAGCTAGTGCTTGGCTGTGTTTTTTGGGAGTTGTGCATTTCATTCCCAGTTAGGGAATTCAGTTTTGTATCTACTTAAATCTCTTTCTCAGATATGGCCCAGCAAAATCAGAATGACTTCCAGTTCGGTGGTCTTTCACAGGAAGACAAGTTGGATGGTACCAACTACTCCCTCTGGAGTTTTATGGTACGCAATATTCTGATTTCTCGCAATTTATGGGATTATGTGAATGGGGGTGAGATCCGACCAGCAAGTATGGCACCTAATACCCCTCCTCAGCAAGGAGGTGGAAGAGGTTGTGCCCAGGGTGCAGCTGCAGAACAAGTTGTTGGTGCAGCTATAGCCACTACTCCAGAGCAGAAGAGATGGGATTCACGGGATGCCTTAGCTTTTTCATGCATCTTTCTTTCAGTAAAAAGATTTATTATTCTGCATATCCGGTCGTGTAAGACCTCGAAGGCAGCGTGGGATATTTTAGAAAGCATGTATGCAGCCCGGAATGATGCAAGGGTATCTTTCTTGAAAAGAGAGTTAAGTAATACACATATGGAAGAGGGTGACTCCATGTCAATCCACCTCACAAAGCTACAGGATCTCAGAGAGCAATTATTAAACATAGATGAGATTATTCCTGATTCAGAGATGATTACTACCACTCTGAATTCTCTTCTTGAGTCTTATCTCAGCTTTCATACCTCGCTGAACTTATCATTGAGGGGGGGTGCAAATCCTCTCACTTTTCATGAGTTGATAGGACTTCTGCTTCAGGAACAGCAGACCAGGAAAAACTTGGCTTCACGTGCAGGTGAACAAGCTATGCTCTCAAAGTTTAAATCAAAAACAAAGGGACAGGCAAAGACATCAGTAAATCAGCCTTCCAGTGGGTCAGGACAGCCTTTACAAAAGGCTAAAAATGATGCAAGTAAGCCCAAGAAGAAGGGTTTTTGTCACTACTGCAAAAACCCAGGTCATCACATTGCAGAATGCAGGAAAAGGCTTGCAAAAGAGAAGAAAAACAGCTCCAACATGGCTGTTTCAGATTCAGCTCCTCATGCATCTGACAGTGGGGATGCTGCAGCCAACTTTGTTGGACAGGATTATGCCTTTTTATCTTGCATTTCAGATTCTAGGCTGGCTGCTCCAGATGCTCGGGATAGTACAGCCACTTGTAATGATGATACATATGCATTTTTGACTTGCAGTTATGACTCTTCTACGGATGCATCTGCTTTCAGTGTCAATGAAACACTGAACACTTGGTATTTTGACAGCGGTGCATCCAAGCACATCACTTCTAGGAAGTGTCTGTTTACTTCCTTGCATCCACCTCCCGTTGGTAAGAAAGTCACTTGTGCAATTAACTCATCATATTCAGTACGTGGCACAGGAGATGTTGAGCTTACTGCCATTGATGGCTCAATTTTCAGACTTCAGATGTCTTATATGTGCCTGGTATCACCAAAAATTTTCTTTCAGTGTCCACTCTTAACAGAGCTGGATTTCAGGTCATCTTTGAGGATGACAAATGTGTTGTCCGAGACAGGGAAGATGATTATGCCTTAAGATTATCTGGTACTCTGCTGCGTGGGCTTTTTCAGCTTGATCTTTTTGAGAAAAGAGCAGCCCATGCTCTTGCAGTTTCTACCCCTACTGCTGCCATGCAGAATGCAGAATTATGGCATGCCCGATATGGCCACATGCATTACAACAGCTTGATGACACTTCAGAAGCATTCTATGGTTGATGCATTGCCACCTCTTGAGATACCTCCTCCACATGCCTGTGAAGGGTGCATTTTAGGCAAGATGCATAGATTCCCCTTCAAAAAGGATGGTTCAGTTAAAGCTGTCCGCAAATTACAGCTTATACACAGTGATGTCTGTGGTCCCATGAGGACTCCATCATTGGGTGGTCATCTCTACTTTGTTACCTTTATTGATGATTACTCCAATTTCACTTGGGTCTTTGGGCTGAAGCGCAAATCAGAAGTGTTCATGGTGTTTAAACACTTTTCAGCCATGGTTGAAAATGAAACCGGACTCAAGATATAGACATTGCGCACAGATAGAGGTGGGGAATACTTGTTTGCAGATTTTGCTGCTTTTCTGAAAGGCAAGGGTATTGTGCATCAGCTCACAGTGAGGCTGACCCCTCAGCGAAATGGCAAAGCTGAGAGGAAAAATAGAACTCTCATGGAGATGGACAGATGTATGCTGAAAAGCAAACACATGCCTCACAAATTCTGGCTTGAGGGTCTGATGTGTGCCAATTACATTTTGAATCGGGCTCCCACTAAGGCTTTAAAAACAAACGCAGACCAACTTTGACATGTCAGATTTGGGACTGCTTCACTTTTATTTGGGGATCCAGTTCTCTCATGAGGCACGTGGCACTGTTATGTCTCAGTTCAAGTATGTGCAGAAACTCTTGGACAGATTTAACATGCATGATTGTAAGCCCATAGCCACTCCCATGGAGCCGGGGCTGAAACTCACAATGCATGATGCAGGAGAATTAGTTGATGCCACACTTTACAGTCAGGCTGTTGGATGCCTCATATATCTCTGCAACACTAGACCTGATATTTAGTTTGCAGTATCTCAGGTGAGCAGGTACATGCACAGCCCAAAAACTATGCATTGGTAGGCAATTAAGCGCATCTTCCGTTATTTGCAGGGCACAAAGTCTTTTGGCTTGCTATTTCCCAGGGGGGGTGACTTGCAGATGCATGCCTACAGTGATTCAGATTGGGCTGGTGATTATGACACTAGGCAGTCCACTAGTGGCAATTGTTTCTTTTTGGGTAAATCTTGCATTTCCTGGCTAAGCAAGAAACAATCTACAGTGGCTACCTCATCACGTGAAGCTGAGTACAGGGCAACTTTCACAGCAACAGTTGAATGTGTCTGGCTGCGACGTCTATTTGCTGATCTTCATGTGTCTTTGGAGGGTCCTTCTCCAATTCTCACTGATAGTCAGAGTGCCATTGCAGTGGCAAAGAATCCAGTGTTTCATGCTCGCACGAAGCACATTGAGGTTCACTATCACTACGTCAGAGAGAAGTTGCACGCAGGAGAGATCAATATGATCTTTGTGTCCACACATGACAACGTTGCAGATATTTTCACCAAAGCACTACCACGTGAAAAGTTTGAGGCATTTCGCAATGCCCTGAACTTATATCCGTTTGGTGATTGATCAGCCTTGTACATGACATTGGCACTGCAAGGGGGTGTTAGAATTATAGATATAATTCAGCAGTGACCAATGTAATTTAATAAGCTAGTTAGGGGCACTTTTCCCTCTTTAAGAGGTTTTTTCCCCTAACCGCAGTTAGTTCACTAACTATGGTTAGTGACTACTAAGGTTTTGTCACTAGGACAAAACCTTATCTCTTACTCTTTGAGTTGTACTCTTTACACTCTTCTATTTGCAACTCAGCTCTCAAGTTTTCAGCTCTCCAGCTCACTCTCTCTTGCTCTCTCTCTCTCCCCAATCTCTCACATTTGGGGCTTACAATACTCAGTAGGAACCTCAGGGATCAACAACAGATCAGGCCCAGACCAGGGAGCAACAGATCTTCCTACAAGTTCATGTACAGGTCCCGGTTCAGCTCTAGACAGAAGCAGCAGGGGTCTGCATCAGAGCAATGTTCTTTCTATCCTTTTTGTAGGGAGGGTTGTTCCCTCCAGACAATATCTATTCTTTGAGTTGTATTCAGCCCTTTTGGGCAGACAGATATTCAGCCTCTTTGGAGGTCCAGTATATTCCTGCCTCAGACTCTCACACTCATTCAAGAGTTCCACTTGTGTTTTGAGTGCATTATTCTCTCAGTCCAAGTAGTAGTGAGCATGAGAGAGAGTGAGTAGGTCTTCTCCCTGTTACATTGGTATTAGAGCTTCATTTCTTTCTTGAGATAGGGAGGTGCAGTTCAAGGACAGCCCACTGTTTTATGGTACATACAAGTTCCAAAAGACACCATGAGTACTAGTGGCACGTCCAACACTGGTGGGGAGGCAGGATCTCATCACCACAACAAAACCCCACCATAGAGGCCTTGATGACAGTTTCTGCTATGGTGGCCATGATGTAGACCATGATGCACATGGAGTAACAACAATCAGAGAGTCTCATTACCTGCATGGTGAAGCTCTAGGAGATGCTGGCTGATTGTGAGCAGGCCACCAGAGAGCACGAGAGAACAACTCAGGAGGCAAAAGAAGAGCGTGATCACGAGGATCAAGAAGCTTGGAAGCTTAGAGTGCGCACCGCTTGGGAGGAGAAGGAACAATGGGACCGGCATCTTCTCATTTCTCTACTCTGCCCATTGGGAGATGAAGGAAGGGGGAGAGTCCAACAACCTGTCAAAGCTTCTTTTCTCGAGAAGCTCAAGTTTCTTTGGTATGATGGTAAGACCAAACTTTTAGTGTTGATTTTGTGGCTCAATTAATTTGAAAGCTATTTTTCAGTTGCGCCTATGAAGGACAACGAGAGGTGTATCCTCGCATCAATGCACCTCAAACGAGACGAAGTCACTTGGTGGCAGATGTGGCAGAAGAACCACTATGATGCAGATGAGGCGACCCCTCATTATGGGTGGGCAGAGTTTGTGAAAGATAGAAAAACACAATTCCTGCCACCTCAGTACCTGGACCGCCGAGGGGAGACAAAGATTGTGAATCATTGTGCCAATAAGTTTACTTAGGTGTCCATACAATTGCAGCTGGACGAAAGGTCATACAAACATCGAGTGGTATGCTTGTAGTTTCAGGCCATGGGATTATGAGAGCGCATATGATCTTGCTCACAATTTCGAGCTCGTGCACAAGGGTCAAGGATCCAAGCAGGTCAAAAGTAAGAAGTCCCAGGACTCCACGCTAGGTGATGGTTGGAATGGGCAGTAGAAGAAGAGCTGGATGACGAAGGACAGCAACAACTATGGCAGGTACTTGGATGCAGCGACATGAGCGACCTATGCTAAGGAGAACCGGTGCTTCCACTGTCATGTGCAAGGCCACAAGAAACAAGATTGCCCGCACTTCTAGAAGCAAGCAGAAGGAGCCACGTGAGGTGGTTCATCCACATCTTCAACTCCTACAAGAATAACATCAGTGGTCATCAAGGAGCTTGAAGATTAGTAAAAGGTGGTTCATCCACATCTTTAACTCCTACAAGAATAACATTAGTGGTCATTAAGGAGCTTGAAGATTTGTAGAAGGGGAAGCCTAATAAGTTTTCCACAATATTCTAGTTTTATGGACAGATTGGTGGTTAGAAGGTCCTCATCCTGGCAAATTCAGGGAGCTCCGAGGATGTCATTTCCACAAAGTAGCTAAGCAGGCCCATTTGACTCTTATGCCGATGGCTACCATTGCCTTAAGTGGTGCATTTCCAGGAAAAAGCAGATGGACAGCAATATGGAAGTCACCACAGCTACTCTGAAGATCTCAGGGTGGGTAGACAGTCGTCACACCTACTCAGGTAGCAGATATCATGTTGAGGACATGATGGTGGCAACAATTTGAAGTTCAACCTGATTATCAAAACCAAGGATTGGATATCAAGATCCCAGGCTATGGGTCCAAGGTTATCTCTTGGCTTAGGGATATTCTGCCTTGACCTTTGATTTTAGTAGTTCAATGGGATCAAGTCAGGACCCCCATGCATGAACCAAGTATTCAATTGCTTTAGATCAGGATTCAAGAGCCAGGTAAACCACAATCAGACACCTTTTACCATATTGGGAGGCTTTTTCATACCCCAGTGCTAATTTCCATAGAAGGGGATGTCATGGGCATGTCGCCTACAGGCTGTAGTGCCATCAAATATCACTAGATAGCCTCAAAAGACACCACAGGTTTAAAAGCACAGAGTTGACTGCATTGACTTTTGGTCTTTTGATCAACCTGGTCAACGTTTGTTGTTGACTAGCCCACCAGGTCAACAATCGGCATTGACCAGCCGACCAAGGGTCGGTCAGCTTACCCTAAAAGCCTATATAAGGCAGCCCCATCGGCCTCATTCTTCATCCACTTCTGTAGGTTTTGTGGCTTCAGTTCTCAGTAACAACCTCAGGGATCAACAACAGATTAGGCCTAGACTAGGGAGTAGCAGATCTACTCCAGCCTTGGCACATACTTTTTTTTTTGTAAAACCGAGATACTTATATTATGAAACATTCATTTACATCCAGGCAGTGCTCAAAATAGAGCACATACAAGTTCATATACACTGGTTTAGCTCTGGACAGCAGCAGCAGGGGTATGCATTAGAGCACCCCCTTTATTCCTTCAATTCTCAGGTTTCCTCAGCCCGGTTCAATAGCAGACAGGGAGTGTCCCATAGCAGTCCTCAGATCCAGCTCTACGGTGAGGGTTATTGATACCCTCTATACAGTATTCTTTCTGTCCCTTTGCAGTGAGGGTTATTCCCTCCATACAGTATCGATTCTTTCTGTTGTATTCAGCCCTATTGGACAGACAGATATTCAGTTATTTATTCCCTCTTCAGAGGTCCATTATATTCTTTCCTCAGACTCTCACAGTATTTTGAGTGCATTATTCTCTCAATCCAAGTAGTAGTGAGCAGGAGAGAGAGTTAGTAGGCTTTCTCCTTGTTACAAGGTGGGGTTTGGCCAACCAATGTAGGTCACATGCACAATGGGTCACCACCTGAAGAGGTATATGGAAAACAAAGAGCAGGTTTACTCAACAAATAGCACACCTCTTAGAACTGTCTTTGTAAAAAGTCCTACATATTTATGGACTACATTTATGGATTATTTATCGATAATTCAACTTCAACATATCCGCATATGTTTGTAGACCACAAGTGTGAGTTTCTTTACTCTCTGGGCCCTTCACTCAAATGATTATACTTGTCGCTCGTTGTTGTTAGCTAATGTCATGGCTGCATCGTTTTATAAATTTTTGTTGCCTTGTCCTTGGGTTTTTGTTCATGCAAATTGCATCTGGTCCATGACACATACTTTTTGGTGGTGGAGGAAAAGATTGCAGCAAATTTGGGTTTGCAAACCCCCCCTTTGTCAATAAATTTTATTGTGGTGAGTTTACTTGGGGTTCTTGCATTTGGATAGATCTTGGCTCACCGGCACTATGTCAAGGTCTTTGTAATGTCAATAAGTGGAGACTTTTTTGGCACTATGTACATAGAATGCACCCCGATGTAATTTCTTTACAGGAACACAACCAACACTTCTTGGCTGGCCAGCAAGGCCACTTTGCTGGTTATGACATATTTTATGCTAGTACAATGCACTTTTCGGGGGTATGCATGCTGGTGAAACATGATATGCAGCCCACGCTTGCTTACAATGACCCTCAGGGTCGCTGGATGGTGATCAGATGCATCTATCATGCTGATCTTTATGAAATAGCATCTGTCTATGCCTCTCAAACTTCTGCGACAAGAGCTCGAATGTAGGCCTCCCTCAACAATATCCATGGCTGTCTAATGCCTTTTTGTGTGGAGACTTTAATAACTCGCCTGCCATCCAAGACAACACCACTCATCGTTCTCACATGATCCCCACTGAGCTTCGACATTGGGAGGATATGCTTTCTTTCTTGCATGCAGAAGATTTATGGCTCTCAACAAGGGATAGAGATATGGGCTATATATACCATCACAATGCCTTTACTCATTACTGGGCTCGACTTGACAGATGGTATTTGTTGCATGCTCAGCAGTATGCTAGTTTCACATGTGCGCTATGGGTTGATCATTCCCTCTTGCTATCTGATCACTTTCCAGTATGCTTGACATTATCTATAGCACATTTGACAGATGATATGCCTTTTTTTGGTCGTCGCCTACTCCATGTTAATAGTGCTTATTTGCTTCATCAACAATTTCAGAACATGGTGAAAGTGGCTGTCCGTCCCCTCCTCTTACATGCTCAGGAGGACATGGATTTCGCTTGGATCAGTTTTGCCCATCGTTTGCAGGCTGTTATTCAAGATTATGGACGGAATTACATGGGAAACCTCAGGCTTAAGCTGAAATGGGCTCAATCTCACAAGCAACAAATGGATGTAATCAGCTCTTATAGGCAGCTCACCTCCTCTGAACAGGATTCTTGTGCTTATGCCGTTCATATCATCCATCAAAATGATCTTCGCAAATTAAAGAAGTGGCAAATCCGAGCTCGCATAAAACCCCTTTTGGATAAGGGTTGCTCCTCCAAAGCCTTCTTTAAAAGCCTGCATGCGGATAGGCGAAAGGAGGATATTTGCAGGATCAAGCAAGATGATGGCACCTGGACCACCTCCAAATCAGAATTGGAATCGCAATGCTCTAGTCATTTCCAGCATCTCTTTTCTCCTCAGCCTGATCATTCAATGCAAGTGAATGCAGCTAGGTCTCAATTTCTTATGCATGTTCAGCCTATATTGTCTCCGGAATAGGCTCATGCATTGGAGCAGCCCTTTATGCTTAATGAACTGGATGATGCTTTGAGTCATTTACGTAAAGGCAGCTCTCCTGGTTGGGATGGATTGACTGTTGGGTTTTTCCGTGCATTTTGGGGTGAACTCAAGAACACTCTGCTTCTTATGATCAATCATGCTTGGGCAGAACAATCTCTTCCTCCTTCTTGGAAACATGACCTTGTCAAATTGATCCCCAAAAAAAGGTTGTGTGAGACAATGATTGGCGGCCCATATCTCTTATGCCAGTCATTTATAAACTCATTGCCAAAATGATTGTCCTCAGGGTTCGATTTATCTTGCAAGCAGGACTTCATCCCAGGCAGTATGGGTTTGTTCCCAGAAGACAGATTACTGACAATATCTCCAATGCTTTGCTTGCAATTGAGTACGCCAAATATTCTAAACAAGATGTTCTCATTCTGCAAGTGGACATTGCGAAAGCATTTGATACTGTCCATTGGGATTTTATTTCTCAGACTATGCATAAATTGGGATTTGGCCCTCGGCTGGTCCATATTATTTACTGGTTCTATTCTCATGCCACCGCGCGTAGACTTTCAAGACGACTTCCTTGCTCAACATTGGACCCATCACTAGCTCTTCTGTGAGACGAACTCGTATAGCAACAGGATCTTTGTGGTAATCAAGACAGCCTTGTTCATAAAAAATCTAGCCTTTAGGATTAAAACTTGTGTATGATGGCATGAAGTCGCACCATCTATGATACTTCTTCTTCCCTGAGAAGCGATGCCACAAATCCCTCTAGATCGAGTCTTTGATTGAACATGGACTATGACCCGCTCAGTGAGACAGGGTTGCCCTCTTAGTTCGCTATGGTATGCCATTGCTACTCATCCGTTATTGTTGCATATGGACCATCTTGCAGATACAAGGCAGCTTCATGGCTTGCAAATTCCAGGGGCACAGCCATTTCTTGCACAGGCATATGCTGATGATTCATATTTCATGCCCAAGAATTCTCAAAATGATCTCTCTCATTTGATGCATACTCTGAATGATTTTGGCATAGCTGCTGGACTGCATATTAACTTTCAGAAATCAAATCTTCTAGCATTGAAAGAAGCTGATTGGCATGCACTTCTCTGGCCAGGCCACATTATCTCTTCCCATACCATTGTGACACCTTATCTCCCGCTACCTATTCACTTTCAATGCACAATCTGGCCTCCTCGATGGTCTACAGATTTCTTCTTCCACCGCCATGGATTGATAAGCATGCCAACACTCTTTGGAATTTGGATAGGCCTTTATCTTGGTGGCAATCACAACTCAAGAAAATTTGGAAATCTAAATTGCCATTGAAAACAAAGGCTTTTCTTATGGAGATGTATAGTGGGAGCATTTTCCATTGGGGTGAAATTGGCAGCACGTCGCATTGCTTCCCCTTCCTGCCCCTGTTGCTCTCATCACCGTGAGACAGTTCCCCATTTGTTATGGTCTTGCCCGCAATCTCAGATATTGATCACTCATGTCTCTCATTTGCTGCGGCTTCGGTTTCCCTCTATCAGATTCGGGAAACTCTTCTCGATGTTTGGATGCTCCTCATCTCAGATGTCTCCATTCCTCCTTTTCTTTCACTGGGCTCGTTTTTGGGTACTATGGACTATTTGGACACAGAGATTGCATTCTAGGATGGGACAACAGTTTCCTCATGCATATGCTTTCTTCAGAATGTCACTCAAGCAATCTTTATATGATAGTTATGCTGCGAGGGACTTGGATGCTACCAGCCTTGAAGTGTTTTGTGATTGTTTTTGAGTTCTTCCATTAGGCTCTCTTTTGGAGTCTAATGTCATGTACATTGATTTCATGTTAATAATATAGTTACTGGTTTCACAAAAAAAAAAAAAAAAGTGTGTTGCCTACTATCATAGTACTACTAACATCATGGTTTAGCATCCCAAGGCAATGTAAAAATTCTTCAATCTTTCGTAAAATGAACAAGGATTGTCGAATTCATAACATCCATTCTCTAAAAAGTATATATCCAACCACGTAAAAAGGTTTAAAAGGTTAGTGGACCCATTCCAAAGTGGTACATTCCTATTAACTATCTAGTACATCAAAATAGTGATGTACAACAAAACAAGTAAATATGCTGTAGTTTTCATCCTGCCAAACTATCTATCCTACTATATTATTGGATCAAGTTTCAATATTTAAGTAAACCAAATGCAACCATAAACGATTGCCCTTTTTAATAATCACTAGTGGGAGTAACGTCTTCCTTCCCATTTGAAGATTCATAATTCTTTTCATGTTAGTTTGCTAAAGCATTATGAGGGACCTATACCCATATCTTTTGATGATGAGGTTTCATCAGAAATTGTTGATGAGGATGAGGTTGTCATATCCAAACAAATCCTTTTCATCAAGATAAGCATATACAAAGAGGATGGTTTGAGCACAAATATCTTCCGAAATTTCAGAACTACCCTATATCATTACAAAGTGGGTAGATTGATAGCCGATGAGGGTCTCAACATCAGCGTTTGTGGGATCCCATGCACTGAGGCTACACCAATGACAAATGCACCAATGACATGCGACGGCCTTCGTGGCCACTACACTGGGTGTAGCTGATGCACATGATCGAGAGGATGTGGTGGGTGGGGAGAGACCCCAACCGAGAGCAGCCCTTGATCATACGGTTCCATGAAGGCAGGACTTTCGGCCTGTAGGAGGGTGAGGTCCTCATCCATGGAGATTGCTGGCTGATCTTGCAGGACTGACCTACCTACTGAATTTTTTATTAAACTGAGCTTGTACAGAGATCATTGCTTTATGGATCTCAGAGGAGGGGGATGACCATCCGACACAAGATCGTGCTCTTACTGTCTGTCTCCAACATCTAGAGGATGATGGAGATCATGATTTTGCTTTCTAAGCATGATATATTTGGGTACTCTACCCTGGGGGTGTTTCCAAAAAATGAATGTAATAAATCATGTGTGTGTAATCAATAAAGGTACTCTGCCTTGGACAGCCCTCCTAAAATGATGTATTTCTTTTCTGTTTTCATGTTTCTCATTAGTCTTTGGAGCCAGGCTGGGATGTACTGTGGGAGCCATATGTTTTTGGCTTTGATAGGTCTATTCGTTGGTGCATTGGTCTCCTAGATCTTGAGTTGATCATGCATCCATGCATGATGAGCCTCTGAGACATGCTAGATGAGATTTCTATGTTATGCTCACTAGCCTCTGAGCCGATGCATTGGTCTCCTAGACCTCTGAGTTGATCATGCATCCATGCATGATGAGACTCTGAGTCATGCTAGATGAGATTTCTATGTTATGCTCACTAGCCTCTGAGCCATGCTCACTTGCCTCTGAGATTGTGTGGGAACCATGTCTAGTTCTAGACCGGCATGCACAGTTTTGATGACCATCATGTTCTGTTCTTGGTTCCATTCCAGTAGTCCCTCACCTTTCCTCCACGGGGGGGGGGTGTTAGGAAATGGAGTCAATTTGAGTGACTTTTAGTGTGTTTCTATTGAGTTCTAGTGTAGTACTATACTACTTTATATCCTAGAGTGCCACGTGTCATGGGACTTATCCCATATACATTTGACACTTAGAGTATGTGTGCCTATCCTATAAAGGCATTGTACTTTCTCATGTCAAAAAAATCAAGCCTCAAGCCTTTCTTGATCATGTAAGTACTTTGCTTGGTTGTACATTTCTTTCTAGCATTCTTTCATTTCCATTATGTTTGCCTAGTCTTGCTTTTCTACTTTCCTTTCCATTCCATGTCTTGCATCTTCATTTTCAGCTATCTAGCACTCATTATTGAACTCGAAGTGTTGATTTTCTCTCACCCTTTTTTGTCTCTAGTGTTCCTTTTCCTTTAACTAGTCATCTCGATGAAATGATACCTCCACCTTGATTAACTAATGCATTTTGTCTTGCAGGATGTTTATAGGATTGGGACCCTGTTAGAGCTTATGAGAGAGCTTGCATTTACATTTGCTAATGATGGAAGACGTGTAAAGGTCAGTGATTATTTGTAACTTTGTGGTTTATGATTGTTCCTGAATTAAGAAAGTAACACCAAGTTGAGTAAGTAGATAATATTAGTGCAACTTAATAGCGCTTAGCCCTGGTATGTGCCTTGAATGTCGATCAAGATACAATGACACCTCGACTAAGCCATGAGAGGAGGCAAACCAGATATTTTATCATTAATAAAATGCTTCTCTGTGTTTTGCAGCTCTCCCATGAGGGAACTTAGTGAGAAAGTCGTATGGTTATGCATTTTTGAAACATTACTTATCTCCAAACACTTATGGAGTTGCTTTTATTGCTAAATAGACTACTAGCAGTTTTGGACTGGCAATGTTTTTCTTAAATCCATATAAGATTTTGTTTGAAGATACTATTTTGAAGCTGATTCAGTAACTCATGATATTACAACCTTCCCTTAACGAGACTTGTCACGATTTTCTCATGGGATATATATTCTTGGAAATTTACTTCATTACACTTGTGAGACTTCTTGTACTGCAAAACAGACTACTAGCCTTTTAAGACTAGCAGGCCTTTTCTAATTCCTTCTAGGAACTACTTCAAGATATATATATATATATATATATATATAGGACAAATATACATCATGATCAAAGACACGAGATTGCAAGCAATCAAAAAGCAATTGCTGCAAAGAGCATCTGAAGAAAGAGAAAGTGAAAAAAACAGGATCACCAAAGACCCTATGATTACGATCCTTCCAGAGAGTCAAGAGTGCCCAGTACCGAACCCAAACAAAAAAGAAATCAAACTCTCATATATATACACACACACACACATACATATATATACACTTTTTTTTTGGGTGAAATCTTTGATTGATTATATTATATGAGTAGCAACCTCAAAAAAAGGTGCTACAATTACATCAACTGAAAATTTCAGTATATGCCAAAAAGACCTCATGATCTATGCAGAGGGTTTGCAAGCAATCAAAGAAACATTGCTACAGAGAACGCCTAAAAAAGCCAAACAGAGAGAAAGTAGGATTACCAAAGACTTTACAATTTCTATATGTCCATAAAGTCCATAGTGCCTAGTAGCGAACCCAAACGAAGAAAAGATGAAACTCCGGTCTGGATGGATGAAACCCAAATAGACAAAAGAACTTCCCAAACGGAACAGATGGGAATCTCGCTCGCAGGCGCTTTGCTCTGGAGACGGCTACCATCGGCGACAGAGAAGAAATGAATCGAGGAGTCCGAGAAAAGGCGTGCAACCACCAAAGGAATGCCGCGGGGTGTGAACTGCCCTAGCCACCTCTCATCTCCTGGGAGGAGCTGTCTGGTGATCCTGTGAATCCTCCAACCTGCAGGAATGGCAGCATCAATCTCCGCTCGCCGAGCCAGGATCCCACGTGCCGTACCTATTGATGCTGCCAGCTCGTCTAGGCCCAACTGGATAAAGACGTCCCTCCAAACTTGGAGCGAGCGCGCAGGCCCACGCGCCCAAAGCGCCCAGGGGATATGTGATCTTTCTCCAAGCTGGCGACCTGTATCATGTGTCACCTGGCTGCTCCAAATCAGGGGCTGTCTGTCTATCTCCTCTCGGCAGCTGGGGGGAACCTTGTAGAGGCTGTGCCGCAGCTTCCTCTAGACCGAGAAGAGGTTGCGGAGGAAGGGGGAGCGGGGCTGAGTCAGTGGGGCTGAAGTGAAAATCCACCGGATAGAAGGCTGCCAATCACCCCCTCTCTGGGGGATACACGCGCTGAGACCATGCTGAAGCAAGAGCTTCCACGTCTGCCCTCTTGGGGTCAGGCCGGGGATGACTAACTTGCCAAGTAATGCCTGACTCTAAAGTTCTGGATCTATGATGCCAAGACCGCCCTCTGTTTGGGGGAGAATGACCGTCTGCTAGGCGACCCGGGCTTTGGTGGTGCCGGAACCGTCTGAGCCAAACCACAGAAAGTTCCGCACCAGTCTCCTCAGTTGGGCTACGCACAATCTCGAGAAGCCGTGCTCCAGAAGGCTAGCTTCCGTCATATGGAAGCTAGGACCGGTAGGAACTGTTGAGCCGGGGTGGTATCCAGTCCTACGTGGAATCCCAGGTAACGTGTCGTCTGTCCACTAGGGATCCAGCGAAACCCCAGGAAAATACCCCACTGTGAGCTGGCTCCCGGATCCGTAAGAAAACCAACTGACTTATGCCAGTTGATTTTCGCCCCAGCAGCTAGGCAGAAAACCTCTAGAGATAGTCTCACTCGCTCCAGTGACTCAATATCATCCTGCACATACAGGGCCATGTCGTCTGCATACTCGGAGTCCAGAAGTTCTGCATCGTCCCTGATAGGGAGGCGCATCCCTCGAAGACGTGTGGTACGGGCTCGTAGGAAGTGAGTCATGGCCTCCGCAAAAAAGAGGAAGAGGTAGGGTGCAAGCGGGCAGCCTTGGCGGAGGTCTGTGCTAGCTTCAGGGCCGCAGAAGGAGGGGGGGTCCCCACGAGATCATGCTTGAGGGAGAGGGGAGAGCTGAAACCAAAGGTGCCGGGGGGGGTCCCGGAGGGGGGGGAGGTAGGGGAACCGAGGAGAAGAGGGGAGGAGGAGGGGGGGGGGTGGGGTGAAGGATGGGTGTCCTGCATGAGCCAACCAAAGTGCGCCCCCAAGTCCTTGATGATTGGGCGAAGCTCTGTTGCGAGGCCTGGGAAGATGAGGGTAACTGGATGGCGGGGGATGCGGAAGCGGGCATCGAAGTCCGCTACACTGAAACCCCTACACCATGGGACCGTAAGGATGATCTTCCCACCCACAGAGGTAGGGGACCGTCTGACCATATCGCTCGCAGCCTGTGCCGAGGAGAGCTTGAGCCAGAAGATACCACGTCCCATGAGTGCGACCTCCTCAATGTGGCTGTCCTCAAGGTATAGGGTGGACTGCAGCCAGTCCCTGATGTCTGCTCGTGAAGGGGCGTAGCCAATGACTCTTCCATAAACGGAAGTCTGGGAAAAGTCATTGGCAGCCTGCTTCACCAAGGAGACCTGATGCTCTGTCAGTGTTATGTGGTAGGCTGAAGGGGGGGGGGTCCGTCTGGGCCACCGGTTCCGGGCTTACGGCCACCATACCGCACCGACAAACTGCGAAAGCTCCAAAAGGCGAGGGAAAAGAAACGGCAAAGGCATGGGAGGACGGAATGGAGGCGGAGGAGGGGAAGGAAAGAAGGAGGGATGGAGCCGCAAGAGGAAGCGGGGGGAGGAGAGACGACAGCGGGGAAAGAGAATGTCGAGGGAGGGGAAGGAAAGGAGGAGGGAGGGGGTGGCAGCGCGGCGCGAAGGCGGGGAAGGGGAAGGAGGAGAGGCGGGGGTGTGGCAGCGCGGCGCGAGGCGGAGGCGGGGAAGGAAGGAGGAGAGGAAGGAGGAGAGGGGGGGGTGGCAGCGCGGCGCAGAGGTGGGGAAGGGGGAGGAAGAGGAAGGGAGGCGGGGGTGTGGCAGCGTAGCACGAGGAGGAGGCGGAGAAGGAAGGAGGGGCGGAGGGAGGGTGGTGCGGCGAGAGGCGGAGGAGGGGGAGGAAGGTAAGGGGGGAGGGGGCCGCACGGCGCGAGGGAGGTAGATGGGAGCAGGGGGGGCTGGGAGCATTCGCAGGAGCTCTTCCTCAAATCATCTTGAAGAGGTTCAATCTGCAATAATCGAAAATCTCAGTATATGCTAAATATACATCATGATCTATGCAGTGTGTCTGCAAGCAACAAAGAATGATTGCTGCACAGAACGCCTAAAAAAACCAAACAAAGAAAATATGGGATCACCAAAGACTTTACAGTTCATGTCTGTCCATAAAGTCGAGAGTGCCCAATAGCGAACACAAACACACTTTTTTTTTGTGAAATCTTTGATTGATTATATTATATGAGTAGCAACCTCAAAATAAGGTGCTACAATTACATCAACTGAAAATTTCAGTATATGCCAAAAAGACCTCATGATCTATGCAGCGGGTCTGCAAGCAATCAAAGAAAGATTGCTGCAGAGAACACCTCAAAAATCCAAACAGAGAGAAAGTAGAATCACCAAAGACTTTACAATTCCTATATGTCCATAAAGTCCATAGTGCCCAGTAGCGAAACCCCCCCCCCCCCCCCCACACACACACACACACACTTTTTTTTTTTTTTGGTGAGAAGAATATTTTAGTGCTGTGAAATAATTACATTCATAGGTACTCCAGAAGCGGAGTAACTACTACTCAACCGAAAATCTCAGTATAGGCCATATATACAACATGGTCAATCAAACAAGTCTGAAAGCAATCATAAAACGATTGCGGCAAAAATCGTTTGAAAAAAACAAAAGATGGAAAAGTAGGATCACCAAAGACTGTATGATTTCTGTCCATCCATAGAGTCCAAAGTGCCTAGTAGCGCATATTTAGTATGTTCAAACCCCCCGTTCATCTTTGGAGAACAGAGACGATGCATAGAGAGTAATCTGAGACTTTTCTTGCCATTACGCCAGAAAATCTCCATGATAGCAGACATAAAGGAAGCCAGATCGGCCTTAGTAAACATAATGAGTGGCAGATAGAATTGTATGTATACTATCAAAATGGATTGCGTTATTCGCAAACGAACATGTAATGGCCAAGTTGCAAGCTTCCAATACTCAAGTTTTTTCCTCAGCTTTGTGAGCACCCAATCAGTTTGTTGAGAACGAGTGAGCCCCCAACCTAGAGGATAGCCAAGATGTCGAATCAATTGAGAAGGCGGAACAATTTCTCCAGGCCACAAAAGACTATGCCAGTCTTTAGCATGCAACGGCAAGAGCTTGGATTTCTGAAAATTCACATGAAAACGAGCAGCCAAGCCATATGTGGAAAGAGCCTGCATAATCAAGGAAAGATTGCTGTGAGTATTTTTTGGGGTAAAGAAAGAATCATCAGCACATGCCTGAGCGATCATAGTGCGTCCGCTAGGAATTTCCCATCCATGCAACATGCCAGTGTCCAAAAGGTGGTCCATATATTGAAGCATTGGATGAGTGGCTATGGCAAATAGTAAAGCACTAAGGGGACAGCCTTGCCGAACAGAACAACCTAGAGTCCAGGTTGTAGAATTATCCCCTGAAAGTATGCAGGCAACTTTGCTATCTTGATATAGTCAATTGATAACTTAATGCATTTTTTTGCCAAATCCCAAGGCCTGCATTGTTTGTGAAATAAAGTCCCACTGAACCGTGTGAAAAGATTTGGCAATATCAACTTGCAATAGTAAAACATCATGTTGCATATATTTGGCATATTCTATTCCAACATAGGCATTAGCAATGTTGTCTGTGATATGCCTACAAGGAACAAAACCATATTGTGCAGGATGCAACCATCATGCAAATAGCCTTTTATCCGATCAACAATCATTTTGGTAGTAATTTTGTAAATAACTGGCATAAGCGTGATAGGTCTCCAATCAGCCAAAGATTCACAGATTTGCTTTTTTGAAATGAGTTTAACAAGACCTCTCTTCCATGTGTCTGGCATTTTCTGGTTTTGCCATGCAGAGTTCAGCATATGCAGCAAAGTATGCTTTAAAAGAGGCCAATATTCTAAGAAAAACTCAACTGTAAGACCATCCCATCCTGGAGATTTCCATCTACCACAAGATTTGATTACATCTAACAATTCCCTTTCAGTAAAAGGTTCTTCCAATTCCAAAGCCTGAGTAGTGGAGATAATAGGAGAGATGCTGTAAAAGCAAATTTCTTGCAAACAAAACCTGCTGTGAAGGAGGATCTGCATAACCAAACACAAACAGAAGCAAGCTGTGACCATGATGTAGTCCATGAACCATTAGGCATAAGCACCCTGCAAATGTTTGTGTTTAATCTCTTCTGATGCAAGCTTTTAAAAAATTGTTTGGAAGAACAGCCTTTATCTATGAAAGCTCTTTGTCTTGCTTTGGTCTCCCATTTGGCAAGTTTCCAGTGATCATTGATTTGGAGACAATGTTTAGCTTGGCATAGTGTTGTTTGCTCATGCAAGAATAAAGGATGAAATTGACTGAGTTCAGTGAGGTCTTGGCAAGTCAGTTTAGCCTTAGCAACAGTTTCCCTCATAGTCCTCATGTAAGACTTGCCATAACCTCTAATTACAACTTGCATTTTGGAAACAAAAAAATCCCATGCATTATCAATATCAAAGTGGCTCTGAGAAGATAGAGATCGATAGGCATTAGTAACCATTGCCTTGAAAGTAACATGCTGCAAATAGCTATTGTTCACAATCAGATGTCACCTTTGAGGCAGTCTATCATCTGGCATATCATGAAAAGATAGCCTCAATCATAACAGGGCATGATCCGAATGCACAAAGGCATAGTCAACCCACATTTCGCATGTGAAATCATCATTTTGTTGCGGGGCTACGCTATACCAGCGATCCAGACGTGCCTGGTAAGAAGAAAGAGCATTATGTTGAAAAGTGTATCTAGGTGGCAAAGGCTGCAATTCCTTCCAAAGATCAACCAAATCAAGTTGAATCAGTAATTGAGACCATGCATGCCTTTCAGAGATTAACATATGAGTATTTCCTGATGTATTGTCACCCTGTTGCGGAGCATTATTGAAATCCCCACATATAAAGGCATGAAATCTCCATGGATATTGGTGCATGGCATCCCAAATTGCACTTCTAGCCCAAGAAGATTGAGGTGCATATACAGAAGCAATCTCAAACACCTCGCCTCGAATGATGCATTGAAGAATAATCCATCTGCCTTGATTGTCATTTAAAGCAATAACTGGTTGAAGCTCATGCTTATTCATAATGATTACACTTGAGAAAGAGTGCTCCCCAGCATAAAAGATATCATAGCCGCAATAGTGACCTTTCTTGCATGCAAAGACATGCTGATTGTGTTCTTGTAATGCCACTATATCGGGCTGAAATCGATTGATATACAGCCACACAGATTTCCATTTCCTACTGTCACACATCCCCTGAATATTTAAGGTAAGGCATTTGATATGAGCAAGCATATTTACAGATATTTATAGGAAAAAACAGTTATGTACAGCAGCAACCTTCAGGATGTCAACCCTATATTTCTACCTCAGGGTCAAGGCCTCTTCCTTGAGAAGAAACATCCGCCTGAGGATTGGACAGCAATGCAACAATCTCTTCTTCAAGGAAGAGGGTTCTGCTAGCTGTCACTGCAGCCCACGTGATTCCAATTCCTAAGTTGACCTCTGGAGAATTTCCACTAGAAGATGCACCATTCCAAGTGCGAGGGGGTGGAGGTCTTCTAACATAAATAACTTTTCTTGGACTTTGCCATCCATCAATTGGAGTTTTTTTCCTTTTGCTGAAAGTTGAATAGCAGGAAGTGAAGGGGAAGAAGCATTCCCATTTGAAACAACTGGGGCTTTGCCTTTATCCTGATTCACAAAAAGCTGTCTATTATCTTTATTTTTATTCCCAACAGAGGCAGGAGCATCCTTATTGGGCATCTGACCAAGCAAAGTAGCAGAAGGCATTTTATGCTGACTCATTGGACACTGCGAAGCCATGAGCCCAAATTTTTAACGTTCAAAACAAGCCCCTGCAAACAATCCCCATTTCAATTTATAAAAAGCACTTTCCATGTCAACATTGTTCACCGTGACTAAATAAGACTCCGGTGTGGGATTATCAATATCCTAGAAAATGCAAAATCGATTAGAGTTGCCGTTAGGCCGCGGTGGGCAAACCGCTTTGCCTAAAGTTGCTGCAATTTTAGGCAAGAGTGAAGCCATGCATTGCGGGAAGTCTACAACTTCAACCCAGACCTAGCATTGATGTTGAATCAAAGCCTGATATCCCTTGTGGGGAACCATGGCAAAACGTGCACCATTTGCTGCCCAAAAAAGAGTGGCGAATGTTCCAAAAGCATTTGCCTGTGAATCTCATCTACCATAATGACCTCAAAAAAGTCTCTCGCTGCATGGTGTACCTTACAAACAAATGAGCCAGCCAGTGTTCGAGTCAACCAGTTGCCTACCTCTGCAACAGGTGGCATTCGATGGGAAAAATAAAATGACTGCATTTTTGGCATATTCTCTAACTGGATCCACAATCTCATCCACTTCAACCATGAGACCAACCGATGGAACAGAGTCTTTCCACTCTTTCCTTGTGTCGGCAAATCCTTCGTGCATGGCATCATACACCAGTTGTGCTTCAATAGAATCATGCACGGGGTCATGCTGACCCTCAGCCTGCTTTTGCTTTTTGCATTGAGTCGGTCGATCCTTTTGAAAAGTTTTTTCATAGGAGTATTCAGCCATGTCTTCTGAAGAAGATGGAACCCAAAAGGGGGAACCTGTAAAAACAAATGTACGGTTCCGTACAGGATGTACGGACGATGCACGGACAGGCAGGAAGGTCGAAAAGGGGTTCCGTACAGGTTGTATAGACAGGTACGGAAGCTGAAAAGGGACCACGAGAAGGTACAACTTGGACGACAAGGAGGGGGCTGAAGCAGGTCGAGATCTCCACTGCACCACACGCACCTCTCACACACACCCCACACTGCGAGTAGTGCACACACACCTAGGAGACTGTACAATAGGTACGGAAGAGTAGCAGCAGACGCAGGCCTGTACGAAACAGCGGCAGCTGGCTGGAACCCGTACGGAACAGCCGTACGACGTGTACAGGTAGCCGTACAGGTGGTACATGAGGCTGCAAAGGTCACAATGGTGGCTGGAAAAGATCGGACCCTAACGAGCTCGCGGGGATGGCACAGTTGCGCTCCTCTCTCACACACACACCCCTGTCCTACACTTTTTTTTAAAAAGTGAAATCTTATATTTCTGTGTGGGAAACCTCAAAAGAGGTAAAAACCCACCAATAAGTACAAGGAAAAAATTTACAAGTAAAACCTCAGAGCAAAAGTCATGTGGCAGCCAAGTAAAAAGTTACATATCAAGCTGGAGGAGGATCAAACACGCAAAAGTCATGAGGCAGCCAAGTAAAAGGTTACATATCAAGCTGGAGGAGGATCAAACACAGCATCCTCCAGCTTCAAATTGTTGCTTTGTAAAAACTGATGCAGTGATGAAACCACACCATCAATAAAAACAAGCTGTTTTTTGTCCTTGTGATTCTTCTTGATATAGGTTGGTATGCGAAAATTTTCAATCATAGGGTCAAAAACCTGTTGTAACATGGGATGAAAAGATTCCAGTAAAAAAGATACTTCTGCATTCCGGACAAAAGAAAGCTCTGGCACAGGCATCAAAGGTAGAGAGGCTAAATCAACATCTGTATCTTCCGACGAAAAAGCTGCATCTGATAAAGCAGGACTTAGCATTTGAGCTTCATTTTGAGGATCAACCTGAGTAAGAGCAGGGGCAGCATCCTGAGAGAGAGCATGCATATCATCCTATAAAATCTCCTCTGCAAGGGGTACATCCATATCCTGAGTAGAAGGAGACTGATAGTGCTCAACAGGGGTGCAATCCTGAGCTTCTTCAACAAGAGGAAGATTTGCTTGTGATTTATCTACCTTCCTCCAGTAGTGCTTCGGAGCAGTAGAAGGATTCTCCAAAGAAGCCATAGCAAAAACCAAAGGAGAAGGGAGAGTAACCTTTACAGCTGAAGAAGGAGTAGGAGGAATGGGCCTGGATGTAGAGGAGCAATCACATGCAAAATGCCCAACCTGTCGGTACCGATAATATGCAGTGGGGAAAGATGCAAAATGCAGCCTGATGCGCATCGGATGGGCAAATCCCAAATCAAGATCCAGAGTAGATGGCACGGGCTGCATCATATCCCACAAAACGCAAAGGCGAACATCACGGGAAGCTTGCAAGAACTCCTGTCTCGGAACATAAAGAGGCCTTCCCAAAAAAGCTACAAGAGTTGGAAGATGCTAAAGAAGAGGCACAGGCAGCACTTTAAGAGTAATCCAAACTGGATAGTGAGTCAGAAGGGTAGCAGAAGGATCGAAAAGTGGATCCCAGGGCATCACATAAGCGAAGAAACCAGCCCCAGGAACACGAGCACCATTGACTAGCCGCTCCACCACATCAGTCGAAGAAACGTGGGCATAATAAAATCCTTTGCCCAGAAAGACAAAGGATGAAATACAATCCAGACCCATGGCAGCTTCAGCCCAACGACGAAGTTGAGCGGCAGAAGGAACCCTGCCCATAAAGTAGAGACAGACTCCAACTGCTGAGCTTGTCGAAGAGCAGCCAACTGAGAGTCTGAAATGCAAGACAAGAAGGCATAGTCGTGCTCCACAAAGTTGGTTGTAGCTTGCTCATTGTCAGATGCATGAGGAGCTGAATCTGAGACAACCGTACCGGAACTGTTTTTCTTTTCTTTTGCAAGCCTTTTCTTGCATTCTCCAATGTAGTGACCTGGCTTTTTGCAGTAATGACATATTCCCTTCTTCTTGGGCTTACCTGCATCACTCTTAGCCTTTTGAGAAGGCTGTCCTGAACCACTGGAAGGCTGATTTGCTGAAGTCTTTGCCTGTCCCTTTACTTTAGGCTTGAATTTTGAGAGCATGGCATGTTCACCTGCTCGTGAAGCCATGTTTTTCCTGGTGTGCTCTTCCTGCAGCAGAAGTCCTATCAACTTGTGAAAAGTGAGAGGATTTGCACCCCCCCTCAACGACAAATTCAGCGAGGTATGAAAGCTGAGATAAGACTCAAGAAGAGAATTCAGAGTAGTGGTAATCATCTCTAAATCAGGAATGATCTCATCAATATTCAGCAACTGCTCTCGTAAATCCTATAGCTTTGTGAGGTGCACTGACATGGAGTCAATCTCTTCCATATGTGTATGAGACAATTCTATTTTCAAAAAAGACACCCTGGCATCATTCCGAGCTGCATACATGCTCTCCAAAATATCCCATGCTGCCTTTGAGGTCTTACACGACCGGATATGTGGAATGATGAATCTTTTCACTGAAAGAGAAATACACGACAAAGCTAAAGCGTCACGTGAATCCCATCTCTTTTGCTCTGGAGTGGTAGGTATAACTGCACCAATAACTTGTGTTGCAGCTGTACCCTGTGCACGACCTCTGCCTCCTCCTTGTTGGGGAGGGGTATTAGGTGCCACATTTGCTGGCCGGAACTCATCCCCGCTTACATAGTCCCATAAATTACGAGAAATCTGAATATTGCGTACCATAAAACTCCATAGGGAGTAGTTGGTACCATATAGCTTATCCTCTTGTGAGAGACCACTGAAACCGAAATCATTCTGATTTTGCTGGGCCATGTCTGAGAAAGAAAATACAGCAAATGCAAATCTAAATTCCCTTGCTGAGAATGGAGTGCACAAATCCCAAAAAACACAGCCAAACACTGGCTTAAAAATGCACTTCAAATCTCTGTAATGTCTCTATCAGAAATCTACCAGAGCATTCAATCTCTTCCAAAACCTGCCAAAAGCGCTTCAAAGCACTCACAGAAAGGCTGTGTAAACTGAAACCTGTCAAATTGCTCTCCCAACACAAAAGCCCCAATTTGTGGCTTGAAATTGCAACGAAAAAGGTGCAAATTTACTAAAAGCCCCAAATCTGCAATTTCTGAACAAAAGCCCCAAATTTGCAATTTCTGAACAAAAGCCCCAAATTTCAGACTAGATCTACAGATCTGTCTACAATGCTTGCTCCAAGTGCAGCTCCAAATTTCTTCAACACTTGCAAAGTTTTTGCAATGTCTGCCCGCGAATACAAAATGCCCCAAAATTTGAGGTGAAATTGAGATGAAATTGGGGCAAATCCGAGAAAAGCCCCAAATTTCATCTCAAATCTGCCCAAAAAAACTGCTCTGCCAAACAATGGCTTCCTGCAAAGAAATGTCTGCTAGACGACCAACTTCAAGAGTGCCTCGAGGAATGAAACCTGCTCAGAAGGCCAAATGCAATTGTACGGCCTGTACAGTGTCTGCACGACAGAAGTACGAATGGCCGTACTGTACGGACGAGCTGTTTGCTGCAGGTTGTACGGAATGTACGGACATGTACGGTGCAGGTACAGTACGGTCCACACATATTGTACGGGGATGTATGGACGAACTGCATGTGTACAGCGCCACACGTGCGGGTACAGACGACTTGTACGGACGACTTGTACGCAGAAGCTGTACAGAAGCGGGTACGGACGACTTGTACGCAGGAGCTGTACGGAACTGTATGGCGAACCGTACAGTTGTACGGGCGACGAGCTGGTACAGCAGTTGTACGGGCGATGGGACAGTACGGAAGGGCAGCGAAGGTACATTACGGGACTGTACGGAATGAGTCCGTACAGATTGTACGGACGGTGAACTGATGGAGCAAGGAGCCTGCGGGCTGGAGTTGGAGGCGAGAAGCAAAGAGCAGGGTCAACTTGCTCTGATACCAAATGTGAGAAGTGGAGAGAGCAATTGTGAGAGCAAGAAGCAGGAGAGTGAGAGAGCTGAAAACGTAGTTGCAAAATAGATGAGTGTTACAACTGAATTGGAGTGATAGGTTTTGTCTAAGTGACAAAACCTTATCCTTCACTAACCATAGTTAGTGAACTAACTGTGGTTAGGGGAAAAAACCTCTAAGTGAGGGAAAAGTGCCCCTAACCTACTTATTACATTACATTGGTCACTGCTAAATTATAGGAATAATTGTAACACAGAGCTCTCCATCGACAGACCTCTACTCTCACACACACACTTTTTTTTTTGGGTGAAATCTTTGATTGATTATATTATATGAGTAGCAACCTCAAAAAAAGGTGCTACAAATACATCAACTGAAAATTTCAGTATATGCCAAAAAGACCTCATGATCTATGCAGCGGGTCTGCAAGCAATCAAAGAAAGATTGCTGCAGAGAACGCCTAAAAAAGCCAAATAGAGAGAAAGTAGGATCACCAAAGACTTTACAATTCCTATATGTCCATAAAGTCCATAGTGCCCAGTAGCGTACCCAAACGAAGAAAAGATGAAACTCCGATCTGGATGGATGAAACCCAAATAGCCAGAAGAACTTCCCAAACGGAATAGATGGGAATCTCGCTCGCAGGTGCTATCGAAGCAGATCAAAAAACTCACGAGAGCACGGACAATGCCAAAACAAGTGAGGCATAGTCTCCGAAGAAGCAGAACATCTATGGCAAAGTGCAGGAGCAATGTGTCGATGAGCTAATAGCTGTCCAGATGGAAACACTCCCAAAAGAACTCGCCAAAAGAAAACCTGTTGCCGAAGCGGTACTTTATAGGCCCAAAGTTGCTGTAATCTTTTCCTCCACCACTTGGTTGGGCGATGCATTCACCAAACAGAATCACCTCTCTCTGAAACCCCAAGGTTGAGGCAAAAGGGTTTTATACAATGCATGTACAGTAATATGAGACAGCCTCAAAGAACGAGAAGAGGACCCTGGAGAAGTCAAATTCCAATCTTCCAGTCAGTCCTGGAGTTCCAAAGGAGGAATCGGAACAAAGGGCGAAAGCATAGAAGTAATTTGTCGCCACAAAGGATGATAATGAGAGACCAATCCATATGTGGTGGCTGCTAGAGAAAAGGGGATCACAGTTTTAGCATCATCTATAACATCAGCAACCGAGGTGATGCCTTTAAACGAGACAAAGTAGGAACGTCGAGGTTCCTGTAATGCCAAGGGAGGCTGAAAGACTTTCGACCAGTGAATGCTTTCAGCTCTCAAAGAATTCCCAAGCAAAGATTGCCGTCCATTCCATTCCAGATGAGAAAGAACATGCTTCTAGTCAAGAAGCAAGCAGGAGACAAAAGGGCATCTAGGCAAAGTGCCATCAGTGCAGCCAAAAAAGAAATCCCAGTGATCGAGTTGCCAATGACCAAATGGAGAAATACTGATATGAGTGACCAGAGTCCTAATCATAAGAGCCCAAGGCTGATCACCTTGCAGAAATTGCAACAACATTTTTCCCCTGTGGGCAAGAATATGCACATAAATATCCGTGATGTTCAATCCACCATGCATCTTGGGAGAACAAATGTGATGCATCGAAAGCAGCCTGAGACTTTTCTGCCATGTTTGGATCGCCATAAGAGTTCCATAAAGACAGACATGAAAGATGTAAGATCTGCCTTAGTGAACATGATCAATGGCAAGTAAAATTGAATATATGCCACAAGGATGGACTGCACTATTCGAAGACGAACGTGCAAAGGCCAGGTTGCCAGTTTCCAATACTCAAGCTTTTTCCGAAGCTTAGCCAAAATCCAATCAGTTTGTTGGTTGCGAGTGAGTTCCCACCCCAAAGGGTAACCAAGATGACGAACAAACTGAGTGGGTGGAATGATAACCCCAGGCCATAATAGACTATGCCAGTCTTTGGAATGCAAAGGGAGCAGCTTAGACTTCTGAAAATTAACATGAAGACCAGCTGCCAAACCATAAATAGAGAGGGCCTGCATCAAGGCACCAAGATCATGGGGTGTATTCTTCGGGGTAAAGAAAGAATCATCAACATAAGCTTGAGCAAACATGCTGCGATTAGCATCCAATTCCAAGCCATGAAGTGATCCTGTAGCCACAAGATGATCAATATATTGCAGCTTAGGATGAGTAGCAATGGCATACAGTAAAGCACTGAGAGGGCATCCCTGGCGGACCGAACAATGAAGAGTCCACTCATGAGAGATATCCCGAGAGATAATGCAAGCCGCATTGCCATCTCTGTAAAGCCAGTAAATAACCTGCTGCATTTTTTGTCCAAACCCCAAAGCTCGCATAGTTTGTGAGATGAAATCATATTGAACTGTGTCAAAGGCTTTTGCAATATCTACGTGCAAGAGTAGAACATCGTGCTGCGTGTATTTGGCATATTCAATCCCAATATAAGCATTGGCAATGTTATCTGTGATATGGTGACGTGGAACAAATCCATATTGGGAGGGATGCAACCCATCATGCAAAATAACCTTTAATCCGATCAACCACCATTTTGGCAACGATCTTGTAAATGACTGGCATGAGCGTGATTGGCCTCCAATCACCGAGTGAATCACATAGCTGCTTTTTTGGAATCAGCTTGAGAAGACCCTTTTTCCATGACAGGCATCTGATGATTTTGCCATGCTGTATTTACCATTTACAACAAGGTGAATTTAAGAAGATCCCATCAACAGTGAGACCATCCCATCTTGGAGATTTCCATCTGCCACAGGATCTCAGTGCATCAGAAAATTCCCTTTCAGTGAAGGGATGTTCAAGTTCCAAAGCCTGAGCATCAGACAGAATTGGATGAATATCCTGCAAAAGAAGCTGACGTGCAGACACGACCCGAGGAGAAAGAGTATCCAGATGCCCAAAATGAGTGGAGAAGTGCTGCACACATAAATCATCAAGCTTTGAACGAGATGTTGACCAAGAACCATTAGACATCTGGATCCGACAGATATTGGCAGCCTGTCTTTTGTAGTGTAAACTCTTAAAAAGTTGCTTGGAAGAGCAGCCTTTATCCAAAAATGCCCGTTGTCTGGATCGAGTTTCCCATTTAGCAAGCTTTTTGAGATCATTAAATTGAAGAGAGAATTGAGCTTGACATAAGAGCATGCTTTCCTCTGAAGACAAAGGGCGAAGATGAGCAAGCTTAGTCAAAATCTGACATGTAAATTTGGCATGTGCTACAGTCTCCCTTGTGGCTTGCATATAGGATTTGCCATAATCTCGAATAACTACTTGCATCCAAGCAACAAAAGCCTGCCAGGCATAATTCAAACCAATGCGTATCTGATGAGAGAGAGACTGAATAGCATCAGAGACCAAGGCTTTAAAGTCAGCATGCTCCAGATAACTATTATTAATCAGCAAAAGCCTTCGGCAAGGCAATCTGTCAATGGGAAATTCATGTAAGGAAAGCCTCAACCAAAGAGGAGCATGATTCGAATGTGTGAAAGCATGATCAACCCAAATTTGACAAGTAAAGGCATCACAATGCTGTGGATCGATCTGATACCATCTGTCCAAGCGTGCCCGATAAGAAGATTGAGCATTATGCTGAAAGGTATAACTCGGAAGCATGGGCGGTAGTTCCTTCCAGAGATCAACCAGCAGCAACTAAAGCAAAAAATCAGACCATGCCTGTGTTTCAGAAGCCAACATATGAGTGTGGCCTGAGGTGTTGTCACCCAATTGAGGGGCATTATTAAAGTCACTACAAATGAAGGCATGTTGTCGCCATGGATAAGTATGCATGGCAGCCCAGAGATCAAAGCTCTATTACGAGAAGTCTGGGGGGCATAAACCGATGCAAATTCAAAAATTTCCCCTTGAACAAGGAATTGAACAATAATCCATCTACCATGGCGATCATTGAGAGCCACAACAGGTTGAAGGTCGTGCTTTACTAAAAAAGCCACACCAGAAAAGGAGTGCTCTCCAGCATAGAAGATATCATAACCAACAAAATGGCCTATTTGACCAGCATACATATGCTGATTATGCTCTTGCAAAGCAATTATATCAGGCTGCAATTGCCTGATATACATCCAGACCAGTTTCCATTTGCGACCATCACACATTCCCTGTACATTGAGAGTAACACACTTCAGATGATCAAGCATATTTACAGTTATGGGATAGGTATGTACAGCAACTAACGGGCTGTCTACGTCTGTATTTCCACCTCAATGTCCGGGCCTCTGCCCTGGGATGAAGCATCAGCCTGAGGAGAGGATAAAAGTGCAGCAACTTCTTCAGGAAACAAGGTCCGATTTGCAGTCACAGCAGCCCAGGTCAAGCCAACACTAGAGTTTTCAGCAGGTGTTTTCCCATGAGAGGATGCACCACTCCAAGTCCGAGAAGGCAAAGGTCGCCCTCGTGTCCATGTCCTCCACTGTAAAGTCATGGTACCAAGTAAAGAGGTACACCAGATGCAGGGCAAGGAGGATGGGGCTGTGCTCCACAAGTGTCGAGACAGTGTTGGGGGAGCTCGGCTAGATGAGGAATATGCCTCTTCCATAGATGGTGACCTCTTGAATGTGGTCACCCTCTAGTGCCAAGCTCGCCTGGATCCAAGCTCACACCTGTCTCCTTGTAAGAGTGAGGCCCACAATTCTCCCCACGATTTCCTTGTCCTGAAGTGACCGAACTGCATGCTTCACCTGTTGCTTATTGGTTGGAGAAAGAAGAATCTTAACAGTTGTGGGATTCGAGGTGCCGCCATAGAGTCCCTCTGGCCAAACCAAGGGTCACCACCAAGAAAATCTTCCCCAAAGACAGACAAACCGCTCACGGCTGCCCAAAGGGAAGGAAAAAACCCAAGGGCCAATTGCGGGGGAGGAACGTGTACACACCCCTGCAGTTGGCTACCAATGGAGAGGGGGAGCCCTCAAAGACGAAAAGGCGAAGGGGGGCGAAGAGGGGGAGGTGAGGAGGGAGTCAAAGAGGAGGTGAGGTGGAGGTAAGGGGTCTGAGGCGAAGCGGAGGAGGCGAGGTGAAGGTGAGGAGAGGGCAAAGGGGAGAGAGCGGATGAAGGCAGGGCGGAGGAGGAATGGAGGCGGGGTGGCGGGAGGATGCGGGAAGCGGGGGTAGGCGGACGGAGGCGGAGGGGCAGAAGGAGAGGATGGGGAGCAACATGGGCAGAAGGAGAGGGCGAAGGGAGGGAACTGGGAGGAGAAGACGGGTGCAGAAGGGGCAAGATGAGGCGAGGCAGCGGAAGGGAGGCATGGAGGAGCGTGTCGAAGGCAGAGGCAGCCGGAGGGAGGAGGCTGGGAGGGCGGAAAGGGAAGGCAAGGAGGGGCAGCTTGCAGGCGACGGGAGGAGGCGAGGGAGAGATGGAAGGAGGTGGGGAGGAGAGGATGCGGGATTGAGGTAGAAGGGGGGGTGAGGAGGCGAGGCAAAGAGGAGGGTGGAGGTTGAGGCGGAAGGAGTCCGGAGGGGGGGCTGAGGCGGGAGCTCAAGGAGCTGCAGTTCCATCAAAAGGGACTTAATCTCACCATTTGGAAGCTGAATCGGTATGTCACCAATGCCTTTAATCAGAAGTGGATGATTGTCTCCAAGATGAACATCTAGTTCTCCCTTGATTGGATCAAGTGTCTTGAACCCATCACATTTGCAACACATGCTATGATATATTTGACAAATGTTTGTGTCAAGTTTCTTTGATGTAATCAATGTTGTGCATAGATTGATGCCCTTGAGATGTCCAAGATATCAACATGTAGCATTTGGCTACCCATATCCACATGCTTGAGGGCCTAGCCAACTGTATGTGGGCTTTTCTTTCATTCATTGGCGAGTATGTCCACTTTTGGAGTGATGGTTGTTCTATATCTGATGTTGTTGATGTTACTGGCATTTGGCATGTCAATATCACTAGAATTGAGTGAAGTGAAGCCTACAGCTTGCTCCCCCTCTCTTAGCCCCTCCCCTACCTTAGCTTTCCTTATAATTTCTAACCTCCTAGCTGTCTTCTCCCCTTCTCTCTAGCCTCTACAAATCGATGGAAGGATCTATTTTATTGTTGAATAGAAGGAAGTTGAGGTTGAAAGCTCTACCACTCTCTTTGCACGCGTCCATGGGTCCCACCCATCTAGGTCATAGGCTAGGGATCGGATGCTTGCTGCATTACCTTTAGACCTTGCCCCCACCTTATAGATACATTTAGTGGGACAAGGATTTTTCCAGGTGGTTTTCGATTCTCGAGAGGTCGGAAGCACAATGCTATAGTCAAGTCTTTTGGCACTTGGTTCGTGGAGATTTTTCTCACTCCTTTCACCTTGGGTATTGATCCAATAGAGGAGGACAAAAGTGTTGCTTCACTCTTTGTTATATTCCCTAGTTTGCCTTAGGTTTACCATCGATGTCTTGCCACAATCGGAGCATTCTTTGGGCAGGTCACAGAGATCCCCCCCTTGGTTTGCCTTCTTCCACGGTGGAGACAATCAGGTCTGATGGGGTCCCCAAAGTTGGAGTCATTGTTTCTGATCCTAACCGGCCTTCAAGAAACTAAAGGGAAGTAATCCTCGTCTACTCCGTCATAAAACTCATAAATAGCCACAATGCAAGCTTCAGCCACTTCCACCACTTAACAATACTTGGAAATAAACTTCAACAACAACAATGGGTAGGCTAGAATCCCCTACTCATCAGTGAAAACAATACACAATACACCCACTGGCCCCAAATGCCTTGGTGCCCCTTTCGGTATTTATTTAATGCTTCTGAATGGAAATGCTTTACACCTAGGGCTGGCGCTTGTACTATTGCTCTCTGCAAATCCTCTGACTATCTTCTGGGCATCTAATTCAAGTGCACTACTAGAATTCAACTGGCAAGGCAATCTTAGGCATCCACTTTTGACCTGACCCAACTGAATGGCATCCAAGCATCCAAACCACTAGTGCTTAAAGCAGCCTTAAGGCTTTCACATGCAAAACACTGGCCCTCTAGCCTTTCCCTAGGCACACCCATTGCTTCTGAGTGCTTGCTTAAGCTTGTGGGGACCAGAACGGACTCCAAACATGAGAAATACACTGCAGATAACTTCAAAATAAGAAATGACAATCAAATGGAAGACAATAACCAAATACTCACTATCTGTGGTAGAGGGGCAAGCTCAGTCCTCGTGCCTATCCCCTGGCCAGGTAGGCAGTAGGGTGCAGGTGTCTTCCAGTCTCAACGAGAAGAGAGAAAGAACAGATATAAGGTGGAAGGAAGGCAACAAAAGAGTTGGAAAGGCTATTAATTCACAGATTTGCCTCAAAGTGTCTGCCATAGGATCCGTGCGAGCCTCCAAACGTGTGCCAAGAATCCCTCAAAGTGCATGTCTGCCTCGGAACATGGGCCAGAAGTCCGTACAACAGTTGTACAAGGGACGTACAAACAATAAATGATCTTTGGGATTCGTGCCAACAGTGTGTACAGCTATCAATGCTCCTCGAGAGTTGTGCCAGTAGTCTGTACAGCTGTACGGATTGTCCATACAGCTTGGACAATATTCGTACAGCTGCCTCCGAATGCGTGCATGCAGCCTCGAGCTGTGTGCAACAGTAGAAAAGGAAGAAGAATCCAGCCAAAGCATGAAGCAGTGCAGCCAACAGCAAAAGAGCAAGCAAAACTGTGCAGCTGGTGTTGAAATCTGTTCCATCTTCTACACACCCTAGAATGCTTTAGGAGAGTGAGGGAGAGAGATGGCAGGTTGGGGGAAGCACATGCATTTGCATGCACGCCATTTGGCCCTTCATTAAAGTCCTAACCACCATACCAAGGACAACATTGATTGTCCTTGGACCCAAGAACACCCATCATGGAGAGCTCACGATAGAAATACTGACAGCAAGCAGCATCTCGGGTGAGACAATCGGCGTCACCAAGCGATCTCCAGATACGTGAACAATTTGTATCAAGGAAGGGGAGGTGCTACCCTCCTCTCAAGCACTAAGCAATGCTTGAGATGTCGGCTCTGCGTTTAGGAGCATGCACTGCATTAGGCTCAAGCTGGAATGCGTTCAGGTAGAGTTGCAAATTTGAGGTGCCTTGGGTACCAGGGGAGGTACTTGTATTTCTATTTCTTCTTCTATGCTACCCTTGGTGATTGAACATGGGATCATAGTTCCCTCTAGAGCTCAGTGGGTCATTCTTTTGATTGGTGGGCATAAGGTTGGTTTCTTAAACCTTTATGCCCCAATTCCAGAGGGGACCGTGTACTTTTCTAGAAGGAGCTGCTCTCTTGGTCGTGCATTACAAAGTCTTGGATCGTTGGGGGTGATTTCAACATGGTTGAAATGCCCACAGACAAAAGAGATGGTAGGGAAGGTGGCTTACATTCGCTAGAGAGAGCAGCGTGGGATGCCTTCCTTTTTCAATACAGTGGCAGAGATGCTTGGCATGATAATTCTTTTCACAGTCAGCCACAATCACTCCTATTTTCTTGGTCGAACAGTAGGTTGCAGATGCCTGTCCATGCACAGATTGACAGATTTTAGGACAGTATGCATTACACATGGGGTGTCCACTTCAGATCACTTTCCATTTGTTTTGTATGTTTCAGATCCTCATGTGAGGAGTCACTCTGCCAGTATCAGGATTCTAGATGCATTCTACGCAGAGGAGGGCCTCACAGAGACAGTGTTGCAGACCTGGGTATCTCACATGCACGATGGGCTGCTTTCCCCGTCAGATATAGCAGCAGCCCTCTCAGATATTAGCGACTTTTATCACTGAGTCGCTTGGTTCAGGAGAGATGAGATCCTCAGGTGAGAGATAGGTATCCGCCAGCAGTTGGCTTCTCTTCAGAGGGAAGAGCAGAAGAGGCCTATATAGATGCTTGGGTTCAAGAGCACCTTGCTACAAAGCAAGGGCTCAGCAGCAATCATTATTCATGCCAGGGAGTCATTTTGGACCCAGACAGGAGGTAGGGTCAACAAGCAGTTCTTTTGTACTCTCGGCCCCAGACATAGTAGGGAGAGAATCTACAGGAATTTAGTGTCGCAGTGGAGACTGATCACTTTGTTGGGCACTTCGTACAAAATCTTAGCAAAAGCAATCAGTCTACGTCTGCAGCCCTTTCTTCCAGAACTTATACATGATACGCAAACGGGTTTTGTGCATGGCAGGAGCATCTTTCAATAATATTTTCTCATTTTGGGAGGCTTCTGAATGGGCCATACATAATGGCCATAGCCTTGCCATTCTACTCCTAGACTTTGAGAAAGCTTATGATAGAGTACATTGGGGTTTTCTAGAGGGTAACCTCTCTCGCTTTGGATTATGCATGGATCAAAGGGGTGTCAGCTCTCTACAGATCAGCCCATAGCCAGGTTCTCATTGGTGGAGTCAAGGGAGACAGATTTCAGATTACCATATCGGTCCATCAGGGATGCCCTTTAGCCCCTTTTCTCTTTTTATTTGTGGCTGAAGCTATGAGCTACTACCTTAGAGCTCAAGCTGATATTATAGGGCTGTGTTTTCCATTGAGACAGAAGGATGAGCTTTTGGATAGTGAGTTGGCAGATGATACGGCTGTTTTTTTGATGCCACACCGCACACTCACCTCTTTCAGAAGAACCACCTTGGATTTGTTTTAAACTGTGGCAGGAGCCTATATTAATTGGAAAAAATCCAATGGCTTTTGGGTTAGTGATAAGGACACTCTTGACTGGGGGATTGACATAAGATTCACTTGGATTCAAAGGGGTGTTTCTATCAGGTACTTAGGATGCCAGGTTGGCTGGGCATTTCTCCAGCACAGCAGTTTGCTCCCGTGTTGGAGAGCATCAGGAGGAAACTCATTTTTTGGAGTTCTACCAGACTTGACCTTGCATCCAGAGTAGTGGTTGTGAACCAGGTATTATTGGCTACTACCTAGTTCCTTTGCTCTTTTTGGTGCAGATCTAAAGGTCATATTTCTTAGCTCATGAGACCTGTCAAGGACTTTCTTTGAAGTGGGTTAGGTGGCACCTCAAATGTTGTAGCCAGGGTGGCTTGAGAGACCCTCATTCCTCCATTGGGAAAGGAGGTCTCACTATTGTTGATCCGAATTTGCAGGGTATGGCCTTGCTCTGCAAATTTATAGTGAGAGGATTGATGCATGGACAAGAGCCCCGAAAGGAATTTTTTCCTTATGTAGCATTCAGTCTTGTACACCTTCTTACGGGGGAGATTGGATGGACAGCTCAAGATGGATTTTAGTTCAGCCTATCTTAGATCTCCCTCTTCCCCTCTCATGGATTCCATTATGAAAGCTTCGGGCAGCTTCAGAGACACTCTTCGGAGAGTTATACCCTCCTCTCGTGAAGAAATAGGCAGGCAGCCAGTTATGTGGAATAAATCCATATTGGATGAGCATGGCAAACACTGGGAGTGTCACATTATATGCAGTGGTCTAAATGGGAGAGGGGATGTGCTTCCACTATAGGTGCCTAAAAGGCATTTAGACAGCTTCCAGAAGATCAAAGACTCTTATCAGTTGGCACCTCAGAGAGAGTGCAGTCAAGATCTAGCAGATAGATGCAGCCATACCAGCAGAGTGGATAGATACAGATGACTTACCGATCACAATGTCTACTTGGTTGGAAGCCTTTACGGAGACGGGTGTTCCCTTAGAGGTCATTGCCTTGTGGGATACACATGAGGAGACCCTTGTGTTTGATGTTGAGTCTCGGGAGGCAGACTTCTCAGATCTTCAGATGATATTCTTTTGGAGGTTGCCTTCCAGCTTGTTAGGATTGCAGGTTACATGGAGTGGGGCACGGACTCAGAGTGGTGTCTTGATCCTGACCCCATTCTCTTGGCACTTGGGTCTTGGAGACTCTCGTTATATGGTGGTTCTCCCATCAAGTTCTTGCAGTGGGACCCAGGGGAGTTGGAATGGATTGATGAAGGGCACCGAGAGAAGAGCATCCTCTTCTTTCGTTACACAATCTGAAATGCCAGGAGATTTCAGCTTAGCAGTAGAGGTTGGAGACCCTCCAGAGCTCCTCATTGGGATAGTTTTCATATTTCTGCAGAGGTGCATAAAAACTTTTGGAGGAGGCTCTAGAAATCCCTTAGAAATAGGAAGATCACTCTCTTCTTTCTAGTCATAGAGGAATTGCAGTGAACCTATGGAGAACCCTTCACAGGCATGAGGAGGAGGTGACTTCAAAGGAAGCAAAACATCAACCATAGAATGTTTTTGAGGAGTCATCAAGCTGCCATAACTCACATGCCCATATCTAGCATGCCATACCTCCGTATTCTGCATAGCAATAGTGGGAGCAGAAACTGCAAGTGCATCATCTGATCTTTTCTCAAAAACATCAAGCTGAAAAAGACCATGAAACAGCGTGCTAGATAATCTCAAGGCATAATCATTTCCCTATCTCGGGCTGCACACTTGTCATTTTCAAAGACAACCTGAAATCCTCTTTTATTGAGAGAGGACACTGAAAGCAAATTCTTCTTGATTCCAAGTAGATAAAGCACATCATGAATTCTGAAATTTGTGCCATCTGTGGCTGTAAGTACAATCTCACCAATGCCCCAAACTGAAGAAGAAGAATCATTTGCACAAGACACCCTTTTTCTAGTGGGTGATGGATGCAGAGAATCAAACAAACACTTCTTGGAAGTGATATGTCTTGGGTGGCACCACTATCGAAGTACCAATTATACAATGTCTCATTGACATTGAAAGCACATGAATCCTTAGAAGGATCATAACTGCAAGTCAGAAAAGCATAAAAGTCTTTATCAGATGTGGCTGTGATATCTGGAGCAACCACCTGAAAATCAGGACTGCAAGACAAAAAGGCATACTCTTTTTCCACTAAGTTGGCTGAAGCATCACCACCATCATGTGCATGAGGAGCTGAATTTGTGCTAGCCAAACCTGAATCCTTTTTCTTTCTCTTGGCAATTATTTTCTTGCATTCTTTTATGTAGTGACCCGGCTTCTTACAGTAATGACAAACACCCCTTCTCTTGGGCTTCTTTGCATCATTCTTAGCCTTGTGAGAAGGCTGTCCAGAATCAGCTTTATGCTGATGTGAAGGCTGATTTGCATGCTACTTATGTTGCCCCTTCCCTTTGGGCTTGAATATCGAAAGCATGGCGCTCGTGAAGCCATGTTCTTCCTGGTTTGTTCTTCCTGCAACAAAAGTCCTATCAACTAATGAAGGTGAAGGGTTGCCACCCCCCCCAGACAAATTCAATGAGGTGTGAAAGCCAAGACAAGACTCAGGAAGAGAATTCAAAGTGGTAGTGACCATCTCTAAATCTGGAATGATCTCATCAATATTCAACAATTGCTCTCTCAAATCCTTAAATTTCGTGAGGTGCTCAAACATAGAGTCACCCTCATCCATAGGAGTATGAGTCAACTCTCTCTTCAGGAAAGAGACCCTAGCATCATTGCGGGCTGAAAACATACTCTCCAAAATATCCCAAGCTGCCTTTGAGGTCTTGCATGACCGAATGTGTTGAATGATAAACCTTTTGACAGAAAGGGAGATAGTTGAAGGTGCTAGTGCATCACGTGAATCCCACCTTTTCTGTTCCTGTGTGGGAGCCACCACTGCAGCGGCTGCTGCACTTAGCCCTTGTCCTACACTTTGAGCTTGTCCTCTACCCCTTTCTCTAAATCTGGAATGATCTCATCAATATTCAACAATTGCTCTCTCAAATCCTGAAGTTTCGTGAGGTGCTCAGACATAGAGTCACCCTCATCCATAGGAGTATGAGTCAACTCTCTCTTCAAGAAAGAGACCCTAGCATCATTGCGGGCTGAAAACATACTCTCCAAAATATCCCAAGCTGCCTTTGAGGTCTTGCATGACCGAATGTGCGGAATGATAAACCTTTTGACAGAAAGGGAGATAGTTGAAAGTGCTAGTGCATCACATGAATCCCACCTTTTCTGTTCCTGTGTGGGAGCCACCACTGCAGCAGCTGCTGCACCTAGCACTTGTCCTGCACCTTGAGCTTGTCCTCTACCCCTTTCTCCACCTTGTTGAGGAGGAGTGGTAGGTGCAACCACATTCTTTGTCCGTGGCTCGTCCCCATTGACATAGTCCCATAAGTGTTTGCCAACTAAGATATTGCGAACCATAAAACTCCATAAGGAGTAGTTGGTACCATCCAACTTATCCTCCTGTGTGAGGACTCCATACACTTCATTGGGATTGTTCTGGGCCATAATTGCCAAAGAAAATGCAGCAAATACCAACAAAAAATTCCCTTCCTAGAAATTAAGGTGCACAACACAAATTTTCGGGATATTGAAGCAAAATGCCTGTTGCTCAAAAACCAACCAAACAATGGCTCAAAATGCAATAGCCCAAAAGCATAAACTATATTGAATCTCTGTCAAATGTGCCTGCAAAAACACCTGCAAAAAAATCCAAAAGCCCCAATATAGGAGAATGGGTGTCCAAATCAAAGGACAGCTTGCTGTCTCAGCCTATCAAAAGCTCAAAATGCCCCCAAAAAACCTGCAAATGCCCAAAATTTGCCAAAAAACAATGCAAAGTCTGCAATTTGACTCAATCTGAGCCCAAAAATGCATGCAAAGTGTCCAAACACCTCGTACACTGTGAAATTGCAGGCCAATCACAAAGCCCCAAATTTGACAAGGAAATTGCAACTAGAAGAGGACAGGTCTTCCAAAAGCCCCAAATATAACAGCAAATGGAGCGATCTACGTCACTGTGCCTGTAGGTGTACGGACAGGCATGGACTGTACAGTTACCATACGTTTGTAGGTACGGATGGCTGGCGCAATGAAAATGTAGGGCTATACGGAAGGAAGAGGTTGTATGGCCAGAGTTGGACGGAAGGAAGTGGCTGGACTGCTTCAGCACGAACGGGCCTGTACAGACAAGGTGTGCAAGGGCAGTGTACGGACTGCGTCAGTATGGTTATACGGCACAGTGCAGGCCAAGCATGAAATTCCGTGCAATCATACAGGCTTTATGGATGGAGAGGCGGCGTCAAGCTCGACGAGGAGCGATGGGTGTCAGGTCCAACAGCAAGGAGGAAAGCTCAACGATGATCTCTAGCTCCAGGAGCAAGTAGGCTCTGATACCAAATGTGAACAAAAGGAGAGATAGAGAGCAAGCCACAAATGTAGAATAGAAGAGATAGCAAAACATACAAAGTGACAAAACCTAAACCTATCCACTAATCATAGTTAGGGATCCTAACTGTGGTTAGGAGGAAAAACCTCTAATGAGGGAAAAGTGCCCTTAACTCACTTATTGACTACACATTGGTCATTGCCATGAATTATGGTGATAATTCCAACACCACATAAGTCTTCAGATGGGTGAAAAACCTGAGACGACCCTGATGTTGGCAAGGATGCTCCAGATGAGCCCAAGGGCTGGCAAAGGGGCCATGGCGGTCATGATATCCCAGACAAGTGGATGGGATGAAGGGCAAGAAAGGGCAGAATAGGTAGGTCAGAAGTCCATGGTTGGTGTAGGGGTTGGAGAGCACCACAGAGGAAGGAAGAGGCAGAGGCAGGGGGGGCATTGTAGGGGAAGATGGGTGGATTAGAGGTGAAGAAGCTAGCAAGCAGGGAGCCCAGGTTCCAGTGTAGCTTGCTTCTTATCAAATAGGTGAGGAGAGCAATTAGAAGTTTATCTATAGGCATCTTGATGCAGAGCAGGAAGCTCTTGGTTAACTGATTTTTGGTTTATTTTTCTTTACAATTAAATATTTATAGCTTAAACTATGATAAGATTGGTACTACTAAACCTATTTTCACTCTGGCCAACTAGGCTTGCTTTTCTCTTAGGGACAAACTATAGAACTCTGCGTAAGATTTGCTACATGGATGGCATGTATTGTCATGGATTAGCACACTTGTGTTAAGAAGAAAGGTTTTGTTAGAGTTTGTCATGCAATTTCTACTCGTAACTTTTTGTGTTAATGCTTTGAACTTGTATCAATGAAATGGTCTATATGAAGCTTACCGACCTTGTCTGATTATGAATTGTGCCCTCTTATGGTTGTGTAGGTGTGTGTTCAAGGCTCTATGGGAGAGGGCATATTTTCAGGAATGCCTTTACAGTTGGCAGGCACTAGAAGAATGCTTGAGGTGATGGATTGGGGGGAATATCAATCGCAGGGTACATTTATCAATATTGGATCTATAGGTGCAATACCAATGGCTCGACTTAAAACTTTCCACTTTGAGTTGGCTCACTATGAGGAGTTTTGGTTGCCTCTATGTTTAGAGTCTCTCTCCAAGGCAGCCACCACTACTCTCCCTATTGCTCCTCCCCGCCCTCCCTTCCTTTCAAAACACACGCTTTTTTTTTTTGTGGGAAGAAATCTTTTATTGCTGTAGAATAATTACATTCATAGTTACTTCAAAAGTGGAGTAACTACTACTCAACTAAAAATCTCAGTATAAGCTGTATATACATCCTGATCAATCAAACGAGGCTGAACGCAATCATAGAATGATTGCTGCAGAGATCGTTTGAAAAAAACAAAAGATGAAAATAGGGGATCACAAAAGACTCTATGATTTCTGTCCATCCATAAAGTCCACAGTGCCCAGTAGCGTACCCATACAAAAAATAAGTCAAAACCCCTATCTAGCTGGATGAAAACCAAACAGCCAAAAAAACCTGCCAAAAGTAACGGTAGGAAATCTCGCTCGTATTTGCTCTGTCAGAAATCCAAGGCGGAAATAATAACACTTTATATAGAGATGACACTGTGATATGTGAGAGCTTCAAAGGATGGGCTGAAGAGGAAGAAGAATGTAAAATCCAATCCTCAAGCCTATTCTAAAGTTCCAAACAAGGTACCGGCAAGAACGGTTGAAGCATTGCTGAAATCCTATGCCATAAATGACGATAATGAGCTCCCAAACCGTATTTGCTAGCAGCCATAGAAAAGGATAAAAGAGTGCCATCATCCTGAAGTACATCCGCCACAGAAGAAATGCCTTTGAAAGAGAGAAAATAAGAACGTCTGGGTTCTTGTATGGCCAAAGAAGGGTGGAATACTTTAGATCAATAAATATTCTCAGCCCTCAAAGAATTTCCCGACAAAGAATCCCGGCTATTCCATCCAACGGGGATAAAATATGTTTCCAATCAAGAAGCAGACGAGAGACAAAAGGGCAGCCTCTGATCTTGCCGTGGATAGAACCAAATAGGAAATCCCACTGAGTAGGCTGCCAATGCCCAAAAGCAGAAGTATGAATATGTAATAAAAGAGAGCGGATCATGAAAGCCCAAGGCTGATCTCCTTGCATAAACTGCAACATCATTTTCCCTTTGTGAACAAGTAGATGCATTTGAATATTGAGAATGTTCAGACCCCCGTGCATCTTTGGAGAACAGAGACGATGCATAGAGAGTAATCTGAGACTTTTCTTGCCATTTTTTGGACACCAGAAAATTTCCATGATAGCAGACATAAAGGAAACCAGATTTGCCTTAGTGAACATGATGAGAGGCAGATAAAATTGTATGTATGCTATCAAAATGGATTGTGTTATTCGCAAACGAACATGTAATGGCCAAGTTGCAAGCTTCTAATATTCAAGTTTCGCCCTCAGCTTTGTGAGCACCCAATCAGTTTGTTGAGAACGGGTGAGTCCCCAACCTAGAGGATAGCCAAGATGTCGAATCAATTGAGAAGTGGGAACAATTTCCCCAGGCCAGAGTCTCCTCCAGAAGCACCTCTGCTGATCCGCAGTAATACCAAAAGTCTCCCAATAAGGAACTCTGGAGGGTCTCCAATCTCTACTACTGAGCTGATATCTCCTGGCATGTAACGAAAGAAGGGGATGCTCTTCTCTCGATGCCCTGCGTCAATCCACTCCCACTCTCCAGGGTCCCACTGCAAATACCTGATGGGAACTCCCCCATAGAGCCAGAGCCTCCAAGACCCGGTGGAGAGTAGCCGGGGGTCTGGGTCTAGGAACCACTCTGAATCTGATCCCTGCATCAAAAGACCTACAACCCTGATAGGCTGAAAAGCAGACTCAAGCAAGATGTCCTCTGTGGACCTGAGCAATCTGCCACCATCCTGGACACTAAAAACCAAAGCATCCTCCTGTGCATCTCGAAATGCCAAAACCTGAAGCGGAACCCCGCCTCTCAAAAAAGTACCTGCCCAAGTGGAGGAAGTGAGTGGCATATCATCTGTGTCTACCCAAACCTCTGGAAGGGCTGCCTCAATCTGCAAGATCTTTCCTGCACTCCCTCTGAGATGTCCTGTCAACCTTGATTTGGTCTCCTCTGGAAGCCTGCGGAAAGCTTTCCAAGACCCCATAGAAGATGCAGGTCCCCTCTCCCACGTGGACCACTGCATGTAGAGTGAGGCACCCAGTGGTATGCCATGATCATCAAAAATAGTGTCATTCCACATGATGGGTTGCCTATCAATCTCTTCCCGAGAGGAAGGAGGAATCCTCCGAAGAGTGCTTCTGAAACTGGCCCAAGCTTTCAGAATGGCAACCATGAGAGGGGACGAAGGTGACCTAAGGTGTGCTGTGGTGAAGATCCATCTAACACTGCTCATCCAGTCTCCTCCTGAAGAAGGAGTGCACCTCTGTATGCTGCTGATAAGAAAGTCCTTCCACGGTTCCTGCCCTGGCATAATTCCTCGCACCACCATCTTGCAAAGTAAAGCTCTGCACTGTAAATTTGGATTAATAATATTGAGACCCCCTTCTTGGCCGTATGGACGGGTATGCAGGGGGACTCCCGTGCAGCCTCAGCTAGGAGCGCTTCTTTCTTCAGGGAATGGAAGGATTCTCCTTTCTTCTCTGAAACTACTACAGGGTTGAGGTGGCACTTTCAACCTCAGCCTTGGTTGTTTTCCACCTCACTCTGAGGGGGTTTTTTATTTATCCTCATGATTTCATGATGTATTCCGCTTTGAGCTTGCTCTCGCGGGTTTTTTCTCTTACTTAATAGAAGTCTTTTTCTTGGGGGGGAAAAAAAAAAATCCTGCTTCTGTTTCTTATGCGTGTATATCTTCATGGTAGCCATGATCTCCTTTATAAGTAGAAGAGAGGAAGAAAATCCTAGAAGAAGTTGAATATATAGATTTAAACGGGCAGGCCAGAAAAAGAGATACGGGACAGGAATATAGAGAGATAGAAAGGTATAGATAGAGACTAGAGAAGAGCAAGGGAGAGGGCTGTCAAAAAAAGAGGTGAGCAGCAGAAAAAAGGTACCCAAAAGAAGAGAGAAGCAGCGACCAAAGAAGTCCCAGAATTCGCCCGCAACACGCACACACTATGGGAAGACAAAAACAGCAGAATAAAGGTGGCGGAGAGGGGGAAATGGCAAAAGAAGACTACACACAGCCCAAAGCAAAGCTGTACAACATTACGGGCCTGTACGGAAGAAATCCGTACAAAGTACGAAACAAAATGAGCAGATGAGGCGCAGAACTAACAAAGCAAGGACTCGGAAAGGACATCAGGTTGGAAGCAGTTTGGGAAGGTATGGACAACCAAATACACAATACACAATACACACACTTTTTTTTTTTTTGTGAAACCAAGATACTTATATTATGAAACATTCATTTACATCCAGGCAGTGCTCAAAAGAGAGCTAAAGCCCTATCCATCAGAAGCAGTAAAAGAAAAGTTGAATACAAGAAACATCCAAATCTTCCTCATGTAAGGCATCATATAAAGACTGCCGTAATGAGGCTCTGAAGAACTCATAAGGATGCTGAAGGGGAGAATTCAGAAATGCTTGATTGCGCTGCAGCCAGAGGGTCCATAAGGCCCAGTATCTGATCCAATGGAAGAAGAGAGAATATTGTGACAAAGAAGCTGATAGTTTGCCATACATCCAGAAAAACCTGTAGAACCTCTGTGCTGGAAATCTAAGAGATAAAAAATAGGAGATTCTGTCTAGAAGGTCTCTGGAATATGAACAAAACCACAATAAATGCGGAATACTCTCCGATGTAAGGTGACATCTTGGACAAAGAGGTGAAGCTATCCGTCGTTTAGCCAATTTCACTCTCACTGGAAGAATACCAACAATACATCTCCATAGAAATAGTCGTTGCTTCAATGGCATCACACTACACACACACTTTTTTTCTTGTGGGAAGAAATCTTTTATTGCTGTAGAATAATTACATTCATAGTTACTTCAAAAACAAAGTAGCTACTACTCAACTAAAGATCTCAGTATAGGCTGTATACACATCCTGATCAATCAAACGTGAAAACAATCGTAGAATGATTGTTGCAGAGATCGTTTGAAAAAAAGAAAGGATGAAAATAGTGGATCACCAAAGACTCTATGATTTCTATCCATCCATAAAGTCCATAGGGTCCAATAGTGCACCCATACAAAAAATAAATCAAAACCCTGTCTCTGTGGATGAAAGCCAAACAACCAGAAAAATCTGCCAAAAGTAACAGTAGGAAATCGCTGTCGAAGCCTCTGTCTGATGAGAGCAATGAGATCAGAAGTATTTGGACAGGACCAAAAGATGTGAAACACTGATTCAGTAGAGTGCTGGCATCTGTGACAAACAGCTGAAGCAATATGTCTGTGTGCGAGTAACTGTCCGGATGGAAAAATGCCAAGGAGAACTCGCCATAGGAAAAGCTGTTGTCGAAGAGAGACTTGTAATGCCAAAGGAGACGCAGCCTTTTTCTCCACCACTTCATTGGACGATCCATATGCCAAACAGTATTAGCTCTGTGGGAAATCCAAGGTGGAGGTAATAACACTTTGTACAGTGATGGCACTGTGATATGTGAGAGTTTCAAAGGACGGGCGTATAAGGAAGGAGAGCGTAAAATCCAATCCTCAAGCCGATTCTGAAGTTCCAAATGAGGTACCGGCAAGTACGGTTGGAGCATTGCTGAAGTTCTATGCCATAAAGGACGATAATGAGCTCCCAAGCCATATTTGCGAGCAGCCATAGAAAAAGATAAAATTGTGCCATTCCCCTGAAGTCCATCCGCCACAGATGAAATGCCTTTGAAGGAGAGAAAATAAGAACGTCGAGGTTCTTGTATGGCCAAAGGAGGGTGGAATATTTTAGACCAAAAAATATTCTCTACCCTCAAAAAGTTGCCCGAGAGAGAGTCCCGGCCATGTTATTCCAAGTGGGATAGAATGTGTTTCCAATCAAGAAGCAGACGAGAGACAAAAGAGCATCCTCTGATCTTGCCTTGGATAGAGCCAAATAAAAAATCCCACTGAGTAGGCTGCCAATTCCCAAAGGCAGATGTATGAAGATGTAATAAGAGAGAGCGGATCATGAAAGCCCAAGGCTGATCTCCTTGCATAAACTGTATCATCATTTTCCCTCTGTGAGCAAGTAAATGCATTTGAATATTGAGAATGTTCAGACCCCCGTGCATCTTTGGAGAACAGAGACGATGCATAGAGAGTATCTGAGACTTTTCTTGCCATGTTTTGAACGCCAGAAAATTTCCATGATAGCTGACATAAATGAAACTAGATCTGCCTTAGTGAACATAGTGAGAGGCAGATAAAATTGTATGTATGCTATCAAAATGGATTGTGTAATTCGCAGACGAACATGTAATGGCCAAGTTGCAAGCTTCCAATATTCAAGTTTTTCCCTTAACTTTGCTAGCACCCAATCAGTTTGTTGTGAACGGGTGAGTCCCCAGCCTAGAGGATAACCAAGATGTCGAATGAATTGAGAAGCAGGGACAATTTCCCCAGGCCACAAAAGGTTGTGCCATTCCTGTGCATGTAACGGCAGCAATTTTGATTTCTGAAAATTTACCCGAAGGCCAGCAGCCAATCCATATGTAGAAAGAGCATGCATAATAATGGACATATCAGCCCGAGTATTTTTTGGAGTAAAGAATGAATCATCAGCAAATGCCTGAGCAATCATGCTGCGACTACCAAGAATCTCCAAACCATGCAACTGGTCAGTGTCCAAGAGGTGATTCAGATATTGAAGCAGTGGATGAGTGGCTATGGCAAAAAGTAAAGCACTCAAGGGACATCCTTGCCTGACAGAGCAAGCAAGAGTCCGGGATGGAGAAATATCTCCTGAAAGTGTGCAGGCAGCTTCACTATCTTGATATAGCCAAGTGATGAGTTGCTGCATTTTTGTGCCAAAACCCAATGCTTGCATAGTCGATGAAATAAAATCCCACTGAACAGTATCAAAGGCTTTGGCAATATCAACTTGCAATAACAAAACATCCTGCTGTGTGTATTTGGCATATTCAATTCCAATGTAGGCATTAGCAATGTTATCTGTGATATGCCTACGCGGGACAAAGCCATATTGAGCAGGATGCAACCCATCATGTAAAAACCCCTTCAGCCGATCAACAATCATTTTGGTAGTGACTTTGTAAATTATGGGCATAAGAGTGATAGGTCTCCAATCTGCCAAAGACTCACAAATTTGTTTTTTGGGAAGGAGTTTAACAAGACCTCTCTTCCATGTGTCCGGCATTTTCTGATTTTGCCACGCAGCATTCACCATATATAGCAATGAATGCTTCAAAATAGGCCAGTATGCGAGAAAAAACTTGACTGTTAAACCATCCCATCCTGGGGATTTCTATCTGCCACATGATTTGATCGCATCTGACAGTTCCCTCTCAGTAAAGGGTTCCTCCAATTCCAAAGCTTGAGTAGGGGAAATGATAGGAGAAACATGTTGCAACAGTAAATTTCGTGCAAGCAAAATCTTTGCGAGGGAGGAGTTGCAGAGCCAAATTGCTGAGAGAAATGATGCACACAAACAGAGGCAAGCTGTGACCGTGAAGTAGTCCATGATCCATCGGGCATAAGCACTCTGCAAATTTCTGTTTTGATTCTCCTCTGATGTAAACTTTTGAAAAATTCTTTGGAAGAGCAACCTTTATGTGTGAAGGCTCTTTGTCTTGCTCTAGTCTCCCATTTTGCCAGTTTCCTGTGATCATTTAGTTTAAGACAATGTCTGGCGTGGCATAGTGTTGTTTGCTCATGCATGGACAACGAACGATGATGACTGAGTTCAGTGAGGTCTTGACAAGTAGATTTGGCCTGAGCAATGGTTTGCCTCAGAGTCTTCATGTAAGACTTGCCATAAGCTCTAATCACCACTTGCATTTTAGAAACAAAAGAATCCCAGGCACCATCAACATGAAGATGGCTGCTAGAGGAAAGACAATGAGCTGCTTCAGTAACCATTGCCTTGAAATCAGCATGTTGCAAATAACTATTGTTTATGATTAGATGTCTCCTTTGTGGCAATCTATCATCTGGCATATTATGAAAAGATAACCGCAACCATAGCGGTGCATGGTCTGAATGCACAAAGGCATAGTCACTCCACATTTTGCATGTGAAATCCCCATTTTGTTGGGGAGCGACACTATACCATCGATCCAGACGTGCCTGATAAGCGGAAAGAGCATTATGTTGAAAAGTGTAGCCCGGTGACAAAGGCTGCAATTCCTTCCAAAGGTCAACCAGATCCAAATGCAAAAGTAATTGAGACCATGCATGCCTTTCAGGAGATAACATATGGTCATGTCTGGAGGTGTTGTCTCCGTGTTGTGGAGCATTATTGAAATCCCCACATATGTAGGCATGATATCTCCACGGATATTGTTGCATGGCATCCCAAATTGCAGTTCTTTCTCTAGAGGACCGAGGTGCATAAACTGAAGCAAATTCAAACACCTCTCCTCTAATAATGCATTGGAGAACAAGCCATCTGCCTTTGTTGTCATTTAATGCAATCACTAGTTGAAGCTCATGTTTGATCAGAAGGACAACCCCTGAGAAAGAGTGCTCCCCAGCATAGAAAATATCATATCCACAGTAGTGTCCTGTCTTGCCTGCATAAATATGTTGGTTGTGCTCTTGTAATGCCACTATGTCAGGCTGAAATCTGTTGATGTACAGCCACACAGATTTCCATTTCCTACTGTCACACATGCCCTGGACATTGAGTGTAAAACATTTGATGTGAGCAGTCATATATACAGGTATTTAAAGTAATGTAACAACTATGTACAGCAGCAAAATTTATGAGGTCAGCCTTGCATTTCTATCTCAGGGTCGAGGCCTCGCCCCTGAGAAGAAGTAGCCGCCTGAGAAGTAGACAACAAAGCAGTAACCTCTTCTTCAGGGAAGAGTGTTCTGCTGGCTATTACTGCAGCCCATGTAATCCCAATTCCTGTATTTATCTCTGGGGTATTTCCGCTAGAAGATGCACCATTCCAAGTGCGGGGGGGTGGAATTCTTCGAGCAGAAATAACTTTTCTTGAACCTCGCCAGCCATCAGTTAAAGGTTGTTGTCCTTTGGTCGAGGATTGAATAGCAGGAGGTGAATGTGAAGTGAGATTCCCATTGGGAGCCACTGGAGCTTTGCCTTTATCCTGACTCCCAGAAAGCTGTCTACTGCTTTTATTTTTGTTGGCAACTGGAGTAGGAGCATCTTTAGTAGGCATGTTAACTGGCAAAGTGGCACGAGGCATTTTATGTTGATTCATTGGACACTATGAAGCCATGTGTCCAAACTTTTTGCATTCAAAACAGGCCCCTGCAAATAAACCCCATTTGAGTTTATAAAAAGCACTTCCCATTTTCATTATTCACCGTGACTGAATAAGAGTCCGGTGTGGGATTATCAGTATCCCAGAGAATGCAAAATCTGTTTGAGTTGCCATTTGGCCGTAGTGGGCAGACCACTTTACCTAAAGATGCTGCAATTTTAGGCAAAAGTGAGGCCATACATTGGGGGAAATCAACTTCTTCAACCCAAACCGGGCATCTGTGTCTGATTAAGCCTGAAAGTCCCTTGTGGGACACACACACACTTTTTTTTTTTTTTTTGTGGGAAGAAATCTTTTATTGTTGTAAAATAATTACATTCATAGTTACTTCAAGAACGAAGTAGCTACAACTCAACTAAAGATCTCAGTATAAGCTGTATACACATCCTGATCAATCAAACGAGTCTGAAGACAATCGTAGAATGATTGTTGCAGAGAGCGTTTGAAAAAAAGAAAGGAAGAAAATATTGGATCACCAAAGACTCTATGATTTCTATCCACCCATAAAGTCCATAGGGTCCAATAGCGCACCCATACAAAAAATAAATCAAAATCCTGTCTCTGTGGATGAAAACCAAACAACCAGAAAAATCTGCCAAAAGTAACAGTAGGAAATCGATGTCGAAGCCTCTGTCTGATGAGAGCAATGAGATCAGAAGTATTTGGACAGGACCAAAAAATGTGAAGCACTGATTCAGTAGAGTGCTGGTATCTGTGACAAACAGCTGAAGCAATATGTCTGTGTGCGAGTAACTGTCCGGATGGAAAAATACCAAAGAGAAATCGCCATAGGAAAAGCTGTTGTCGAAGAGGGACTTTGTAATGCCAAAGGAGACGCAGCCTTTTTCTCCACCACTTCATTGGACGATCCATATGCCAAACACTATTTGCTCTATGGGAAATCCAAGGTGGAGTTAATAAGACTTTATACAGTGATGACACTGTGATATGTGAGAGCTTCAAAGGACGGGCGTATAAGGAAGGAGAGCGTAAAATCCAATCCTCAAGCCGATTCTGAAGTTCCAAATGAGGTACCGGCAAGTACGGTTGGAGCATTGCTGAAATTTTATGCCATAAAGGACGATAGTGAGCTCCCAAGCCATATTTGCAAGCAGCCATAGAAAAAAGATAAAATTGTGTTATCGTCCTGAAGTACATCCGCCACATATGAAATGCCTTTGAAGGAGAGAAAATAAGAACGTCAGGGTTCTTGTATGGCCAAAGGAGAGTGGAATACTTTAGACCAAAAAATATTCTCTGCCCTTAAAGAGTTGCCCGAAAGAGAGTCCCTGCCATGCCATTCCAAGTGGGAGAGAATGTGTTTCCAATCAAGAAGCAGACGAGAGACAATAGGGCATCCTCTGATCTTGCCTTGGATAGAGCCAAATAAAAAATCCCACTGAGTAGCCAATTCCCAAAAGTAGATGTATGAAGATGCAATAAGAGAGAGCGGATCATGAAAGCCCAAGGCTGATCTCCTTGCATAAACTGTATCATCATTCTCCCTCTGTGAGCAAGTAAGTGCATTTGAATATTGATAATGTTCAGACCCCCGTGCATCTTTGGAGAACAGAGACGATGCATAGAGAGTAATCTGAGACTTTTCTTGCCATGTTTTGAACGCCAGAAAATTTCCATGATAGCTGACATAAATGAGACCAGATCTGCCTTAGTGAACATAGTGAGAGGCAGATAAAATTGTATGTATGCTATCAAAATGGATTGTGTAATTCGCAAGCGAACATGTAATGGCCAAGTTGCAAGCTTCCAATATTCAAGTTTTTCCCTTAACTTTACTAGCACCCAATCAGTTTTTGTTGTGAACGGGTGAGTCCCCAGCCTAGAGGATAACCAAGATGTCGAATGAATTGAGAAGCGGGGACATTTTCCCCAAGCCACAGAAGGTTGTGCCATTCCTGTGCATGTAACGGCAGCAATTTTGATTTCTGAAAATTTACCCGAAGGCCAGCAGCCAATCCATATGTGGAAAGAGCATGCATAATCATGGACAGATCAGCCCGAGTATTTTTTGGAGTAAAGAATGAGTCATCAGCATAGGCCTGAGCAATCATCCTATGACTACCAAGAATCTCCAAACCGTGCAACTGGTCAGTGTCCAAGAGGTAATCCAGATATTGAAGCAGTGGATGAGTGGTTATGGCAAAAAGTAAAGCACTCAAGGGACATACTTGCCTGACAGAACAAGCAAGAGTCCGGGATGGAGAAATATCTCCTGAAAGTATGCAGGCAGCTTCACTATCTTGATATAGCCAAGTGATGAGTTGCTGCATTTTTGTGCCAAAACCCAATGCCTGCATAGTCGATGAAATAAAATCCCACTGAACAGTATCAAAAGCTTTGGCAATATCAACTTGCAATAACAAAACATCCTGCTGTGTGTATTTGGCATATTCAATTCCAATGTAGGCATTAGCAATGTTGTCTGTGATATGCCTACGCAGGACAAAGCCATATTGAGCAGGATGCAACCCATCATGTAGAAACTCCTTTAGCCGATCAACAATCATTTTGGTAGTGACTTTGTAAATTACGGGCATAAGAGTGATAGGTCTCCAGTCTGCCAAAGACTCACAAATTTGTTTTTTGGGAAGGAGTTTAACAAGACCTCTTTTCCATGTGTCCGGCATTTTTTGATTTTGCCATGCCACATTCACCATATATAGCAATGAATGCTTCAAAATAGGCCAGTATGCGAGAAAAAACTTGACTGTTAAACCATCCCATCCTGGGGATTTCCATCTACCACATGATTTGATCGCATCTGACAGTTCCCTCTCGGTAAAGGGTTCCTCCAATTCCAAAGCTTGAGTAGGGGAAATGATAGGAGAAACATGTTGCAACAGTAAATTTCGTGCAAGCGAAATCTGTTGCGAGGGAGGAGCTGCAGAGCCAAATTGCTGAGAGAAATGATGCACACAAACAGAAGCAAGCTGTGACCGTGAAGTAGTCCATGATCCATCAGGCATAAGTACTCTACAAATTTCTGTTTTGATTCGCTTCTGATGTAAACTTCTGAAAAATTCTTTGGAAGGGCAGCCTTTATCTGTAAAGGCTCTTTGTCTTGCTCTAGTCTCCCATTTTTCCAGTTTCCTGTGATCATTTAGTTTAAGACAATGTCTGGCCTGGCATAGTGTTGTTTGCTCATGCATGGACAACGAATGATGATGGCTGAGTTCAGTGAGGTCTTGGCAAGTGGATTTGGCCTGAGCAATGGTTTCCCTTAGAGTCTTCATGTAAGACTTGCCATAAGCTCTAATCACAACTTGCATTTTAGAAATAAAAGAATCCCACGCACCATCAACATGAATATGGCTGCTAGAGGAAAGACAATGAGTTGCTTCAGTAACCATTGCCTTGAAATCAGCATGTTGCAAATAACTATTGTTGATGATTAGATGTCTCCTTTGTGGCAATCTATCATCTGGCATATTATGAAAAGATAACTGCAACCATAGTGGGGCATGGTCTGAATGCACAAAGGCATAGTCAATCCACATTTTGCATGTAAAATCCCCATTTTGTTGGGAGCGACACTATACCATCGATCCAGACGTGCCTAATAAGCGGAAAGAGCATTATGTTGAAAAGTGTAGCCCGGTGACAAAGGCTGCAATTCCTTCCAAAGGTCAACCAGATCCAAATGCAAAAGTAATTGAGACCATGCATGCCTTTCAGGAGATAACATATGGTCATGTCTGGAGGTGTTGTCTCCGTGTTGTGGAGCATTATTGAAATCCCCACATATGTAGGCATGATATCTCCACGGATATTGTTGCATGGCATCCCAAATTGCAGTTCTTTCTCTAGAGGACCGAGGTGCATAAACTGAAGCAAATTCAAACACCTCTCCTCTAATAATGCATTGGAGAACAAGCCATCTGCCTTTGTTGTCATTTAATGCAATCACTAGTTGAAGCTCATGTTTGATCAGAAGGACAACCCCTGAGAAAGAGTGCTCCCCAGCATAGAAAATATCATATCCACAGTAGTGTCCTGTCTTGCCTGCATAAATATGTTGGTTGTGCTCTTGTAATGCCACTATGTCAGGCTGAAATCTGTTGATGTACAGCCACACAGATTTCCATTTCCTACTGTCACACATGCCCTGGACATTGAGTGTAAAACATTTGATGTGAGCAGTCATATATACAGGTATTTAAAGTAATGTAACAACTATGTACAGCAGCAAAATTTATGAGGTCAGCCTTGCATTTCTATCTCAGGGTCGAGGCCTCGCCCCTGAGAAGAAGTAGCCGCCTGAGAAGTAGACAACAAAGCAGTAACCTCTTCTTCAGGGAAGAGTGTTCTGCTGGCTATTACTGCAGCCCATGTAATCCCAATTCCTGTATTTATCTCTGGGGTATTTCCGCTAGAAGATGCACCATTCCAAGTGCGGGGGGGTGGAATTCTTCGAGCAGAAATAACTTTTCTTGAACCTCGCCAGCCATCAGTTAAAGGTTGTTGTCCTTTGGTCGAGGATTGAATAGCAGGAGGTGAATGTGAAGTGAGATTCCCATTGGGAGCCACTGGAGCTTTGCCTTTATCCTGACTCCCAGAAAGCTGTCTACTGCTTTTATTTTTGTTGGCAACTGGAGTAGGAGCATCTTTAGTAGGCATGTTAACTGGCAAAGTGGCACGAGGCATTTTATGTTGATTCATTGGACACTGTGAAGCCATGTGTCCAAACTTTTTGCACTCAAAACAAGCCCCTGCAAATAAACCCCGTTTGAGTTTATAAAAAGCGCTTCCCATGTTCACATTGTTCACCGTGTCTGAATAGGAGTCCGGTGTGGGATTATCAATATCCCAGAGAATGCAAAATCTGTTTGAGTTGCCATTTGGCCGTGGTGGGCAGACCACTTTACCTAAAGATGCTGCAATTTTAGGCAAAAGTGAGGCCATACATTGTGGGAAATCAACAACTTCAACCCAAACCCAGCATCTGTGTTGGATTAAAGCCTGAAAGTCCCTTGTGGGAGACCATGGCAAAACATGCACCATTTGCTGCCCAAAAAAGAGAGGTGAATGTTCCAAAAGCATTTGTCTATGGATCTCATCCACCATGATAACCTCAAAAAAGCCCCTGGCTGCATAGTGTACTTTACGAACAAAAGAGCCAGCCAATGTGCGTGTCAGCCAGTTGCCTATCTCTGCAGCAGGTGGCATCCGGCCTGGAAAAAATAAAATGACTACATTCTTAGCATATTCCCTGACTGGATCCACAATTTCATCAACCTCAACCATGAGGCCAACCGAAGGAACCGAGTCTTTCCACTCTTTCCTTGTATTTGCAAATCCTTCATGCATTACATCATATACCAGTTGAGCCTCAAGAGTATCATGCATCGGGTCATGCTCACCCTCAACCTGCTTTTGCTTCTTGCAGGGAACCGAGCGCTCCTTTTGAAACGTTTTTTCATATGAATATTCTGCCATGACTTTGTAAGAAAGGGAGCTCAGAAATGAAGTACCTGTAAAAGGGTAGTGGAAGCCAAAAAAACCAGTCCCAAAGAAATATCCACAAGGAGCTCACAAGAGAGGAGAAGAAGAGTATAGCTGGTGAGGAGATAGCAGAGGGAAAGGTAAGATTTTGACACAAGACTGTTAGGGAAGACACCAAAGCAAAAAGCCCCAAATCTGTACGGCAGGAAGTACAAGATTGTACGGACGATGCTGAGTTGTACGGAGGTATATACGGGCTGCACAAAGAGAAACTTGACAGTACGATGGTACGGACTGAGTACGTGAAGAGTGGCCTGTACGGACGACGGAGAAAGTACGGAAAGGTACGGGCGTACGGACGCCGTACGGTGACGTGCAAATGTACGGACGGGGCCGCGTAGGTTTCCTGGCGAGGACAAAACAGAGAACAACGTACACCTCACTGAGATCGCACTTACACACCGCAAGCAACGTAGACACACCTAGGAGATGTACAAAGGGTACGGAAAAGCAGCAACAGATGCGGGCCTGGACGGAACAGCTGAGGCAGGCTAGGATCTGTACGGAAACAGACACACATACACTTTTTTTTTTTTTTGTAAAACCAAGATACTTATATTATGATACATTCATTTACATCTGGGCAGAGCTCAAAAGAGAGCCAAAGTCCTATCCATCAAAAGCAGTAAAAGAAAAGCTGAATACAAGAAACATCTAAATCTTCCTCATGTAAGGCATCATATAAAGACTGCCGCAATGAGGCTCGGAAGAACTCATATGGCTGCTGAAGTGGAGAATTCAGATATGCTTGATTGCGCTGTAACCAGAGGGTCCATAAGGCCCAGTATCTGATCCAGTGGAAGAAAAGAGAATACTGTGATAAAGAAGCTGATAGTTTGCCATATATCCAGAAAAACCTGTAGAACCTGTGAGCTGGGAATCTGAGAGATAAGAAATAGGAGATTCTGTCTAGAAGGTCTCTAGAATATGAACAAAACCACAGTAAATGCGGAATACTCTCAGATGTAAGATGACATCTTGGACAAAGCTATCCTTCTTTGAGCCAATTTCACCCCTACTGGAAGAATACCAACAATACATCGCCATAGAAAGAGTCGTTGCTTCAAAGGCATTTTCAACTTCCATATCAATTGCAATCTTCCTTTCCACCAGGCTAATGACTTGTTCAAATGCCATAGAGAATTAGCATGATGGGCAATCCAGGGAGGAGGTAATATCAAACGATAAGCCTGTATAGAAGTCAATAAATTCAAAGGCTTAGAGGATATGCTTGTATTTGGAGACCAAAGGTGCCAATCTTGAAGCCTGTCTCTGACATTCAATGTCGGAATCGGAATCAGAGGGAGTAAGAGATCAGCAATAGCTTTCCAAATGGGTCTATGATGCATCCCCAAATTGTATTGTCGACATGCTACTGGAAAAGTGAGAATATCTCCTCACATATCCACTACATAATCAATGAACCGGATACCCATTTTCATAAGATTGTAAGCTCTGATGGGTTGTTGAACAGCAAGGGGAGAGGAAAAGACAGCACTCCAATGAATACTTTCCATTCTGAGTGAAGAAGCTAAAGAAGCAGGATGGGGAGACCATTTGATGTGAGAGAGTACTTGCTTCCAGTCCTGAATCAAGGAATTAGAAAATGGACAACGAGGGATTTTACCTTGCAATTTGCCAAGCACTACTTCCGATGGATCAACTAGCCAGTGTCCATAAGCATTAGTGCTCATTTGTCCACACAAAATTGCCAACATGATAGACCAAGGCTGCTCTTGTTCAAAAAATGTCTTAAGCATAGTGATCTTTCTTGCCAACACATGAAATTTGATGTTTATTATATTCAAACCACCATGCATTCTTGGTGAGCAGAGCAAGTCCATTTTGAGCAGCCGTAAAGCTTTTTTATGAAGCTTTGTTTTCCAAAAAATCTCCATGGCTTGAGACATAAAGGAAGTGAGATCTCGAGATGACCAATGTAATAACTGGACATAAGCTAGTACAATAGACTGGACAATTCGAAGCCGTACATGCAGAGGCCAAGTGGAGATCTTCCAATATTCTAATTTGTTCTGAATTTTGTTTGCCACCCAGGACATTTGTTGCTTATTGCTGATTTTCCAGCCAATGGGATAGCCCAAATGTCTTACTATGTTTTCCGGATAAACAATCTGGCCTGGCCACAAGATAGCATGCCAGTCACAATGCTTGAGTGGCAAGAGTTTTGATTTCTGAAAATTAATTTTAAGACCTGCTGCTAACCCAAATTCTGAAAGGGTATCCATCAAGAGGCGAATCTCCAAAGGACTATTCTTTGGCATGAAGAATGAATCATCTGCATATGCCTGTGCAAGGAAGGGTCGTGAACCAGAAATCTGAAGCCCCTCTAGTTGTCCAGTATCAACCATGTGATCCATATAAAGTAGCAAAGGGTGTGAAGCAATGGCATAGAGCAAAGCACTGAGAGGGCATCCCTGTCGAACTGAGCGTTCGAGAGTCCAAGACTCAGACAAATGATTCTCTATAAAGCATTGTGCAGTGGAATCTGAGTAAAGCCAATATATGACATTAACTAGCTTTGGCCCAAAACCAAGTTTTAACATGATTTGAGAAACATAATCCCACTGTACTGTATCAAAAGCCTTAGCCACATCCACCTGCATGACCAACACATCTTGTTCTGAATATTTTGCATATTCCATTGCGATGATAGTGTTAGAGATATTGTCATGTATGTGCCGTCTAGGAACAAAACCATATTGCCTGGGATGAAGGCCTTCATGAAGGATATCCTTTATCCGATGTACCAACATTTTGGCAATCAGTTTGTATATAACCGGCATAAAAATGATGGGTCTCCAGTCGTCCATAGTCTCACATAGAGGTTTTTTGGGCACAAGCTTAACCAGACCATGCTTCCAAGCTGAGGGAAGATGTTGATGCTGCCAGGCTACATTTATAAACTGCAGAATTGGACCCTTCAGTTCAGGCCAAAAGGCTTCAAAAAATTCAACTGTCAGACCATCCCAACCAGGGGATTTATGTTTACCCAAATGCCTAAGAGCTTCATCCAATTCAACATCCGAAAAAGACATTTCCAGCATTGAGGCTTTTTGCAAGGAGACAATAGGAGAAACAAACTCAGTAAATTTGTTACGGGCTGAAATAATCTGAGGTGTAGAAGAAGATGGCTGAGAAAAGAGAAGCTGAAAATGATCCAAACATTGTTTTTCTAGCTGAGATAGAGTCTGGGTCCAAAGGCCATCTGGTTTCCTGACCCTCATGATAGATTGGCTTTGTCTATGTGCATGTAAGTTCCGAAAAAAAGATTTCGAGGAACAGCCCTTATCTAGCATGGGTTTATTAGCTCTAGCCCGGATCTGCCATTTTGACAACTTGCGTTTATCATTGGCATCAATTATGGAGGAAGCACAAGACAATAAATGCTGCTCAGAATCAGATAGAGATCTTTGATGACTAATCTGTACCAAATACTGCTTGTATGATTTTGCCCACTGGATATGCTGTCTGGTTTCTACCAGGTTCCATCTTCCATATTCCTTAATGACATTTTGAATACGATGTATGAAAGAGGTCCAAGCAAAGTCCAGATCCTCTTGAGCATGGGAAAGCAATGGCCTGCAAGCCAATCTGATCATATGCTGGAAATTTTCATGAGAGAGATATAATTGATTGACCTGTAAATTTCTGACTGAAGAGAGCTGCAAGTCATCCAGAGGCATACCAAAAGAAAGAATGAGCCATAGTGGAGTATGATCAGATAATTGCTGTGAATAATCAGTCCGCATTTGACATGTATATTCATCATATTGCTGAGCATGAATGAGATAAAATCTATCAAGCCTGGCCCAATATTCTGTGAAAGCATTATGATGATATGTAAATCCCATAACTGATGGGTGAGTTGCTGTCCATAAATCTGCAAATTGAAGAGATGATGTCATATGTTCCCATTGCTGAATTTCAGAGGGCAGCATATGGGATTTATGTGTAGTGTTGTCCTTCCAGTGAGGAGAATTGTTGAAATCACCACAAAGTAGTGCATTTGAAGACCAAGGATATTGCTTGATGGAGTTCCACATTTGAGCTCTTGAAGCTGAATTTTGAGAAGCATACAAAGATCCTATTTCAAAAATCTCTCCATTAATCATACATTGGATAATCATCCATCGTCCACCAAGATCATTATATGCTACCCAGGGTTGCAGATCATGTCTGGCTAAAATGCACAGCCCAGAGAACTGTTCAGATCCTGAATAAAATATATCATATCCAGAAAAAAACCCATGATTATGCTCTTGTAGACACAACATCCGGATGAGTTGTATTTATATAATGCCATAAAAGCCTCCATTTATTCTGGTTGTAGAGGCCCTGTATATTATAAGAAAAACATTTAAGAGAAGCACGCATGAAAATATATACAAGAGATGTTCTGTCCTCAAAAAGAACAGGAGGCCTCAAGCCTCTGCCATTGCCACAGGGTCTTGCTGACCCTCAGCATCCAATTCCCTGATAATATCATCTTCTTCACAAAGGGGAAGACCCTTCTTGACTGCATCAACCCATGCCTTTAAGATGGGGTTGCTTGAATAGGTAGCGGCAATGCTTTCACTCTCATTTTCAGGCCTCTCTAGTGTATCAAATAGGCCATCCCTGCGTCGGGGGGTCGTGGAAGTGTGCTTTGGAAGCTTTGTCACTCGAACCAGGCCAGATCTCCTTGAGCTCATGTAAGTCATGCCGTGGTTGCCTGAACCATCGTGAACACCTGCCCCACGAAGAATGCTCTTGGATAAGTGTAGGATTACATGATCTCCATTAACTCTAATTTATGTCGATGAAGTACTTGTTAAAAATCATAACCTTGGTCTTGCCAAAGTTGATTGTCGAAGTCTCTGTCCCTGCAAGACACCTCGAAAGCATCCAGGTGCTTCTGTAGGCCTAGTGTTGAGGAGGATATGAGGACTATACTGTCCGCATGTAGCAGTATCTGTATCATCAAATCAGCTAGCATCGATCCCTCACCTTCGAGGCGGTCAATGAAGGTTGTGGTCTCATTGATGTAGAGCCCAAATAGGGTGGGTGAGAGGGCATCCGTGCTTCACTCCAATCATGCTCTCAATCCAATCTGACAAACCTCTTGGGGCACATACTCTTCCTCTAACTGACTCAAATAGGCTCATCACACACCAAATCATGACTCTTGGGATCTTCATCTCCTAAAGTCTCCTAATAATATGGGCTCATGGAGCTGTGTCAAAGGCCTTCTGAAAGTCTAAACAATTGTAGACTTTTGACATCTCGATCCCGTCTCCTCGATGACGGCTTGTAGAGTGGAAATGTGGTCAAGGATAGAGTGTTGCCTCTAAAACCCAGCCTATCCCAAAGCTTGCTTTCCCTATGGCTCTGTGTAAGAGTTGATCTCTCTCTCTAGCACCGATCGGTTGATCTTGGCCAATGCGTGGCCAATCATGAAAGTGTGGTAGTTCTTAGTGTCCATGGGATCGCTTGCTTTGTGTATCGGCACGACGATGGTAGTGCTACTCCAAGCAAATGGTAAGCCATGGCATACATCATGATTGAACTTCTGCGCTAATATTGGGAACAAGACTTCCTGTCCATGTCCAAAGTGCTTAGTGTGCTTGGGCTCTCTGGTTGTGGACTTGACGATGCTGCTCGCACATAAATGCTCATGGCACTTCTGGGCTTAAAAATAAAATTAATAAACCAACGATTTCTGTGCAGATAAAGGAAAGGCTAAAGTCATGCATGGTAGTAATGGTAATGGTCAAATGCAGCTTAAGTAAAAGACAAGGAAAACACCTTGAATGAGGGTTGGCAGACCTTGAGGAAAATAGTCTCAACTAGGAGGACTCTTCCACCTCGTACTTGGACTGGTGCCTCATCTAATGGGCATACGCTTGTCAATTTTCTTGGCATGGGTGGTACTTGGGCTGCAGTGATAATGAGTCGTACTCTTTTCCCTGAAGATGAAGCTGCCCTGTTATTGTGTAACTCAGAGGATCTGGTGTCACTGCAGGATCATGTTATAGATCTTGAGGTGGACATGCAATCTTGATAGCACTTTTTGATGTGATAGAGCTTGTACATTTCTGTAAATATGTGAATATGTTCATAGCAAATAGTTTTTTGACTTACAACTGAGGTTATGTGACCTGCAGAAATGGAAAATTGTATGGGCACATGTCAAGAGATTGCAGGCTGATATAATCAGCATGATTATGTAGGTCAGATGGGGCACTTGTAGGTCATGACATTTTCTATGCAAGTGACAACTCTTTTTCTGGAGTGGTAGTTCTTGTGAAACATGACCCGTCAGCCTGTTGTAACCTATAGCGAATGAGAAGGTAGATGGATTGTTATGCAATGTCCTTTGCATGGGGAACTATTTGAGTTTTCCTGAGTTTGTGCCCTGCAACCATTGCATAGTAGAGCCTTAATGTGGCAGGTTATGCAACAGTCTCTGGAAAAAGCCCTTTCTTTGTGGGGAATTCAATAATGCTCCACAGTAATATCCTTGGAGGTAAATGCCTTTCTCTTCTCAGCAAGCTAGGCAAATTGAAGTTCCTTTCAAGAAGAGAGAATCGAAAGACGCCATCAGACTATGTGGGAAATGGAAATCCCCAGGAGCGATGCGCATCTTGGCCTTTTAGTTGACAGGTTTTGAGTCTCAACCTGTGTCGCGAGACCTTGGAGTCAGAATGAAACTTTTATTGGTGGCATCTCCCGAAGTTGCTGAGATGAGGTATGCGGGTGTTATGTTAAGGATGTCCGACATGTTAGAGACCTTGTGAATGTGATAGACATTGTGGGATGGTCTCACAGTGTTCTTTCTGCAATATTGGGATGTCGTTTCACCTGCATTATTATACATGGTTATCATGCTTGGGAATCACAACAAATGCCAGCTAGGTGGAAGAAAGGGTTGGTTAAATGATTTCACAAGAAATATTTACAGTCATGCTTGTCATCTATAAGCTTATTGCTAAGATGATAGTCAGCCACATAAAATATTTATTGCAAGAGAGGTTACACCTTACTCAATATGCGTTTGTTGTCTGCCGACATGTTACAGATACTATTGCAAACACTAAATGCAAAGTACAGTGAGAAAAATGGTCTCTTATCGCAAGTGTATTTTGCAAAAGCATTTAATACAGCACAATGGGATTCATCTCGCAGACCATGCGATCTTTAGGATTTTGGGAAAAAGTGCAGCATTTTATTTACTGGCTATATCAAGATAGTAGTTGCTGGCATTTTGGTGGGTGATCTTACTGATGAATGGACTTTTTATTGCTTAGTATGTCAAGGCTTCTGCCTTGCCTTATACTCATCCGATGCTTCAATGCTTTGATCACTTAATAGCTACAGGTGCACCGTATGGGTGGACGAAACATGGAAGGAGGTCACTGATTGCACAAGCATATGCTGACGATTCCTCCTTCATTCTCTAGAATGTTAAATGGAATCTTTCATGCCTCCTGCATGCATCGTCTTTATACGGTTTGGCAACTGTCTTGCAAGTGAATTTCCAAAAGTCTAAGCTTATTTTAGTGCATGTGAAAGGTTGGCATCATATTTTTTGGCTTGGGGAATTGTCTTACTTACGTATCTTGTGTGTCATCTTGGTTAATCTTTGGGGCAGGCAATCACTCATCCCCAACAAATGGATTAGGTGCTTGATAAGTTGAAAAAGAAATTGGAATAATGGAAGTTGGTCACCTGGCCTTTACATGCCCATTTTCACATAGTTCAATTAATCTCGGTTGCCTATATACAATTTTATTTGCCCCTCATGATGTTTGTTAAGAAGGATATCTCAAGCTTCATGTCTACTATCATGGAACTTTTATGGCAGCCGCATCATCAACGTAAAGCCCTCAGATCATTTGCCAAAAATGCATGGGGGATCGAATATTCATTTGCATGTCCTAGCTCATAAGGGAAAAATAATGCTTTAATTCATGCAGGGAAATCAACCATGGGTGTTCATGATATGCTTTAGTTCATGCAGGGCAATCAACCATGAGTGTTCATGATGGAACGTTTGCTTTTGCATTTCTCTACTCTAGCCTTTGGTCACTGGCAGCTTACGCAATGGGATTTCCTCCTGGGTCACATGATGGCAGGATTAAGGGATACGACTATGGTATTATCTTTTCTTGTAGTAGTTTGATAGTTTGGCTTGGGACACATTATAGACCCATATGGCACTTAGTGTCGCAGATGCTTAGTGCCTCGTCTTGAGATTATAAACTACCTCAAAGGCTTGGCTTTTCATTCGGATGATTATACTTGGAATTCGTTGCTCTTAGCTGATCATAGTTGCATCGTTGTATAAGGTTTTGCTGCCTCCTCCTTGCTTCTTTTTTTTTTTGTGCAAAGAAAGGAACCTTCTATTAATGCTTGAAAAACTTCATACAAAACAGCAGCCCCGAAGGTGCTGAGTATGGAAAAAACGGGATAACAACTGAAAGAAGAAAAACCAGCCTATTCTGGAGAAACCAAGCTCACTGCCTAGGGAATCTCTGGTACAAGGGCTAACATCCAAGTGGGGGGACTATACAACCAAGCGAATCACGGAGTGAATATTTTAAAAATTATGCAGGCCAAGCCTTGCAGAAACATGCAAGCTCACGACAATCGCCCTAGAGCTCGGGGTCCCACGCTCCCAAGTGGAGCACAGGGTGTAGATGATATCCTGCCAGATGGCGACCAAGGTAGCCGAGGGTGGAACGGGATGCTCACCAATCACTAGCCTACAGCGACAGTCGCCCTAGAGCCTGGGGTCCCACACTCCGAGGTGGAGCACAGGGTGTAGATGATATCCTACCAAATGGCAACCAAGGTAGCCGAGGGTGGAACTGGATGCTTCACTAGACTACAGCGAGCAACCCAAATGTTCCATGCCATGATACTAGCTACTACCTCCCACATGCTATCCTCTGGAGGAGAGTGAGGATCCGTCCGGCTATCAACAGGGACCGCCTCATGGAGCTCTATCCTCTGAATGCTTTGACCGTGTATGTGGTAAGCTGGAGAGACCTCATGAATTTAAAACGCATGACCTCCCTCAGTCAACCAAGCCACCATCCCCCAGGGGTAGTCCCTCTGAAGGCTCTGCATGTGGGCCATAATCCTGAGGGCTCCCATCCAAATCCTCACTGCGCTACGACAACTCCAGAGGCAGTAAGGGATCATCTCGAGAGATCCAGCAGAGCAGTAGTGACACTGTCCCTCCACCCGCATCTGCTCCAACCATGGGCCCATGGGCCTATGGGCAAGCCTCCATTGGCGGCCAGCTAGAATAAGTAGGAGACCTTCCTTGGCCACAAATCGGACTATAGACGTGTCCAAAACCTGAAACGGACCTCCTGCGGCACCCTCTGGGCCACCCAATGCCTCTCCCTCGAAGGGATCCAAGTCGAAGAGTCCATGTGAAGCCTTCTGCCTTGGCCGAGATCCAATAGAGAAGCTTGCACCAAACACTCTTGAGGACTGGGGCAATGTGTTGCTCTGCCGTGATATCAATACCCACCTGGCCTCACTGTCTGGCCCTGTGGAATCCAGTGGAAGCGAAAGGCACTCCGCCACTCTCGAATCTTCTGTGTCTCCTCAGAGCCTGAGAGAAACTGATGGATTTTGTCTAGTCGATCCATGCACCCAAGGCCTCGCAGTAGATAGCCAGGGCTCCCCTGACTCTCTCCAAGCTCGCTTTGGTGCCCTATACTTACAAGGCTATGTCATTTGCAAACTCTGAGTCTAGCAGCTCCTCCTCATGTGTCTGATTGGATTCCTCAACCCTGTGAGGCCCACCACCTGCGATCTCAAGTTGTAGCCCAATGCCTCTGCAAGAAAAAGGAAAAGAAAGGGAGCTAGGGGACAGCCCTGATGGATCGAGCGAGAGAGGGGGAAGGCCTCACCGTGTGTCCACTGACAAGCATCTGACTAGAGCTCCCCGCATAAAGCACAGAGACTACTCTAATCCAGAGCAGTACGAGAAGCACCCTCGGAGGCTCTGGTTGGAGACCCCTCCACCCCAACAAAAGGGGCCACGGTTCAGCCAGGTGATCCTTCAATACCAAAGGTACATCGACCAAAGTCACCCTTGCGTTAGCAGCGGGCCCCAAAAGCTCCTAATGTTGCGATTGCAAAAGCTGCATAGGGTAGCCCGCCCGACAGTGGTTGAGGAGAAGGGGATCGAGAGCCCATGTGTGCCTAATCAACAGGGCGGGACTGTGGCTGCCCTTATTCCCTCCCGACCCCTCTCCCTCTCCATGCCCTCCCCCTCCTCCTGAGCTCCCCCCTCCCCCTCCTCCCCCCCTCTCCACTCCTACTATGGTCATCCTCACCACCCGCCCCCCTCCCCCCGCCTTCCCCCCCCTCCCTCCACCCTAGCCTCCCCCTCCATAGCAGCTTCTTCAGCCTCCCCCCCCTCCCACTCTCCTATCAAACCTGCCTCGGCTCCCTTGCCACTAGGCAAGGGCACGACAACTTTCCCTCCGCCTCCTCATGGCAGCGGCCTGTCCCCCTCCCTTCTCAGCCCTCCCATTCCGAGGGGGATTCAAAGGGAAGGGGCTTGTCCTCCTAGTCAGCATCTCCTAAACTTCAGCTTGGGTGCTCTCTCCCAAGAGACTTTGGAGATCAAGGCCTTCGAATAACCTGGAGATCCTAGACTCCTACCCTCTACCACTGGAGGTGACGCTCATGATCTTGTAGCTGCGAAAAGCAGGTTCCATCAATGTAGTGGGTTCCCAGACACATCCAATTTGGTGATTCCAGTTCTCCTCCATAGGGTTGGAGAAGTGGACCCCAACGGTATTTAATGCTATGATGGGGGATCAGATCTCACGCATGATGAACGATTGGATGGATCCATTTGGACTAGATCTTTGGCATGTCCATGGTGTTGAAGTCAACTTCCTATTGAGTTTCACGCGGGAGAAACCGATATATGGTTTGAGAGTAGGGGTTATCAGATTGCCATCTGAGGCAAGAATTGATCTGACACATTATTGGCTAGTCCAGAAGTGTGCTGAGATGTTTGGAGTGGACGTCTCCTTCATGTTGCAGTGGGCATAGAAGATTGGCATAGAGCCAGTGTTCACCCTGGTACGCCGTCGCACGGACACAAACTACTCACCCTCTAAAACAAAAGGCAATTTTTCTGGAACATGCATCCACTCACAGCCGAGCCTTGTTTCCTGCTTCCTTGTCCTCATGAGTTGGACCATAGTGAGTTGGAACGTGCACGGGCTTTACGACCATGCACGTAGTCAACCGCTGTATTTGATCCTTCGGCTAGAGTTGCAGAGAGCAGTGGTAGGGTGAGCAGTGGACTTCCTTTGATATAGGATCACATGTTCTCAATATCAGGCATCTGAGGACCAACAGCGCCATCACCTGCTTCCTGAGAGAGGACGGATGTATGGTCTCTTGTCGTAGGACGGAGCAGAGGAGTTTGCATCTCGGTCTCCCAAGTGGTGGCCCCCGAGGTCTACGATGAGGGTGAGCTTATCTCCAAGGCGAGCAGTTTGGATGGGAGTCAAGATGGGAGAGTCTAGGATTGGGATCCTGAATGTGTATGCCTCGACGTGTAGACAAAACCATCCGGGCATCTGGAGGAGGCTGACAGAGTGTCTGCCAAATGATGACTCCCGGATCGATGGAGGAGACTTCAAGAACCTGGAGTTTGGGGAGGACAAGCAGGAGAGTGGCTCCTTTTCCGAGATGCCAGCAGTAGCGCGGAGCACGTGGGAGCAGTTTATATTCACGATCAATAGCAGAGACCCATGGAGAGAGCCAGAATTTAGAAGGATACCTAGCAGCCTCCTCTTCTCATTCAGCCAAAGGCGACATGATGGATTGCTTGAGAGGCTAGATCGCTTCTACATTGGGGACTAGGCACTCCACAGAGGCAGCTTTACATGGATTCTAGCAGGGACCACGATGTCAGACCTCTCTCTAGCAGTACTCTACCTAGAGAAGCCCCGTTGGGTTCTTTGCCAAAAGGGGGTCCATATTCCAGAGGACCTCCTGCAGGACGAGGACATTCAGCAAGTTATGGCAGACATTTGGCAGTAGCTAGAGTCAGCACCTTGCGAGGGCTGGGCTTTGTGGGTGGCAGATGTGATTCAGAGGAGCATTGAGTAGTTACAGTCTCACGCCCTTACATGCAAGAGGGATCTTTAGGAGCGCGAGTGTGCATTGCGATAAGACCTCACCTCCATAGAGAGGCTCAAGGAGCAATACCCAGGATCCGAGTGACTTACTGACAGATATGAGAGCGTGCGCATTGAGCTCTAGGACACGAAGGTCAGTGGGCTGAGTTCTCTTACCACTCCACTCGGGCCTATTGGGTACAGCAGGGGGACGGGATGATGAAGCAGTTCTTTCATACCACTGGACCTCGATTGGCAAGCATGCAGTTAAAGCATTTACAAGATCCACAAGGAATTATGCACACCGATCCACGGGAGATTCTAGAGCTGACCACAGTTTTCTACAATCAGCTCTTTCAGGCGGAGAGAATGACTCGAGCTTGCCTTGTGGCCCGTGAGCTAGTTTGGGACCACGTTTCGACGGTAGTCTCGCGAGAGTTCTACAAGTGTCTGGAGCAGCCTTTCATGGATGAGGAGTTCTGGGAAGCCGTCAAGGCCCTCCTATCCCAGAAGTGTCCTACCGAATATGGCTTGACTCTAGCCTTCTTCCAGAACTTCTGGGAGATCATCTATACCCTTTTTCGCTTAGCCTGCCAAGAGATCTTCCACAACGGCTCCCTTCCTCAGTTCCTAAGCAAGGGGTGGATTTGTTTAATCCCGAAAGGGGGAGACAGGTCAGACATTCAACAATGGAGATCGATCACCCTACTTGACACCACATACAAGATCCTCGCCAAGGTCTTGAGTTTGCGGTTACGACCTCATCTCACCGACATCATCCATGACACGCAGATGGGCTTTGTTCAAGAGCGCAGCATCCTAGACAACATTTTCACCTTCTGGGAGGTGGTGAGTTGGGCCAGGGAGGAGTCACAGCCTTTGGCCATCCTTCTCTTGGATTTTGAGAAGGCTTACGTTAGGGTGCAGTGGTCTTTCTTGGAGGGCACTATGTAGAGGTTGGGTTTCTCCCGATGTCTAGCTCGTTGTTTGCGGCATTTTTGAGCCAATTTACTTCGTTTCTTTTTCTTTTTTTGCACCTGGGTCCACTCTCCCTCTAAACGTGTCACCCAGAGGGTCTGGGAGTCCTGCTGCTCCTGTTTGGAGGGGTGCTGGGCTCTGGCCTGCTTACTCTGCCTATCTTGCGGGGGTGGGGTGGGAGGAGTCCGTCCCTGACCAGAGGGCAATTTTGGGCTAGATGGCCCATCTGCTTGCAACGAAGACACTATCTTGGTAAACCAGAGATCTCGACTCTCTGATGAAGTGTACCCCCTTCGAGGGTCTCGAGGAGGATCAAATTTGGGAGGGACTCTGGGCTCTCAACCACCAATCTGATACTAGGGAACCCGTCCTTTGCTACCACTGAAGCTGTTGACTCTGGTGGGTACTCTAGCTCCATGCCAAACGCTCTACCAATGGAGGGAAGGATGGCTCTGTATTCCTTTTGAAGCCTCGAGAAGCGGAGCATCATCGGAATCGGGGAACATGGTGTGTCGTGTCCATGTCCTCCACTGTAAAGCCATGGTACCAAGGGAAAAGGTACACCAGATGCGGGCCAAGGAGGATGGGGCTCAGCTCCACAAGTGTCAAGGCGGTAGCAAGAGAGCTTAGCTGGATGAGGAAGACGCCTCTTTCGTAAATGGTGACCTCCTCGATGTGATCTCCTTCTAGTGTCAAGCTCACCTGGATCCACTCTCTCACTTGTCTCCTTGTGGGAGTGAGGCCCGCTATTTGCCCACAACTACCTTGTCTTGAAGTGACTGGACTGCATGTTGCATCTGTTGCTTGTCGATTGGAGAACGGATAACCGTGACAGCTTTGGGATTCGAAGGTGCTGCCATTTGAGGCCTTCGGCCGGTCAAGTGTCACCACCATGCTTACTTTCTCCAAGGCATAAGCCAATTAACCCGAAGCTGCGTGGAAGGAAGAGAAGGGGTGGAAAAAGGGAAAAAAGAAAAAAGCTTGAATAAAGGCGGTCAAAAACAAGGGCAAAGGCTGCCCAAGCACTCGACAGTCTAAAAGAAAGACCTTTGGCTGGCTGCGAGTCAAAGCAGGGACAAAAAGAGCTGAAATGGGCACCCTAAACCAACTCCTTGTGGTCCACACTGGCTCTAAGTGACCACCAGATGTACCACAAGTCTCAAAGTGGTTCAACAACCTCGAACTAGGTGAGCAAAGCCTCAGCCCTTGGGCTGAAACAACTCGATTGCAGTGGCTGTCTACCAGCTCTTGGAGGGGCAAAAAAGCTGGTCGAAGGGGTTAAGTGCTTCCTAGGTATCCCAGCCCCGCGGAGGGTTGTGCAGGTCCACGAAAATACCACGCACACTGCTTGTGGGTGGTCTCCAGCAGCAAAACGACCAGCAAAGGCAGCAAAGGCGGGACATGCATGAAATGGCGCGGCAGGGAGGGGAGGAAGAAAACAAGGGGTAGGGAGAAGATAAGCCGGCTGAGGAAAGTGCACAGGGGGAAGGAGCAAAGGCGAAGGGGGAGAGAGGCAAGGAAGCGAGCAGGGCGCGGGGGAGTAGATGGAGAAGGAGGCTAAGGTGGGGAGGGCAGCCGGAAGTGAAGCGGGGGTGGAGGAGAAGGCACGTGGGGGACAAAAAGAGGCGTGGGGGGGCGGAATGGCACGACGGGAGGAGAAGGCGTGGGGGGGAGGATGGAGAGGACAGCAAAGAAGCGCACGGGAGCGGAGACGGAGCAGCAGGAGTGGTGAGGGAGGTGGAGGCGGGCTGGAAGAGAGGAAGGTGAGACTATGCCGATGAGGAGCAGCCTTGGGAGCAGGGAGCTCAGTCCTTTTTCTCCTCTGATGTGTAACATCTTCCTTCTTGCATTTCTGTTCATGTGAATCGTATCTGCTAGTCCATGACACGTACTTCTAGGTGGTGAAAGAAAAGGCTGCAGAAAATTTGGGCTTGCAAACTCCATCTTCGTCAACAGATCTTCTTATGGCGAGTTATGCTTGGGTTTTTCCATTTGGATAGATTTTGGCTCACTAACATATTGATCATGCTACTCATCGGCCCATGTTTATCCTTTTGCAAGAGTCTATGTGTCCTCTATTTGGCATTGCCCTGATTCTCGTGAATTCTTTTTTTTTAACAACATTGTCTTCAGACCCGTTTCCGTATTGCTTGCTTTGGCAAGCTATTCAGGCTGTTTGGGTTTCATCCTACCAGGCTGGGGTATGATTTTTTCTTTCATTGGGTTTGTTTTTGGGCACTATGGATCTATGGAAGGACCGAAACCATAGGACCTTAGGTGATCCGTCCCTGGCTAAGTATCACTTTTTTGGGGCATCTCTATAGCGATTCTTTTTCAACTTCTAGCATGCGCGGGATCTTGATTATCCTACTTTCCTGTCATATAATGAGATTTTCTAACGTTGTAGCTGCACGTCCCTTTCTTGGGGATTACTCTTTGTAATATAATGACAAATGGAAGGGTTCATGATGAGTATGCTAATATGACTACTTTTATTGTCCATAGATCTGCCTCATTGTCTTAGTGTGACGTGCTTTCAGTCTACATATAAAAATAAAACCTTAAAAATTGCACTCAAATAATGCTAAAAGTCTACCTTCCCAAGTCTTCTTTGTGGGGGCATTGATTCCCTCTTGCTCCACCTGAGCGTCTTTCATTTGAGAACATTCCACCAAATAATTTCCAAAAGGTCTATTGGTGTCTTGTTGAAGGAAATCACATAGATTACCTTGGGTGTATGGGTAACAAGTTATTGATGTATATTTCCCTTATGAGGGAGTGGGCTGCACATTGGATGAAGGCATATTATTCTATTTCTACTGCTTTTTGGTCACAAGTTGCAATGCATACCTCCATTCTTCCTAGAGGTTAGTATACCACCTTCCTTGCTCACATGAATGATGAGGCCGTGTCCAAACTGCAAATCAGAACTCTCTTTGAATCGTTAGGCAGCGTGTCATAGACTATGGCTATATGCCATCATGTCTGCTCATCAAAGAATCTTAGCCATAGAGGGCATGTGTGTGTTTGTCTACATGCATGGTCTTTGTGTGCACATGTGAGTAGGCGTCATGCACACATGTGTCTAGCTAGAGGGATGATTCTAGGAATTAATTTAGCAGCATTTTAGGAATTTATTTTCCAAGAGGATATTATTGTTTAATGGTTCTCGAGGAATGATTCCCTCCCTTGACTAGCACCCAAGTGTTCATGAGATGCTAAGGGCTATCTAGCTAATGTTACTCACACAGGATACAAAGGCTTTATGTATTAGGACTCTCAATAGATAATTTACCAGTATAACTTAAGTAGCCCTTGGTTTGCTAGGCTTTCTAGGGGTTCTCCCCCACCCTAGGGGAGAAATCAAGGAACATGGCATGCTCGTCACTTGAGGGACTCATCTAGCACTCGCAATGTTGAAGCATCCATTTCTCTCATACCTCACACATGGCTTAAGGGAAGTTTTGGGTTTCCTCGACAACTACATTGATGCACATCGTGATTAGAGCCTCATGTGCATATGAGCATCGGATTCATTGACATCTTGATCGAAGTTGGGGAAGGACATCATTTTCAGATACCTAATATATTTAGTCCGCGGCATCTATACAATCTCAATCCTTCAATATTTGCAGAGGGATGCATTCAGGAGTGCAAACCACTTGGCTACACCCATCTTAATTGTACCAGTTAGTGGTGACAACAAACCTTAGTCATCTTGGTTTGTATTTGCATTATACCACACCTCAATAGAGTTGGATCTAATACTTTGTTGTTTATCTTTAGTAAGCAAGAGAAGTACTTAAGACGTGTGTTATGGCATTTTAGGGGGTGCGGCATGTCTATGTCTCTCAATTATATCCGTTGTCGGTCACCGATGACCAATCGTACACTTACTTCCCTATCTATTATGAGTGGGAGTTCGAGTAGCCTCAGAGTCCTGTACCCACATGACAAGCTTGTAGGTGCCTAGCTGCCACAAATATCAAGATGCATGATGTGGAGGGTGAGCGGGTATGTATCCCATGCAAACGACGACCTATATTATAGATGAGGTGGTACGTGTATCACTTGTTGCTAGCACTTGCAGGCTTCTGATCCAAGTCTTCATGTGCATGCGGCCCTACGTTAAATTTTCCTTATCTTGATCCCCTCAATAAAAACAATTAATTAGTCTATGTATGGCATTCAACATGACCTTAGTAGGTGATCTCTCTCCTTGAAAATAGGGAGAGGGCTTGGCATCTTTGATCCGGATACTTAACAAAGTGGGTGAGATCACTACATCCCACCCCACTTGGAAGAGGCAATGGAACCACCCTCTAAGCTTGTAGAAGGAGGCATTTAAGATCCAATGGTCATTTGTCTCAACCTCTTGTAATTCATACACCAGACATATCCTCTGGTCTAGTATCATATCTCCATCCCAATGAAACCTTGTGCTAGGCCCTAATATTGTAGGAGTCACTTGAAAATCCAACGGTCCTCTGTTTCGACCTCTTGTTATTGATATACCAAGCATATCTGTCTCAAGTCTATGGGATGAAGCCATGACTGGGCCTAGCAAAATTGTAATAGACTATGACAAATCTGCACTAAAAAACCGTGGTCTCTAAATGAAACCATCTTTTGTAACTTCAAGAAAGTGATCTCTATAGACCTTACAATTTGTATGAAGTCAATTTAGGAATGGAAGATGTGTACATAGAAGAGCTTTCATATGATGCCCTAGTTCCTCTCCTGCAAAGCGTTAGAGCTTTTCTTTTTTAAAGGAATAAGAGCCTTCTACTTGAGATTGCTGCAAAAAGGATGTGCTATCCACAAGGGTCTGGGCAAGAAAGAGAGATTGGCTGCAAAGTTTCTCCTTTGGGTTCTAGCTCATTACCGAAGGTAACCATGAAGCAAGTGCCAACGGCCAATATTGCATCACACAACCATCGATCCTCTTATATCTGTGAATGCAAAAATTACATGTTGTCCAAATTATATTTTTACCCTTCTTGAGCAGTAAGGAGCTAGTCTTTTTACCATTTGACCATACATGTAGCAATCGTATAGATATCATCTGGCAGAAAGTACATAAGAGTCACAAAATGTAGTAAAGTTCTAACTTCTCCTTTATTAACCATCATTGCCCCTCCTTGATCAGGGGCACCCTTTCAATATATTTTAGAATACAAATATGCTTCATTTTTGTGAATATCTTACAAGTTGTAAGATCTCCGAGGGTTATGGTTTTGCAGGCGCAAGTCAAGTATGTGAAGAAGATGAAGTGTTTATCCTTATGGCACCCCAAAATGCTGTGGCAAATTGTATCATTGATGTGAGTATTATTATTTGCTTCTCTCTCTCTCTCTCTCTCTCTCTCTCTCTCTCTCACACACACACACACACACACACTTTTTTTTTTGGGTGAAAAAGTTTTTTGCATTCTATTACAGAGTCACTATCCCAAAGTGGGATGTGCCCAAATACATAAAGAAAAGATCTCAATATATGGCAAGTATACATCATGATCTATAGACTGTGTTTGCAAGCAATCATAAAAAGATTGCTGCAAAGAGTGCTTGAGAATAGAGTAAATTGAAAAAATTGGATCACCAAAAACTCTTATGATTTCTGTCCTTTCATAGAGTCCAAAGTACCCAATATCAAACCCAAATGAAAAATAGATCAAAATCCTGTCTATGTGGGTGAATCCCAAACAACTAGAAAGACTCATTCGGACAGATCATCATACCTTGAGATATTTTCCTCACTCGGACTAGGTTGTCTGAGAACCATATGCGTTGAGTCCTTAGTTGGATGCAATGAAGGACTTGTATGTAGAGGATGGGGATTCTGCAAGGTTCTATGATCAGTTGCCTGATGGACAACAACATTTGCATGATACTCTCGGAGATGGATTCCTTCAGATGCATGGTCTCTGGTGTTACAAGCTCTCTGGGCCTAGCGTGCAGGGCATCGATGTACTGATGCTTCTTGAAAGCAGTTGAGATTTTCTTTGGCCAGCTTTGTGACAAGAGATGGATGCTTTTGTAAGGAATTGGCATTGTATGTTAGCAGATTGGTGATGTAGCTTACTGGTTGAAGCTAACAGATCTATGGAGGGTTCATAAAGCTTGAAATGTGAATCGTCTCAAACCTTTTCAGGGAGATGTGCCAGAGGATATGCCTTCTGTGCATAACCAGAGGATGGGGAACATGATGATATCTTAGTTCCCGAGCAGGTATTGGCACATAAGGGAAGCAAAGTCAGAGGTAAAGTTGAAGTTTTGGAGTCATTCACCATTGTAAGTGAAGTGGCTAGAGTGATTTGGCAGATACACCTCAATTGTTGTAGCTTTACTTGGAAGCTTTTTGCTTGAACCAACTTTGGTTGTGGCTCCCTCAAGCTCAGCAGAGCGTAGGTCTGGAGCATTGCCTGATGCTCAAGAGAGGGGTGGTACCTCTATCTCTTTGTTACAGACAGCTTAGATATCTGGAGTGTTATGCTCTAGTCGAGATAGCATGACCTCGGATAGATCGGTGGGCATTTTCTCTTAGATGACCAACTTTTGTAATAGTTAATGTGCGTAATTAAATGGTCAAGAGAAGTAACTGCCAAGGTCCTAGGTGAGGGCGTAATGGCATTGACTAGGTAGTTCTAATAGGGCTAGGGCCTAGGTGCATCAAAATGTGCAAATTGCCAAGGGGCAATTGGTTTTGAATGAACTCCAAGAAAGGGGTAGAAAAGGATGCATCTAAGAAAGGGCCTAAAATGAAGACATGTGGCCAGGAACTATCTAGGGAAAATGTGGGTCTCAGGGATAAGGATAAAAGGAAAAACAACGATGGATGTAACGAGATATGACGTATCAGGTCCCTGAGTTGGCTGGGAGGAAAAATAAAAGCCATCGCCCGTGATCATTACCAACGTCATAATAAAGAGAGGTTAAATGAAGAGGAACGACGAGTAAATAGAGACGGTGACATTTGGTATCAGAGCATAGAGATCGACGAGAAGGGAAGCAGCGCACTTAGATAGTTATTATTTACGTGAGGCGATTCTTAGCACAGTTTGCGTCAATGAAGAGGGAGAGATAGTTGAGGTGCGGATGACGAAAGATCAAAATTGCACCTTGAAGGCTTGACGCAGCGGCTGGGAGCAGGTTGATAATCTGCGCTACGTGAAGGAGTCACGTTGATTTTATCAGGTCTCGGAAGGCAGCGCACGAATTGGAGTCCTTGACGAGCAGCGTGAACGATAGACACAGACAGGAGGGATCGTGATCTTCATGTGATTGAAGATGGCGAGGTGAGTGGTCGTGATAAAGGAGCGCAGGCACACGATACGTGATAGAGTTTGACGGGCAGTAGGCGTTGCGCGATGGTTTGGATAGTGGAGCAGGAGGTGACGACGAAATCTGAACCGAAACGACGGCCACGAAAGACCCGCAGTTTTTTTTTCCCAACATCGCTTGGATTTGTCGATCAGCGCACACGTGATGGCAGGCTTTTCACCATTTTAGATTGACAGATCGAAAATATAACAGGGCAGAGTTTTTTTGCGAGTTCAAGGATATCCAGGGGGCATCTCTTTCCCTTTAGGATATATATTTCAAGTTCTTAGTTTGCAGTACTTTGTTCCTGTACAGGAAGGGATTTTGAAGTGCTGTACTTTTGGAGTTTTCGCATTTAAAAAAAAAAAACTCCCTTTCAACAAATGGAAGCAGAAGGACAGAATTCAAGGGTGAATCCTAGCGAGTCTAGAGTACAGTCTACACAACAGATGTCGCATCACGCAGCACCTACATTGATTGGTAGGATTTCAATATTAGAGGATGCTTTACAGCAGATTATGAACCAACAACTTCAAGTGAATGCTGGTCAAAATGAGATCAGGGAGATGGTGCAAGCTTTGTCGGCTAGACCGTCTAGGATTGATAAGGGCAAAGCTCTAGTTGAGCCAGAGCCCAGTGTACATTCCTTAGAGCGCGCAAGGGTCAAAGTGCCCAATATTGCTAATTATAGACCGGAGAAGTACGCTGGTCGGATGACCGACTGATGTGATCGAGGTTTGGTTGCACAAGTGGGAAGAAGCCTTCGCCATTTGTGAGATTAAATCCGATCTAAAGAAAATCCGCGAGGCCACACACCTGTTTATTGAGGCAGCGGGCAGATGGTGGATAAAGCAACAGAAGGATCAAGTTGCTCCAACCACCTGGGAAGGGTTCAAAACTGAATTCAAGAAACACTTTCTCCCACCTGATGAAGAATCCCGAGCTTGGGATGCTTATAGAAATCTTCGTCAGAGGAGCTTGTCAGTGGCAGAGTACACTGACAAATTCAGAGAATGTGTCATGAAGATAGCAGACCCTCTCCCTATGTCGGTTCAGTTAAAAGACTATATCTATGGACTGAACGACAAGATCAAAATGGAAGTTCGGGCTAAATATGTGACTACATTAGATGAATCTATAGCAGTAGCCCTGAACTATGAGGATGCCAGAGGTAGATCTGGTGGATTTGTGCAGGCAGGGACTCAGTATGAGCACCCGAGAAAAGGGGGATTTCCGAGGAAATGGGTTTCAAAGACAAGTGTCTCGCAGCCAAGTGGCCAAACCAAGCAGGTGAAGCCGGTTGAGGGACCAGTAAAGACAAGTACCACCGTTGGGGTGAAAAGGAAAATAACTCCAATGGCAGCCCGGGCTTGGTCAAAGTCCTCATTGACCCCTGAAAAAAAAGAGAAAGCTAGGAAAGAAGGATTGTGCTTCGGCTGCCTTCAGCGACATCAGTGGAAGGATTGTCCACTGAATAAAGATCGTCGCACGGCTAATATGATAATATCTGAATGCGACGTAGAAATGCAGGAGAGTCCCAGTGCGGAACATATGCAGATGCAACTGGCGGGACCTTCTCAGAGGTTAGTACCTTGTTTGTTATGTGTATCTGTTGCTAAGTTAGTGACGAGTGCACCTGATAACATCCTATCTAAGCCCGCAGCAACGGGGTATACAGCCTTCAATGATACGGAGTTAATTAAAATGAAAGGGCAAGTGGCCAGTCATGATGTCATTGTGTTGTTTGACTCAGCGTCAACTCACAATGTGATTAACTCCAAGCTCGTGAAGAGGCTGAAATTAAAGACAAGTCCATCTGACTATGCGTACACAGTCAGGATGGCAGACGGAAGTTCAACTGAAGTATGGGACCAAAGGGTTACCCAGTTGGAGCTTCGGATTCAGGACTATACTGAGAAGCTTGATTTTGAAATGACCAAGCTTGCTCATGCGGATATAGCCCTGGGAATGGCGTGGCATTCTAGGAAGAATCCAGCCATTGATTGGAAAAAGCACGTATATCAATTCAAGATGAATGATGTGCTTTATGTCTTGCGAGGTGAAAAAGATATACCTCAGGGACCGTTGGTTTCCGTGATGGAAATCAGAAAGGCTCAAGTAGAGTTTTTATACCTTTGCACAGCATCGGTAGAGTCGGTGGATGAGTCTTCGGCTAGCACTGATGTTACGCAAAGTGATGAGATGGCCAAGCTGGCTAATCTTATAACAGAGGAGTTCTCTGAATGTTTTAGGGATGAACTACCTTATGGGTTACCTCCAGAGCGGAAAGTTCAGCATAAGATTGAACTGATCCCGGGGGCAGAACCTGTAAATAGACCTCCCTATAGAATGAGTTTTACTGAAGAAGCGGAGGTGCGTAGGCAACTGGAAGAATACCTCAAGTTGGGGCAGATTCAACCAAGTTTCTCACCTTTTGCTTCACCAGTGATATTAAAGAGGAAAAAGGATGATACGTTTCGCCTCTGTATAGATTACAGAGCATTGAATAATATCACTGTTAAGCACAGGTATCCGATGGCTCGGATTGATGATTTGCTAGATGCATTACATGGAGCCGTAATTTTCAGCAAGATAGATCTTAAGTGCGGCTATCATCAGATCCGGATTAGAGCCGAGGATGTGCATAAAACCGCTTTTAGAAGTAGGTTTGGTCATTATGAGTTTTTGGTAATGCCCTTCAGACTTACCAATGCTCCAACGACCTTCGTCATGCTTATGAACGATTTACTACGTCCGTATATCGGAAAGTTCGTAGTACATTTTATTGACGATATCCTGATATTCAGTAAAAGTATTACTGAGCATCGCGAACACTTAAGAATAGTGTTCAGTACTTTGAGGAAAGCCAGTCTTTACGTGAATAAAAAGAAAACTATACTGTGTATGGTTAGGCTTGAGTATTTGGGGTTCATAATTACTCCACAGGGGGTAGAAATGGATCCGACGAAAGTGGCTGCGATACTAACTTGGCCAATCCCTCAGAGTCTGACCGCATTGCGATCATTCTTGGGATTTGTCCAGTTTTATAGAAGGCATATCAAAGGATATTCCGGAATAGTATCGCCATTGACTGATCTGACCTCAGATAAAGTACCTTTTGTTTGGGGACAGAATCAACAAGAAAGTTTTAACACCATAAAACAAGCTGTGGTCAAAGGACCGGTGTTAAAAATAGTTGATCCCCAGAAACCGTTGTTCCTAGAAACCGATGCAAGTGGCATTGCGGTAGGAGCAGTTCTCCTTCAAGAGGGAAGGCCAGTAGCCTTTGAAAGCAAGAAGCTTTCTCCCTCTCAAAGGAATTGGCCAACTCATGAATTGGAGTTGTATGCTGTTATCCATGCTTTGAAAACATGGAGGCATTATCTGTATGGTTCAGAGTTTTATGTGGATGTAGATCATGATACTCTGAAACATTTTTGTAAACAACCTGACTTGAGGGGCCGCCAAGCTAGGTGGGCAGAGCTCATGCAGGAGTTTAATCTAACGATTCGGTACCGAAGAGGAAAAGACAATAAGGTAGCTGATGCGTTGTCTCGCATTATGCACAACCTGAGTTTCACGGTATTAGAGAGTGCTCTAATGACCGAGATAAGAGAAACTCAAAAAGTGGACGAGTTTGTCCAGAGCTTGTGGCCTAAAGCTCATGTGTTAAAACCCGGGGAAAATGAAAAGGATGACCTGGCATCCAGAAAAGGCCAAACTTATGCAAGATATACCATAAGGGATGGTATGCTAGTTAGAAATGGCAAGGTTGTAGTACCTGGTCAGAATGATCTCAGGCAGAGAGTCATTCGACAATGCCATGATAGCCCGTGTGCGGGACATCCAGGGGTCGAGAAGACATGTAATCTCGTGAAGCGAGATTTCTTTTGGCCAAAGATGAAAAAGCATATTCATGAATATGTGACACGGTGTTTCTCGTGTCAGGTAAGTAAGGCCGAGCGGGTGAAGCCACCCGAACTTTTACAGCCCTTGGAAATACCACTAAGTAAGTGGGAGAGCATTTCCATGGACTTCATTGTAGGACTACCTGCAACACAAGGAGGGTATAATTCTATCCTTGTGGTGGTTGATCGTCTAACCAAGATGGCTCACTTCATTCCGACTAGAGAGTCTATTAGTGCCCCGCAAGTAGCGGATTTGTTTATTAGACATATATTTCGTCTGCATGGATTGCCTAGATCCATAGTGTCGGACAGAGATGTCAGGTTTACCGGTCACTTTTGGACAGCGGTATTTGAGACACTAAGGACTGAGTTGGGAATGAGTAGTGGGGATCATCCTGAGACGGATGGTCAGACGGAGAGAGTCAACCAAACTTTAGAGGATATGCTGAGAGCATATGTGTCATTGAGGCAACATACATGGGACAAGTGGTTGCCATTGTTGGAGTTTGCCTACAATGATAGGAAACATTCATCTACTGGGTTCAGTCCGTTTAAACTGAACTATGGTTATAGGCCAGCCAATCCGACTATAGTTGGAGTACCTCAGAAAGTGCCTAGTGCCGCGAACTTTGTAGTTCAGATGCGGGAGATGCTAGCACTTGCGAGAGCTAACATCCGCCAGGCTATGGATAGAGCCAAGGTGTATGCGGATGAAAATCGGTCTATAAGAGTATTTGAAGAAGGAGAAAAAGTTTTTCTCAGAATTCCTTCGCACTCGAAGTCGTTGACTTCAGGAGAGTGTGCTAAGTTATCACCTCGATACTGTGGGCCGTGGTTAATTCTAAAGAGAATAGGCAGTGTAGCCTATAAATTAGAATTGCCACACGGGTGTAAGGTGCACCCGGTTTTTCATGTTTCGCGCTTAAAGAAATTTTTGCATACAGGTGACTCACTAATCGAAGGTGTGGTTTTGTTTCAGGAGATAGAGGATATTGCAAAACGCAAACCAACAAGGATCCTGGACCGAGGAACAATGCAAATACGAAATCGGAAGATACCCACGGTGTTGGTTGCATGGCATGGTCAGCCTCTATCGGAAGCTACTTGGGAATCCGTATACCAGTTGCGGAGAGCATTCCCAGATTTCATCATCGAGGACGCTGATGCTTGAAGAGGGAAGGAATGTTATGCTCTAGTCGAGATAGCATGACCTCGGATAGATCGGTGGGCATTTTCTCTTAGATGACCAACTTTTGTAATAGTTAATGTGCGTAATTAAATGGTCAAGAGAAGTAACTGCCAAGGTCCTAGGTGAGGGCGTAATGGCATTGACTAGGTAGTTCTAATAGGGCTAGGGCCTAGGTGCATCAAAATGTGCAAATTGCCAAGGGGCAATTGGTTTTGAATGAACTCCAAGAAAGGGGTAGAAAAGGATGCATCTAAGAAAGGGCCTAAAATGAAGACATGTGGCCAGGAACTATCTAGGGAAAATGTGGATCTCAGGGATAAGGATAAAAGGAAAAACAACGATGGATGTAACGAGATATGACGTATCAGGTCCCTGAGTTGGCTGGGAGGAAAAATAAAAGCCATCGCCCGTGATCATTACCAGCGTCATAATAAAGAGAGGTTAAATGAAGAGGAACGACGAGTAAATAGAGACGGTGACATGGAGGTCGCTTGGTGACATTGTATGTTTCACCCGAGGTACTGCTTGCTAATAGTACATCTACCTTGGGACTTCTATGATCAGTGTACTAGTCACTATGAGATGGTTTTTGTAGTGTATATGGATTGCTACCCTAGGCTCTAAACAATCATATATGCTATGACAGTTTGTAATACATGCTTTAATGATGGTATATTCACGTGTATTTCAGATGCAATCAAGGTTGCTTGCCATGTTTCAAGAGAGGGGTATGACACGAGGGTGTGATTTCTGGTGATTGCATGCGGGCTTGCATGTGGTGGGTAGGACCCTATAAAAAATAAGGGGCAAGGCCTGGGTTGTTTTGTGTGAAAAAGGGACTCCTAGGCATTAATTATGCCTTGGAGCAAGTGAAGTGGGGGCTCTTTGAATGCCTAGGAGGCATTCAAAGAGGGCCTTGGGGGGCAAAATCTCTACTGAGCTTACATATGATGTCATACATGGAGTGTAACGAGTGCCTATATATTGGCCATCTCTCATATGAATAAATATGTTGTTTCTTCATCTTGTGTCCACACCATGTTTCCATTGATCCTCCAACATGTGGTATTAGAGCCATGGAAGCCACCATAACCCGAGAATCCTAGCTAGGTCGTGCTACCACGTGGCATCATCCTTGCCAAACTCACCTTCTTCCTGAACTTCTTCTCTCTTATGCCCATTTTCCCTTAGGTCTACCACGTGGCAAGTTGCCGCGTGGCACTTGCATGCAGCCAGCTCCAGGAGGTTCTGATTTGATCGGAACATAGGAAGCACCTAGGATGGGCTATTCGGGCGAGAGATTGGTGAACACGAGCTCACAGACGAAAACATACGGGGCCTTCACACTTTGTATATGCCATCGTACAGAAGCACAAGTGCAGGAGTACAACTCTCCAACGTACGGACGCCTGTTCGGTACTAGGAACATACTTTTTGGTTTCCCTAGGAGGTGGGTCACATGTAGGGAGTGAATTTTGACAGAGGCCACATGTTTAGTACCTCACTGCTGAAAAGGCAAGGGTCAGGAATCCATGCTTGGAATGGGAAGTATCCCTGGATCCTCGAGAGGGATGGTACCCTGGATCCTCGAGAGGGATGGTACAAGTGTGACTGCCATAGTTTTTGTTGTGTTGTGATGCCAGTTTTGTTATGGGAAACAAGTTGTTGTATGTGGACATGAGCCACCCATAGGGTGAGAGACTATTGGTCATGGCAGTCGTGGACAGTGGAGAAAGCTCTTGTATGCTTTCCTAATCTGCTTTGAGCAGATAGGTGGTTAATTGGGCACTATTGATAGCTATGGGAAACTGTGTGGCCAAGGGTGGCTACTAGTAAAAAATTAGCCTTATGTTAGTAAAAATGAGCAGAACAAAACAAACAAATTAATTGATTGCGACGCAGGAGCGATTAGGAGCGAGGAGCGGGGCAAAAAATTTAAGATTGGAAATGTAAACACGTACAGGGGTTTAACCAATTACATGAGGATATGTAAAAAATAAAAATAGGGGTGATTTTTAACACATGCTTGCTCGTACACGCTTTATGGTTTATAAAGAGTAATCCCTTGAGTGCAATTAAAAGGTAGATGATGTTAAAATTTGGCTATTTTTTCCGCAAAATAGAAGTTTCTTCTTGCTCCCTATTATGGGAAACCTTACTTTAAACTTGGTACAACAAATCGACCAAAAATTCTTAAAATTCATATTCTGATGCATGCAATTTTTTAGAATGTGCAAAAAGTCATGACATTCATCTAAATCATGCATTGTCATCTGATTTAATATGTAACATTATGCCATTTGGATCTGACAATCAAAAGATACAGGGACGTCAAAAACTCGTCTTTTGGGCCAAAACAACCATGACTGTCCCCACACGCTGTCCTCCGATGAAGGAAGAGGTCGATGACTAGTGGGAGGGGTCGCCTCATGAAACTTAGTGCTGTGAATGCACAAGCCTTGTATCCTGTATGCTGGAGAGACCACGTCAATGGGAAAGGCATGGCCACCCTCTGACAACCAAGCAACTATGCCCCACGTGAAGTCCCTCCGCGTGCCCTAAAGCCTCGCCACGATCTAAATCGCTCCTCGCCATATCCTCTGTGTTGCTGGGCAGCTCCAAATGGAGTGGGGGATCATCTCCAAAGTCCCAATCGTGCATCTATGGCAGCTGCCATCCACCCGCATCTACTCCAACCAAGGGCCAACAGGAAGACCTCCATGCGCTATCATCCAGAAAAAGTAGGAGATCTTCCGCGGTCGGAGACAAGACCAGAGGCATGTCCAGAACCTGGATCTCACCTCTCGAGGTACCTGCTGTGTTGCCCAATGCCCTCTCTCCATGGAGTCCAAGCTACCGCCTCCAACTGCAAGTGGCATCCTATGCATGTAATATAAGAGAAGAAGGGCATCTCCTCCACTCTCTCTGAGTGGCCTACTCTAGAGAGCCAAAACCACTCGCCTGGGTCCCACTGTACCTCACTGAGGGGATGACCGTCCCATAACCATAAGAGCCAGTGAGCTACATCAAGATATGAGATGCGAGAGGTGTCGATCGACCACTCCTTGCCTAGACGGCCCACTACTCTGACTCTCTGCCACCCTAATTGATCCAAAGCTCCATCCATCTCCGGATCTCCATTTGTCAGAGATTGCAAGAGTCCACCAGGACCCACACTATAGAACCAGGCTCGGCTGAGAATGGGAGGGAGGGTGCATAGCTGAATCCGAAGAGGTACCCTTGTCCCTGAGAACTAGCCCAACCACTGTGCTGATGTGAAACTCTGAAGGCCCGCCCACCAAGACTCTGGGATATTTGCCTCAATCTCTACCATCCTCAGGCCCGTGCCCCGAAGATGTGAGAGGGTATCTAATCGTATCTCTGCGTCAACCAGAAGTCTCGCCCACATCTTGAAAGATCGATCTGGGCTGCTGTCCCACTATGCCTAACTAATGTGTAACCTCTTTCCCAGCATGCGACCATCCTGATCCCCGACCTCCGGGTACCAAATCAGAGGTTGTCATGTAAACTCCTTAGAAAACTGAGGACCAGCCCGGATAAGACCCCCTGCCAATCGCTACCAAACTCTGAAGAGACTGCGCATCAAGGGAGAGCCCTTCCCTATATGGGGGACCTCTGAGAAGAGCCATATGTGTGACTGCTACCACTCACCACCCGTGCAGGGGGGGTACCGAAGGAGACCGCGCTGCAGAAGAAGCTTCTAGGGCTCTATACCTGGAGTGAGGCCCCTCACTACCAACTTGCCCAACAAGGCTGTGCTCTGCATCTCCGGATCTCAATGATGCCCAATCCTCCCTGGGCCTGGGGCAGGATCACTATCTGCCAGGCTACCCCTTGGGTCAGGTGTTACACGTGCCATCCGATCTTGCCCAGAGGAAATCGCACACCAAGCACCTCAGCTATCCCATACATCCCATGTGAAAACACCAGCACGAGGCTATGTACCAAGCGGCAGCAAGGAGGACCTAGTTAGCCACCAAGGCCCTTCCTGCAAGAGAGAGTTTGGCCAAGCTCCAGTACAAAAGCTTGCACCGAACACTCTCTAGGTCCGGGGAGATCTATTGCTCTGCTGAAATATCAATGCCAACCTGGCAATCAAGGTATCTCGCTGTCTGCCCCCTCGGAATCCACCGGAAGCCTAGTGCTGAGCCCCAATCCTAGATATCCTGTACCGCCTCTATCGCTACGAGAAAGCCGACTGATTTGGTCCAGTTGATCCTGGAGCCCGAGGCTAGACAATACACTGCCAAGGCCTCCCTAACTGTATCCAAGCTTCGAGCTGAGCCCTTTACAAAAAGGGCTATGTCATCTACAAACTCTAAGTCCAAAAGCTACTCCTCTTGCCGAATCGAGAGCCTCCTCCTCGTGAGTCCCGTCGACTAAGACCCTAGAAAATACCCTAGGACTGCAGCCACAAAGAGGAATAAGAAAGGGGCAAGGGGGCATCCCTGCCGAACCGAGCTGGAAAGCAAAAAGGCCTCCCCATTTAGCCACCAATAAGTTTCCGGCTCGAACTACCTGCATAAAGGGCTGAGGCACCCCTGATCCAGCGATCTGAAAAGCCAAGCCTCTGCATGAAGCCCGCCAAAAAAGACAACTCCTCTTTGGCCCCATCCAGTGCCTCCCAGAAAGTAAAGATGTTGTCCAAGATGCTACGCTCCTGGACAAAACTTGTTTGCGTGTCATGGATGATGTCCACTAGGTGAGGGCGAAGCCGCAAGCTCAAGACCTCGGCCAAGATCTTGTACGCAGTGTCAAGGAGACTAATCGGTCTCCACTATCTTAGGTCCGAGCGATTCCCCCCCTTCGGGATCAGGCATATCGAGCCATGACTCAGGGTCGAAGGGAGAGAGCCCGAGGGGGGTATGAATGCACTCCCAGAGGCACCTAAAGAAATCCGAGGACAACCTGTCCTCCTTAGGGCACTTCTGAGATGGAAGAGCCCGAAGGGCCTCTCAAAGCTCCACATCCAAAAAAGGCGCATCTAACTAGCTACTCACACTCCGGGAGACCACCTCTGGAACGTGCGCCCAAACTAAATCTCAGGCTGCCAAAACCTGTGGGGACCCCTCCTCGACCTTGAACAAGCGCCGATAGAAATTCGAGGTCAACTCCAAGATCTCCTGCGGATCCGAGTGCATCTGCCCACTAGAGTCTCTCAATCTGTGCAACTGTGTGCTAGTTGATCTAGGGCCAGTGGCTTGAAAGAACTGCCTGGTCATCCTGTCACCCTATTGTACCCACCGAGATCTAGAAGAGTGGTAGGAGTACTCAGCCCATCTCACCTCAGTATCCTGAAGCTCCAAGCGAGCACACTCATACCAGTCTGCTAACCACTGTGACTCTGAATCCTGCTCCCGAAGACGTTCAATGGAGGCCAAGTCCCACCGCAAAGCCCTCTGCATCCTGCTCCCGAAAACGTTCAATGAAGGCCAAGTTCACTGCAAAGCCCTTTCTCTCTCCTGAAGAGTACGACGGCTGTGCATAGCATAGGTGTGAAGCTCCTCACTGCTCCGCTGAATCGCCTCAGCTACCCACACCGCCCACCCTGCGGGGGAGACTCAGGCTGCTGCCAAATAGGTGTAATACTCTACTGTACCTCCAACTCCAGGAGCAAAGCATCTGGAATGTGGACCCCTCTTTGCGGTAGGCCACGACGGGGCTGCTCTAGGTGAAGAACAATAGGGGAGTGGTTCGAGAGGGTAGTCCCTGCTAGAATACCAGTGGCTCCACCACTATGCATGGCCCAATCTTTGACATAGAATCTATCTGGTCTCTCAAGTAGACCATCCTACTGGCGCTGCTGCCCAAAGGAGAGACTCAAACTGCCATAGGAGACCTAGAGAACTCCAGTTCCGTCTAGGGGTCCCAACCGCAGATTGAGAAAATGAAATGCTCCCAAGTGCTTCTTTCCGAAGTCGGTATCCTGGAATAAGAAGCACCCCCGCGCGTATCCTCCTCAAACTCAAGATTGTTGAAGTCACCTCCAACAATCCACGAGTCCACGTCCGTGAGGGACTTTGTCAACCGCCTCCAGAAGGCGGGTCGTTGCACTCTATAAGCTAGGGCATACGCATTGAGAACCCCAATCCTGGAGTCCCCAACCCTCAAACCCATCCAAACTGCTCTGCTTGGGATGAGCTCGCCTTGATTATACACATCCGCTCCAATGGACTAGGACACTAAAATGCAGATTCCCCCACTCCTGCCAACTGCGGGGGACCATACCTCAAGGCCTCTCCCTGGAAGAAGGTGCCGTCTACGTTGAACATCTCCGACTGAAAACATATATCTTCCTCTATCAAGAGGAAGTCCATTGTCCACCCAACCACTACCCTCTGCAACTCTTGTCAAAGTAACAGATGCTGCGGCTGCTGACGCGTGCGGTTGTGGAGCCCGTGCATGTTCCAACTCACTATGGTCCAACTCATGGGGAGGGGGGGGGAGTGGAGAACATAGCTCGCCAATGAGTAGGAGCCTGTATTGAAACCTACGACCTCTGGGACTTCGCTGTGCGGGTTTAGATTGGGAGTAATTGGTGTCAGTACGGCATTGGCATAACTGGCTTGATGCCTATCTTGGTGGCCCACTGCCTCAGAAATGAGGAATCAGCCCCTAATCTATCTGCACAAAGCTGTAGAGTCCAATACGTGGCCTGCTTTAGCTGAACCTCGAGTCCCAGGCGAAGCACACAGATTGCAACACCTAGCTCACGACGGTCAGCTGAGAAGCCAACCTAAAAAGTTGCGGTGTGACCATGGGTGACCCACATCTCCCTCCCCTCGGGGCCAAGTCACTCCTCCATCATGTCAAACATTTGCTGCTGCATCATAAGGTTGAACAGTGTGGGAGTCCACTGCTCCTCTTCAGACGCCGCGAAGAGAAACCTCCAAAAAGGGCACGACCACGAGCCAAACATTCCTATAGAGCCTCCTCGGGGCTGCAAAATCAGGATAGACACCTCTAGAGCCATCGGGTATCTGTCAGGGATCTCAAGATAATTCCACGGTTCTAGCTGCTAGAACTCTCTAGGTAGAGGCTGTCCTGGACGAGGCTTGGGACCTAGAAGCTACGAAAACGGACTGCCTAAGCTCTGCTGCATGGAGGAGGATGCACCTGACGCCTGGAAAGAGGGGCTTGAGGCCTGCTGCAAGGGAGAGGGCTCTGGACCCCCTTGCCTGAAGGCACGGGTCTGGAGAGAGAAGGGGGATAGGTAACGGGGGGGGCAGAGGGGGTTGCAGTCGTGGAGGTAGGGAGGGGAGGTGAGCAAGAAGAAGGGGGAGGGACGGGTGGTACGGGTGACTGCACGTTCAGGGGGAGGGGGCGGGGTGACTGAAGGGGGGGGGTGGAGGCGAGGGGGGGGTTAGGATTGGCAGGGGGCGGCGCAGGGTCCACCGAGACCTGCTCACTGGTGGCTCCAGGGGACCCCATCATTTGTGACCACTGTGGCTGCCGAGGGAGGAGGAGACTCCAGCACCGTCCCAAAACATCCTCCGATAGACTGGAGAATGGATCTATACTCCTTCGGGAGCCCCAAGAAGCGGAGCGTCACCGGGAAGCGAGGTACATGGTGAGTCGTGTCCATGTCTGCCACTATGAAGCCATGGTACCAAGGGAAGAGGAAGACCAGATGAGGACCAAGAAAGATAGGGCTCTGCTCCACAAGTGACAAGGTGGTCTCTGGAGAGCTCAGCTGGAGAAGGAAGACCCCTCTCCCATAGATGGTGACCTTCTAGATGTGGTCATCCCCTAGGGCTAAACTCGCCTGAAGCCAATCCCGAATCTACCAGGGCCCTGTCTGAAGAGCCTCCACTGCACTTTGAACCTGTTGCTTATCCTCTGGATAGAGCAAAACCTTAACAATATTGGGAGTCGAAGGTGCTGCCATTTGAGCCCCTCTTGCCAGACCAAGGGTCACTGTCAAGGCTGATCTTCAGAAAAAAACAATTAGGCCGGTGCTGCGTGAAAAGGAAGGCAGAACAAAGGGATACCCTCCACTATAGCCGATGGGCCACAGCAAAGTGAAACATGAGTTTTCACCGTCGAACTACCTCTTATTGTGTGACACAATCTCAAATTGTGGTGAACTATCTCAAGTAGCCATTATTGTAACAAATTGGTCCTAGTCCTTGCCAAGGCTATTTTGTGCACTTTGAAATAGACTCTTATTGTTTCCCCTTTGGATTCCTATTTCTTGAATTTTACAATGTCAGCATTATGTACATTTTCTATATCGTTCCTCAATGGACGTAAAGGGGTGTGGGATGACTTGCATGCTTAGTTGACTTGGATTAGGGGTCCTCTTAATTGTTTGTTTCATAGATGGAAGTGTTATGTGGATTTTAATTGTTTTCAGCTTGTGGTATTTGTCACTCATTTACTAGTACAGACCCAAATTTTTGTTTCATTCCAGGATTTGCAAGCCATGGCTAATGCAGCCGGTGATCGACCTCTTATCATTGTAAACCCACGGTTGAAGGTAATAGCTATAGTTTTGAAGCACATGAACAAATCTTTGGATGATTAGACATTATGCAAATTTCTTTCCTTTTGGCTGCTTTGATAAGAAAAGGTGTGGTTATGCTATGAAGTAAAAACATGTGGAAGGTTCTTATTTGCAGGATTTACCAAGTGCAGCTGGCGTAATGCAAGTAAAGTTCTAACTCCTAGCTTGCTTCCTGCTATCTTAGCCATTAAGGTTTGGTGTTGCTTAAACTTACAGTTTTCTATACAAGTTGAATTTGCAAGTGCAACTGGGGTAATTGAAGTAAGGTTCTAACTTCTAATTTGATTCCTTATTTCTTTTTCAGTAAGTTTTGGTGCTGCTTAAATTTACAACGTTTTATATAAGTTAGTTGCATACTTTAAAGTTTGAAGTCACTTTCACTCTCCAAAACATTATCTAGCAGCCAACAAATGCTGTTCTACCTGACCCACACACTGATCCCTTCTTACTTCATAGAATATACTCCGTTAGTAACACCACACCACACCGCCCCTCCTCTTTTATTCCCTTTCATTTTCTTCCATATTCTGTATATTTTGGCAAAACAAGGAACATGAGAAGCTCCATGCTAGGAAATCCGCAAACTAGCCTTCCTAGCCTAGCTTATCCTTCGAAAAATTGAGCATGTTGAAGCAGGCTTACATAATCCAAATATCATCTGGAGTGATTTCTTCGGAAAGTGGAACTCATGAAGCCTGACAAGGAGAAGGCAAGCAAGGAGCATAAAAGCGCATTATACCAAGAGTACTAGCATTCCTAGCCTAGCTTATCCTCACCAAATTGAGCATGTTGAAGCAGGCTTACGTAATCCAAATATCATCTGGGGTGACTTCTTTGGAAAGTGCAACCCATGAAGCCTGAAAACGACAAGGCAAGCAAGGGGCATAAAAACACATTATACCAAGAGTGCCCTTAGTAAGATGAATGCTAACCACAACACTGCTCTATGCTCTACAAGTATTGCTTTCCTAGATAACCCTGATTCTCTGTCTCAAGCTGATAGGGATGCACACCCCTTGGTACCAGCAACCATTATGAAGACTATCTTGCTATGACTACTGACCATCAAGTTGTGCTCTCTGCTTTTTTTTTCTTTTGGGTTCTTCCCTCATGGGATTGCCAGTCATACTTCGTGGCAATGTCTCTTGGTTGTATGCCAAATAACATGATATAATCCTCACTAAAAGCCAACCATCTAAACCCAGGTGTCTGACGTACAAGCGTTGAGGTCTTCTAACAAGAAAACTATCTTAGCATTCACACCTTTTACAGCTGCATTACATCATTCCCAATCACTTCCATTAATTAATTGACACTCAAAAGCATTTTGAAATAACTGGATGGAGGCTAGAGTGCCCCTGCTCAAATGAAACATCACACGAGACACCAATTGGCCCCAAATGCCTTGGCATCCCCTTCAGTATTTATTGAATTCTTCTGAAAATGGAAAAAAATGCTTTACAACAAGGGCGCACCCTTGCACTGATGATTCCTGTAGTTCCTCTGTCAAGCCAGACCTTGGCTCCAGGGCATCAAGCTCAAGTACACCACTAGATCCCAACTGTAAGGGAAAAACTAAGGAATTCCTCAGAAACGGGACCAATTGTGCGTGACAAGGCATCCAATTACTTCCCAGAATGCTCAAGCAACCTCAAGGCATCCAAATCCAATACATTGCCCCTCTGGCACTCTCCCAGGCACAGCCTCTGTAACTGAGTGTCTGCTTAAGCGTGTAAGGTCCAAAGGAATCTCCAAACAAGAAATGCACCACAATGAACTTGAAAATTGCAAATGGAAAACAAAGGGGAAGTTAGACGACTGTACCCGCTGTCTATGGAAGAGGGTCAAAATCTTCTCTCGCACCTATCCTCTATCGAGGCCTCCAGCAAGGTGCAAGATACTTCCAATCACGGATAGAAGAGAGGGAGAAAAAGAATTAGAGAAATGAAGGAAAGGGAAGCTGAGAAGGAAGTGATAGGGAAGCTCTAGAGCATAGAAGACCACCCGGGCAGGCGAAAACAAATCCAATCAGCAGCCAGAACGCCTCAGAGTGCATGAAGAAACCACCGTAGAGCCAACAAATGCAGTCTGTATAGCCATCCTCGAAAGCAGCTCCAATCTGCCGTACATGTCAGTACAGCATTAAGTGCATTGTACAGCCTGTATGTCACCTCGAATTGTGTACGATCGATCATACAATGGGGCAAATTGGTCTATACAGTCTGTACCAGCAATTTAAAAAAAGCAGCAATCTGTGTGCATGCAGTCCATACGTACAGCTATACGGAATGTGTGAAAACAGCAGCAATTAAAGCAGCCTTGACATGTGTGCCTTCAGTACGGCACTTTGAGAAGAGAGAGAGAGAGAGAGAGAGAGAGAAAGAAAGAAAGAAAGAAATTTTATTAAAGGTCCACGGAAGGCCATACATGGCCTATGGGACACAAAATCATCCGAAAGGAAAATACATCATCAACGATGCGCCAGCTAGGTGGCCTCATCGTAATACCGCTAAGATGCCAAAAATGGCTACAAAAATCCTAGATACAAAATGAAATGAAATAGAGTACCAAAAATGCCTAGATACAAAATGTAAAATATGAAATATGAGGAACATCGTCTTCCCTAAGGGGTCTGTGATCCAAAGAAATGATGGAAGTCATGGCCATCGACCATGCCTCCTGCCATGAGTGTGAAGATCTGGGCAAGTGTCAAATGGGATGCTGGCGGTGCCAAGTCTCCATGGAGCAATCTCCTCCGAAAATCTGCCATCATCCTCCGTCGTCTAGAAATAAAGCGACGGGTACGGCCTCTGTGTAAGATCATCCTGCGGTGCTGCCGGATCATGTCATATGTACATCCTCGGGGTGGAACCATCGGTGCTCTCTGGCAAGATGGGCTATCTCTGTGCTCATGGTCCTGCGCCTCGTCCTGCTCCTCATGAATAACCAGGTCTCGTGCTGCATGCGTCATGGTGAAGACTGGACCTCTAAATGTGGCACCCAAATATGTATACTCCCTGACTAGCTCCACCTCCTGCCCATCAAATGTGAAAGAGAACTAGCCTCTCCTATAAACCTGGTATGACGTGTTGAAGACCATGACTTTGGTCTTCCCAAGGTTTACAGACAACCCTCTGTCCTGACAAAAGCTGTGGAGTGCATGGAGATGTGCTTGTAAACCCTGCTGGGAGGAAGAAATAAGAACCACGTCATCTGCATAGAGAGAATCGGTATCGTGGATCCTGCCAGTAAAGAACCTGTACCACCCATCGTCTGTATGTACATCTCTAACTCATCGATATAGAGACCAAAGAGTGTCGGAGACAAAGGACACCCCTGCTTCACCCCTATCGTACTGCGTACTTCCCCCGACAGCCCCGCCCGTGTCCTGACTCTACCTGTGACTCTCTCATACAAGGCCATGATCGCCCATTGAATCTCCCCATTGAATCCCAAGTCACGAAGTCGCTGGAAGAGTCTGAAACGCGGCACAGTGTCAAATGCCTTTCTGAAGTCCACGAAGCAACAATAGAGCCGTTGCTTACGTGACTTCGCCTCCTCAATCAAAGCCCTGAGTGTGAAGATATGATCTAGAGTCGAGTGCTCTGCACGAAATCCTGCCTGCCCTCTAGCTCTCATGCCTGTCGCCTCGACATGGTCATTTATATGTCCTTCTAGAATGGTCGCATAAATCTTGGCCATGACATGGCCAATCATAATGGTCCTGTAGTTTGACGCCTCCAAAGGATCCCCCGACTTGTGTATGGGTACTATAGTATTTTCTAGCCAACTAGGTGGAAGACCTGTACAAATGGACTCGTTAAAAAGACGGGAGAGGACTGTAGCTAAGGCATCAATCCCATGGATTACATACTCCGCTTGCAATCCATCATGGTCCTTAGCTCTCCCAGTCTTCAAACGATGAGCTGCTGCTCGGACACTATTGGATGAGAATAAGGCAGAGGAGGTGGGTCTAGGCACATGGGATAAGTCGATCTGTGGCTGGTCTGGAATATCATATAAAGTGGAAGTATAGGCAAGCCAAACCTGTGGGTCTGTAAGAGGAGTTTGAGATTTCAAGCGAAGGAATTTCTTCCAGAATTCCTTGGAATCACAGCTGAAAAGTAAACTTCTCAGCTCCTCCTCATTCCGGGCTAGAAATTGGCACTTTTTGCGTCGCACCAAACGCTTGTAACTCTTCTTGGTCTCAATGAGGAGGGGAGACTTCTCCTGTGTCTCAAGGTGAAGCTTCCTGCGGAGTTCTTTACACTCCTCATCATACCATCCATTACAAGGCACAAGACCGACTGGTGGAGGACTGGATGTGTGGCAAGTGACGGGGAAGGACTTGTGGGCTGCCGAGATGAGCTTCGAAGAGAGAGAGAGAGAAAGAAAGAAAGAAAGAGAATTTATTAGCGTCCTCGGGGGGCCAAAAATGACCCATGGGACCCGTCTCGATACAATGTAAAAAGAGTCTCCTCAAGGAGAGAGGTGAGGAGTCTATGAGTTCCTGACGACAGGTAAAAAGACGAGTGACAAAAGATCCCAATGCTGCCGGAGAGGCAGTGGAGAGGACTGATGTCAACTTAGCGGAGTCCCCCAGTATCTGCTGGTAGTCCTCCCTGATATGTGCATATCGGGGGCACTGTAGAGCTACATGTGCCTCCGTCTCAACTGTCTGCATGTCACAAAGGGTACAGACTCTAGCATGTCTAGGCTGGTGTATCCAAGCTCCCTGCTCAATGGCAAATGTATGAGATCTGGTACGGAACCTGGCGATGTTTCTGCGATATAGAAGGGGGATAGGTGTGCTAATATAAGACTGAGCATGAGTCTCTATGGACATGTATGTAGACCAACATGTGGGATTTATGTTGTCTTGGTAATATTCCAGCTTTACCCTCTTTTCACTTGTCAGCTAGTGATTCCGCAAAGTGCTCAGTAAAGATAGTTGAAACTCTTGCATGTTGACCTTTTCAGGCGGCATGATCAAATATGCTTGTGATGGCATTCCATGCTTTATGAGGCAACCTATCAGGTTGCATTTGCTGCACCTCTATTAGGTATTGCATAACTCTGATCAATGCATGAAATTCAATTGGTCTTCTTCCCGTTTCCAACAGAAGTATTGAGTATGGAGTAGTGGGTTTGACACCAAGGTGTCTCCTTAGGAAAGCTTTTTGCATTTTCTCAATATCATTCCATGTAGAGGCTGAAATGCTGCCTCCCCATACTTCCACTCCATATAATACTGTCTCCACTACATATGCATCAAACAATATATTTCGAATTTTCCAGTTCCTAGTGTCGGTGTGCCTGCAATCATTCTCAAGCTGGTAGTACTTCCCCCAACCAGTGTCCATCCTTCTATGTATACATTGCCACCATCTGTGATCTGCCGGGATATCAACCCCTAAGTATTTGAAGGTGGTGACATACTCAATGATCTGTCCATCAAAGGTGATCTCAGGGGGATGTTCTGGCTGATTGGTACAAACTGCCATCATCTTTGTTTTTCCGACATTTACTTGCAGCCCGCTTTCCCTACAAAAAGTCTTAAGCACTTGTAAAAGTTTGTGCATAGATTCCGGATCGTATGCAAAAAGAACGACATCATCTGCGTATAACAACAATAGCACTGTCCAAAGCCCCAATTGCGGTCCTTGCAACCCTTTCTCTACTACAAATTCATTGATGAGTTCCTCCAATTGGTCAATGCATATTCCAAACAAGGTAGGCGATAGAGGGCAACCTTGCTTCACTCCCATATTGCTCTCAAATACATCAGACATACCTTGTGTTTGTTTGAGTCGGCATAATACCTTTTCATAGATGCGAGAGATGCCTACCCTTAAGGCCAAAGGGACTCCTATTTCTTGCATTCTCTTCCATAATCCTCCTCTTGGAACTGTGTCAAATGCTTTCTTGAAATCCACAAAACAACAAAATAGAGTGCGTCCTCTCAGTTTGCATTCATCCATGAGGACCCTTAAGGTAATAAGGTGGTCGGCTGTCCTGTGCTCCTTGCGAAAGCCCGCCTGTCCGGTGGCTCTTTTCTGTGCCTCTTTTGCCCATGAGCTGATTTTCATTTCAAGCACTGTACTGAAGAGCTTGGCCAATGAAGAGCTGATCATTATAGTTCTGTAATTTGTGACTGAATTTTTGTCTCCACCTTTGTGTAAAGGCTGGACCCAATTTTCTTGCCATTCCTGAGGGAAACCATGGTGTAGAGCATGTGTTAGGATGTGTGAGAGCCATGTTCTTGCTCGGTCTCCTGTCCATTTCACAAATTCTGCCTGTATCTTCATGTGATCTGATGCTTTGCCATTAGCCATCTTCTTTAGTCCAACTTCAATGTCTTCGAAGGTGAAAGGACTAGTGCATGTGACCGATAGATCCTCCTTCCCCATTTCAGTAGCATGTGCACAGAGAGAGAGAGAGAGAGAGAGAGAGAGAGAGAGAAAGAAAGAAAGTGTATTATTGTCCACTAAAGGCCAAAATGGGCCCATGGGACATCAAGAACTCTGCGTACAAGATAGCACAAAATCAACGTGCCACAAAGAAGAGGCATCATCGAATATCATCTAAGTGCTACGCAATACAATGCAAGTGAAAGTACATAATGTCAAATCCGAGCCTAAATACAAAGTAAGCTAGATGCAAGGAAACCGCCCCTGGGTGCAAAATGGGGGGATGAGTACAATATGTCAATGCAAAGATACAAGTCCATGTATCACGGAGTCTGAGAACCAAAATAATACTGGAAATCCTGTTTATCGACTCTGCCTCCTGCTATGAGAGTACAAATCTGAGCAAAAGTGAGGTGAGCGGCTGGTAGGGCGAGATCTCCATGAGTAAGTCTCCTCCGAAAAGCTGCCATCATCCTGGATCCGTCTGGAGATGAAGCGGTGAGTACGTCCCCTATGTAACAAGATCCTGCGGTGTCTACAAACCATCTCATATGTACATCCACAGGGTGGAGGCATGTGTCCTGTGTGAGCTCTGACCTCCTCGTGCTCCTCCTGATACCTGTCATCTGGTATAGCATGTGTCTGAGCTCTATCGGGCTGGGCTCTATCACGCTCCGGTCTGTGCTGATGGTCTCTGAGGTAGTGTCGTCGAAGCATAGTGGCCTCCCTGACATAAAGAGCTAGGCAATGCTGATCCTCATAATCCATCACTCGTGAGAGAGGTCCAAAGCCATCCGTGAAGAGACAGTGGAATCTCCCTCTGATCTCATAATATAGCGGGCATCTGCAAATGAAGTGCTCCTCTGACTCCACCTCTCCCATGGTGCAACAAGGGCAGATCCTAGTCTCTCGGCCTGGACGCCGTCCATCCTCCATGCGTCGCATCCTACCAGCCTCTATCTCGAGCTGATGCGAAGAGACTCTAAGCTGGCCAAGGGCAATCCTCAGTGAGTGGGACATGTGGATACCTGTGTAGCCTGGTGGAATGACAAATCCATCCTCTGAGATCCGAAGGAAGTGGTCACGATATGTGGCCATCTTCGTCGGAAGCTGCGTGGGATAAATCCAAGTGCGGTACGTATGAAGCTGCAGCAAGTCTGCTCTCGTGAGCTGACTAAGCTCGTGGCGAGTCAACTCGAGATGAGGGGCATCTATGCTGTATCGGAAGGGAGGCAGTCTATCCATGTCTAGTCCAAGAGATGTGAGCCACCTAGTGAGTCTGAAGTACCAGCAGTATCGGGCCCCAGATCGTGCCAACTCCATAGAAGATGCAAGTGCTAACCATGGCAACCGAGCTTTGCCTGCTGCTGAGTCTCCAAACTCCCTAACCCTGTGCAAATACATGACCGACTGAAACGCTGCATCCAATGCAAGGGGAGTAGCTCCAAACTCTGCTAGCATGATCTCGTGCGGAACTGTAGCCTTGGCCCTAATGAGCCGAGAGAACATGATGATCTGTAACCTCTCTACTCGTCTCCAATCTGCAGCGCCAAGGTCTCCTGCCCAGAAAGGAGCTGCATACATCGCAGCTGGTCTCACCAATGTGTCAAATAGCAGGGATTTTGTATCGGGATGCTGAAAGTGGGACTGAAAACACTGACGCTCAAGATGAGCCAATGAAGCATACCCTTTACTAATCCTATCTCGTGCTACATATGTCATGGTAAAGATCGGTCCCCTGAAAACTGCCCCCAAATAAGTGTACTCTCTAACAAGCTCAATGGGCTGTCCGTCATAAGTGAAGCAAAACTCATCCGTGCTGTAGATACGATCAGAGGTGTTGAAAACCATAACCTTGGTCTTGCCAAGGTTTACGGTCAATCCCCTGTCCTGGCAAAACCTGTGGAGTGCCTCAATATGTGCTTGGAGGCCCTGAGCAGTAGAGGAAATGAGAACCACATCGTCCGCATACAGGAGGATAGGAATGGAGGATCCTGAGAGAGTAGAGCCCACACCGCCTGTCATCTGTACGAACATCTCTAGCTCATCAATATATAGTCCAAAGAGAGTAGGAGAGAGCGGGCAACCCTGCTTTACCCCAATCGTGCTGCATACCTCCTCTGAGAGCCCCTCACGTGTCCGAACCCGACCAGTGACCCTCTCATATAAAGCCATGATAGCCCACTGTGTTTCTCCACTGAAGCCCATCTCGCGAATCCTCTGAAACAATCTGAATCGCGGAACTGTATCAAATCCATTCCAGTTGTATCGGCTTCGGCCATTTTAAATGTAATGAAAAAACATATTTCTGTGTACTTGGTTTTTGCGACTGAAAAACAGCAAGCATAAGAAAATTCTAATTTTTTGAAGCTGGATACAGAGAGGAAAATTTTCATTTTTCAGTTTTGCAAATGTTTTAATGACTCCCTACCACATGAATAACCCCCAGAACGCCTAAGGACCATGCCATAGATGTAATTCCAGGTAGCAGCCTGCCAAACAAGCCTTTTTATAGGGTTAGTGCAGCCCAGCAGGAGGAGATAATGAATCAAGTAAAGGATCTCCTGAAGAAGGGGTTAATTCAGCCCAGTCGTCGCCATATTGTTCCTTGGTCTTGGTCATGCAAAAGAAGGATCGCTCGTGGAGGATGTGCATAGATTACAGGGCTCTGAATAAGATAACTATTAAGAACAGGTTCTCGATACCCATATCTGGGGCCGCATAGGTTTGAAGAGTGGCTATACCATCGACCTGAGGATGTGCACAACACAGCTTTTGGGACCACATTCGGCTTGTATGAATTTCTCGTGATGCCTGGGTTGACTAATGCACCTGCCACCTTCAATCGGATGATGGACGAATCTTTAGAGAGCACATAGCTTTTGTCGGGACTTTCTTTGATGACATCATACTATTCTCTAAGAATGAGGCTGAGCACAAAAGGTACTTGGAAATTGTTTTTGCAGAGCTTAGGAAGCATAAGTTGCTAATTAATCCCAAGAAGAGTACATTTTTCATACACGAAATCCACTATTTGGGGCACTTAATATCTAAGGATGGATCCTGCCAAAGTGGAGGCCATACGGAATTGGCCACCGTTGAAGAACATCCATGAAGTATGGAGCTTTCTTGGCTTATGCTCATACTACGGGCAGTTTATCCGCTATTTTGCTGAAATAGCATCGCCTCTCCATGCCTACAGAAGAAGGAAGTGTCATTCAGATGGGGCACCACGGAAATTGCAGCTTTCGAAGAGCTTGAGGAGAAGCTATACTCCGATCCTGTCATAATCTTGCCAGACTTAAGCAAGCCCTTTGCTGTCCAGTGTGATGCCTGTGGTGGGAACAGCATAGGAGGAGTATTTATGCAGGGCGGTAGAGTGGTTGTGTATGAGAGCAGAGTGCTCACCGATGCTGAGATGAATTTTGGGATATATGAGAAAGAGATGGCAGCTGTCATACATGCTCTTTCTACTTGGAAGCATTACCTCCTAGGTGCTGATTTTTATGTCCAGACGGATCATCAATCCTTGAGGTACTTTCTCAGTCACAGAAAGTTATCAGAAAAGCACATGCAGTGGGAAAACTTCCTTTCGATGTTTCATTTTCAGATTGTGCATGTGCCTGGCAACAAGAATGTCGTTGCAAATGCACTTTCCAGGAAGTCCAGTCTTGATGCAGTATCAAAGAAATCGCAAGTTTCAGTTGTCACCATTGCATAACATAGTGAACTTGATGCCATGAAGGATCAATATGCCAATGATGGTGATTTTGCAAGAGTTTATGATCAGCTGGTTGAGGACAATTGACACGAGTACTATATGCTTAAGGATGGATTATGATGATGCACGGCAGACTTTTTGTCACAAAGCAATTGAGGCCAAAGGTTTTGATGGAGTCATGCCCCACCATAAGGAGGACATCGAGGCATTGAAGCCACAGTCAAAGGTGTGGAGCAATTCTTCTATTGGACGACTTTGAGGAAGGATGTTGAGGCTTATGTAAAGACATGCATCACTTGTTTCTCCGTTGATGAAGAAACCGTTCGGGCAAAGTGCATTAAAAAATTGTTGAATTTCACTAGACCTGAAGTTCCATTCGAATTGGGAAGAGGGAGATCTGAGGTGGACTGTGGTGAAAACCCATCTGGTACTGTGTGTCCAATCCTCTCCAGAGGTGGGTGTGCGAGACTGTATGCCCACTTTATTCCAGTGCGGAAGAAATTACAGTAGATCAGATGGCGATATTATTTATGTCTCATATTTTCAAGCACCACGGGATGCCTCAATCTATTGTCAGTGATCAAGACCCCCGTATGACCAGCCTTTTCTAAAGAAGTTTGTTTGTGAACACGGGCACTATGCTGAATTTTTCATCTACTTTCCACCCCAAGTCAAATGGACAATTAGAAGAGGCAAAGTCTACTGCCCTTGATCTTCTCAAATGCTATGTTTCAGTCCAGCAAACAAAATGGGAGCAATTTTTACCACTTGTTCAGTTTGCCTACAACAATACAGTGCATTCTTCCACAGGAAAGCACCCTTCGAAATTGTGGAAGGTAGAAGAAAGGTACCTCCTATTTTGCACACCAAAGAGAAGATCTTCGAAGCGGACAGATTAGCGGAAAGCTCAGATGCAACCTAGCAGAAAGTAAAAACAGCCCTCCAGAAAAGCCAGGAGAAGCACAAAAGAGCAGCAGATAAGGAGCACCGACGTGAATTGGTCTTTAAAGACAATGATTGGATGTTGCTGCGTTTTCAGAAAGCAAGACTTAGACGGATGAAAGGCAAAGATAAGGTGTACACCAAACTGAAAATGCAATACTATGGCCCTTTCCAAGTCTTGCAAAAGATAAATGATGTAGCTTACAGGCTGAACGCTACCACGCCATCAGCCTGAAGTGGAGGAATTGGATGAGATTTTGGTTCTGGAACAGATTCAGGCACACCGTGAAAGAAAAGCCAGAGGTAGAGTTTCCAGAAGGTATCTGGTTATTTTCAGAACTACTCAGCATTACTGGATGGAGGAAGGTGAACTGGCAGATTAACCTAGGGTATTGCAGCTCTACTTGGAAGTATTTTAGCTCCAGCCCACTGTACTACAGGCTCATTCAGGCTCAGCAAAGCAGAGGTCTAGAGCATTGCCTGATGCTCGAGAGGGGGATACCACCTCTGCTCCCTCATAATACAGACAACTCAAAGGATATCTAGAGGTTGCTGGGTGACATTGCAGGTCTCTCCCGAGGTACTGGTTGCTGACAATATTTCTGCCATGAAACCTCTATGATGAGTGCACTAGTCACTCCACACAAGTGATGCATTGATGTATGGATGGAATCGCGCGCTCTCCTAGACCATATCATTATTGCTGGTTATGTCATACAGATCATGCATTATCTAGTACGGGCTATTTATGCCTCTTTCATTATTGTTTATTTCCTGTAAGCAACAAACGAGTGTGTTTGCTGTCTTATGAGGGAGGTATGTCACGAGGACATGAAATAGCTACATTCGTGGACAGATGTGTTTGGTAATGTCTCCATGCCTAAAGATGATATCATTGAAGTATTGAATGACTTGAGAAATCTTGAGAAGCAATTGGAGGCATCAGCTACTGTCCAGATGGACAACGATGATGGCAGTCCCTTGGAAAACGTGGCTGCCAGGCTAGCCAAGAGGCTCTCTAAATGTCCCCGGAGTCCTGCCTGCTGACCTAGGCAAGAGTTCCGCATCTACAGCTCTACACAAATTATACTCTGGCCGAACTACCTTTAGAAAGGCTTTTGGACCTCTTCTAGCATGGAAAAAATCCCAAAATTCATTTTGGTAGTCTTCTAGGGCAAACACAAGGCCCTCTAAATGGTCATAGAGCTACGCTTAATCTGTCACTCTACCTAAATTAAACTTTGACCTAGGTATCTTTAGTGAGGCCTTTGGCCCTTTTTTACATGCAAAACATCTCGGCCTTCATCCTAAGAATCTTCCTCGACAAACACCAGACTCTCTATTTGTCCACAAAGCCATGCTTGATGTAGACCACGACACTAGGACCAAGGGTTAAATTAAGGCATTCTTAGAGGGGTCCAAAAGTTGGGCCTAAGGGGATTCAAGTGTGTCATTGGTAGGGTGGGTTAGAACATTAATGAGGTGCCATGTGGCAACCTCTCATGCATCCCACCTACCATCCTTCCCCAAGGTTTGAACTTTGGACGGAATTCCAAAGGCCAAAAAAAGAGAAAAGTGACGATTTGGCTGGGCACGATCTTCGAAGCTCCCTCCCTCCCTCTCTCTCTCTCTCTCTCTCTCGCTCACCCCTCCGCTCACCCCCCGCCCCCCCCCCCCCGCTCACCCCCCCCCTCAGCCCCCACAGCCCTCATAGCCCCTCGCTCAGCCCCCCCGCTCAGCCCCCCCCCCTCGCTCACCCCTCCGCTCAGTCCCCCCGCTCACCCCCCGCCCCCCCCCCCCCCCCCCGCTCACCCCCTCGCACTTGCAGCCCCGACCCCCCCCCCCTTTTTTTTTTTTTTTTTTTTGGGTGGCAGCCCCAACCCCAACTTTTTTTTTTTTTTTTTGTTTCGGGGGCAGTCCCAACCCCAACTTTTCTTCCCGCTTTTCAATGTTGCTGGCTTCCCGTAATTAAAAATGGCCGACACCGTCAAGCATGTTACAGAAGCAGCAACAGCAGCAACATCAATGGCCGCCACGACCGAGATGCTGCACTATAGTAGAAGAGGACTCGCATCTTCTACAAAGGACAGCGCACTGCCCGCACTTGCCGCACTCCCAGTCGCAGATACACTGGTTTCAGCTCCATTGTCCCATCTTCCGCCCAGCGCAGTGCCCGCACTCCCAGTCGCAGGTTCACCGGTTTCAGCTCCATTATCTCATCTTTCGCCCATAGCTACTTTGTACCCGCAGTTTTTTTCACCCCTCCCCTCTCAGGTTCCTTCTTCTCCTACCCCTTCTCCACCCTTTTTTCTCTCCCTCTCACAGCCCTCTGTCACCTCTTCCCCTTTGATGCCTATTTTACCTACTTTTCCAGAGGTTACCTCCTCCTCATCCTCTCTACAGACTTTACCCATCCCCTCCTCTCCTTCCCCGGTACCCGTTTTCTCTCCCCCTTTCCAGCCTTCTCCTTCATCCCCGCTACCCACCTTACCGGTTTCCCCCCTGTCTCCCTCTCTTTCTCCTTCCATGCCTTGCACTGTTTGTCCTTGCCGCCACATCCTGCCAGAGCTTCAGCACTTTGAGACCCATCTCCGAGCTGCACTTCAGATGCTTCACAGAAAGGACGAGACCATTTCTCTACTTACAGCTCAGGTTGCATCTCTTGTTGATCGAGTGACACAGCAGGATCGGGAGGTCTTATCTATTAGGACAGATCTTCAGGTCTTACAGGCGACCCATAGGACTCTTGCTGGAGAGATTCATGGACAATAGAGCGAGTGCAGCAGATCGAGACTCGCGTTCAGCACATGGATACATCTCCCACTACAGCAGTAGCAGCGGTTGAGGAGCGTTTGACCTCCCTTCAGACAGAGGTCCAGAGAGTCACAGAGTGGGTGGATGTCGTCCGCCGTCAGCCATCACAGCCTCAGAGATCTACTGTATCAGCTACATTGGTCGAGTCACAGCAGAGGGCCACAAAGGCCCTCCATTCGCATTCGTGGTATCTTGCCCTCGACGACAGAGTCCACAATGACACAGGCTGTGACCTTTGTCTCTCAGACATTGGGAGTACAGGATCATGGCATAGTAGGAGCATATAGAGTCGGGAGGGATCCTACTAGAGAGCAGCCCCTCATTATCAGATTCAGAGATGCCCAGGCACGTCTAGCTGCCCTCAGGAGGAGAGGGACACTCAGAGACCACCCACAGATTTCCATGGACGAGGATCTGACTCAGATACAGGTTGAGGAGCGCAAGGCGCTCATGCCTCAGAGAGATGCAGCCCGAGCTCAGGGCAAGTGGGCAGTGATTAGGGATGGCAGACTCATCACAGGCACCTTGAGGCGTGCTCCCACAGTGCTTAGAGATGGCAGACCAGCAGATACAGCCCCACCTCCACCTCCACCTCCTGCCCCGTCCGCTTGACGGGACAGGGCCCATGGGACACACCACCCGTCAGATAGTCTATGCATCGCTGTATGGAACTGCAATGGTTCTTTTACAGCACAACCAGGCAATCTACGGGGGGCATTCTTTGGGAGAGATATCATCTTTTTCACGGAGACACACGAGAGTCCAGAGAGACCTTTGCCACGAGTGACAGGGTATACATGGAGATCTGCCTTCAGGCAGCACGCCCGGACATTTGGAGTGAGAGGATCTGGAGGAGTGGCCATTTTGTACAGAGAGCATCTCGATCGGATCATCACAGTGGAGAGAGCAGATTCACATGCCCGATTCTTGTGGGTACGCATCTGCTGCAGGGCCCCTCAGTGAGATCTTTTTATTGCAGTTTGCTACTTCCCCCCGGCGCAGTCGATCTATTCTTCCACTGGACCAGGCCAGTCCATATTTGAGGATCTCTCAGCGGACATTGCAGATTTTTCACGTCGCGGAGAAGTCATCCTTTTAGGAGACATCAACGCGAGGACCTCAGACAGACAGGCCTTCACTTATGACTTCATGGAGGATCCGGTCATACTCCCAGCATTTCACGATGATAGCCTCTGTCGGACTTCATCAGATTGCACAGTACAGCCCACAGATCAGGGACGTCAGCTACTGGAGCTCCTCACCTCGCACAGTATGGTCATTTATAACGGCTTGTCCAGGTGGCCATAGTCTTCCATGCCTACATTCTCTTCTGCTTCTGGGCGTGGTACTAGCGTGATCGACTACATCATAGGTCCCCCGACTCTAGTCCCTTCCATCCATAGCCTTACTGTTAGCCCCTTCATGCCCTCTGCCGACCATGCACTCATCCACTTTACTTTGACTCATGTCTCCCATGACCCACCTCCCCCTCGTTATCACGACCGCCAACCCTACTACGAGGTTCATTTCAACCACCAGTTCGATGATGTATATAGCCAGAACCTCAACCGCCTACTCCGTCCTCATCTATTAGATGCTCTACCATCCACGCCGGACCGGTGGGAACTTGTACATACTTCACTCGTTTCTGCCGCTCACATGTCGTTCCCTGCCACATGTCATTCGTCTAGTCCCCCACCGGTTGGTCTTGTTCCTTGCAACGGTTGGTATGACGAGGAGTGTAAGGAACTCCGCAGGAAACTTAACCTTGAGACCAAGGAGAAGTCTCCCCTCCTTGCCGAAACCAAGAGAGACTACAAGTGGTTGGTTAGGCGCAAGAAACGCCAATTTCTAGCCCGGAATGAGGAGGAGCTGAGAAGCTTGCTTTTCAGCTGTGACTCCAAGGAATTCTGGAGAAAATTCCTCCGCTCGAAGTCTCAGAGCCCCCTCACAGATCCACGTGTCTGGTCTGCATATACTTCAGCTCTATACGATGTTCCAGATCAGCCAGATATCGATTTATCCCACTCCCCTAGGCCAGCTTCATCTAGTCTCTTCACACCGGAGAGTGTCCGTGCAGCAGTCCACCGATTGAAGAACGGGAGAGCTAAGGATCATGATGGATTGCAAGCGGAGTATGTAATCCATGGGATTGATACCTTAGCTTTTGTTCTCTCCCGTCTCTTCAATGAGTCTGTTTGTACAGGCCTACCACAGTCCTGGTTAGGCAATACCATAGTACCTATCCACAAGTCGGGGGACCCTATGGAGCCGTCGAATTACAGGACCATCATGATTGGCCACGTTATGGCCAAGATCTATGCATCAGTTTTGGAAAGCCGTATAAATGACCATGCCGAGACGACAGGACTTAGAGCCAGAGGACAGGCTGGATTTTGCAGGGATCATTCGACGCTTGACTCTCCATTTGCTGCAATGTATGATTATTTTCTAGAGTCATCCGATGGATAGACAGAGTAGCTTTGCTTTCTTAAGATGAGCTTTCTATATTCTCTACTCCAGCTATGTCCTCCTCATCCTCCTCCTCTCCCTTCTCCTATAAAAGGATAAAATAATTATGAGATTCAAAATTTTAAATTAATTATAAATTTAAAAAGACCTTTAAATGAATAAAGAAAATTAAACATAAGTTTTCATACCTCTACATATCTTCGTGGTCTTTTTATGTAACCTTCAGAGGCAAGGTCAGTGTCATATCTATCTTCTTCTGCTTCCTTGCTATCGCTGGTGTCCTCACTATTATATCCAAAGCTTTGATCATTTTCATCATCTTTCTTGCTCTCATCATACATGATCATCTCTATGTCAGCATCCTCTTCATGTGAGATCGGACCTTTCTTATCAAACTTTATTGTGAGAGAAGCCACGGTATCAAGGTATTCCAAGCAAGCAGGGCTCTCAATAATATTTACATTGTGTCCTTTTCTGATAAGAGCTTCGAACAGATGTCCCATTCGACACAATGTGACTTCCCATCCGGACGGTAGCAAAAATTCCATCATACTAATTAAAAGATCAGCACTTTTTGCTGGCCTTTCATAGTGATTTGCGTTGCAATGGAGGGGACTTGGAGCTTCATGCTCTTCCAGCAGTAGTTGCAATCTCTTTGCATTCCCTCTTATATTGTTTTGTAAGGAGTGATCATTGTAAGGGCTCTTCATGCACAAGAAAAGGGTTTCTAGACTCTGTATCTTGAGACCGCATTCTCTCTTGTCCCTTTTTCTTGAGTATATACCATTGTAAATCTTAGCCATATTGTTTTTCTAGGGTAGCAGACATTTGTTCCTTGTCATCTTTATCAGCAAATATGACTATATTACATTGTCCCACTCTACCAATGGTGGTATGTAATATTCTGTCAAGTTGACGAATGTCATCCGGTGATATTTCATAGACAAAGAAAAGAAAACATGAGTCTTCCCTTGGTGAGTCAAAGTTAGAGTTCTGTTTCTGGCATATAAAAGTGCTCCCTTCCTGTGGTGCCAAGGTATACCCATCAAAACATCACACCATTCAGCGGCATAATGTAGAACTCCTCGGTGTCCACGTAGCTCTGAATGTCCTTGCGGAGCTTCCCAATGATCGGTGTAACTGACTCACTGTGCCCTGGGCAAGCCATATTTGCATCACATAGTGGCCCCATCTCTTCTGCCCTTATGCCCAATTTTCCAGCCAGCTTTGGGCGATATAAAATTGGCTCTCGCGCCTAGATCAAATAAGAATATAGCGTCCTGGTCACGGATATTACCCCATGCTCTACATAACTCCGTGGCATCCACATCCTGTATAGCTCCAGTGACATCTAGCATGAGACTAGTATTAGGTTTGGGCTTCTTACCCCGCTGGTCATCCCTCTTTTCTCCTATGTTCTCACTCTGATCCGACGAGGGAAACTTTCTCTTCTTGTGTGGGCATGCATGTGCTCGGTGGCCCTCTTCCTTGCATATGAAACATTTGTTGGCATCATAGAGGGCCTTCTTCTCTTCCTCTGACAATTTCTTTCGAGGCAATCCTCACCTCTGTCCTGCAACAATTCTAGACTCGACGGGCTGCTCAAATCTTCTAAAATGCTTGTGACCTCCCTGCTTGCTGCCCCTAAACTTTGTGCTTTCTGGTGGCTGCCCTTGAGGCCCGAAGTCTTCCCCTGTAATAGCGCATAAGCTGTCGTGGCATTTTCTATCAGTTGGGATATATTGGAGACTTTGGTTTTGTTGCAGTAGGAAATTTAGTAGGCCACAACAATATCTCTCGATCTGTTCGGACAGCTCGACACGCTTGTAAGAGCTCACGGGCAGCAAAGCCTCCCACAACTTTTTACTATACTCTTCAAGGTTCTTACAGTTTGCGGCATCCAACATATGCCATGCTGTCATTATATCCACTTCAAAAGTGGTGGTGAGCCAAGCAGACGAGAAAACTTGCTGGAACTCAACCCAAGTGTTAGGGGCTTTATCCTCCCGGCAAGAGCAAATTCGTCCATCATTGAAATGCATTTCCCTTGAGGAATGTGGTTGCCTTCTTGACCTTTGACGACTCCGTGAAGTTCCCACCGGCACAGGCAGCATCAAATTGTTGCACAAAATTCAATGCTTTCAGCCTGTCCTAAGTCCCATTGAAGGTCTCAAATTTTACAGCAGCCCCACCCTCTTTGTAGCCTTTCAATTTTCCCTTGGGTGCAATCTTGTCATACACAAGTGGCTGCAAATAAGGTGGTGACATCATCTAGCCCAAACTCTGTGCATTACTGCCAACTCCCATAGCTGGATTGACCATTACATGTCCTATCCCCTGCATCTGTGGCATACTCATGGAACCATTCATCATTCCTAGCATCCCCATTTGCATTCTGGGCTGCGTCCCTATGTTTGCATACATCATGTTAGCATTTGCATCCGGCATACCCCCCATCATTTGTTGCTGGAAATTTTGCATTCTTGGCTGAAAACTACCCAAGTATGTACCAGGTATAATGAGCCCTTCTGTGGGCTATCCTACCATTGCTTGAAAAACTGATCCTCCTCCAAACTATCATGGATGCATCATGGGCTGAGGGAGGACTTGTTGTCCTTGATTGACTGAATGAAAATTATTGGCAGTACCCGCTACAGGGGTGACCGTGGGCATCTTTGGTGGCTGTCCACTGAAAGATACATGTCTGTGAGTCTTCTTCTGCTTCTTCCGAGCTGTTTGTTTGCTTCCAGAGGGAGCAATATGGGTACAAGGAGCTTGCATTATCTCCATGAAAGTCTGTTGCAACTGTGACAGGCCTCCCACTGCACTTTGCATTCGCTATTGAAAAAGGGCATTGGGATCAAGCTCCTCTGCCTCATCTACCTCATCCTGTGAGTCCTCAGTGGCATGTGCAAGAGAAACAAGTTGTTTCCCACTGTCCTGTTCCTCATCACCCCCGATGATGCTATGCTCCTCCTCAAAACTCTCTGATACCCTGTCTTCCTCTTGCACTGAGATAGTCAATGACCGCTCATGGTGTGACATCTTGCTGTGTCTGTGATTGTAATTGGGATGCAATGAGGGCTTTCTTCACCCAACACTACTAGGGCTCACCTCTATAGGAACATGGTGACGATCCCGACAATGGAACCACTGAAACCGGCCTTCAAAAGGGCAGTAAACCGTAATTATCTTAGCATTCACACCTTTTACCGCTACATTGCATCATTCCCAATCACTTCCATTAATTAATTGACACTCAAAATCACTTAGAAATAAATTGGGAATAACTTGATGGAGGCTAGGATGCCCCTGCTCAAATGAAACATCACACAAGACACCCACTGGCCCTAAATGCCTTGGCGCCCCTTTTGGTATTTATTTAATTCTTCTGAAAATGAAAAAAAAAATCTTTACAACAAGGGCGCACCCTTGCATTGATGACTCCTATAGTTCCTTTGTCAAGCCAGACCTTGGCTTCTGGGCATCAAGCTCAAGTACACCAATAGATCCCGATTGTAAGGGCAAAACTAAGGCATTCCTCAGAAACTGAACCAACTGTGAGTGACAAGGCATCCAAACACTTCCCAAAATGCTCAAGCAGCCTCAAGGCATCCAAGTGCAATACATTGCCCCTCTGGCACTCTCCCAAGCATAGCCTCCGTAATTGAGTGTCTGCTTAAGCGTGTAAGGTCCAGAGGAAGCTCCAAACAAGAAAGGCACCACAATGAACTTGAAAATTGCAAATGGAAAACAAAGGGGAAGTCAGAACGACCGTGCCCGCTTTCTGTGGAAGAGGGTCAAGCTCTGCTCTCGCACATATCATCTACGAGGCCTCCAGCAAGGTGCAAGAGACTCGCCCTGACACCCCCATCATCATGTTTCTATTCCAATAACCTGATATCCACGTGTAGCTGTGTTCTATTGATACTCATCTCTCAAGTTTTTTTTTTCCTCCAAAAAGATTACTTCAATAAGTATAAATGAAAACCACAGGAGCAAGCTCTAATGCTCTAGAGTACATCATGCCATGCATGAGAAAAAAAATCGGCTCAAAACGAGCTAACAAAGACCCAAGGTGGAGGCTGAAAGTGCCACCTTAACCCTGAAGGAGACTCATAGAAGAAAGGAGATCCTCTCCAAACTCTGAAAAAAGTACCTCTCCATGCTGTAGCTGCTCTGGAGAATCCCTACATGCTCACCCAGATGGCCACCAATGTGTGTATAGTATCAATCCATATACTGGCCAGCGACTAGGAAGGGTGAACCTGGGAACCCTCTATTACCTTTGTACATCTTGCCCTCCAAATATGCAAAGCTGTAATGCTAGCCAGAATCTTCCATGATGTATCCACCGAGGCATGAGCTGCTCTAAAAGGAGTCAAGGGAACATCGTGGAGAGAACAAGCCTCCACAGAGTGTCATTGTATAATAAAGGCTGAGTCTAAGTGATGTCTCTCAAAAAACACCTGAGGGCATGCCACTAATCCCCAAGTCATAAAGAAGGGTGCTCTACGAAAAATGCTAAAAATCCTAGCAACACCCTTCCAGATCATCCTTGCCTATCTGCACTTACAGAGACTATGTTGAACTGACTCAATTGCTACGTGGCATCGAGGACAAGTAGGGTCAGCCCCAAACCTAGATCTTGACCGGTTCACTGCAATCCCTCCATGCATAGAAAGCCAAAAGAAAAGAGTGAACTTTCCATTCTTGAGGGATTTCTAGAGCCTCTCCAAAAGTCTTTCTGCACCTCTGTAGAAATGTGAAAACTATCCCAATGAGGAGCTCTAGAGGGCCTCCAACCTCCTTTGCTAAGCTGAAATCTGCTGGCATTTCTGACTGTGTAACAAAAGAAGGGGATGCTCTTCTCTTGGTGCCCTTCATCAAGCCACTCCCACTACCCTGGGTCCCACTGCAAGAACCTAATGGGGGAACCACCATATAACCAGAGTCTCCAAGACCCAAGTGCCAAGAGAACAGGGTTAGGATCAAGATACCACTGTAAGTCCTTGCCTCATTCCATGTAATTTGCAATCCTAACAGGATGAAAGGCAACCTCCAAAAGAGTATCATCTGAAGATTTAAGAAGTCTGCCTCCCGATTGAACATCAAAGACAAGGATCTCATCAAGTGCATCCCGCAAGGCAATAACCTCTAAAGGAATACCTGTCCCCGTGAAAGCTCCCAACCAAGTGGACTTAGTGATAGGCATGTCATCTGTATCTATCCACTCTGTTGGTATGGCTGCATCTATCTGTTGCATCCTGATTGTAATTTCTCTGAGGTGGCCAACTGATATGAGTCTCTGATCCTCTGGAAGCTTGCTAAAATCCTTCTAGGCACCATTGTGGAAGTAGATCCCCTCTCCCATCTAGACCACTACATATAATGTGACACTCCTAGTGATCTGCCATGCTCATCCAATATAGAGTCATTCCACATGGCTGGCTGTCTGTCTATTTCTTTGCAAGAGGAGGGTGGAACTCTTTGAAGAGTGCCTTTGAAGCTGCCCCAAGCTTTCAGAATGGCAACCATGAGAGGGGAAGAGGGAGATCTAAGATGGACTGAAGTAAAATCCCATCTTGACCTATCCATCCAATCTCCCCCGTTGCATGCACAGAGAGATGGTTCTGACTGGGGCTCCACATGGATAGACTATCTCCCTTCTAGTACAACATGGATGCTCTGTTTTCTCCCCTCCTATCACACGAGGTCAACGAGGTTATCTGCAAGGATTACAGCTACACACATTTCAGACCTGGTTGGGACCGAGTGAACTCCCAGTGAAGCTTAGCTTCTATAGAGATCACTTCCTGCATATCACAGTGGAGGGTTTTATTGACTCACTAGGATACATGCAGATTTACCTATCCCACTGACTAAGGATCTCTCTTGGGCAGTTCCGGGTCTCTTCACATAGACTCCGTATCGAGAGCGGCAGAGCAAAGCGACTACCCAAGGAGAGGCGCATATGCACATTGTGTGACATGCAGGAGGTTGAGATCCGAGGGCATTTCTACTTCCTCTTCAGAGATAGCTATGGTGTTTTGGCCTGATTCGTCTGCTACCTAGACCAACGATGTTTGGCAAGTTTCATTCATGAGGTACTCAGACACCGTGAGAGGATACTTCGAGCATGGAGACAGGAGCAGACTTTTTTCTTGGCTGATCCCTCTCAGAGCTCTATCACGGAGTTTTTTCAGCCAGATCACATGGACCCCACAAGACAAGGCCTCGACATGACCGTGACCTGGAGCCAATGACCCGACAGCTCAAACAGAGGGTTGACACAGATCACACTTGGGGACATCCCCTCCCTGTTTAGAGTCAGAGCCGGACCAACAGGGGTCACAGTAGCCCTGGTTATAGATGCAAAGCTACGACCATGAGACGTGCTATGGCTGCACCTTTGAGTGGCCAACAACATTCTATCACCGATTTCATGCCCCCATTGCCTCATCCACCCTAATGTCATGCTGACGATGATGATGATGATAACGATGATGATGAGATTGATATATAGTCAGCCACCGACATGACTATGTTGTACTTAGGACTTAGTACTACCATTCTGCATTTTTGCATTTTGCATTGGTGTGGATGCTCGTTTAGTAGCTCCACTACCACAGCTTATTGTACCAGGTTTTTCACAGTCTCATAGACCCATTGGTCTTCCATAGACTTTAATTTCCTTCTTTCTTTCCCTTTCACCAAGCATCAAGTTTCAAGCCCCTCTCTCTCTCTCTCTATGAGGCGAGCCCATGGTATTGAAACGAAGGCCTTCAAAAGTCCACAAAGCATCAACATACTCTTTGCTTCCAATATCAGGTTTTCTCTATGACTGATTTGAGGGTGAACATGTGGTCCACTGTGGATCGGTTTTGTCTAAAAGATTCTACGCAAGCAATTCCATGCCCATGGGCACATCGTGCTCATTCATTCATTCTAAGAGTAGGCTCATGCACCTTGGCCATCAAATGACCAACCATGATAGTCTAGTAGTAGTTACTTGCGTTAACGGGGTAGATGGGTAAGATAGTGTTTGTACTCTAAGAGGTGGGAAAGACTTTGCAGGAGGCCACATGAACACCTTGGCTAGGATTGGAGCAAGTACCCCCCACCCATAGGCTAGATGTTCTGCTTGGAGGCCCTTGTGATCATTGGCTTTGCTATTCTGTAGATTTTTTTATTTTTTTTCAAGAAAAGTACTTGATTAAGTATGAATAAAAACCGCAGAGCAAGCTCAAGTGCGGGAGTACATCATGTCAAGCATGAGAAAACACAGCTCAGAATGAGCAAACAAAAATCCCAGGTGGCGGCTGAAAATGCCACCTCATCCCTGAAGGAGAGTCAGTTAAGAAAGGACAATCCTTCCAAACTCTGAGAAAGGCAACCCTCCTAGCAGTAGCAGTCTTGGAGGTTTCCTGTATGTTCGCCCAAATGGCCATCAAAGTTTGTATAGTATCTGCCCAGATGTTGGCCATATTCTGAGAAGGGTGAACCTGGGAGTCCTCCAAAGCCTCTGTACATTTGGCTCTCCAAATATGCCATGCTGTAATACTAGCCAAAATCTCCCAAAATGTGTCTACAGAAGCGTGGGGAAGTCTGAATGGAGTAAACGGAACATCCCGGAGGGAGCATGACTCCACAAGGTGTCATCGAACAAAGAAAGCTGTATCCGTGTCATGTCCCTCGAAGAAAGCTTGTGGACCAGTGTGTGACAACCAAGCAACTGATCCCCAGGTCATGAAGAAGGGTGCTCTATGAAAAATGCAAAGTATCCTAGCAACACCCTTCCAAACCGTCCTCACTTGAATGCACTCCCAAAGGCAGTGTTGCACTGACTCAACTACTGAGTGGCATCGAGGACATGTAGGGTCAGCCCCGAACCTGGATGTCCACAAGTTCACTGCAATCCCTCCATGAATAGTAAGCCAGATGAATAACGTGCTTTTCCTATTCTTGAGGGATTTTCAAAGTCTCCTCCAAAAGTTTTTCTGCATCTCTGCAGAAATCTAAAAAGTTTCCCAATGAGGAGCTCTAGAGGGCCTCCAACCTCTACAACTGAGCTGGAATCTCCTGGCATTTCTGACCATGTAACAAAAGAAGGGGATGCTCTTCTCTCGGTGCCCTGCATCTATCCACTCCCATTCCCGTGGATCCCACTGCAAGGATCTAATAGGGGAACCTCCATACAACCAAAGCCTCCAAGATCCAATAGCCAGGAGAACGGGGTATGGATCAAGATACCATTGTGAGTCTCTACCCATCTCCATGTATCTTGCAATCCTGACAGGCTGTAAAGGAGCCTCCAAAAGAATGTACTCTGAAGATCTGTGGAGTCTACCTCCTACATGAACCTGAAAGACAAGGGTATCCTCATGTGCATCCCGCAAGGCTATAACCTGTAGAGGGATACCTGCTCTCGAAAAGGCCCCCAACCAGGTGGACTCCGAAATAGGCAAATGGTCTGTATCCATCCACTCCACTGGTATAGTTGCATCTATTAGCTGCATCCTGGCTGCACTTCCTCTGAGGTGACTAACTGAACAAGCTCTCTGATCCTCCAGAAGCATCGTGAAAGCTTTCCAAGTACCCACCGTGGATGCAGGTCCCAACTCCCATCTAGACCACTGCATATAGTGTGACATGCCCAATGATCTACCATGCTCATCTAGTATGCAATCATTCCACATGACGGGCTGCCTGTGAATTTCTTCACGAGAGGAGGGTGGAACTCTCCGAAGAGTACTTCTGAAGCTGTCCCAAGCTTTCAGAATGGCAGCCATGAGAGGGGAGGTAGGAGATCCGAGACGGGCTGACGTAAAGATCCATCTAGGGCTGTCCATCCAATCTCCTCCCTGAGAAGGTGTGCATGTTTGTATACTGCATAAGAAAAAATCCTTCCATGGCTCCTGACCAGGCATCAAACCTCTGACCACCATCTTGTAGAGCAAGGCTCTACACTGCAAGTTTGGATCAATAATATTGAGACCCCCTTCCTCAATGGGTAGAATAAGAGTCTCCCAAGCCACCCTAGCTATCACATATTAAGTGCCGTCTAATCCACTCTACAAAAAATTCATGATAGGTCTCTTGAGCTGAGTGATACTGCTTGTGCTCGGTACCAACAAGAGCAAACAAAGCAGGCCGTAGCCAACAGTACCTAGTTTACAACCACCACTCTGGATGCAAGGTCAAGTCTGGCCGAACTCCAAAATAGGAGTTTCCTCCTGATGCTCTCCAACACGGGAGCGAACTGCTGTGCTTGGTATATAGAATATGTAAGAGCTCTTCTTCATGGTAGGCCATGAAGTATAGTTTCTTCAAACGCTCTAAACATGGATTCTCTTTTCTAGTTTGTTCTTGGACAAGGTGTCCTCCTTTGGTCTCAGCATGCATGCACTGCCACGTCTACCTATGTACCATGGGTTGTCCCCTCTCTAGGCTGTGGTGTGTCTGAGTGTGTATAAGGAGATCTTCCCCTGAGAACATCTCAAGGACCACAATGTCCCATTCCCATTCCAAAGGGCAAGTGACAGAGTACGGGTGGTGTAACCCTATTGGGGACAGGGGGTGGTTTCCTACCTAAATAATGACCCTCTTATTTGGGATGGGAGTCAGAGAGAAAGAAACGAGAAAGAAAGTTTATTATGGTCTTTGAAAGACCAAAGGATCTATGAGTCTCAAAGAACCTGATTTAAGAAGAAAACTTATGGGTGGAGCTACCAAGGTGGGCATCCACACCCAGGCTGATATCTAAGACCATACAAAAAGAGGAGAGTATATTTATCAAGATATTCCCTGGGTCTCTACAGAAAGGTGCGCATAGCATCTCTTTCTAGCTGCTCAAGGAGACTGCCTTCATGTTTGGCTACGTCATCATTGCACTTTCAAGTGCTAACCAGGCCTTTTTTCTCTTTTCGTTTTCCCATGTTCTGAATTCGTGGACGGGTTTCACAGAGAAGCAGAGAGAGAGAGCGAGATACATTTGAGATAAACATATTCAATTTGAATGGTGAAATTTTAGGTGATATGATTTCTTTTAAACATTAATCTTAATAGTAGATATTTTTTCTAAGTGCAGTCAATCGTTCCTTTCTGTGGTCAAATCATAGATAATCTCTGGAATATGCTGGGATAAATAAATACATTGAAGTCCTAGTAGAAACATGGACTATGTTGGTAAGGAATGACTTTTTGCTCTCACGAATGATTCAGATTCGAGGACGGGAAAAAAGGATGGAGTTTGCGGCATCCTTCTTTACCTGCTACAGTTTTCGGCTACTTTATACATCTGGGACCCAGTATCCCATTTTGGGTGCCCTGAGGTAGCCTATAAAATATTTTCCTGGGTTTTCGTTAGGCATCCTTCTTTAGTTCTCAGCTACTTTTATACATCTGGGGCCCAATATCCCATTTTGAGTTCCCTGAGGTAGCCTATAGGTTATTTTGTTGGGTTTTTGCTATTTAATGTTTAGTTATGTTGAAAGGTGAAAACTGCCAGAAAAGAACTTGATGTTTCTGCTACCTTTTTACTTTTGGAAGGTTATTTATAAGAACTAAGTCTCTGTTTGTTCACAGGAAACCTTGGATTCATGATAGTGTAAATGTTACGGATTATGGCCATGGGAATGGATCTTTCTATACTAGGATGACTTTCACATTGGGGTATAGGGAGGAGTGTTGCAGTGTACCAAGCAACAAAAATGAAGATAGATGATTGTGCAGCAAGTTTAAAGAGAAGGGAAAGGACCTGCCACATGAATTCATCTCTAACATGCCATATGTCTGCAGTAGGCCACCAGCTATGGGAAGAATGAGAGCCCATTTTTTGAAACTTGAAAGCTTAAGCCTTGAATCAGGGTAGCAGGAAGTGTAATAGCCAGAGCAGGAAGTAGGAAGAAAATAAAGGAGCCAAGGTAGGCGAACAGGGCAATAAGACTCAAGTAGGGGGTTTGATCAATCCAGACGGGTTGGACATAGCTGATGAATCCAGACTGTCAGTGGGGTGTGACCATTCAACATGTTAATTGGGTGGTAACTGTTCGCATCGATGGTCAGCTTGGGTTAGCCTAAAAAATTAACCTGGTCTAGTAAGCAGCAATTAGGCAATGCTGGTGACTGCATTTTTAAATCTTGCTTGAGGGATCAGAATGTTGTGGATGGGTACAATCAATGTAGGGGTACCATTAAATGACCAGGCTCAAACAGCCATGATCATTCGAAATGTAGCTCTAGCTTTTATATTAGAGTAGTTGTAGGTCATATTGAGTCAGAACACGACAAGCCTATAACTTAGATCATTTTTTCAAGAGTAGCAGTTTGTGAATAAGTTTAGGTGAAGATAGGCAAGGCAGGCAATTGTAGAATGCATGCGGGTAGGCAACACATTTCAATATTTCTTCATCATACTGTCTCAAGGGTGGTTGCTTCCTTTCTTTTTGTTCATAAGTAGTAAACCTTTTCATTGATACACTCTCTAAAACACTGACTGAACCAGAAAAATAAAGCTTTATTGGGCCAGAAGGCCTCAAGGTTGCCATAATGGCTTCATGCTGTGACTACAAATGGATTACATAATCTCATACAACAGTCAAGGAAACCTAACCGACTCTCTAAGAGAGCCCTGAGCACAGATCAGTAGTCAAGACACTAGGTTATACTACTCTGGTTTGTCTTAGTAAAGAAAAATGGACACCTTGCATACGCTTGGATTGAACACGGTTTGACACTCATAGCAACAACATTAGTTGTTTGGTGTAGAAAAAATCTCCTTTCTGTTTCTTTCGCAGCAGCAAAAGGGTATTTTTCAAATGGCACCTGCTTTGAGCAGAATCCGTATCGTTTGTTTGGGAGAAAGAAAAGAAAGAAAGTCTATTAATGTTCACGGGTGACCAAGAGGTCTATGGGACAACATGAAAGCCATCTAGTACATCAGCTTAGGCCCTGCAGGGCAGCTCCCAAGGAGTGCAAAAGCAGCTCCATTTATTTAGAGAGTACCTATATTGTAGCCTAGATAAAACATACACACATATATATAGTTGGCCTTACATCAGTTTAAGACTGAGAGAGGTGCTACATTTTGCAACCTATGGCAGTTCTGAGTCTTTCCTCTACCATTTCTCCCCTCCTTATCCTCCCCCCTCTAGCCTGCCTTGTTAGATGGCAATCCCCTCTCTGTAATGAAGGGGGAAAATGGGAGAAAGAAAAGAAAGAAAGTCTATTAATGTTCACGGGAGACCAAGAGGTCTATGGGACAACATGAAAGCCATCTAGTACATCAGCTTAGGCCCTGCAGGGCAGCTCCCAAGGAGTGCAAAAGCAGCTCCATTTATTTAGAGAGTACCTATATTGTAGCCTAGATAAAACATACACACATATATATAGTTGGCCTTACATCAGTTTAAGACTGAGAGAGGTGCTACATTTTGCAACCTATGGCAGTTCTGAGTCTTTCCTCTACCATTTCTCCCCTCCTTATCCTCCCCCCTCTAGCCTGCCTTGTGGTAAGATGCCAGATAGAAAGACCCCGGTCATGAATCCATGGCTGCGGTAGGAAAATATGATAAGCTTTCTTGGCAATGAGATCCGCAAAGGAGAAAGAAGAATAACTTGGAATGCCTCGATCAATACTCCAATCCAAAAGAGAGAGATTTGTAAACAGACACGGAACTGGCTAGAAAGGAAGCAACATGGTAGTGAGAATATGCCCGACAGGCCTGTGATGCATACCTAAAGAGAAACGTGCCCTGGCTTGTGGAAAAGAAATAGTAAAAGCCCTGTCATCCATCACATCATCCACAATGGAGATACCCAGTCGATGTAGGAAATAGGCCTTTCTAGGTTGAAGATGAGCCAGTGGCGGACCAAAGACCCTGCTCCAATGAATACTCTACAGACGGAGGGATTTCCAAGATCTGGGGGACGGCTTGCTGACCAATGCAAGTGCTCCAATAGATACTACCAACCCCGAAGCAGGCGAGTAGAAAATGGACAGCCAAGAATAGTACCATGTAGGTGCCCAAAGATGACATCCGATAGAGCTGGAATCCACTGTGTAAAATCCTCAGAATAAAGAGAAGAAAACCTACAAGAGATGGTGCTCTAAGACGAATTCACAGATCTTCGGACACAGTTGGCCACCCTCCAGACTTCCCAGTCCACCTTGCAAGGGCAAAAGGATCACTACTACCGGCGATACCACCAGTATAAAGCCATGGAAGAAGAATTCACAGATCTTCGGACACAATTGGCCACCCTCCAGACTTCCTAGTCCACCTTGCAAGGGCAAAAGGATCACTACTACCAGCGATACCCCTGGTATAAAGCCAAGTATGAAAATCTGAGAAATGTGATGGACACGCTTGAGGCTGAGGAGGAAACACCCCATCCACAGCTACATATGAGCTACATATGACTGGGGCAAAGCAAAGGGATGAGCAAAAGGCCACAGAGCCACATATGAAGGTGGAAGAGGAGAAGGCAGAGGAGAAGGCTACTGATGACCTCCCTCAGTAATTTAATACATGGGTTTTTAGGTTTTTTTTTGCATTGTTAGATTTTTGCCAAGCTGCTTGGCTCTCAATGTAAATATCAGGGTGTTTTATCTCAGGATATACTCGATTTTTTTTGCAATTTTCCATGCTGTCCCTTATCAAGCAGCAGTTTATTTTCCCAGTTTCAATTTATTACAAATTTTGGAATTACTCGCACGGCCAACCACATGGTCTGTGCCATTTTCTTTTCCTACTCCATCACCATCTCAATGGTTTGTAAGTTCTTTTTTCTTCGACGGGTTCCTCCATTTCTATTCACCGGGATCGTGAATGATAGTGGCGGGGGAAACTGTTACAATAGAAACACCCGTGACCACACGACAACAGGCGTTGACCACTTGTCGACAGGCGTTGACCACATGACGACATGGGTTGACCACATGTTGACCATGTGTCAACACAGGTCAACCACACAACACGAGGAGTGGATCACACGGGTTCATCCATGAGTACTATCTGAGGCAACCATGCATCGAAACATGTCAACCACAACTCAACCAGGAGTATCATGCCCAAGGCGATCTCATCAAGAGCTGCGCACATGGAGAGTGAGCTTAGCACATGGAGCAGTCAGGAGTATTTATAGTTACACAGTGGTTCAGTGGTTCAGTGGTGTGGTGATCTAGCTCACCTGCACATGGAGAATTTACACCATCCTGACTAGAAGAGGCTAGTGAGTCAGGGAGTTAGGAAGTCGCCATAGCCATCAAGAGAGCCAACGGCATAACGGCTATCCTCAACACTAAGGAGATAAGAGGATGACCAATGGGAAGAAACGGAGGGATTCTCAGCAATCTCACGTAAGCAGCCTTTGGCCTCCGGTAACACCTCCGGAAGATAGGAACCCCTCCCATGAGACATAGACTCCCATATAGACATGAATCATTGACCATATGCGATTGGCATGAAGAGAAACCCAGGGAGGAGGCAGCAAGATCTTATGCAAAGATGCAACCATGATATCAGCTAATGGTAATGCAAGGCCCACATGATTATGGAATTGAAGCACCTGGTCTTTGAGGTGATCCAGAATCTCAAGACAGGGTAATGTGTAAAAGTGATGGAGCATCTGTGACAATAAATACCATATATGCCTATAATGTTGTCCCAGAGTAAGGTTCTTGACAGCTACACAAAATGAGATGACCATACTAAATGCATCAAGCACATCATCGACATGGCAGATGCCTTTGGACCAAAGAAAATAGGAGCCTTGTAAGGCCAAAGGAATTGTGAAAGCCTTCGACCAATGAAGATTTTCAGCACGCAAGAAGTTACCTGCCAGAATGTCCCTGCCATTCCATTTAAGGTGGAGAGTGTGTGCTTCCAATCAGCAATCAAATGAGAGACATAAGGGCATCCCTCTATTATGCCTTCAATGTGCCCTAGCAGCAAGTCCCGCCAGAATAGTTTTATGATAGTACACATAAAACAAGCCATGTCTTGCTTACAAACATCATCAAAGGCATATAAAACTGGATGTAGGCTACCAAAAATTGATTGTACTATGCAGTAGAGCGAACAGGCAAAAGCCTCATTGCCAGTTTTTAGTATTCTAGCTTTTTCTTAAGCATGCTAAGGACCCAGTCCATTTGTTGACAGATGGTGACCGTCCACCCAAAAGGATAACCAAGGTGCCGTACTAGTTGTGTGGGAAGAACAATAACCTTGTGGCCATAACAAACGATGCCAAGCTTTCTCATGTAGAGGCAAAATTTTAGATTGTAAAAATTGATATAAAGACCAACAGCTAGACCATAAATAGATAAAGCACGAATGAGGCATGAAAGATCCCTTTCTATATTTTGGAGTAGGAAAAAGAAACCATCAGCATATGCCTACGCAATCAAAGTTCTACAACCATGTATCTCTAGACCAGCATATGCCTACAACCATGTATCTCTAGACCATGCATGTATTGTAGCATGGGATGAGTAGCTATGGCATAGAACAAAGCATTGAGAGGATAGCCTTGTCGCACCGCACAAAGAATGGTTCAGTTATCCGTAATATCACCTACCAGAATGCCAGCAACTTGACTGTCTTGATATAGCCAGTAAATAAGATGCTGCATTTTATCCCCAAAACCTAGAACCTACATGGTTTGTGAGAAAAGATCCCATTGTACTATGTCAAAGGCTTTAGTAATATCCACCTGTAACAAGAGAACGTCTTGCTCAGTGTACTTGGCAAATTCTATTCCCCACAGATACACTTTTTTTTTGGGTATAAGAAAACATTTACATTCATACCTGTCTCAAATTGGTACAACTACTATTTTAAAAAAAATACTAAAAGAAAAAGCAGGAAAAGTTGCTCCAGTGAAGAACAGCTAGTACAAAAAAGCTAAAAACACTTCTAGCTGATTCGTCGAAAGATCTGCCATGCAATGGGCATCCTGCAAAGAACAAAGCAGGGAGGAATGGAAGAGTGGTAAACATCCACAGCAGAGTGTCCATAAAGCCGAGAAGTACAGGCATGATTTAGTGACCATAAAGCCCAATAATGACATCAACTGAAAAACACGATGTAGTCAGCAGTGGTGGTCTCTCTCCCAAACAACCAAAATTGCATGTCAAAAGCAATACGAGGAAAAGGGACACGAAGATAAGTGCCCCCAATCTGGGATGAAAGTCACGGGCAATCGGGCAGGTCCAAAGTAGATGAAGAACTGTCTCCCTCGGATGCAAACACGATGGAGAATGCGAAGAAGTAATGTGTTTGGCAGCCAAGAAAGCACCCACTAGCCAAGCACCAACCAAACACCGCCATAAGAAAAGCGGTTGTCTAAGAGGGAGCTTACGATTCCAAATACGGCCAATACAAACCTTCCACCAAGCAAGTGGTTTGGTAAGATGCCAGATAGAAAGACCCTGGTCATGAATCCATGGCTGCGGGAGGAAAATATGATAAGCTTTCTTGGCAATGAGATCCGCAAAGGAGAAAGAAGAATAACCTGGAATGCCTCGATCAAATCTCCAATCCAGAAGAGAGAGATTTGTAAACAGACACGGAACTGGCTAGAAAGGAAGCAACATGGTAGTGAGAATACGCCCGATAGGCCTGTGATGCATACCTAAAGAGAAACGTGCCCTGGCTTGTGGAAAAGAAAGAGTAAAAGCCCTGTCATCCATCACATCATCCACAGTGGAGAGACCCAGTCGATGTAGGAAATAGGCCTTTCTAGGTTGAAGATGAGCTAGTGGCGGACCAAAGACCCTGCTCCAATGAATACTCTACAAACGGAGGGAATTCCAAGATCTGGGGGACGGCTTGCTGACCAATGCAAGTGCTCCAATAGATACTACCAATCCGAAGCAGGCGAGTAGAAAATGGACAGCCAAGAATAGTACCATGTAGGTGCCCAAAGATGACATCCGATAGAGCTGGAATCCACTGTGTAAAATCCTCGGAATGAAGAGAAGAAAACCTACAAGAGAAAGAAAGAAAGAAAGAAAGTTTATTAAAGTCTTCGGAAGACCGATGGGTCTATGAGACTGTGAAAATCCTAATACAACGAGCTGTGGTAGTGGAGCTACTAAACGAGCGTCCATACCAATGCAAAATGCAAAATGTCAAGAATGCAGAATGGCAGTACTAAGTCCTAAGTACAACATAGTGATGTCGGTGGTCGACTATATATCAATCTCAGCATCATCATCAATATCATCATCATCCCCAGCAACAACAAGATATCAGGATGGATGAGGCAGTGGAGGCATGAAGTCGGCAATAAAGTGTTGTCGGCCACTCAGAGGTGCGGTCCTGGCACGTCTCTTGGTCGTAGCTCTACGTCTAGCCAGGGCTACCGTGGCCCTCGTCGGTCAGGCTCCAACTCTAAACAAGGAGGGGATGTCTCCAAGTGTGATCTGTGTGTCGACCCTCTGTCTGAGCTGTCGGGTCACTGGTTCCGGGTCACGGTCATGTCGAGCCTCGTCTCGTTGGGGTCCATGTGATCTAGCTGAAAGAACTCCGTGATAGAGCTCTGAGAGGGATCAACCGAGGAAGAAGTCTGCTCCTGTCTCCGTGCTCGGAGTATCCTCTCGTGGTGTCTAAGTGCCTCATGAATGAAACCTGCTAAACACCGATGGTCTGGGTAGGAGAGAAAATGGGCTAAAATCCCATAACTATCTCCGAAGAGGCAGTGGAAACGTCCTCGGATCTCATAGTACACGAGACACCTAAAGATGAAATGCTCCTCTGTCTCAACCTCCTGTATGTCACATAGTGTGCATATGCGCCGCTCCCTGGGTAGTCGCTCTGCTCTGTCGCTCTCGATGCGAAGTCTGTGTGAAGAGACCCGGAACTGCCCAAGAGAGATCCTCATCGAGTGGGGTAGGTGAATTTATGTGTATCCTGGTGGGTCAATGAAACCCTCCGCTGTGATATGTAAGAAGTGATCTCTGTAGAAGCTAAGCTTCACTGGGAGTTCACTCGGTTCCAACCAGGTCCGAAAAGTGTGTAGCTGTAGTAGATCCTCACGGATAACCTGGTTGGCCTCGTGTGATAAGAGGGGAGAGAACGGAGCATCCATGCTATACTGGAAGGGAGGTAGTCTATCCATGTGGAGCCCCAGTCGCTCAAACCATCTCTCTGTACATGCATACCAGCACCTCTGATCTCCTCTTGCTGCAAGTGCCATAGAAGAGGATAAAGCTATCCATGGTAGCCTGCTACGCCCCGAGGTATAATCCCCATATTCCCTAACTCGGTACAGATATGTGATGACCTGAAATGCAGCATCTAGCTGTAAAGGGGGTGACCCAAACTCAGCCTAAATGATCTGGTGAGGAACGGATGACTTACCACGAATCATCCATGATAGCATGAGAACCTGTAGCCGCTCCACACGGGCCCACTCTGTATCCGACAAGTCTGGCCCCCAACAAGGATTGCCGTACATCCCTGCTGGGCGAGCCAAGGAGTCAAAAAGCAACCCCTTGGTGCGTGGATCCTGAAAGTGTGAGTGGAAGCACTGCCTCTCTAGCTGGCCAATGAGGCATACCCTCTACTCAAGCGTGCCTGCATCGCGGGTCTCATAGTGAAGCTCGGTCCGGAGAAGATAACCCCAAGATAAGTGTATGATGAAACTATCTCAACAGATGACCCCGCAAATGTGAACTGCTCCTGATGCATGATGGCTCGAGATGTATTGAAGATCATGACCTTGGTTTTACCCAGGTTGACCTTCAAATCATGAGACTCACAAAAGGACTGTAGTGTGTCTAGGTGTCTCTGAAGCCCCTCTGCTGAGGAAGACAAGAGAGCCACGTCATCTGCATAGAGCAAAATCTGGATCAGTGTGCCTGCAAGAGAGCAACCTACACCCCCCTGTGTCTGCATCACTGTCTCAAGCTCGTCAATGTAGAGGCCAAACAAGGTAGGCGACAAAGGACACCCTTGTTTGACCCCGATGGTACTCATGATCTCGTCTGTCCACTCGGATCCTACCTGAACTCTGCCAGAAACTCTCTCGTAAAGTGCCATGACAGCCCAAATGATCTCCTGGTCATAACCCAAGTCCTGTACATGCTTCCATGATCTCACCTCCTCGATGATACATCTGAGCGTTAGAATGTGGTCCATGGTTCCATGATCACGCCGGAATCTGGCCTGTCCTACTGCTCTGAGTCCTCGACACTCTGCAAGTCTGCTAACCTCGGAGTCAAGTACTGATGCATAAATCTTGGACATGACATGTCCAATCATAATGGTCCTGTAGTTCTCCGGGCTCATGGGATCCCCTGCCTTGTGGATGGGTGAGATAGTGTTAATGGTCCAAGTGTGTGGAAATCCCAAACAAACCGCTTCATTAAAAAGCTTTGCTAAGATCGGGGCTAGGAGGTTAATCCCATATGCAATGAACTCAGTACATAGTCCCTCATGATCCTTCGCTCGGCCATTATGAAGTTTCATTACAGCATCCTTTACCCCTCCTCTAGTGAAGAGGGTGCAGGATGTGGGACGAGGCATGTGTGAGAGGCTAGGGACTGGCTGATTTGGGATGTCATAAAGTGTGTGTGCATAATCAAACCAGATCTGGGTGTCAGTGAGTGGCGGAGGGGACCGTCCTTCTAGAAATCTCCGCCAGAAGTCCTTAGAGTTGTTACTAAACAAATATTTCAGTAGCTCCTCCTTGTTTTGATGAACGAAGTCTAGTTTCTTTCTTCGTACTAGTCTACGGTATTCACGTAGCGTATTTGGTGCGCTCGGAAGACTGTTTTTGGTTTCGAATCTGAGTTGACGGCGTAAGGCCTTACACTCATCATCGTACCAACTATTACAGGGTACGGTTCCAGGGGGTGGTGGGCGGGTGGAGCGGGTGGTGTAGGGAAAGGCGTGAATGGCAGCCTCGTGTAGTGAGCAGGTGACAAGGGCAGCATGATCCTCTAAAAGGGGTATGAAGTCAATATAAGCGAGAAGTATGTACAGACGGCCAGAGTAAGAAGGTGAGCGATCCCAATCAAAGCGTATATCGTGGTAGGTGGAGTAAGCACTAAGTGGGGTGGAAGGTGCTGTGCGAAGGGAGGTGGAGATGCGAAAGAAAAGGTATGTGTGATCAGCCCCTGGGGGGAGAGGTGCTACAGTGAAGTCAGTAATGCGAGATGTGAAGACAGGGGATCCCATGATGTAATCAACAACACTGGAGCCCCCCCCATGTGGAAAGCATGTGAAACCACCTGAAGCGGGCCATCTGTCAAGACCATTATAGATAATGAGATCATGTGATCTGCCCAGGTCTAATAGGGCCTGCCCATAGGATGAAAGTGGACCTCGCATGTCAGCCGAAACTCGTAGCATACCTGCCTCCTCAAGATCAACATCTGCCAGTAGAGTGGAATCATCTTTGAAATCAAGAAGTGGTACCTGACGGGTCCTTGTCCTCGTGTTGAAGTCCCCCACTAGAAGGACTTCTCCGCGGCTAGAAAAGTCAACGATGGACTGATAAAGGGCAGCAAATGGGGATGTCTCATCATCACCTCGAATATATCTGGCAAAGTGGGAGGTCTCCAGGGGGAAGTAGCGAACTGCGACAAACAGATCCTGGCTATCCATGTGTCATATCCGGATCCAAAGAAATCTGGAATGTGTATCTCTCTGCTCTACTGAAATGATCCCTCGAAGTGTGGATCTGAAAAGGACTGCAACTCCACCTAAACCTCGAACTCCTCCTGTACCCCTCGTCTCATCTCTGTAGGCACACTCCCATGTATATCCGCTGACTATTGGGAGAGGGCGCTCTGGACTCTGATGTGTCTCTGTATAGAAGACTATGTCGTGGCCTGTATAGGATTCCGAGAAGTTCCCTGGTTCTTATTATAAGGTACCATTACAGTTCCAAATGGTGCAGGACAGGGTCTCAGATATCTGAGTCTCATAGGCCCCGCTTCCCTATGTAGGGGAGGGGGCAGGTGTCCTATGGGGGCGTGTAAGAAGTCGTCCCTCTCTGGTTGATGCTGCTCTATGTTAGAATTATTGCTATAATTTAGCAATGACCAATGTAATGTAATAAGTAGGTTAGGGACACTTTTCCCTCACTTAGAGGTTTTTTCCCCTAACCACAGTTAGTTCACTAACTATGGTTAGTGAAGGATAAGGTTTTGTCACTTAGACAAAACCTATCACTCCATTCAGTTGTAACACTCTCATCTAATTGCAACTACGTTTTCAGCTCTCTCTCTCTCTCCTACTTCTTGTTCTCACCTTTGCTCTCTCTCCCATTCTCACATTTGATATCAGAGCAGGTTGATTCTACTCCCTGCTCCTTTCTTCTTGTCCTCCAGATCCAACCCACAAGATCCCATGCTAGCTCACCGTATCGTCCGTACAGATCTTGCTATTTTTCATGCTGTCCCTTATCAAGCAGCAGTTTATTTTCCCAGTTTCAATTTATTACAAATTTTGGAATTACTCGCACGGCCAACCACATGGTCTGTACCATTTTCTTTTCCTACTCCATCACCATCTCAATGTTTTGTAAGTTCTTTTTCCTTTGACGGGTTCCTCCATTTCTATTCACCGGTATCGTGAATGATAGTGGCGAGGGAAACTGTTACAATAAAAACACCCCTGACTACACGACAACAGGCATTGACCACTTGTCGATAGGCGTTGACCACATGACGACATGGGTTGACCACATGTTGACCATGTGTCAACACAGGTCCCACACGACACGAGGAGTGGATCACACGGGTTCATCCAGGAGTATTATCTGAGGCAACCATGCATCGACACATGTCAACCACAGGTCAATCAGGATTATCATTCCCAAGGCGATCTCATCAAGAGCTGCGCACATGGAGAGTGAGCTTAGCACATAGAGCAGTCAGGAGTATTTACAGTTACACAGTGGTTCAGTGGTTCAGTGGTGCGGTGATCTAGCTCACCTGCACATGGAGAATTTACACCATCCTGACTAGAAGAGGCTAGTGAGTCAGGGAGTCAGGAAGTCGCCGTAGCCATCAAGAGAGCCAACGGCGCAAAGCTAAGGAGATAAGAGGATGACCAATGGGAAGAAAGGGAGGGATTCTCAGCGATCTCACATAAGCGGCCTTTTGCCTCCGGTAACACCTCCGGAAGGAATAGGAACCCCTCCCCTCAGACATAGACTCCCATATAGACATGCATCATTGACAAGTGGAAGGAACAAGCTAAAAATCTGTCCTAAAGGGAGAATCCCAAGCAAAACCCGCCATAAGAAGAACTTTTGCCAAAGCAAGAGTTTTGAAGACCAAATATGCTGCAATCTTTTTCGCCACCACTAACAGATGCATCTCATAGACCATATGCGATTGGCATGAAGAGAAACCCAGGGAGGAGGCAGCAAGATCTTATGCAAAGATGCAACCATGATATCAGCTAATGGTAATGCAAGGCCCACATGATTATGGAATTGAAGCACCTGGTCTTTGAGGTGATCTGATATCTCATGACAGGGTAATGTGTAAAAGTGATGGAGCATCTGTGACAATAAATACCATATATGCCTATAATGTTGTCCCAGAGTAAGGTTCTTGACAGCTACACAAAATGAGATGACCATACTAAATGCATCAAGCACATCATCCACATGGCAGATGCCTTTGGACCAAAGAAAATAGGAGCCTGGTAAGGCCAAAGGAATTGTGAAAGCCTTCGGCCAATGAAGATTTTCAGCACGCAAGGAGTTACCTGCCAAAATGTAAGGTGGAGAGTGTGTGCTTCCAATCAGCAATCAAATGAGAGACATAAGGGCATCCCTCTATTATGCCTTCAATGTGCCCTAGCAGCAAGTCCCCCAGAATAGTTCCATGATAGTAGACATAAAACAAGCCATGTCTTGCTTAGTAAACATCATCACAGGCATATAAAACTGGATGTAGGCTACCAAAAATTGATTGTACTATGCAGTAGAGCGAACAGGCAAAAGCCTCATTGCCAGTTTTTAGTATTCTAGCTTTTTCTCAAGCATGCTACAGATGGTGACCGTCCACCCAAAAGGATAACCAAGGTGCCGTACTAGTTGTGTGGGAAGAACAGTAACCTTGTGGCCATAACAAGCGATGCCAAGCTTTCTTAGATTGTAAAAATTGATATAAAGACCAACAGCTAGACCATAAATAGATAAAGCACGAATGAGGCATGAAAGATCCCTTTCTGTATTTTGGAGTAGGAAAAAGAAACCATCAGCATATGCCTACGCAATCAAAGGTCTACAACCATGTATCTCTAGACCAGCATATCCTTACAACCATGTATCTCTAGACCATGCAAGGCACATGTAGCCACCAAATATTGCATGTATTGTAGCATGGGATGAGTAGCTATGGCATAGAACAAAGCATTGAGAGGATAGCCTTGTGGCACCGCAAAAAGAATGGTTCAGTTATCCGTAATATCACCTGCCAGAATGCCAACAACTTGACTGTCTTGATATAGCCAGTAAATAAGATGCTGCATTTTATCCCCAAGACCTAGAACCTACATGGTTTGTGAGAAAAAATCCCATTGTACTATGTCAAAGTCTGAGAGCATTAGTGTCCATGGTTGATGCTGCTCTAAGACGAATTCACAAATCTTCGGACACAGTTCGCCACCCTCCAGACTTCCCAGTCCACCTTGCAAGGGCAAAAGGATCACTACTACCGGCGATACCACTGGTATAAAGCCATGGAAGAAGAATTCCCAGATCTTCGGACACAGTTGGCCACCCTCCAGACTTCCCAGCCCACCTTGCAAGGGCAAAAGGATCACTATTACTGGCGATACCACCAGTATAAAGCCAAGTATGAAAATCTGAGAAATGTGATGGACACGCTTGAGGCTGAGGAGGAAACACCCCATCCACAGCTACATATGAGCTACATATGACTGGGGCAGAGCAAAGGGATGAGCAAAAGGCCACAGAGCCACATATGAAGGTGGAAGAGGAGAAGGTAGAGTAGAAGGCTACTAATGACCTCCCTCAGTAATTTAATACATGGGTTTTTAGGTTTTTTTTTTGCACTGTTAGATTTTTGCCAAGCTGCTTGGCTCTCAATGTAAATATCTGGGTGTTTTATCTCAGGATATACTCAGTTTTTTTTGCAATTTTCCATGTTGTCCCTTATCAAGCAGCAGCAGTTTATTTTTCCAGTTTCAATTTATTACAAATTTTGGAATTACTCGCACGGCCAACCACATGGTCTGTACCATTTTCTTTTCCTACTCCATCACCATGTCAATGGTTTGTAAGTTCTTTTTTCTTTGACGGGTTCCTCCATTTCTATTCGCCGGGATCGTGAATGATAGTGGCGGGGGAAACTGTTACAATAAAAACACCCCTGACCACACGACAACAGGCGTTAACCACTTGTCGACAGGCGTTGACCACATGACGACATGGGTTGACCACATGTTGACCATGTGTCAACACAGGTCAACCACACGACAGGAGTGGATCACACGGGTTCATCCAGGAGTACTATCTGAGGCAACCATGCGTCGACACATGTCAACCACAGGTCAACTAGGAGTATCATGCCTAAGGCGATCTCATCAAGAGGTGTGCACATGGAGAGTGAGCTTAGCACATGGAGCAGTCAGGAGTATTTACAGTTACACAATGGTTCAGTGGTGCGGTGATCTAGCTCACTTGCACATGGAGAATTTACACCATCCAGACTAGAAGAGGCTAGTGAGTCAGGGAGTCAGGAAGTCGCCGTAGCCATCAAGAGAGCCAACGGCGCAACGGCTATCCTCAAGAGCTAAGGAGATAAGAGGATGACCAATGGGAAGAAAGGGAGGGATTCTCAGCGATCTCACGTAAGTGGCCTTTGGCCTCCGGTAACACCTCCGGAAGGATAGGAACCCCTCCCCTCAGACATAGACTCCCATATAGACATGCATCATTGACAAGTGGAAGGAACAAGCTAAAAATCTGTCCTAAAGAGAGAATCCCAAGCAAAACCCGCCATAAGAAGAACTTTTGCCAAAGCAAGAGTTTTGAAGACCAAATATGCTGCAATCTTTTTCGCCGCCACTAACAGATGCATCTCATAGACCATATGTGATTGGCATGAAGAGAAACCCAGGGAGGAGGCAGCAAGATCTTATGCAAAGATGCAACCATGATATCAGCTAACGGTAATGCAAGGCCCACATGATTATGGAACTGAAGCACTTGGTCTTTGAGGTGATCCAGAATCTCAAGACAGGGTAATGTGTAAAAGTGATGGAGCATCTGTGACAATAAATACCATATATGCCTATAATGTTGTCCCAGAGTAAGGTTCTTGACAGCTACACGAAATGAGATGACCATACTAAATGCATCAAGCACATCATCCACATGGCAGATGCCTTTGGACCAAAGAAAATAGGAGCCTTGTAAGGCCAAAGGAATTGTGAAATCCTTCAACCAATGAAGATTTTCAGCACACAAGGAGTTACCTGCCAGAATGTCTCTGCCATTCCATTTAAGGTGGAGAGTGTGTGCTTCCAATCAGCAATCAAATGAGAGACATAAGGGCATCCCTCTATTATGCCTTAATTGTGCCCCAGTAGCAAGTCCCGCCAGAATAGGTCCATGATAATAGACATAAAACAAGCCATGTCTTGCTTAGCAAACATCATCAAAGGCATATAAAACTGGATGTAGGCTACCAAAAATTGATTGTACTATGCAGTAGAGCGAACAGGCAAAAGCCTCATTGCCAGTTTTTAGTATTCTAGCTTTTTCTTAAGCATGCTAAGGACTCAGTCCATTTGTTGACAGATGGTGACCGTCCACCCAAAAGGATAACCAAGGTGCCGTACTAGTTGTGTGGGAAGAACAGTAACCTTGTGGCCATAACAAACGATGCAAAATATTAGATTGTAAAAATTGATATAAAGACCAACAGCTAGACCATAAATAGATAAAGCGTGAATGAGGCATGAAAGATCCCTTTCTGTATTTTGGAGTAGGAAAAAGAAACCATCAGCATATGCCTACGCAATCAAAGGTCTACAACCACACAATTGATATTGCATGATCGTCTTGGAGGAGCTCCGTCTGCTGCTGCCCCCCGCCATCGTCCGTTGCCATCAGCCACCCCTGGCAGCGCCCCGCCCCTTGGCCGCGACCTGCTTCCCTTGGCAGCGCCCTGCTGCCTAGGCCGCGCAGGCTTCGCTTGGCAGCGCCCCCCTGCTCAGGTCGCCCCCTCGCCCGCTCGCGTTGTGCCTCCTCTCAGCCCGTTTGGCTGCTGCAGGTGCACACTGGTGGTCGAGCCCCCCCTGTTCGCGTTGCGCCCCCCCTTCAGCCCGACTGGCTGTGCAGGTCGCACCCTGCTGGTCGAGCTCCCATTGCCCCCTTCAGGTCGCCGCTTCAGGCTGCCATCTAGGCCGCCCTTCAGGCCGCCAGTAGCTGCCGTATGCTCCCCTCCCTTGCACTTCAGGTTGGGCTTCAGGGCCCTCTTCCGGGACTGTTCTGCGTGTGTTCCGGGGAGCTGTGTTCCTGGTTGCTTCCAGGCATTGGTGGAGCTTTCTGCTTCTGCATTGAGCGGTCTGTTGCCATTCCACGCAGGCTGAAGTTGGGAGCATTCTTTAACCAGGGGTTTTTTGGGGATTCTAGTGGTTTGTTGCGAGTTCTTGGTGGGTATTTTCAGCAGAGATAGCTCCTCCCCTCAGGACAGCGCAAGCTGAGACAATGGAGGACACTAATGCCACTCCCGTCGCCGAACCTGAGGAGATCAAAGTCACAGTTTCCTTTCCTCCTGATATTGTGCAGATGATTGAGATAGCAGAGGAGGGTTTTCGTTTGACGCACATCATTGGCTTTCTCCCCGGTAGAGGCCAACAGTTACGTGATTGGGTGTACAACAGCATGGCCTCATTGGGTGTCTCAGTTACAGTTTTTCGATTGCTTGGCAGAGGGTACTTTTCTTTTGGCCTTCAGTCCGTAGAGCAGGCTCAAAGAGTACTTATGAGATCTCCGATTCAGTTTCAGAGCAGAGTCATCCATTTGTGGCCTTGGCGGAAGCACTTCAGTACTACGTCCTCGGGACTGCATCAGGTCTCTTTTTGAATGCTTTTCCCTGGACTTCCTGATGAGGTTAGCTCTTGTCGCAGAGCTGTTGAGCATATGGCTAGCGTGGCAGGTACAGTCATCCCATCAGGTGCTAGACTTTCCTATGCTCAGTCACTTGCTGGTACAGGTGTTACGAGGGTCAGACTCACTTCAGAGTTCCCCCCTCCTCGACCTTTGCCTACTTTGATTTCGTACTCCACGGGAGATGGGGTCCAGATGCAGCAGAAGGTTTTGTACGAGAGGTTTCCTGATGAGTGTCTTTTCTGTCGGAATAGAGGTCACTTTATTAGGGATTGCCCCAGTCGTCGGCCTTGTTCAGAGACTTCGGATCCTTCTCATCCTACGAGAGACCCAGAGCCTTCAGTTCAGCCTCTAGGGGTCTCTGAGCCTGCTTTGACTCATTCAGTAGATCGAGAGGAGACTCCTCTAGGGGAGCCTCCAGTGGAATCAGAGGACCTGGAGGTTCCTCCAGTGGAACAGCTTTCACGGAGAGCTCGGAGGAGACGGAGATAGAGGGAGAGCCAGCAGTACGAGCAGCCCCAGGTACGAGCTCACAGATGGCAGAGAGTTGAGTCTTATGTGCAGGAGACCCCGGAAAGGGGAGATGCAGAGGACCATCTGCAGGCAGGTCTTGACACGGTGCAGGAGACGGTCGCTCAGGGAGTTGAGTCACATGTGCAGGAGAGCCCGGAAAGGGGAGTTGTACAGGACCACCCGCAGGCAGGTCTTGACACTGTGCAGGAAACGGTAGTTCAGGGAGTTGAGATACACGTGCAAGAGACCCCAGAAAGGGGAGATGCGGAGGACCATCCACAGGTAGGTCTTCTCACTGAGCAGGAGACAGTAGTTCAGGATTTGATGACTCTAGACTCCACTACCCCGGAGGTTCAGATTTTGGTTACGGAGACAGTTATTCAGCAGGAGACTGTGCAGGCTGCAGTTACGGTGATGGACGCCTCTCCCTAGCTGCCCATTGAGAGAGTGGTATTTCACGACACAGGTCAGAGTTAGAGCCTGTCCTAGGATCTCATGCGCCTGTACGAGGTTCCCTCGAGACCCCTTTCATAGCCCCGTCGCACAGTACCTTCGTTTGTTACTATGCGGAGCGTCCTTTTGGACACCCCTCCCAGCACAGCCTCGTCCTCGCAGCTTTTCACTCCAGGTGTATCCAGATCTTTTGCGAGTGCAGTCACAGATTTTGCTCAGTACCCTGACAGGCGTGAGGATTGGGAGATCCTAGCAGATGAGATAGAGCGAGAGTTTCAGTCACCCATGCGGACAGACACCTCGTCGCAGATTCTTCCTCTCCCTCTCACCTATTCCAGGAGTAGAGTCAGGACGGCTCAGCCCTTTTCAGTTCTTCTGACCCCTAGACCTGACCCCAGGATGGTTGACAGAGATATGCCCGTTGAGTTTTGGCCCTTCTGCTTTGCATCTCAGGATCAAGAACTCCAAGTCCTCGCTGCGAGGCGGGTAAAGTGATAGTATCCCATGAAACCCTGGCCCTAGTGTCCTCAAAACCATCACCACCACTCCAGAGGAAGTTCTGGAGCAATCTCCTGACCTGACGGATCGAGTCAGCATGAAAGCACCAACATGACGCAACGTACCACATAGTCGCTAGTAGAACCTGATTGAGTACCAGCGCTCTTCGGCCAAAGAAAGTCTAGCCGTGCTCCAGTAGGCTAGCTTTCTCCGGATGCTCTCAAGAACTGGGGCAAACTATTGCGTCGGGGACACCTCAATGCCAACCTGAAAGCCTAGATATCTCGTGGAGGTGCCTCTAGGAATCCAAACAAAGCCTTTGTCTCCTCCCCATGCTGGGGTATCCTGCAGAGCTCCTATCCATATGCCTTTTGATTTGTTCCAATTGACAAGTCCTCCTGAGGCTAGGCAGAACTTGTCAATTGAATCCACAGCAGTAGCAAGACTAAATGCATCTCCTTCGACTGTGAGTGCCGTATCGTCAGCAAACTCAGTGTCCAGAAGCTCCTCCTCCTGCCGGATAGGCAGATGGAGGCCCAAAGTGCCATGACTGGTAGCCTGCATAAAGTATCCCATAGCCTCCGCTACGAAAAGGAAAAGGTAAGGTGCAAGCGGGCATCCCTGACGTACCGATCTGTATAGCTGAAAAGCCGGTCCTCTGCCTCCACAGACCACCATCCTGCTAGAAGAGTGGGAGTAAAGCGAGGAGACCCAAGAAATCCATCTATCACTGAAGCCTAGCCTCCTCATAGTGCCCTCCAAGAAACCCTAGTCCACCCTATCATAAGCCTTCTCAAAATCGAGGAGAAGAACTGCAATCTCTTGCTGACTCTCCTTCGCCCAGTGAGTGGCCTCCAAAAAAGTGAAGATGTTATCCAAGATACTCCGATCTTGGACAAATCCTGTCTGAGTAGCTCTGATGATATCTGGCAGCATAGGCTTTAGAATGGGAATGAGTTGATGCAGGCTTTGGCCTTTTGGGGGTGTCTCCATTAAATATCTGCAGTTGGCCCCAGTGAATGGGAATGGATTGATGTAGGTAATCATTCCAAGAGCCTTCCTTTCTTTGACTTTACTGTTGGTAATGCCAGGAATTTTCAGATTAGAGCTAGAGGGTGGAGACCTCCAGCAGTGGTGAGCTTCCATAACAATCCAAACGTGGAGAGATCTTTTTGGAGAAGGCTTTGGAAATTCCTCAGGAACAGGGAAGTCACTCTTTTCTTCTGGCTACTCACTCATGGAAAGATTCCAGTAAATCATTGGAGGAACATTTCTGCCAAGTCAGTAAAATTGAACTTCTTTCTGATCCATCCACAACTGAGACAGCTAATACTTCGATCTCGTGAGAGAGCCAAGGTCTTCGCTAGGATCTTGTAGGCTGTCCCTAGAAGTGTAATGGGTCTCCAATTACGTAGGACTGTCTTGTCTCCTCCTTTCGGGATGAGACAAATCATACCTGTGCATAATGTCTTGCCCAAAGATCCTGTATCAAGAGCCTCTGAAAAGGTAGAGAGTAGATGAGGCCCAATCGTATCCCAAAGAGCTCTAAAAAGAAGTGGCGACAAACCATCCTCCCCCGGGCATCTGTCTCTGGGCAGCTCATGTAACGCATCCGTGATCTCCAGGAGTGATAGTGGGCTATCCAAAATATGACTCATCCTGTCTGTGACCATCAGGGGGACATGGCTCCAAATCTCCTCTCTGGCTCTGATCATCTCCGCAGAGACTAGATCGGCAGTGTAAAGAGTGGAATAGAAGTCAGAAGTAATCTCAACAAGACGGTGAGGGTCCGTCTGAAGAGATCCGGCCTCATCCACAAGTCTACGAAGACTGTCCGAAGAGTATCTCTGACCCACTGCCCTGAAGAACTCTCTAGAGCATCTATCCCCTTTTTGAATCCAGGAAGTGTGCTGAGAGTAAAACCTGAACTGGGCCCTCCTGCCCTGAATCTCCTCTAGTCTCTCCTGAGCCTCCGAAAGCTGCCCTCTGATGAAAAGAGAATGAGGAAAACTCTGAATCAATCTCTGAAGTCTGGATACCTCCGCTCTTGCATTCCGATCTCTGATTCTGATTCCGATCTCTGATTCTGAGCTTTTCCTTCTTCTCTTTTGCCCTCAACTGGCAGGCCATGCTGACTCTAGCCAAAGCCCCCTCTACCCACAACAACCAGCCCTGATCCACAGGAGTGTCCACTGACAACCAAGTCTCTCTCAACCGTTCCACGAACTCTGTATCTTGAAAAACAAAGTCCGGAACTCTGACAAAGCCTGTGCTCTCCAATCAAGAGGTAGGAAGAATCTATAAAAGGACTGGAGCATGGTCAGATAAAACATAACCCGGGCGGATCTCAATCTATCCTCCTCTAGCCTGACCCCAATGGCCAATATAAAACCTGTCAAGTCTGACCAAAGAAAGAGAGCCATGGAAAACCCCCGACCAAGAGAACTGAAGACTGTCTGCCAATTGACGAAAGTCGTCCAATCGAGCAGCATCATGAAGTCCAGCATGCAAAACAAAACTATCCCACTCCACTCTCTCCCTATCAGAAACGCCACCCTCTATCTGACCCGACTTGTCTTCAGCGAATTCAACCATGTTGAAATCACCTCCAACAATCTAGGTGTCTGCCTGAGGAAGGGACTCTCTAAGCTGTCTCCAAAAAGCACGTCTGTGAGCTAGATCCGTGGGAGCATACACATTGAGAACACCAACTGCTGTGTTCTCAATACGAAGAATAACATAGCATGCTCTGCTCTCCACTAGTGTACCCTCTTGGGTGATCTCTGAGGCCCACCTAGCTGAATCTGAAATGCAAACTCCTTCCCTCGTGCCATCCGCTGGGCTCCAATAAGTTTGGCTCTGGCCTCTGAGTAAGGATTTGCATCTGTCAATCCTGTCCTGGGAGAGCTTATGCTCCTGGATGAGCACAATGTCTGGAGGGGACCCTGAGGAAATAAACCGAAGGAAGTCCCTAAGCAACTGCAATCTAGGAACTCCCAATCTGCGACCATCTGCATATGAGGTAAATCTGTGGCCGTTCAGTCCTCTCACATTCCAAGAAATGATGGACAACCTAGACATCGGATGGAAGTGAGGGTGTGCCAGTGGCAACGGCACAAAACTCTCTCTCTGACGGTGCAGTCCAAAGTCGGTCTCTAATCAAACTCCAAATCTGCCCCAACTCATGTAAAATGGCTCCATCCAAAGGAATAGAACTCTGGTGCGAACTAAGGAGCTGAAAGTCAAACCAACCAACACTCCTGGGCAAATCAAAGTCTCCCTGAATCTCAAAGAACAGAAACAGAAAGGCCCTGCCACCGAAGCCAGGTCAAAGAGTCGTAGGGCAAGAATGAATCTGCGAGCCGACAAAACGGTGAACCGATGAAAACTGAGTCATGCTCATAAGCTATCTAGCAATCTCTCTATCAAGTAACTCAGCTGACCAGCTTTCGCTCCCCCGAGATCGAAAGCTACCTGCGGAGAAACGAAGAACATACCCCTCTCTGGAGAGAGTAGCTGATCCCAAGTACTCCTCTACCTCCTCTGACCGTCTGCAAAACACCGGTAGAAGCTCCAATCGAGTGAGGTAGTCTGTGATTATCCCTCGAGCCAAAAAGGTCCAAAACTCAACGGGCAGGTCTCTGTCAACCATCCTGGGGTCAAGTCTAGGGGTCAGAAGAACTGAAAAGGGCTGAGCCATCCTGAATCTGCTCCTAGAATAGGTGAGAGGGAGAGGAAGAATCTGCGACAAGGTGTCTGTCCGCATGGGTGACTGAAACTCTCGCTCTATCTCATCTGCTAGGATCTCCCAATCCTCATGCCTGTCAGGGTACTGAGCAAAATCTGTGACCGCACTCGCAAAAGATCTGGATACACCAGGAGTGAAAAACTGCGAGGACGAGGCTGTGCTGGGAGGGGTGTCCAAAAGGACGCTCCGCATAGTAACAAAGGAAGGTACTGTGCGACGGGGCTGTGAAAGGGGTCTCGAGGGAACCTCGTACAGGCGCATGAGATCCTGGGACGGGCTCTGACTCTGACCTGTGTCGTGAAATGCCACTCTTTCAACGGGCAGATGGGGAGAGGCGTCCATCACCGTAACTGCAGCCTGCACAGTCTCCTGCTGAATAACTGTCTCCGTAACCAAAATCTGAACCTCCGGGGTAGTGAGTCTAGAGTCATCAAATCCTGAACTACTGTCTCCTGCTCAGTGAGAAGACCTGCCTGTGGATGGTCCTCTGCATCTCCCCTTTCCGGGGTCTCCTGCACGTGTATCTCAACTCCCTGAACTACCGTTTCCTGCACAGTGTCAAGACCTGCCTGCGGGTGGTCCTATACAACTCCCCTTTCCGGGGTCTCCTGCACATGTGACTCAACTCCCTGAGCGACCGTCTCCTGTACCGTGTCAAGACTTGCCTGCGGATGGTCCTCTGCATCTCCCCTTTCCGGGGTCTCCTGCACATAAGACTCAACTCTCTGCCATCTGTGAGCTCGTACCTGGGGTTACTCGTACTGCTGGCTCTCCCTCTGTCTCCGTCTCCTCCGAGCTCTCCGTGAAAGCTGTTCCACTGGAGGAACCTCTAGGTTCTCTGATTCCACTGGAGGCTCCCCCAGAGGAGTCTCCTCTCGATCTATTGAATGAGTCGAAGCAGGCTCAGAGACCCCTGGAGGCTGAACTAAAGGCTCTGGGTCTCTCGTAGGATGAGAAGGATCCGGAATCTCTGAACGAGGCCGACGACTGGGCCTAATAAAGTGACCTCTCTTCCGACAGAAAAGACACTGATCAGGAAGCCCCTCGTACAAAACCTTCTGCTGCATCTGGACCCCATCTCCCGTGGAGTACGAAATCAAAGTAGGCAAAGGTCGAGGAGGGGGGAACTCTGAAGTGAGTCTGACCCTCGTAACACTTGTACCAGCAAGTGACTGAGCATAGGAATGTTCCACAACCTCTCTTGTTGCGCTCTGCAGCTCCTGCGATAATACTAGACCTGCGCTTCGACCAATTCGTTCTCACGGGCGATGGCTATTGTTCTTTCCTCCCAGCCAACTCTCAAGGACTTGATGCGTGATTCTACCTTTCTCAACATTAATTCCTTCATCCTTATCCCTGAGACCCACAATTCCCTAGACAGTTCCTGGCCACATGTCTACATTTTAGGCCCTTACTTAGATGCATCCTTTTTCACCCCTCTCTTGGAGTTCCTTTAAAAACAATTGCCCCTTGGCAATTTGCACATTTAGATGCACCTAGGCCCTAGCCCTATTAGAACTATCTAGTCAATGCCTTTACGCCCTCACCTAGGACCTTGGCAGTTACTTCTCTTGACCATTTAATTACGCACATTAATTATTACAAAAGTTGGTCATCTAAGAGAAAATGCCCACCGATCTATCCGAGGTCATGCTATCTCGGCTAGAGCATAACATTCCTTCCCTCTTCAAGCATCAGCGTCCTCGATGATGAAATCTGGGAATGCTCTCTGTAACTGGTATACGGATTCCCAGGTAGCTTCCGATAGAGGCTGACCATGCCATGCAACCAATACCGTGGGTATCTTCCGATTTCGTATCTGCATTGTTCCTCGGTCCAGGATCTTTGTTGGTTTGCGCCTTGCAATATCCTCTATCTCCTGAAACAAAACCACACCTTCGATTAGTGAGTCACCTGTATGCAAAAATTTCTTTAAGCGCGAAACATGAAAAACCGGGTGCACCTTACACCTCGGTGGCAATTCTAATTTATAGGCTACACTGCCTATTCTCTTTAGAATTAACCACGGCCCACAGTATCGAGGTGATAACTTAGCACACTCTCTTGAAGTCAACGACTTCGAGTGCGAAGGAATTCTGAGAAAAACTTTTTCTCCTTCTTCAAATACTCTTATAGACCGATTTTCATCTGCATACACCTTGGCTCTATCCATAGCCTGGCGGATATTAGCTCTCGCAAGTGCTAGCATCTCCCGCATCTGAACTACAAAGTTCGCGGCGCTAGGCACTTTCTGAGGTACTCCAACTATAGTTGGATTGGCTGGCCTATAACCATAGTTCAGCTCAAACGGACTGAACCCAGTAGATGAATGTTTCCTATCATTGTAGGCAAACTCCAACAATGGCAACCACTTGTCCCATGTATGCTGCCTCAATGACACATATGCTCTCAGCATATCCTCTAAAGTCTGGTTGACTCTCTCCGTTTGACCATCCGTCTCAGGATGATCCCCACTACTCATTCCTAACTCAGTCCTCAGTGTCTCGAATACCGCTGTCCAGAAATGACCGGTAAATCTGACATCTCGGTCTGACACTATGGATCTAGGCAATCCATGCAGACGAAATATATGTCTAATGAACAAATCCGCCACTTGCGGGGCACTAACAGACTCTCTAGTCGGAATGAAGTGAGCCATCTTGGTTAGACGATCAACCACCACCCTCCTTGTGTTGCAGGTAGCCCTACAATAAAATCCATGGAAATGCTCTCCCACTTACTTAGTGGTATTTCCAAGGGCTGTAAAAGTCCGGGTGGCTTCACCCGCTCGGCCTTACTTACCTGACACGAGAAACACCGTGTCACATATTCATGAATATGCTTTTTCATCTTTGGCCAAAAGAAATCTCGCTTCACGAGATCATATGTCTTCTCGACTCCTGGATGTCCCGCACACGGGCTATCATGGCATTGTCGAATGACTCTCTGTCTGAGATCATTCTGACCAGGTACTACAACCTTGCCATTTCTAACTAGCATACCATCCCTTATGGTATATCTTGCATAAGTTTGGCCTTTTCTGGATGCCAGGTCATCCTTTTCATTTTCCCCGGGTTTTAACACATGAGCCTTAGGCCATAAGCTCTGGACAAACTCGTCCACCTTCTGAGTTTCTCTGATCTCGGTCATTAGAGCAGTCTCTAATACCGTGAAACTCAGGTTGTGCATAATGCGAGACAACGCATCAGCTACCTTATTGTCTTTTCCTCTTCTGTACCGAATCGTTAGATTAAACTCCTGCATGAGCTTTGCCCACCTAGCTTGGCGGCCCCTCAAGTCAGGCTGTTTACAGAAATGTTTCAGAGTATCATGATCCACATCCACATAAAACTCTGAACCATACAGATAATGCCTCCATGTTTTCAAAGCATGGATAACAGCATACAACTCCAATTCATGAGTTGGCCAATTCCTTTGAGAGGGAGAAAGCTTCTTGCTTTCAAAGGCTACTGGCCTTCCCTCTTGAAGGAGGACTGCTCCTACCGCAATGCCACTTGCATCGGTTTCTAGGAACAACGGTTTCTGGGGATCAACTATTTTTAACACCGGTCCTGAGACCACAGCTTGTTTTATGGTGTTAAAACTTTCTTGTTGATTCTGTCCCCAAATAAAAGGTACTTTATCTGAGGTCAGATCAGTCAATGGCGATACTATTTCGGAATATCCTTTGATATGCCTTCTATAAAACTGGACAAATCCCAAGAATGATCGCAACGCGGTCAGACTCTGAGGGATTGGCCAAGTTAGTATCGCAGCCACTTTCTTCGGATCCATTTCTACCCCCTGTGGAGTAATTATGAACCCTAAGTACTCAAGCCTAACCATACACAGTATAGTTTTCTTTTTATTCACGTAAAGACTGGCTTTCCTCAAAGTACTGAACACTATCCTTAAGTGTTCACGATGCTCAGTAATACTTTTACTGAATATCAAGATATCGTCAATAAAATGTACTACGAACTTTCCGATATACGGACGTAGTAAATCGTTCATAAGCATGACGAAGGTCGCTGGAGCATTGGTAAGTCCGAAGGGCATTACCAAAAACTCATAATGACCAAACCTGCTTCTAAAAGCGGTTTTATGCACATCCTCGGCTCTAATCCGGATCTGATGATAGCCGCACTTAAGATCTATCTTGCTGAAAATCACGGCTCCATGTAATGCATCTAGCAAATCATCAATCCGAGCCATCGGATACCTGTGCTTAACAGTGATATTATTCAATGCTCTGTAATCTATACAGAGGTGAAACGTATCATCCTTTTTCCTCTTTAATATCACTGGTGAAGCAAAAGGTGAGAAACTTGGTTGAATCTGCCCCAACTTGAGGTATTCTTCCAGTTGCCTACGCACCTCTGCTTCTTCAGCAAAACTCATCCTATAGGGAGGTCTATTTACAGGTTCTGCCCCCGGGATTAGTTCAATCTTATGCTGAACTTTCCGCTCTGGAGGTAACCCATACGGTAGTTCATCCCTAAAACATTCAGAGAACTCCTCTGTTATAAGATTAGCCAGCTTGGCCATCTCACGACTTTGCGTAACATCAGTGCTAGTCGAAGAACCATCCACCGACTCTACCGATGCTGTGCAAAGGTATAAAAACTCTACTTGAGCCTTTCTGATTTCCATCACGGAAACCAACGGTCCCTGAGGCATATCTTTTTCACCTCGCAAGACATAAAGTACATCATTCATCTTGAATTGATATACGTGCTTTTTCCAATCAATGGCTGGATTCTTCCTAGAATGCCACGCCATTCCCAGGACTATATCTGCATGAGCAAGCTTGGTCATTTCAAAATCAAGCTTCTCAGCATAGTCCTGAATTCGAAGCTCCAACTGGGTAACCCTTTGGTCCCATACTTCAGTTGAACTTCCATCTGCCATCCTGACTGTATACGCATAGTCAGATGGACTTGTCTTTAATTTCAGCCTCTTCACGAGCTTGGAGTTAATCACATTGTGAGTTGACGCTGAGTCAAACAACACAATAACATCATGACTGGCCACTTGCCCTTTCATCTTAATTAACTCCGTATCATTGAAGGCTGTATACCCCGTTGCTGCGGGCTTAGATAGGATGTTATCAGGTGCACTCGTCACTAACTTAGCAACAGATACACATAACAAACAAGGTACTAACCTCTGAGAAGGTCCCGCCAGTTGCATCTGCATATGTTCCGCACTGGGACTCTCCTGCATTTCTACGTCGCATTCAGATATTATCATATTAGCCGTGCGACGATCTTTATTCAGTGGACAATCCTTCCACTGATGTCGCTGAAGGCAGCCGAAGCACAATCCTTCTTTCCTAGCTTTCTCTTTTTGTTCAGGGGTCAACGAGGACTTTGACCAAGCCCGGGCTGCCATTGGAGTTATTTTCCTTTTCACCCCAACGGTGGTACTTGTTTTTACTGGTCCCTCAACCGGCTTCACCTGCTTGGTTTGGCCACTTGGCTGCGAGACACTTGTCTTTGAAACCCATTTCCTCTGAAATCCCCCTTTCCTCGGGTGCTCATACTGAGTCCTTGCCTGCACAAATCCACCAGACCTGCCTCTGGCATCCTCATAGTTCAGGGCTACTGCTATAGATTCATCTAGTGTAGTCACATATTTAGCCCGAACTTCCATTTTGATCTTGTCGTTCAGTCCATAGATATAGTCTTTTAACTGAACCGACATAGGGAGAGGGTAGATTTCTATAAGCATCCCAAGCTCGGGATTCTTCATCAGGTGGAAGAAAGTGTTTCTTGAATTCAGTTTTGAACCCTTCCCAGGTGGTTGGAGCAACTTGATCCTTCTGTTGCTTTATCCACCATCTATCCGCTGCCTCAATAAACAGGTGTGTGGCCTCGCGGATTTTCTTTAGATCGGATTTAATCTCACAAATGGCGAAGGCTTCTTCCCACTTGTGCAACCAAACCTCGATCACATCATCAGAGCTGCGCTCGGTCATCCGACCAGCGTACTTCTCCGGTCTATAATTAGCGATATTAGGCACTTTGACCCTTGCGCGCTCTAAGGAATGTACACTGGGCTCTGCTGGAGCTTTGCCCTTATCAATCCTAGACGGTCTAGCCGACAAGGCTTGCACCATCTCCCTAATCTCATTTTGACCAGCATTCACCTGAAGCTGCTGGTTCATAATCTGCTGTAAAGCATCCTCTAATATCGAAATCCTACCAATCAAAGTAGGTGCTGCCTGATGTGACATCTGTTGTGTAGACTGTACTCTAGACTCGCTAGGATTTACCCTAGAACTCTGCCCTTCTGCTTCCATTTTGTTGAAAAGGATTTTTTTTAAAAAAAAAATTTATTTTATTATTATTATTTTTTTTTCTTTGCGCGGAAACTCCAAAAGTACGGCACTTCAAAATCCCTTTCTGTACCGGAACGACTACTGCAGACTGAAAACTTGAAATATATATAATAAAGGGAAAGAGACGCCCCCTGGATATCCTCGAAGTTCGCAAATAACTCTGCCTTATTAGATACACGGGTTGCAATCTTCACCAACTGAACGCTTTCAGAATTCTCAATCCAAGTGCTGGCGACAGCCCCTTTGAAGCATTTTCATTACCAGGTGTCTTTTCTATGGATATATCTTTCTTTGCAGATTGCTGCCGCTTCTGTTTCGGTATGGAAGTTCTTGTTGAAGTTTCTTCAGTCTTCCGTACTGAATTTATACCTTTAACCCCTTCGACCAAGAGCGATAAGGCTTTGCCAATATTCTGCACTATATTTCCCTGCTTGTCGTCATCTCATTCAACGTTATAATATCTGCGTCGAACTCTACGCCTCACCTACACTGATCGTCCGTCGAACAAGACTTTATCTTCGCTTCCTACGTTACGTTACGTTCCTCACCCGTGGCCCCCTTTCTGCTAAGGTTTTCGTCAATCGATCTTCGAAACCAAAAATTCGACGGGTGGCTGCGACAGTCCTTCGCCTTCCGTTCAGCGTGGTATATTCAGGTCTCCCGCTCAGCGCAGCGTCACGACGTCACAACCCGTCCAACTACTCTTTCACTATTCGTCGTCACCAACGCTCTACACCTTTCCCCTTCGTAAACCCAGCTCTGATACCAAGTGTTACACAACCTCTCTTGTTGCGCTCTGCAGCTCCTGCGATAATACTAGACCTGCGCTTCGACCAATTCGTTCTCACAGGCGATGGCTATTGTTCTTTCCTCCCAGCCAACTCTCAAGGACTTGATGCGTGATTCTACCTTTCTCAACGTTAATTCCTTCATCCTTATCCGTGAGACCCACAATTCCCTAGATAGTTCTTGGCCACATGTCTACATTTTAGGCCCTTACTTAGATGCATCCTTTTTCACCCCTCTCTTGGAGTTCCTTTAAAAACAATTGCCCCTTGGCAATTTGCACATTTAGATGCACCTAGGCCCTAGCCCTATTAGAACTATCTAGTCAATGCCATTACGCCCTCACCTAGGACCTTGGCAGTTACTTCTCTTGACCATTTAATTACGCACATTAATTATTACAAAAGTTGGTCATCTAAGAGAAAATGCCCACCGATCTACCCGAGGTCATGCTATCTCGGCTAGAGCATAACAAGGAAATTCTAGCACCTGATGGGATGACTGTACCTGCCACGCTAGCCATATGCTCAACAGCTCTGCGACAAGAGCTAACCTCATCAGGAAGTCCAGGGAAAAGCATCCAAAAAGAGAACTGATGCGGTCCCGGGACGTAGTACTGAAGTGCTTCCGCCAAGGCCACAAATAAATGACTCTGCTCTGAAACTGAATCGGAGAGCTCATAAGTACTCTTTGAGCCTGCTCTGCGGACTGAAGGCCAAAAGAAAAGTACCCTCTGCCAAGCAATCGAAAAACTGTAACTGAGACACCCAATGAGGCCATGCTGGTGTACACCCAATCACGTAACTGTTGGCCTACTGCATGGGATTCACAAGTGCACCCCCAGAGCAGCAGGCCAGTGGGTAGGTAGAGTCAGTTGGATCTTCCTGACGGACCAGCATTCTCAGCCTTCCTCACCACTTGTGAAAAGGCTTATTCAGATTTCGGATCTTTTTCGACAACACCTCATCAGAGCAGTTCCCTCCTCCAGACTCCTCCAGACAGGAAATTGCAGACAGCCACTTTATCATAACCCCCTGGTTCGGTATCAGGGATCTTCCCCTGGCACAGAACTTAGGACTCAATTGGCCAGATGGCATGCTCAAGGGGTTGTGACAGTCGGAGATTGGTTCAGGGGAGGTGTGGAGATGTCAAAGGAGGAGATAAGAGATAGACATGGGCCACTTGGACAGATTGCTGCCACCAGATTACTGATCATGAGAGCTATTCCTTAGGGGTGGAGGGATATGCTTACAGATCCAGCCTATGTTTATCCCATCTCTACTTGGTCGGGTTGTTTTAGTGAGGCTGGGCTATGCATTGGAGTTCGTTTAGGACCGGCACCGTTTACTTATTTCGAGACGGACTCCTCTCACAGATTGTATCCCACTCAGCCCCTGGATCGACAGGAGCTCCTTTGGCAGAGAGTCAGGGTCATTGGTTGCCTTGGTAAGGAATGGGCCACAGATCCTTCCAGGTTAACCATTGCAGAGGATCCTAGATGGAAACTTTGGATCTTTCAGGGTCGACCTCTTGCAGAGCTCGACAGGGACCCAGGTGAGTGGGCGTGGCCTGCTCCGGTGGCAGGTGCTCATCCTCTTTCTTTTTCCCAGTACTCGACGAGGGCAGGTTACAGGATTCAACAGAGAGACTCTCATCACCTACCATCTGCCTCACAGCATTGGCAGGCACAGGGACTTACTGCAGAGCTCTTGCTGAGCTACTGGACTCACTTTTGGGGCATTAGTAGAGCCAGGAAAGTCTCCTACTTTCTTTGGCTCACTATTCATAGGGGTATACCTGTGGGTACTTGGCTTCAGCAGATGGGTAGACCCTCCTTGTGTATGCGTTGTCAGCTTGCAGAGGAATCTAGTAAGCATTGTTTATGGAGCTGCCCCAGTTCTAGAGTGGTTTGGACAGGTATCTTCAGGATGTTCTCATATGTTACATCTGAGTCCTTTCTGATGACATGGGGCGCTGCCCTTTGGGGGAGAGGATTTGGAGCCTTTGCCCTCTATGAGCCAGAGTCAGGAGACCACGGTTTCTTCATGCAATGTCTCCAGAGACGAGGTTCCACAGTTGGTAGCATCATGGAGCCGCAGGACTTACTTTTGGTACCAGTACCAACTCAAGATTCCAGGCCTACTTCACCTGCAGGGTCAGCCTGGAAGGTGATTTCTAGTATTACCCTATGGCGGATATGGTGTTCGCGATGTTCCTTTGTCCTTGGGGGCCATTTATGCACGGAGGCTGACACTCTTGCTTCCATTTGGGCGGATATTATCTTCACTCTCAGGAGTCAGTGGGAGCGGTGTATAGGCACCTCTTTGGAAGCTCATGGGAGACTTTTATCCTTCATGAGGACATGGGACTGCTCATTATTTTTTCATTTGACCCCTTTTGGGATGTCGTGGCATTTTAGACCACCACCATGGCTTTTTTGCCACATTGTTGAGGCTAGGGATAGAGTACTTTCTCTCCCACCTGTTGTATGATTCGTTTTGAATGGAATATATCACTTTCAATTTAAAGGTCTACAACCATGTATCTCTAGACCAGCATATGCCTACAACCATGTATCTCTAGACCATGCAAGGCACATGTAGCCACCAAATGATGCATGTATTGTAGCATGGGATGAATAGCTATGGCATAGAACAAAGCATTGAGAGGATAGCCTCGTCGCACCGCACAAAGAATGGTTCAGTTATCCGTAATATCACCTACTAGAATGCCAACAACTTGACTGTTCTTGATATAGCCAGTAAATAAGATGCTGCATTTTATCCCCAAAACCTATAACCTACATGGTTTGTGAGAAAAGATCCCATTGTACTATGTCAAAGGCTTTAGTAATATCCACCTGTAACAAGAGAACGTCTTGCTCAGTGTACTTGGCAAATTCTATTCCCCACAGATACACTTTTTTTTTGGGTATAAGAAAACATTTACATTCATACCTGTCTCAAATTGGTACAACTACTATATCAAAAAAAATACTAAAAGAAAAAGCAGGAAAAGTTGCTCCAGTGAAGAACAGCTAGTACAAAAAAGCTAAAAACACTTCTAGCTGATCCGTCGAAAGATCTGCCATGCAATGTACATCCTGTAAAGAACAAAGCAGGGAGGAATGGAAGAGTGGTAAACATCCACAGCAGAGTGTCCATAAAGCCGAGAAGTACGGGCATGATTTAGTGACCATAAAGCCCAATAATGACATCAACTAAATACACGATGTAGTCAGCAGTGGTGGTCTCTCTCCCAAACAACCAAAATTGCATGTCAAAAGCAATACAAGGAAAACGGACACGAAGATAAGTGCCCCCAATCTGGGACGAAAGGCACGGGCAATCGGGCAGGTCCAAAGTAGATGAAGAACTGTCTCCCTCGGATGCAAACACGATGGAGAATGCAAAGAAGTAATGTGTCTGGCAGCCAAGAAAGCACCCACTAGCCAAGCACCAACCAAATACCGCCATAAGAAAAGCGGTTGTCTAAGAGGGAGCTTACGGTTCCAAATACGGCCAATACAAACCTTCCACCAAGCAAGTGGTTTGGTAAGATGCCAGATAGAAAGACCCTGGTCATGAATCCATGGCTGCGGGAGGAAAATATGATAAGCTTTCTTGGCAATGAGATCCGCAAAGGAGAAAGAAGAATAACCTGGAATGCCTCGATCAAATCTCCAATCCAGAAGAGAGAGATTTGTAAATAGACGCGGAACTGGCTAGAAAGGAAGCAACATGGTAGTGAGAATATGCCCAATAGGCCTGTGATGCATACCTAAAGAGAAACGTGCCCTGGCTTGTGGAAAAGAAAGAGTAAAAGCCCTGTCATCCATCACATCATCCACAGTGGAGATACCCAGTCGATGTAGGAAATACGCCTTTCTAGGTTGAAGATGAGCCAGTGGCGGACCAAAGACCCTGCTCCAATGAATACTCTACAGACGGAGAGATTTCCAAGATCTGGGGGATGGCTTGCTGACCAATGCAAGTGCTCCAATAGATACTACCAATCCCGAAGCAGGCGAGTAGAAAATGGACAGCCAAGAATAGTACCATGTAGGTGCCCAAAGATGACATCCGATAGAGCTGGAATCCACTATGTAAAATCCTCAGAATGAAGAGAAGAAAACCTACAAGAGAGCATTAGTGTGCATGGTTGATGCTGCTCTATGTTAGAATTATTGCTATAATTTAGCAGTGACCAATGTAACGTAATAAATAGGTTAGGGGCACTTTTCCCTCACTTAGAGGTTTTTCCTTCTAACCACAGTTAGTTCACTAACTATGGTTAGTGAAGGATAAGGTTTTGTCACTTAGACAAAACCTATCACTCCATTCAGTTGTAACACTCTCATCTAATTGCAACTACGTTTTCAGCTCTCTCTCTCTCCTGCTTCTTGTTCTCACCTTTGCTCTCTCTCTCCCATTCTCACATTTGGTATCAGAGCAGGTTGATTCTACTCCCTGCTCCTTTCTTCTTGTCCTCCAGCTCCAACCCACAAGCTCCCGTGCCAGCTCGCCGTATCGTCCGTATAGATCTTGCAATTTTTCATGCTGTCCCTTATCAAGCAGCAGTTTATTTTCCCAGTTTCAATTTATTACAAATTTTGGAATTACTCGCACGGCCAACCACATGGTCTGTACATGAGTACCATCGGGGGGTCAAACAAGGGTGTCCTTTGTCGCTTACCTTGTTTGGCTTCTACATTGACGAGCTTGAGACAGTGATGCAGACACAGGGGGGGGTGTAGGTTGCTCTCTTGCAGGCACGCTGATCTAGATTTTGCTCTATGCAGATGATGTGGCTCTCTTGTCTTCCTCAGCAGAGGGGCTTCAGAGACACCTAGACGCACTACAGTCCTTTTGTGAGTCTCATGATTTGAAGGTCAACCTGGGTAAAACCAAGGTCATGATCTTCAATACATCTCGAGCCATCATGCGTCAGGAGCAGTTCACATTTGTGGGGTCATTTGTTGAGATAGTTTCATCATACACCTATCTTGGGGTTATCTTCTCCAGACCGAGCTTCACTATGAGACCCGCGATGCAGGCACGCTTGAGTAGAGGGTATGCCTCATTGGCCAGACTAGAGAGGCAGTGCTTCCGCTCACACTTTCAGGATCCACGCACCAAGGGGTTGCTTTTTGACTCCTTGGCTCACCCAGCGCGGGTGTATGGCAGTCCTTGTTAGGGGCCAGACTTGTCGGATACAGAGTGGGCCCGTGTGGAGCGGCTACAGGTTCTCATGCTATCACGGATGATTCGTGGTAAGTCATCCGTTCCTCACCAGATCATTCAGGCTGAGTTTGGGTCACCCCCTTTACAGCTAGATGCTGCATTTCAGGTCATCACATATCTGTACCGAGTTAGGGAATATGGGGATTATACCTCGGGGCATAGCAGGCTACCATGGATAGCTTTATCCTCTTCTATGGCACTTGCAACAGGAGGAGATCAGAGGTGCTGGTATGCACGTACAGAGAGATGGTTTGAGCGACTGGGGCTCCACATGGATAGACTACCTCCCTTCCAGTATAGCGTGGATGCTCCGTTCTCTCCCCTCTTATCACACGAGGCCAACCAGGTTATCCGTGAGGATCTACTACAGCTACACACTTTTCGGACCTGGTTGGAACCGAGTGAACTCCCAGTGAAGCTTAGCTTCTACAGAGATCACTTCTTGCATATTCATTGACCCACCAGGATACACATAGATTCACCTACCCCACTCGATGAGGATCTCTCTTGGGCAGTTTCGGGTCTCTTCACACAGACTTCGCATCGAGAGCGGCAGAGCAGAGCGACTACCCAGGGAGCGGCGCATATGCACACTATGTGACATACAGGAGGTTGAAACAGAGGAGCATTTCATCTTCAGGTGTCCTATGTACTATGAGATCCGATGTCCACTGCCTCTTCAGAGATAGTTATGGGATTTTAGCCCATTTCCTCTCCTACCCAGACCAGCGGTGTTTGGCAGGTTTCATTTATGAGGCACTTAGACACCGCGAGAGGATACTCCGAGCACGGAGACAGGAGCAGACTTCTTCCTCGGTTGATCCCTCTCAGAGCTCTATCACGGAGTTCTTTCAGCTAGATCACATGGATCCCAATGAGACGAGGCCTCGACATGACCGTGACCTGGAACCCGTGACCCGACAGCTCAGACACAGGGTTGACACACAGATCACACTTGGAGACATCCCCTCCTTGTTTAGAGTTGGAGCACGACCGACGGGGGTCACAGTAGCCCTGGTTAGACGTAGAGCTACGACCAAGAGACGTGCCAGGACCGCACCTCTGAGTGGCCGACATCACTCTATTGCCGACTTCATGCCTCCACTGCCTCATCCATCTTGATATCTTGTTGTTGCTGGGGATGATGATGATATTGATGATGATGCTGAGATTGATATATAGTCGACCACCGACATCACTATGTTGTACTTAGGACTTAGTACTGCCATTCTACATTTTTGGCATTTTGCATTTTGCATTGGTATGGATGCTCGTTTAGTAGCTCCACTACCACAGCTCGTTGTATCAGGATTTTCACAGTCTCATAGACCCATCGGTCTTCTGAAGACTTTAATAAACTTTCTTTCTTTCTTTCTTTTCCTACTCCATCACCATCTCAATGGTTTGTAAGCTCTTTTTTCTTTGACTGGTTCCTCCATTTCTATTCACCGGGATCGTGAACGATAGTGGTAGGGGAAACCGTTACAATAGAAACACCCCTGACCACACGACAACAGGTGTTGACCACATGACGACATGGGTTGACCACATGTTGACCATGTGTGAACACAGGTCCCACACGACACGAGGAGTGGATCACACGGGTTCATCCAGGAGTACTATTTGAGGCAACCATGCATCGACACGTGTCAACCAGAGGTCAACCAGGAGTATCATGCCCAAGGCGATCTCATCAAGAGCTGCGCACATGGAGAGTGAGCTTAGCACATGGAGCAGTTAGGAGTATTTACAGTTACACAGTGGTTCAGTGCTTTAGTGGTGCGGTGATCTAGCTCACCTGCACATGGAGAATTTACACCATCCTGACTAGAAGAGGCTAGTGAGTCAGGGAGTCAGGAAGTCGCCGTAGCCATCAAGAGAGCCAACGGCGCAAAGCTAAGGAGATAAGAGGATGACCAATGGGAAGAAAGGGAGGGATTCTTAGCGATCTCACCTAAGCGGCCTTTGGCCTCCGGTAACACCTCCGGAAGGATAGGAACCCCTCCCCTCAGACATAGACTCCCATATAGACATGCATCATTGACAAGTGGAAGGAACAAGCTAAAAATCTGTCCAAAAGGGAGAATCCCAAGCAAAACCCGCCATAAGAAGAACTTTTGCCAAAGCAAGAGTTTTGAAGACCAAATATGCTGCAATCTTTTTTGCCACCACTAACAGATGCATCTGATAGACCATATGCGATTGGCATGAAGAGAAACCCAGGGAGGAGGCAGCAAGATCTTATGCAAAGATGCAACCATGATATCAGCTAACGGTAATGCAAGGCCCACATGATTATAGAATTGAAGCACCTGGTCTTTGAGGTGATCCAGAATCTCAAGACAGGGTAATGTGTAAAAGTGATGGAGCATCTGTGACAATAAATACCATATCTGCCTATAATGTTGTCCCAGAGTAAGGTTCTTGACAGCTACACGAAATGAGATGACCATACTAAATGCATCAAGCACATCATCCACATGGCAGATGCCTTTGGACCAAAGAAAATAGGAGCCTTGTAAGGCCAAAGGAATTGTGAAAGCCTTCAACCAATGAAGATTTTCAGCACGCAAGGAGTTACCTGCCAGAATGTCCCTCCCATTCCATTTAAGGTGGAGAGTGTGTGCTTCCAATCAGCAATCAAATGAGAGACATAAGGGCATCCATCTATTATGCCTTCAATGTGCCGTGCCCTAGCAGCAAGTCCCGCCAGAATAGTTCCATGATAGTAGACATAAAACAAGCCATGTCCTGCTTAGCAAACATCATCAAAGGCATATAAAACTCGATGTAGGCTACCAAAAATTGATTGTGCTATGCAATAGAGCGAACAGGCAAAAGCCTCATTGCCAGTTTAGTATTCTAGCTTTTTCTTAAGCATGCTAAGGACCCAGTCCATTTGTTGACAGATGGTGACCGTCCACCCAAAAGGATAACCAAGGTGCCGTACTAGTTGTGCGGGAAGAACAGTAACCTTGTGGCCATAACAAACGATGCCAAGCTTTCTCATGTAGAGGCAATATTTTAGATTGTAAAAATTGATATAAAGACCAACAGCTAGACCATAAATAGATAAAGCACGAATGAGGCATGAAAGATCCCTTTCTGTATTTTGGAGTAGGAAAAAGAAATCATCAGCATATGCCTACGCAATCAAAGGTCTACAACCATGTATCTCTAGACCAGCATATGCCTACAACCATGTATCTCTAGACCATGCAAGGCACATGTAGCCACCAAATAATGCATGTATTGTAGCATGGGATGAGTAGCTATGGCATAGAACAAAGCATTGAGAGGATAGCCTTGTGGCACCGCACAAAGAATGGTTCAGTTATCCGTAATATCACCTGCCAGAATGCCAACAACTTGACTGTCTTGATATAGCCAGTAAATAAGATGCTGCATTTTATCCCCAAAACGTAGAACCTACATGGTTTGTGAGAAAAGATCCCATTGTACTATGTCAAAGGCTTTAGTAATATCCACCTGTAACAAGAGAACGTCTTGCTCAGTGTACTTGGCAAATTCTATTCCCCACAGATACACTTTTTTTTTGGGTATAAGAAAAAATTTACATTCATACCTGTCTCACATTGGTACAACTACTATTTTAAAAAAAAATACTAAAAGAAAAAGCAGGAAAAGTTGCTCCAGTGAAGAACAACTAGTACAAAAAAGCTAAAAACACTTCTAGCTGATCCGTCGAAAGATCTGCCATGCAATGGGCATCCTGCAAAGAACAAAGCAGGGAGGAATGGAAGAGTGGTAAACATCCACAGCAGAGTGTCCATAAAGCCGAGAAGTACGGGCATGATTTAGTGACCATAAAGCCCAATAATGACATCAACTGAAAAACACGATGTAGTCAGCAGTGGTGGTCTCTCTCCCAAACAACCAAAATTGCATGTCAAAAGCAATACGAGGAAAACGGACACGAAGATAAGTGCCCCTCATCTGGGACGAAAGTCACGGGCAATCGGGCAGGTCCAAAGTAGATGAAGAATTGTCTCCCTCGGATGCAAACACGATGGAGAATGCGAAGAAGTAATGTGTCTGGCAGCCAAGAAAGCACCCACTAGCCAAGCACCAACCAAACACCGCCATAAGAAAAGCGGTTGTCTAAGAGGGAGCTTACGGTTCCAAATACGGCCAATACAAACCTTCCACCTAGCAAGTAGTTTGGTAAGATGCCAGATAGACCTCGGTCATGAATCCATGGTTGCGGTAGGAAAATATGATAAGCTTTCTTGGCAATGAGATCCGCAAAGGAGAAAGAAGAATAACTTGGAATGTCTCGATCAAATCTCCAATCCAGAAGAGAGAGATTTGTAAACAGATGCGCAACTGGCTAGAAAGGAAGCAACATGGTAGTGAGAATACGCCCGATAGGCCTGTGATGCATACCTAAAGAGAAACGTGCCCTGGCTTGTGGAAAAGAAAGAGTAAAAGCCCTGTCATCCATCACATCATCCACAGTGGAGATACCCAGTCGATGTAGGAAATACGCCTTTCTAGGTTGAAGATGATCCAGTGGCGGACCAAAGACCCTGCTCCAATGAATACTCTACAGACAGAGGGATTTCCAAGATCTGGGGGACGGCTTGCTGACCAATGCAAGTGCTCCAATAGATACTACCAATCCCGAAGCAAGCGAGTAGAAAATGGACAGCCAAGAATAGGCCATGTAGGTGCCCAAAGATGACATCCGATAGAGCTGGAATCCACTATGTAAAATCCTTAGAATGAAGAGAAGAAAACCTACAAGAGAGCATTAGTGTGCATGGTTGATGCTACTCTATGTTAGAATTATTGCTATAATTTAGCAGTGACCAATGTAATGTAATAAGTAGGTTAGGGGCACTTTTCCCTCACTTAGATGTTTTTCCCCCTAACCACAATTAGTTCACTAACTATGGTTAGTGAAGGATAAGGTTTTGTCACTTAGACAAAACCTATCACTCCATTCAGTTGTAACACTCTCATCTAATTGCAACTACGTTTTCAGCTCTCTCTCTCTCCTGCTTCTTGTTCTCACCTTTGCTCTCTCTCCCATTCTCACATTTGGTATCAGAGCAGGTTGATTCTGCTCCCTGCTCCTTTCTTCTTGTCCTCCAGCTCCAGCCTACAAGCTCCTGTGCCAGCTCGCCGTATCGTCCGTACAGAGATGTACGAACTGATTCCGTACAGTCCGTACTGTACCTGCGACGCCCGTACCAGCACCTCATGCATCATCATTGTACAACCTCTACTTGCGTCGTACTACCTGTTCCGTACGTAACTGAGTCGTACTACCCGTTCCATACAGACATGCGTCGTACTGCAGTTCCTATGTAGTACTTATCCGTACGTTCGTCGTACATTCTGTACAGCTCCTGCGAAAGGTTCGTCTGTATCGCATGTGTGGCGCTGTACATCTGTAGTTTGTCCATACATCCCGTCCGTAAATCGCCGTACAACCCGTATCTTTTGGTTGCTATTTTGTACGACCGTACAGTCTAATCATAGGTTGTTTCGTACGGTTCCGTACAAACTGCAGTACAGCCGGATGGACAGTTCTGTACTGTTAATTCGTACAGTTTGAAGGTGGACTTGGAAAGTCACATTTTTGCAGGATTTGCTTTGCAGGAGGATATTGGAAAGTTTTATTTTTTGGTCAGGCTCTTGTGCATACAACCATTGTTTGGCTGTATTTTTGGGAACACATTTGGAGCTTTGGCAAACACATTACATTTTTGGGCTGTGAATGCTTTGAAGCGCTTTTGGCAGGTTTTGAGAGAGATTGCATGCTCTGGCAGATTTCTGACAGAGACATTACAAAGATTTGAGTTGCATTTTTAGCTAGTGTTTAGCTGTGTTTTTTTTTTTTGGGATTTGTGCACTCCATTCCCAGCAAGGGAATTCAGATTTGCATTTGTTGTATTTTCTTTCTCAGACATGGCTCAACAAAATCATAATGATTTCGGTTTCAGTGGTCTCTCACAAGAGGACAAGCTGGATGGTACCAACTACTCCCTCTGGAGTTTTATGGTATGCAATATTCTGATTTCTCGTAATTTGTGGGACTATGTAAGTGGGGATGAGTTCCGGCCAGCAAATGTGGCACCTAATATCCCTCCCCAACAAGGAGGAGGCAGAGGTCGTGCACAGGGTATAGCTACAGCACAAGTTATTGGTGCAGTTATACCTACCACTCCAGAGCAAAAGAGATGGGATTCACGTGATGCTTTAGCTTTGTTGTGTATTTCTCTTTCAGTGAAAAGATTCATCATTCCACATATCCGGTCGTGTAAGACCTCAAAGGCAGCATGGGATATTTTGGAGAGCATGTATGCAGCTCGGAATGATGCCAGGGTGTCTTTTTTGAAATGAGAATTGTCTCATACACATATGGAAGAGGGTGACTCCATGTCAGTGCACCTCACAAAGCTACAGGATTTACAAGAGCAGTTGCTGAATATTGATGAGATCATTCTTGATTCAGAGATGATTACCACTACTCTGAATTCTCTTCCTGAGTCTTATCTCAGCTTTCATACCTCGCTGAATTTGTCGTTGAGGGGGGGTGCAAATCCTCTCACTTTTCACTAGTTGATAGGACTTCTGCTACAGGAAGAGCACACCAGGAAAAACATGGCTTCACGAGCAGGTGAACATGCCATGCTCTCAAAATTCAAGCCTAAAGTAAAGGGACAGGCAAAGACTTCAGCAAATCAGCCTTCCAGTGGTTCAGGACAGCCTTCTCAAAAGGCTAAGGGTGATGCAGGTAAGCCAAAGAAGAAGGGAATATGTCATTACTGCAAAAAGCCAGGTCACTACATTGGAGAATGCAAGAAAAGGCTTGCAAAAGAAAAGAAAAACAGCTCCGGTATGGCTGTCTCAGATTCAGCTCCTCATGCATCTGACAATGAGCAAGCTACAGCCAACTTTGTGGAGCACGACTATGCCTTCTTGTCTTGCATTTCAGACTCTCAGTTGGCTGCTCGGGATAGTACAGCCAATTGTAATGACGACACTTATGCTTTTCTGACATGCAGTTATGATTCTTCCAAGGATGCATCAGCTTTTAGTGTCAATGAGACACATAATACATGGTATTTTGACAACGGTGCCTCAAAGCATATCACTTCCAGGAAGTGTCTCTTCACATCTCTGCATCCACCACCTATTGGTAAAAAGGTCACATGTGCCAACAACTCCTCCTATTCAGTCCGTGGTACAGGAGAAGTTGAACTTACAGCCATTGATGGCTCAACATTCAAAATTTGTGATGTCTTGTATGTGCCTGGTATCACAAAAAATCTACTTTCACTCTTAACAAAGCTGGATTTCATGTCATTTTTGAAGATGACAAGTGTGCAGTCCATGATAGAGAGCATGACTATGCCTTGAGATTGTCTGGCACTCTGTTGCGTGGTCTTTTTCAGCTTGACATGTATGAGAAAAGACCAGCACATGCTCTTACGGTTTCCACTCCTACTGCTGCTATGCAGAATGCGGAGTTATGGCACGCGAGATATGGACACATGCATTATGGCAGCTTGATGACGCTTCAAAAACATGCCATGGTTGATGCATTGCCTCCTCTTGAAACACCTCCTCCACATGCCTGTGAAGGGTGCATTCTTGGTAAAATGCACAGATCTCCTTTTAAGAAGGATGGATCAGTTAAAGCTGTTCGAAAATTACAGCTTATACATAGTGATGTCTGTGGTCCCATGAGGACTCCATCATTGGGTGGTCATCTTTACTTTGTCACTTTTATAGATGACTACTCCAACTACACTTGGGTTTATGGGCTGAAACGCAAATCAGAAGTGTTTATGGTCTTCAAACACTTCGCAGCCATGGTTGAGAATGAATCCGAACTCAAGATACAGACATTACGCACTGATAGAGGAGGGGAGTACTTGTCTGCAGATTTTGATGCTGTTTTGAAAGACAAGGGCATTGTACATCAGCTTACAGTGAGACTACCTCCTCAACAAAATGGGAAAGCTGAGAGAAAAAATCGTACTCTTATGGAGATGGATAGATGTATGCTGAAAAGCAAAAAATTGCCTCACAAATTTTGGCTTGAAGGTCTCATGTGTGCGAACTATGTTTTGAATCGGGCACCCACAAAAGCTTTGAAGACCAAGACTCCCTATGAAGTTTGGCAAGGGAGAAAGCCTTCTGTGGATCATTTCCGTGTCTTTGGATGCCTTGCATATGCTCATGTGCCTGTTGAGTTCCGGCATAAATTGTCTGATAAGGCAATCAAATGCATTTTTGTTGGGTACAGTGCAAAGAGCAAGGGCTGCCGTCTCTACAATCCTGTTACATGCAAGATCATTGTCATTAGAGATGTAATATTTTCAGAAAATTCAGCTCACACTCAAGCTGAATTTGATATGCCTTCTTCTTCTAGTGATGTCTTTGAGGGGTTACTACCCATTGCCTTGGGTTCCCCTGCTGATATATCTGATGAAAATTTTCAGATACCTCCACATGCTCCGATTCAGCCACAGGATGCCATACCACCTCCACAAGCCGTGGAAGAGGTTGTTCAGCAAGAAATTGCAGATATACATGCAGCAAAAACAGTCCCAAATTGGTTGTTACAGACTCTCAGGGAGAGTAAAATTGATGCTCCATTACCTGGCAAACTCGGAGTGCAGTAAGGCATGGGGGAGGTGCTCTTTCATTTGAATCAGCTTATGCAGGTACTCTTCTTGATGAAGAGGAACCTGAGACATTTGAAGAGGCACAGGATAATGTGCATTGGATGAATGCCATGCACGATGAGTTGCAGTCCATTAAGAAAAATCAGACATGGGAAGTTGTCGATTTGCCACCAGGTAGACATGCCATAGGTACACGGTGGGTTTTCAAAGTTAAAAGAAAGCCAGATGGCACCATTGACAGGTACAAGGCAAGGCTGGTCGCAAAAGGATATGCTCAGAAAAAGGGCATAGACTATGAGGAGACTTTTGCTCCTACATCCAGAATGACAATCATCCGATCAATCATAGCAATGGCTACAAATTTTCAGTGGAATGTTAATCAGTTGGACATAAAAACAACCTTCCTTAATGGAGACTTGTTGGAAGAGGTTTATGTCAAACAACCTCCAGGCTTTGAAATTTCAGGAAATGCACTTCAAGTATGCAAGCTGAATAAAGCTTTGTAAGGGGCTGAAACAGGCCCCACGTGCATGGTATGCAAAGATTCATGCCTTTCTGACCAGCAAGGGGCTGCACAACAGTCCAACTGAAAGCACCCTCTACATCAAGAAGGATGGGGGGGATATTTTAGTCATCATTCTTTATGTAGATGACTTACTGCTCATAGGGTCAAATGAAGATAATATTGCAAATTTTAAAGTTGAATTGCAGACCACATTTGACATGTCAGATTTGGGGCTGCTACACTTTTATTTGGGGATCCAGTTCACTCAAGAGCAAAGTGGCATCGGTATGTCTCAATCCAAGTATGTGCAAAAACTCTTGGACAGATTCAACATGCAGGATTGTAAGCCCATAGCTACTTCCATGGAGCCGGGGCTGAAGCTTACAAGGCATGAAGGAGGTGAATCATTTGATGTCACACTCTACAGTCAGGCTGTTGGATGCCTCATTTATCTCTGCAATACACGACATGATATTCAGTTTGCAGTTTCTCAGGTGAACAGATATATGCACAGCCCAAAGACTATGCATTGGCAGGCTGTAAAACGCATCTTCCGTTATTTGCAAGGTACCAAGTCTTTTGGCTTGATGTTTCCCAGGGGGGGTGACTTGCAGATGCATGCCTACAGTGACTCAGATTGGGCTGGAGATTATGACACTAGGCAGTCCACAAGTGGCAATTGTTTCTTTTTGGGCAAAGCTTGTATTTCTTGGTTGAGCAAGAAACAATCTACAGTGGCTACCTCTTCATGTGAAGCTGAGTACAGGGCAGCTTTCACAGCGGCAGTTGAATGTGTTTGGCTGCGTCGTTTATTTGCTGATCTTCATCTTTCATTGGAGGGTCCTTCTCCAATTCTCACTGATAGTCAGAGTGCTATTGCAGTAGCAAAGAATCCTGTGTTTCATGCTCGCACGAAGCACATTGAGGTTCATTATCACTACGTCAGAGAGAAGTTGCATGCAGGAGAGATCAGCATGATCTATGTGTCAACACATGACAATGGTGCATACATTTTCACCAAAGCACTTTCACGTGAAAAGTTTGAGGTATTTCGTAGTGCCCTGAACTTATCTCCTTTTGGTGATTGATCTCTTCATTGTACATGACATTGGCACTGCAGGGGGGTGTTAGAATTATTACTATAATTTCGCAGTGACCAATGTAATGTAATAAGTAGGTTAGGGGCACTTTTCTCTCAATTAGAGGTTTTTCCCCCTAACCACAGTTAGCTCACTAACTATGGTTAGTGAAGGATAAGGTTTTGTCACTTAGACAAAACCTATCACTGCATTCAGTTGTAACACTCTCATCTAATTGCAACTACGTTTTCAGCTCTCTCTCTCTCCTGCTTCTTGCTCTCACCTTTTCTCTCTCTCCCATTCTCACTCTAAGACGAATTCACAAACTTCGGACACAGTTGGCCACCCTCCAGGCTTCCCAGTCCACCTTGCAAGGGCAAAAGGATCACTACTACCGGCGATACCACTGGTATAAAGCCATGGAAGAAGAATTCACAGATCTTCGGACACAGTTGGCCACCCTCCAGACTTCCCAGTCCACCTTGCAAGGGCAAAACAAATACTAAACGAAAAAGCAGGAAAAGTTGCTCCAGTGAAGAACAGCTAGTACAAAAAAGCTAAAAACACTTCTAGCTGATCCGTCGAAAGATTTGCCATGCAATGGGCATCCTACAAAGAACAAAGCAGGGAGGAATGGAAGAGTGGTAAACATCCACAGCAGAGTGTCCATAAAGCCGAGAAGTACGGGCATGATTTAGTGACCATAAAGCCCAATGATGACATCAACTGAAAAACACGATGTAGTCAGCAGTGGTGGTCTCTCTCCCAAACAACCAAAATTGCATGTCAAAAGCAATACGAGGAAAACGGACACGAAGATAAGTGCCCCCAATCTGGGACGAATTCACGCGCAATCGGGCAGGTCCAAAGTAGATGAAGAACTGCTCCCTCGGATGCAAACAAGATGGAGAATGCGAAGAAGTAACGTGTCTGGCAACCAAGAAAGCACCCACTAGCCAAGCACCAACCAAACACCACCATAAGAAAAGCAGTTGTCTAAGAGGGAGCTTACGGTTCCAAATATGGCCAATACAAACCTTCCACCAAGCAAGTGGTTTGGTAAGATGCCAGATAGAAAGACCCCGGTCATTAATCCATGGCTGCGGTAGGAAAATATGATAAGCTTTCTTGGCAATGAGATCCGCAAAGGAGAAAGAAGAATAACCTGGAATGCCTCGATCAAATCTCCAATCCAGAAGAGAAAGATTTGTAAACAGACGTGGAACTGGCTAGAAAGGAAGCAACATGGTAGTGAGAATATGCCCGATAGGCCTGTGATGCATACCTAAAGAGAAACGTGCCCTGGCTTGTGGAAAAGAAAGAGTAAAAGCCTTGTCATCCATCACATCATCCACAGTGGAGATACCCAGTCGATGTAGGAAATACGCCTTTCTAGGTTGAAGATGAGCCAATGGCGGACCAAAGACCCTGCTCCAATGAATACTCTATAGACGGAGGGATTTCCAAGATCTGGGGGACGGCTTGCTGACCAATGCAAGTGCTCCAATAGATACTACCAATCCCGAAGCAGGTGAGTAGAAAATGGACAGCCAAGAATAGTACCATGTAGGTGCCCAAAGATGACATCCGATAGAGCTGGAATCCACTGTGTAAAGTCCTCATAATGAAGAGAAGAAAACCTACAAGAGAGCATTAGTGTCCATGGTTGATGTTGCTCTAAGAAAGTAAGCAAAAGTGCAGCCTTGCGAGCTATGACATGAGTGTGAATATTCAAAATATTTAAACCGCCATGCATCTTGGGTGAACAGACATAGTTGTACTTCAGTAGGCGAACCGCCTTACAATCCGTTTTCGTGCACCAACGGCATTCCATTTCCCTGGTATGAATTTCTAAGTGTATGTAAAAGGCCAAGGAATCAAAGGCAAATGAAATTGCACATAGGCCATCATAATGGATTGCACTATTCAAGTCGAACATGCAATGGCTCCGTGGAGAGCTTCCTAGAATCTATCTTATGAAAGAGCTTCTGCAAAAATCTATAGTCTTTCCTATGGCAGAGAAATATGCCAATGGGATAGCCCAAATGACGGACAATCTGATTTGTAGGAAAAATCAATCCAGGCCATAAAATGCAGTGCCAATCACTTGCATGGAGAGGAAAGAGTTTGGACTCAGCAAAATTCACTTTCAATCCAGCTGCCATGCCAAATAAGTGAAGAGCCTACATAAGATGGCGAACATACGAGGCAGAGTTTCTAAGAAAAAAGAAGGAATCATCGGCATAGGCCTGACTGATTGACAAAAGGAGCAGCTCTAGGAATATCAATGCCATGCAAACATTGGCGAGAAACCAAATCATCCATATGCAACAAGAGTGGATGTGTGGCAATGGCAAAAAGCATGGAAAACCTTGACGGATAGAGCATCCTAATGACCGTGAAGAGGAAAGAGCATCAGACAAAAGGCAGGATGTTGTGCCACCATATAAAGCTAGTACACCTGTTACGCTCTAGCTGAGGTGGCATGACCTCGGAAGAATCAGTCGACATTTCCCTTAAGGATCTACGTTTGTAATATATTTGTTTGCGCTTCATGTAAATGATCGGGAGAGAATTAATGTCAAGGTCCTAGGTGAGGGCTGATAGCACCAGACTAGGTGGATTTAAGGCTAAGGGCCTAATGCAAGAAATGTGCCTAGGGGTAAAAAAAATATGCATTAGGAAAGGCCCTATAATGATGGCATGTGGCATCTAGATCCATCTAGGGAGATGGGGCTTGTTGGAGTTAGTGAGGGAATGAGAAGGGACCTTCACGTATGTTTCAGATTTTGATTTTCTCTGTGTGTGTACTCTCACGCTCCAACAAGGTTGGCTGGGTGGAAAGTTATGGTGCTAGCTCCTGTGATTATCAGTAGTTAGTTGAGAGCCTGTAACATTTGGTATCAGAGCACATGGTGTGGCGATTCGGGGGATCATGCTTGTGAAGGGGTGCAGTCTGTCGTCAGCGAAATGTAGCTTTCGTTGAACGTGAGCGTGGTTTGTGAAGAAACTACGAACATAATATTGTTTTGCTGAATTGAAGAGGAGTCCAAATCAGATACGATAGCGAGCAGGTCGTGGAAGCGAAAACTAGTCCGTTGTCACGAGATGGTGCATCAGTGAAACTTGGAATTCTCTGCGCTGGTTACGTGTAAGGGGTGAATTTTTGCAGCGTGATGCAGTCGAGGTAACAGATCGTTGACAGCAGGCACATAATTCGAAGGGCGTAACTGTATAGCGATTCGAATGTACCTGCATGCAGCTGACGAGATCACCATCAGAGTTGCGCAATAAAATTTTGATGAGAAATTCAGTGTGGTAACCATATTGCGAGTGTTGATATCTGGCGTCGTGATCTGGCATAGTATCAAATCGGGTGGCAGGAGCAAACAGACCAGGGGGCTTTCGATATCATTTGCTCTTGTTTTCGTCATTTTGTTATTTTTTCCTGAACTTAGCTTGTGTGGAATATTTAGTCTGCATGAAGGTTGGATGCCATAGCAGGGTACATAGCAGACTTGGGATTCTTTTGACTCTTCAAATTCCTGTGGGCGATTTGGGAGATTATGCTTGTGCATATGCCTTTGTTATAAAGCCAGTTTATTTGCAGGAAATTCCCTAGTATAGGGAAAGGCGGTATTTGGATATATGCCTGTGTCAATTACCTAGTCAGTATAGTTGTTAGATTGTAGGTATTCCCTATCCAGAAACGGATGGTCAGACAGAAAGAATCAACAAATTTTAGAGGATATGCTTAGAGCATATGTGTCATTGAGGCAACATACATGGGACAAGTGGTTGCGGTTGTTGGAGGTTGCCTACAATGATAGAAAACATTCCTCTACAGGGTTCAGTCCATTTGAACTGAACTATGGTTATAGACCAACGAATCCAACTATAGTTGGACTACCTCAGAAAGTGCCTAGTGCTGCGAACTTTGTGGTTCAGATGCGGGAGATGCTAGCACTTGCGAGAGCAAACATCCGCCAAGCTATGGATAGAGCTAAGGCGTACGCGGATGTCAACCGATCCATTAGAGCGGGGAGTTATCACCTCGATATTGTGGGCCATGGTTAATTCTAAAAAGAATAGGCAAGGTAGCCTATAAATTAGAATTACCACCGGGATGTAAGGTGCACCCAGTGTTCCATGTTTCTCGGTTAAAGAAATTTTTGCATCATACAGGTGACTCACTAATCGAAGGTGTGGTTTTGTTTCAGGAGATAGAGGATAATGCAAGACGCAAACCAACAAGAATCCTGGACCGAGGAACAATGCAAGTGCGAAATCGGAAGATACCCATGGTGTTGGTTGCATGGCATGGTCAGCCTCTATCAGAAGCTACCTGGGAATCCGTATACCAGTTGCGGAGAGTGTTCCCAGACTTTATCATCGAGGACGCTGATGTCTGAAGAGGGAAGGAATGTTACGCTCTAGTTGAGGTGGCATGACCTCGGAAGAATCAATCGACATTTCCCTTAAGGATCTACGTTTGTAATATATTTGTTTGTGCTTCATGTAAATGATCGGGAGGGAATTAATGTCAAGGTCCTAGGTGAGGGCTGATAGCACCAGACTAGGTGGATTTAAGGCTAAGGGCCTAATGCAAGAAATGTGCCTAGGGGTAAAAAAAAGATGCATTAGGAAAGGCCCTATAATGATGGCATGTGGCATCTAGATCCATCTAGGGAGATGGGGCTTGTTGGAGTTAGTGAGAGAATGAGAAGGGACCTTCACGTATGTTTCAGATTTTGATTTTCTCTGTGTGTGTACTCTCACGCTCCAGCAAGGTTGGCTGGGTGGAAAGTTATGGTGCTAGCTCCTGTGATTATCAGTAGCTAGTTGAGAGCCTGTAACAACACCACTCTTTGCATCGTATATCCGAAACCCAATCTTTGCACACGCGTGCACGCACACACTTTTTTTTTTGGGTTGGAAATTTTTGTTGTTTTATATTACAGAGTCACTATCCCAAAATGGGATGGGCTAGAATACATCAAGAGAAGATCTCAATATATGACAAGTATACATCAGAGTCTATGTACTGAGTTTGCAGACAATCATAGAAATATTGTTGCAAGGAGTGCCTAAAAAAGAGAAAAGAGAAAAAGTAGGATCTTTCCATACAGTCCAGAGTGCCCAGTAGCAAACCCAAGTAAAAAATAAATCAAACTTTCGTCTAGGTGAGTGAATCCCAAAAAGCCAGAAAAACTTCCCAAAAAAAGCATTTGGAAATCTAGTTCTCAAACGCTGCCCAAGGAAGCCTAAGAAATCACGAGTGTGAGAGCAATGTCAGAGAAGATGAGGCACTGATTCCTGCAGAGCCAAACATCTGTGGCAAACAGGCGGATCAATATGTATGTGTGCCAAAAGCTGCCCAAATGGAAGAACTCCTAGAGCGGGCACGCTCACACACACACTTTTTTTTTTGGGGGGGGGGTTACTTTTATATTACAAAAAGCATTCCTTAAGAGGAGGATATGCAGTTACAAAATCATTGTATGACGAGTAAACAGGACAATCCAAATCCGAGCATGCAGACAATCATAAAAGGATTGTTGCAAAGACTCTTGGAAGATGTGATATTTGGCAAGGTAGGGTCACCAAAAACCCTGTGGTTCCGATCATTCCATAGAGTCCATAGTGCCCAAAAGCGTACCCATATAAAGAAAAGATCAAATCCCGGTTTGACTGGGAGGATCCCAATAACCAGAAAAACTTACCAAAGCAAACACCAAGGAAGCGAGCCTGAAGTCGTCATTGCAAGAATAACAAGAAGTCATGGTGTGAGAAAAATGCCAAAAAAGATGAGACATTGATTCCCGAGAGTATAGACATCGGTGACAAATATCTGGAGCAATATGTCTACATGCCAAAATATGTCCAAAAGGCATAACCCAAAGCAAAACTCACCAAAGGAAAAGTTGTCAACGAAGAGGGATTTTGAATGCCTAGATTTGTCATAAACTTTGTTTCCACCACCTAGGAGGATGATTCATACACCAAATCCGGTTTGCATGAGCAAAAAGACCCAAGGTGGGGGAAGTAGAACCTTGTATTTTATGGTTGCAACTGTGATATCTATTATCAATAATGACAGACACGCTGGATCATCAAATTGAATGACGCAATTGTTCAAATGGTCTATAATTTGGAGACGAGGCACTGGCTAGAAAGCATATAACATCTCAGATAGTACATGCCTAAAGGTCTATAATACTGTCCCAACCCAGACTGTCTGATTGCAACTGTTGAAGGATAAGACCATGCCATCTACATCTAATACATTATCCACTATGTGTATGCCTTTCAACCATATGAAATAAGATTGATGAGGCTTTTGTAAGACCAAAGGTAGTGTAAAGGCCTTAGACCAATGTAAGTATTCTGCCTGCAAAGAGTTGCCTAGCAAAGTATTTCTGCCATTCCATTTGAGTCGAGAAAGTATGTGCTTCCAGTCTGAAAGCATGCGGGAGATAAAAGAGGAACACTTCAGCCTACCATTAATATATCCAAGGAGAAAATCCTAGTAAGAAAGATGCCAATATCCAAAAGCATCTGTGGTCAAGTGCAAAAGTAAGTGCCTCATCATGTGCACCCATGGCTGATCATCCTGCATAATTTGAAGCATGATTTTTCCCTTATGTGCCAAAACATGCACACAAATATTCAAGATAATCAACCCTCCACATTTGCTGATGATGAGTAACTTCCCATCCCAAAGGGTAACCAAGATGCCACCCTAAAAGGTTAGGTAAAACACTCTCCCCAGGCCATAAGATATGATGCCAATCCTTGACATGCAATGGGAGAAGCTTAGATTTCTTAAAATTTACATGTAGGCCAGCTGCCAACCCACATAAAGATAGAGCACGCACTAAGGCATGAAAGATCCCTCTCAGTAATATGAGAAAAGTTAATCATTAGCATAGGCTCGTGCTATAAAGACCTTCTTCCAAATATCTGTAAACCATGCAGAGTACCTGTAGCTACTAAATGATCCATATGTCGCAGCATAGGATGAGTAGCTATGGCATACAGCAAAGCACTGAGAGGGCAGCCTAGACATGCAGAACAGGAAAGAGTCCATTCATATTTAAGATCACTAGAAAAAATGGCGGAAGCCTTGCTATACTGATACAACCAGTAAATAATATGCTGCATTTTTTCCCCAAATAGCAATACCTTCATGGTCTGCGAGATTAAATCCCATTGTACCATATCAAAGGCTTTAGCAATGTCCTCTTGTAACCAGAGGACATCCTGCTCAGTATACTTTGCATATTCAATTCCTACATACGCATTGGCAATATTATCTATAATATGTCTCGATAAGGAATGAACCCACATTGAGCAAGGTGTAGTCCCTCATGCAAATTTTTTTTGTAAATAACCAGCATGAGCATAATAGGCCTCCAATCAGTAAATGTCTCACATAAATGCGTCATAGAGAATAGTTTAATCAGTTTTCCAAAAGGAAGGCACTTGTTGAGATTCCCAGGCATGCTTTGTCATGTACAAAATTGCTGTTGAAATGGCATCCCAGTAATGTAGAAAGAACTCCAGAGTAAGACCATCCCAACCCGGAGATTCCATTTGCCGCATGAACGAATTGCATCTTTCAATTCATTATCCTTGAAAGGACCCTCAATCTGCATAGCCTGAGAAGGTGTCAAGATGGGATTAACATGTAGAAGGAGTTCTTGTCTTGCAGCCCTTATAGCATGTGAAGGGGCAATAACAGCACCAAACTGATTTGCATAATGAGCAACACATTCATCAGCAAGTTGTGTCCTAGAGCATGTCCAATGCCCATCTGAATTTTTAGCCTGCAAATATTTTTAGATTGTTTGCTGTAATGCAAGCTTTAAAAAAGTCTTTGGAGGAGCAACCCTTATGAGAGAAAGCCCTTTGTTTTGCTCTCGTTTCCCACTTCTGAATTTTTCTATTATCATTGCAAAAATGTGTCTCGCTTGACATAGTGAAGTATCTCGCTTGCATTGCAAAATGTGTCTCACTTGACATAGTGAAGTGCCTTCAACATGACAGAGAGCCTTGACATGGCTGAGTTCAGTTAGAGCATGACAAGCATTCTTAACCTTGACACTTCCTGCTTGAGAGTGTGCATGTATTTTTTATCATAATCCTTGATTACATGTAGCATATGGTTAATAAAAGCAACCCAAGAAAAATCAACATTTATTTGGCAATATGCCCAGATAGGAGTGATGGCATCATGCACCAGATCTTTATAAGCATCATGCTGCAAATAACTATTATTTACCGACGAAAGCAATGTCCTGTCTGGCAAGTCATCGTCTTGCACTTCATAAAAAGCCAGCTTTAGCAATATTGGGGCATGGTCAAAATGTGGAAATGCATAGTCAGCCCACATATGACCGTTATAAGCATTATGTTAATGTGCATTCAGCATATATCATTGATCTAAGCGAGCATGATAATCTGCTGTGCATTATACGGAAAAGTGTAACCAGGAAGTGGAGCCCGGGCATTAGACAGAAGCAGACTCAAATGTATCTCCCCCCCCCAAATGGCATTGTATAACCATCCATCGCCCATCACGATCATCAAATGCCACTACAGGATGAAGGGCATGCTTCACTAGAAACACAATACCTGAAAAAGAGTGATCCCGTGCATAGAATATATCATATCCTGCAAAATGCCCTGTTCCACCTGCATAAGTATGCTGATTGTGCTCTTGTAAGGCCACTATGTCAAGCTGTAGTTTATTGACATATACCCATACAACTTTCAATTTCCGCATATCACACAACCCGTGTACATTGTATGACAACATTTAATTTGCGCTAACATATTTACAGATATGTACATGTTTTATCACACCAAGAAGGTAGATCAGGTCCGCCTTGGGATCAGAAATGCGATCCTGATGTGGAGCTGCCTCCTGCTGAGTAGACATAAAATAAGCAGCCTCATCTTCTAGGAAAAGGGTAGGGTATAAGTGCTGCCCAGGTAATTCCAATTCCAGAATTTTCAGTTGGGGTGTGCCCATTATAAGATGGATTCTCCATGTATGAGAGGGAGGAGCCCTTCTAGCTGTAACAAATTTTCTTGGGATCTGCTAGCCCTCATTAGAAGATTTGTCCTTATATTTTACTTCAGAAGTAGAAGGCATCATGCCATCTCCATTAGGAGCGGCAACAATCTTGGCCTCGCACTTATTAGGGGCCGTAATGGCTGATTTGGTAAACTTATCTTTAGGAGCTGAAGTCCCAGGGGTATCCTTGTTTTACACAGGGGTAGGCATAGCTTCTGGAGGCATCTTATGCATAGGCAAAGGACATTGCGAAGCCATATGTCCACATTTTCTACATTTGAATCAAGCTCCAATAAAAAGTCCCCATTTCAATTTATAAAAGGCACTTCCCATAGCAACATTATTAGCTGTTACGGAATAAGATTTTGGGGTAGGGACATCCGTTGCCCACAAAATGCAAAACTTGTTAGAATTCCCATTTGGCCTAGACGGACAAACCACCTTGCTCCAATGTTTTGCAAGAGTTGGCTAAGCACTGTGGGAAATCTACTACTTCCACCCAAACTGGGCATCTATGCGTGATCAACGCAGGATAATCATGTGTTGGAGACCAAGGCAAGAATTGAACCATCTACTGCCCATAAAAAAGACAAGAGTGCTCTAATAGCATCTGCTTATGGTGCTCATCTGTCATGATAACTTCAAAGAATCCCTTAGCTGCATAATGTACCTTCTGGACAAAACAACCACACAACATCCTATTACCCACATCAGCTGCAACTGAAAGAAAATTATAATGGGATTCTTAGCATACTCTTTGTGTCGGGATCGACCATTTCATCAACCTCAACCAAAATTCCCACCATGAGGATAGGGCCCTTCCATTCTGTTCTGGTATCCTCAAAACCCTCATGCATCACATCAAAAACTAACTGAGCCTCATGTGAGGCTTGAGGAGGATCATCCTGATCCATTACCTGCTTAAGCGTCTTGTTTTGTGAAGACCTATCATGGTTGTAAGTCCCTGTCAAGCTGAGGAGTAGCCATCGTTGAAAAAGCACTCTGAAAAACTATAGCAGAAGCTGAAATTAAGAGACCTTATGGACAAGAGAAGGGGGCTGTCAAAGAACAACATGTAAGGGGTTTAAAGGGCAAGCTCAATTGCAGAAAAGATGGATAAAGAAAGGGCGATCTAAGAGCAAGTATATGCAGTGAGTGCAGAGATAAAAAGCAGTGCTAAATGCATGTACACTTAAAAAAAAAACAGTGAAATCCATGTATGTTTATCTTACAAGAGGCAGTCCCCAAAGTAGAGACATGCAATTACAACATCAGAAGATTTCAGTGTAAGACAAGTAAACAGAGTAATCTATTTGATGCATAGACAGGCAATCATAGAGGGATTGCCTGAAATAGTGAAACATGGAAGAAGTAGACACTTCAAAGATTCTATGGTTTTCTGTCTTTCCACCACAGAGTCGAGAGTCCCCATATTGAACCCGTGTGAAAAAAAGATTAAACTCGTGCCTTCCAGGGTGAATTCCGAAAAGCCAAGGGTCCATGTGAAAAAATTATCAAACTCATGCCTCCATGGGTGAATGCCGAAAAGCCAAAAAATCTTGCCAAAGTAAGCAGGAGGAAACTGGGCTCGGAGATGCTGTTGAAGAAAGAGCAGAAAGTCACAAGTGATAGGGCAATGCTAGAAAAGATGGAGTAAAGATTTCTTCGAGCGAGACATCTCTGATAGACAACAGGAGCAATATGCCTACGTTCCAAGAGTTGGCCAAAGGTAATGATGCCAAGCCTCACTCACCATAGAAGGAAGTTTGTAGGACCAAAGCTATTGCGATCTTTTATGCCACCAATTTGGCATTACGATTCTAGACTAAAGATAATTTCCCAGATATGAAATCCAAGGAGGCGGCAAAAACCTGTATAAATTGGCCACGAATACATCAGCTAGGGGTAAGGGGCGATTGGCAAAACCCTGGTGATGTAAGGTCCAACCAGTAAGACGATACGAACACACACAAACCCTGAGACACACACCTTGGGAGGACAGCAAGACAAAGGAGAAGATGATAACAGCAGAACAAGGTATGCTTAGTGTGAAGAGGCATTGAGGAGAGACAACAAGGGAAAGCTGAGTGGTAGATGAGCGTGACCAGGAGGGCCCACGAGTAGACTACATGCAGACCTAACGGGCTTTAGCGACACATGTGAAGTAAGTCGGTGCAGCAAGAAAAAGCCTTGGAGGCAATCTGACTGTAGCAAAAGGGTGTAGACAGCAGGTCAGTAGCCCAAGGGGAAGCCAAAGAGGAGCGCAGACCTATGAAAGACTATAGTTAGCATCCGCCATAGCTTGGTTGCTCCAACCTACTCCCTCTCGCCCCCCTGGAGACACACACACACACATTTTCTTTTTGTGAAATCCATGTACAGTTATATTACAAAGATAAGTTCCCAAGTAGGAGACATGCAATTACAATATCAGAAGATTTCATTGTAGACAGATCTACCAAACAGACAGGAAATCATAAAGAGATTGTCTAAGTGACATCTGGAAATGGTGAAACCTGGAAAAAGGAAGTCTCCAAATACTCTATGATGTCTGTCTTTCCATAAAGTCCAAAGAGCCCAATATCAAAAACACTCACTCAGGATTTGCAAATCCTCGGGGCACTTCGCCAGAGATTGCCCAAAGAAGAAAAAGAGGCCTAGAAAGCAACCAGCTCGTACTAGCTTACGACAGAGAGCAAGAGCAAGACTTACCACTCCACAGGCACCGCCTCAGACACGGGCTCCCCCCCCTCCAAGGGCTCTACTCGAGTCCCTCCTGCACCTCGCACCACCTCTAGCCCACGGTGGGTTCCGATCGCGGATAGGCGCTCTACTTCAGATCACACATCCATCGCTTCGGAGGCTGCCCCCTTGGAGCCTCGGGAGGGGACTAGTGTTCAGGAGCCTTGTTCGACTCCACCCCAAAACAGGTTGTACCTTCCTCAACAGCCCAGGTTGTTGGCACCTCATTAGCAGCACTTCTTGATCAGGACTCAGTACAGGTGCCTCCTTCTGTGGATAGAGGGAAGGGGGTCTTACATTCTATCCCTGCTTCGGTAGGAATCCTTCACACCCCCTCCCCAGGACTGGCTCAGTGGAACTCCTTTTCCGCTCTGGAGAACTTCTCTAACCTCCCAAATGATGATTTTGTACCTTCCACTTTCGGAGAGCCAGTTATCGGCATCCCTCTTGAGAGATCTTTCTCTCTCTCACCTGTGGACTTTCCTCCCCTTGGACCTCGTGTGTATGGCTGGAGGTCAGCTCCGGTGGAGGGTTCTTTTTTCGCCACCAGGTCGGGTAAGGTATTCCAACCCGCTTCCTCCCGCCGATGAGGATAGCCAGTTGGAATATACAGGGATTGGGCGGCATCCCTCATTGTCGTCGCAGACAGCTGATCAAAAATCAGCTCCATCCAGGTGTTTCAGGTGGTTCCCTAGACATGCTTTTTCTTCAAGAACACAAACTGGCTGTCAGAGATTGCTCCAAGTCAGGTAAGCTGCTTTCAGGCCGGACTTTTTGGCTTCCTGCCTTGGGAACCAGAGGAGGTACATGCATATCAGTTTCAGATTCTATTCTCCCTTTGATCATCGGACACGGTACCATTACCCCCTCCAGAGCCCAGTGGGTTTTACTTTTGATTGACGAATGTTAGGTTGGTTTCCTCAACCTCTATGCTCCAAACAACAAAGGGGACCACGTTCTATTTTGGAAAGAGTTGCTCTTGTGGGCTGACATTGCAGATTCGTAGATTATTGGAGGTAACTTCAACATGGTTGAGGCACCTTCTGATAAGCAAGGAGGCAGAGAAGGTGGTATTCATTCCCTCGAGAGAGCAGCTTGGGATGCCTTCTTGTTCAGGTTCAGTGGCAGAGATGTTTGGTCAGATGATGCATTTCATGTTCAGTCTCAGTCACTTTTGTTTTCATGGTCAAACCATAGGGTGTAGATGCCTATCCATGCCCGGATTGACAAAAATTCTATGTGGATGATTGGGCTCTTGATAGAGGGAGGACAATTTGCATTGCACTTGGTGTTTCCTTCCGACCATTTTCCGGTAGTTTTGTCCATCTCAGAGCCCCATCTGAGAGGACGGTCTCACAGTATCAGGATCCCCAATGCCTTATACACGGATGAGACCCTCATAGAGGCAGTCTTGGAGATCTGGGTTTCTCACATGCAGGGGGGAGTGGCCGGTCCCTCACATGTGGCCACATCACTTGGCAGTATCAGCGACTTTTATCACTCCATTGCTAGTGCTCGGCAAGGTGAGGTACTCAGGCGGGAGATTGGTATCCGCCGGCAGTTGGCAACCTTGCAGAGGGAGGAGCAGAAATGACCATCTGATGCTTGGATACAGGAGCGCCTTCTACGGCAAGGGCTCACTTGCAGACATTGCTTGATCAGAGAGCAGAGTATGCCTTCCATGCACGGGAGTCCTTTTGGATACAGATGGGAGGGAGAGTCAATAAACACTTTTTCTCTACACTTGGTCCTAGACATAGTAGAGAGAGTGTCAGGCAGCTTATTGACTCAGACGGTGTTTTGCAGTCTCATCCGGATACTATCATGCACTTAGCGACAGCTTTCTATGCCTCCCTTCTTTCCGCAGATCCTGACACACAGGCCAGAGATGTGGCTAGAGATGAGATTTGGCAGAGTTTACCTGTGTTGGTCACACCAGAGATGATATGCTCCCTTGATGCATGCTTAACCAACATAGAATTCAAGAGTGCTCTCTCCGCCCTTCATAAGGGCAAATGCCCTGGTTCAGATGGTCTTACTCCTCCTTTTTTTACAACCTTTTGGGATACGATAGGTGATCATATTACTTCAGCCCTACAGGGCATTTGGGACTCGGGTGAGATGCCTGACTCACTAACCGAGGGACTCATACACCTTATCCCGAAAGGTGGCAATAGGAATTTTGTATCCCATTGGAGACCCATCACTCTTTTGGGCACTCTGTACAAAATCTTGGCTACAGCGATCAGCATCCGGTTGCAGCCCCTTCTTCCAGACCTTATCCATGATACTCAGACAGGCTTTGTGCATGGCAGGAGCATATTTGATAATATATTTTCCTTTTGGGAAGCCACAGAGTGGGCTATGCAGAGAGCAGGCAGAGGCTGGCAGTTCTACTCCTACACTTTGAGAAAGCCTATGATAGAGTAGATTGGGGTTTTCTTGAGGGCACTCTTCTATGGTTTGGATTTTCAGATGCATGGATTAGAGGGGTGGCCTCCCTTTACAGATCAGCCCACAGCCAGGTTTTGATTGGAGGGGTAAGCGGTGATAGGTTTCAGATTTCCAGATCAGTTCATCAGGGATGCCCTTTAGCCCCCTTCCTCTTTCTCTTTGTAGCAGAAGCTATAAGTATCTTCCTTAGATCTCAGGCTGAGCTTTATGGGTTGAGATTGCCCTTGAGACAGGAGCAGGAGCTTCTTGACTATGAGTTGGCTGATGACACTACTATTTTTATTGAGGCCTCTTCGCAGTCACTTGATTCTTTCCGGACAGCCTTGGATATTTTTTGCTCAGCTGCATGGGCACACATCAATTGGCATAAATCCCTTGGCTTTTGGATCAGTGATGAGGACACTCCAGGCTGGGGAGTTGACATTGGCTTTTCTTGGATTCAGAGGGGTGTTCGTGTCAGGTATTTGGGATGCCAGGTAGGATTGGGCATCTCTCCAGCACAGCAGTTTGCCCCAATATTAGAAAGTATAAGGAAAAAACTCCTTTTTTGGAGCTCAGCCAAACTCGACCTTGCCTCTAGAGTTGTCGTAGTGAACCAGGTTCTCTTGGCCACCGCCTGGTTTGTGTGTTCTTGCTGGTGCCGGTCTAGAGATTGCATCACTCAGCTCATTAGACCAGTCAGGAATTTTCCTTGGAGTGGACTTCATGGCACGGCAGATGTTGCAGCAAGGGTGGCCTGGGAGACCATTATTCTCCCTACATGGGAAGGGGGACTTAATATCATTGACCCGGACTTGCAGTGCAGGGCATTTCTTTGTAAGGTGGTGGTGAGGGGACTCATGCCTGGGCACGAACCTTGGAAGGATTTTTTTTTTTTGGACGCATTCAGGCTTGCACACCTACCTTAGGAGATGATTGGGTGGACAGCCCTTGCTGGATTTTTTCTTCCGCCTCTCTTAGGTCTCCTGCCTCTCCTCTCATGACTGCCATCCTCAAAGCTTGGGGGAGCTTCAGGAACACTCTTCGAAGGGTTCGGCCCTCTACCCTTGAAGAGATTGATAGGCAGCCAATCATTTGGAACGATAGTATACTTGATGAGCATGGCAGACCTCTGGGCACTTCCCATTATATGCAGTGGTCTGGATGGGAGAGAGGCCCTGCCTACACAATAGGCACTTGGAAGGCTTTTATCAAGCTACCTGAGGATCAGAGACTACAGTCCGTGAGTCACCTCAGAGGGGTAGCACGCAGGATTCAACAAGTAGATGCAGCCATCCCGGTGGAATGGACAGTTGAGGTGCCTTTTACTTCCACCACTTGGATGGGAGCTTTTTCGAGGACAACAGTTCCTCTACAGGTGATCGCTTTTCGAGGTTTCGGGAAAGATGCTTTGGTCTTTGACGTTGGGGATGAAGGTATACTCTTTAGATCCAGGGATGATATTCTTCTAAAGGTTGCCTTTCAGCCTATTAGGATTGCTGGTTTTGTGGACCACGGAGCAGGCTTGCACTGGTACTTAGACCCCGACCCTCTACTCTTGGCCCTGGGATCCTGGAGGTTGTGGTTATATGGAGGTGCACCTATCAGGTGCTTGCAATGGGACCTAGGAGAGTGGGAGTGGATAGATCATGGGCACCGAGAGAGGGGGATTCCCTTCTTTCGTTTCACAGTTGGTAATGCCAGGAGATTTTAGCTGAGCAGTAGAGGTTGGATTCCCTCCAGAGCCCCCCATTGGGATAGCTTCTTCATCACCGCAGATTTGCATAGGAATTTCTGGAGGAGGCTCTGGAAATCCCTCAGAAATAGAAAGATCACTCTTTTCTTTTGGCTTTCTATTCATGGAGGGATTGCAGTGAACCTGTGCAGATCACGATTTGGGGCTGATGCCACTTGCCCTCGTTGTCATTCTGCAGAGGAGTCAGTGCGACATTGCCTTTGGGACTGCAATCAAGTGAGAATTGTTTGGAAAGGAGTTGCTCGGATACTCAGCATTTTTCATACTTCCCCTTTCTTCATGACTTGGGGCTCGGTCGCATGGTTATCCCTTACTGGGCCCAGGTGTTTTATGAAGGTGAGCCTTCTTCTTGGGCACTCTCGATCCGCCGACAGGAGATAGAGCCCTGCACTCTTCAGGATGTACCACATACTCCTTTCAGAGCTTCACTTGTTTCAGTGGACACCTCTTGGGAGATTTTGGCTAGCATTTCCTCCTAGCACATTTGGAGAGCCAGATGCACAGAGGCCTTGGATGACACCAGATACACCCATCACAGGTGTTCATTGGTATTTGGAGTGACACGGTTCACACTTTGATAGCCATGTGAGCTAGCATGCAAGGCCCTCCACGGGCAGCCTCTTCTAGGAGGATTGTATTTCTTCGAGTTTGGAGGGGTTCTCCCTTTTTCTCGGAGGTTGCTACCGGATTGAGATGGCACTATCAGCCCCAATCCTTTCTTTTTGGATCTTGAGCTTTTCATGCATTGCATGGTGTATCCGGTATTCCCGTATGGAGCTTGCTCTAACGGTTTTCTTTAATACTTAATAGAAGTCTCTTCTTTGCCAAAAAAAAAAAAAAAAACACACACACACACACACACATAAACACCCATGAACAAACGAAGCCCAAATCTGTTGACTCATGGAGTATTTCACATGGTCAGGTGTTGTCAACGTTTGCTTGTTGGAATATGGATACACTTTGTTTTGGGAGCATTGCCTCAAGCCAAGAGAAATGATGACAATTTAACAAGAAGTGGGTATTTGTGAGGCAATAAATCGTGACTCACTTGTTGGTGCATGCAACAGTACTTCGTGAAAAGGCAATAAAGAACATGTCATGCATACGCTGATTGTTTGTACATTCATAGACAATCAATCGTGGATTGGAGTAGACAATCGCTTGTGCACCGACGACGGATTCGTAGTCATCTATTGGTGAAATGTTAGTTCATTGATCGAAAGAAATCATGGTGTCGATGTATTTGTGTCCAATTGTAGAATTAAAAAATGGAGAGAGCAAGATACAGTTTGGCTAGCATCCCCCAATCCAGCTCTCGCACATACTAGGCCAACAAAGGGATGCCTCTAGTTTTGTTCAGCTGATGAAATTTCCAGTCAAGGATGTCCTCCAGCTCATATAGACCAACCTAGCTCATTTTGCAACAAAGGCACACAATATTTACCCCCCACCTAATCCAGGTGACCTCATGTACAAAGAGTGTGTCACATCTCTAGTCTGAGTAGTCAGCGAATCTGCTCATAACCATCTATCCATGGGAGAAAAGACAGATAGATCTCATAATACTTGGGGCATCGCATCATGACATGCTCTGGTCTCCACCTCGTGTGTATCACAAAGGGTGAATAGCCGTAGGTCTCTACAGTGTCATGTGGCTGCAATATGGCAACCTGCCTTGATTTGGAATCTATGAGATAAGGTCTTCAGAGCTGGCCCATGGTGATCCGTACTATATGGAAGAGATGGATCTCTAGGTATCTTGGTGTCTAAATGAAGCTCCCCTCAACTCAATTGGAGGAAATGCTCCCTGTAGAAGGCCATCTTGGTCCCATGTGTTACACATGAGATATGTATGTCCTATGGATGTAAACCTGCCGTAGGTCATTCCGGATGATTTGATGAGTATCTTGTTGTGTCTGACGCAGGAAAGGGGCATCTTGTGAGTATCAATATCTCTAGCACATCTCATCTCCCTCCAAAGCAAACTGCATATACGATGAGAGGGCCCTCCGTGGTAGTCTTTGATAGCCTGCAATTGTCCAGTCATAATGCTTGACCCATTCTAGATAGACAATGATCTTGTCCAATCCAAGATCTATCCACACTTTGGTCCCCATATGCAGGGGCTAACTAATTCCTTGATCATGAATCACTTGGGCTATGTTCAGGGAGGGCCTGCCAATAATTAAGTGGTACACACCAGATTATAAGCATCTGGCTAGAACTCCCCGCATAGAGCGTTGAAACTCCTTTGACCCATCTGTCTGAGAAACCCAATCTCTGCATAGTGCCCTCCAGGAAGGACCACTCCACCCTATCATAGGCCTTCTCAAAATCCAAGAGAAGGGCAGCCAGCAGCTGTGACTCCTCTCTGGACCAATCCACTGCCTCCCAAAAAGTGAAGATGTTGTCCAGGATGCTGCGCTCCTGGACAAACCCCGTCTGTATCCATCACATCGAAATCTTGAATGCTGTTCACAATCAAGTTGGCACTTAGAAGAACAACTCCTACTCATGCATTTAGAACCACTGTATAAATGTATGCGTTTACAGTCAGATTGTACTATTGCACTTTTCTGGAATACATTCTATGCTTTTCCTATGCCTACTGAGGTCTTGGAATCTGTTGCAAATATCAGAGCTTTTGTCCTTTCCCCCACTTATGATATAGAAGTCACCAATCAACATTAATATTCCACTAAATTGTTTTCTATTTCTCCATTCAGAAAGTTGTATTGAGTACTGTAAGGTGAACTTGTAGTGTTGGAGAAAATTAGTGCATTGAATGAAAGATTGGTTCTCATATAAATTATCTGTTATGTATTTAATTTTTAAAAAGATATTTGTGATCATAAAACTAGGAATCATGGATGGAAAATAGTAAATACTTATATTAAAAAATGTACATTAAAGCTGGGCATTATTGTGAATTCTAATGAAACTCGAGGATTTTGACGTCGTTTGTAGAACAAGGACCTTCTAATGATATACAGAGGAATATTACAGGAAGGCATATCCTTCTCAGCACGAGATCTACAAGAGGATTGACTTGGAATCAGGGAAGGAGAAATATGTGCTTCTTGGAACATTCAATGAAGAGCCCAGTGGAACAGAGATCGGTGATGTATTTGCAGGCCGTGATCCGTAAGTCGAATTGTTTAATAGATGCGTTATGTTTCAGATCTTTTTGCTATAAGGTTTATTGAACCACAGCTTTTCCTAAATATCCTGCTGTGAACTTGTAGCTTGTTTTGTAACATAAGGAATTGTGACAACAATTACGATATATGAATTTCGCTATTAGTACTCTGACGTTTTGAAGTTGCCTCTAATACAATGAAGAAATCGGTATCTACAATCATTTCTAGCTCAGCCTCCCCCCAAAGGCCTGCAAGGCACCTTAATTCCATACTTCATGGAGCACTCTCTTCTGTTCTAGTTGTTGCAGAGTTTGCTCTACCCTCCCTCTATGTGCCAGCCATGACTATTCTTTACAACCAGATTTCTCTCCACCTACTAGCTTTGCCTGTTTACAGTGGAGGCTCAGTTTTTGTTACCCCTTCGTTCCTCCCTTTCTGCAATCTGCAGGCAGGCCCTTTTCTCTTCTTCCCAAGGCTAGAAGAATGCTGCATGAAAATTGAATTACCACATCTGGAAAAGGGGTTGGCACAGCCAGAGATCTCAATATGCCCCCATCAGCATGCCTCTCCCTCAGCCCACCTCTAGCCTGCTCCAGCCTCCCTCTTCTGTCAACTCGCATTTTATCTGCTTTTACTTGCCCTTCCTCTTCCTTCTATCTCCCCCTCATTTCACCCTTGGTTGCTGATTTTGTTTTCTCCTGCATTAAATACCTACATTTGATCGAGAAGCATTGGTTGACTTTTTTGAATTGAAATTAGAATGTCTGTGGGACTTGAAGATGGAATTGTGCCCATGAATAGTCTATTGACTTGACTAAGTCATTGCCATGCGATGTCTTACCATATGTGATCACATATGAGTGTCTTACCATGGAAATAGAGTGTAAGCTAGAGGATTGTCCATAAAGATTACCTGAAAAAGAAAACAAGCTGAAAATTCTTTTGTTTGCACGTGAAATATTTGTAGGTATCCAAGTGGCCATACAGGGGTTGAAGGAACATGATGGAAAGAGGGAGAGAGAGAGGGTAGGCTGGAAGTGATACTCAAAAGGAGACATAATGAAATGGAAATGAAATGACTAGAACAATGAACAAAAATGAGAGTACTCACATGTAGACCAAAGAGCTTGTAGCTTGATACTTGATTCTTTTGACACTAGACAAGTACAGCTCTTATATAAGAGCACACACACACATATGAACACCTATGCATATGGGATAACTCCCAATATGACACGTGGCATCCATAGGACACACTAGAACACACTAGAACACACATTTTTGACTCACTTTGGCTTCATATTCCAACACCCCCCCATGAAGGCAAGGTGAGAGACTACTGGAATGGAACCAAGAACAAAACATGACAATGACGGACATCAAAACTGTGCATGCCGGTCTAGAACTAGACATGGCTCCTACACAATCTTAGAGGCAAGTGAGCATGGCTCAGAGGCTAGTGAGCATAACATAGAAAGCTCATCTAGCATGGCTCAGAGGCTCATCATGCATGGATGCATGATCAACTCAGAGGTCGAGGAGACCAATGCACCAACATCCTAGAACTCATATGCCAGGCCTGATAACTAGACCCTATCAATGCCAATACATGGCTCCCACAGTACATCCCCCTCTTGACTCCAGGGACTAACCAAAAACATGGAGTCACACACCATAAAAGAAATACATCATTTTAGGAGGACAATCCAAGGCAGTAGAGGGACTACTCAAGGCAGAGAACCTTTAACTTAAACATATATAAAAATATATAAAAGATTTCATTGATTTGGCAGAGAACCCATGAGCCCAAAGTAGCTACCGCACAAGAGTGTGCACATCCTGATGCAAAGAGATATGTTGGTGAAGAACTAGGCGAGGATGCCCTCGAATGATGTGTCAATGAAGGCCATATTATCAAATATGCTCCTGCCATGCACAAAGCCTGTCTGAGTATCATGGATATGAGGTCTGGAAGAAGGAGTTGCAATCGGATGCTGATCGCCTTGGCAAGGATTTTGTATAGAGTGCCCAAAAGAGTGATGGGTCTTCAATGGGATACAAAATTCCTGTTGCCACCTATCGGGATAAGGTGCATGAGTCCCTCGGTCAGTGAGTCAGGCATCTCACCCAAGTCCCAAACGCCCTGCAGGGCTGAAGTAATATGATCACCTATCATATCCCAAAAGGCTGTAAAAAACGATGGAGTAAGACCATTGGAACCAGGGCACTTGCCCTTAGCAGAGAGAGCAGTTGTGAACTCTGTGTTGGTAAAGCATGCATCAAGTGAGCATATCATCTATGGTGTGACCAACACAGGTAAACTCTACCAAACTACATCTCTAGCCACACCTCTGGCCTGTGTGTCAAGATCTGCAGAAAAGAAGGGAGGCAAAAAAATATGTCGCTAAGTGCATGACGGTATCCGGATGAGACTGCAAAACGCCGTCAGAGTCAATAAGTTGCCTGACACTCTCTCTACTATGTCTGGGACCAAGTGTAGAGAAAAAGTGTTTATTGACTCTCCCTCCCATCTGTATCCAAAAGGACTCCCGTGCATGGAAGGCATACTCTGCTCTTTGATCAAGCAATGTGGCGGATACCAATCTCCTGCCTGAGTACCTCACCTCGCCGAGCACTAGCGACAGAGTGATAAAAGTCGCTGATACTGGCAAGTGCTGTGGCCACATGTGAAGGATCGGCCACCCCCCCCTGCATGTGAGAAACCCAGATCTCCAAGATTGCCTCAGTGAGAGTCTCATCTGTGTATAAGGCATCAGGGATCCTGATACTGTGAGACCGTCCTCTTAGATGGGGCTCTGAGATAGACAAAACTACCAGAAAATGGTCGGAGGTGGAAACACCAGGTGCAATGCAAACTGTCCCCCCTCTATCAAGAGCTCAGTCATCCACATAGAATCTGTTAATCCGAGCATGGATAGGCATCCGCACCCTACGGTTTGACCACAAAAACAAAAGTGACTGAGACTGAATATGAAAAGCATCATCGAACCAAACATCTCTGCCACTGAACCTGAACAAGAAGGCATCCCAAGCTGCTCTCTTGAGGGAATGAATACCACCTTCTCTGCCCCCTTGCTTATTGGATGGTGCCTCAACCATGTTGAAGTCACCTCCAATAATCCACGAATCTGCAATGTCAGCCCACGAGAGCAACTCTTTCCAAAAAAGAACACGGTCCCCTCTGTTGTTCGGAGCGTAGAGGTTGAGGAAACCAACCTTACGTCCGTCAATCAAAAATAAAATCCACTAGGCCCTGGAGGGGGTGAAGCTAAGGGGAGACCAGGGAACCTGATGAAAACAGAAACTCCCTGCTTGTCCTCTTCAACTGGGTCAAAGCCCAGTTGAAAGGGAAACAAAAAGATCCTCCTGTAGCCTAGAAGTAGAAACCCAGCCCGTAGCAAGTCGACGTCCGGGGAATCTAGGCACACCTGAAAGAAGCCTCGTCCCAACAAAGGAACATCCTTAAGGTGGGGGGCGAGCTCGTGGGGAAGCGCCGCAAGCATCCAATCTCTAGTCTGTGATCTGGAGGGGTGTGAACCAAAGATGCGTGCGAAGAGAGTCGTGGAACACTCTTTTTTTTTTTGTAAAACCAAGATACTTATATTATAAAACATTCATTTACATCCAAGCCGTGCTCAAAATAGAGCTACAGCCCTATCCATCAGAAACAGTAAAAGAAAAGTTGAATACAAGAAACATCCAAATCTTCCTCATGTAAGGCATCATATAAAGACTGCCTTAATGAGGCTCTGAAAAACTCATAAGGATGCTGAAGAGGAGAATTCAGATATGCTTGGATGCGCTGCAGCCAGAGGGTCCATAAGGCCCAGTATCTGATCCAGTGGAAGAAGAGAGAATACTGTGACAAAGAAGCTGATAGTCGTGGAACACTCATGTTCCAAGTCCTTTTGCAATTGCTACAACTCGTCTTTTGAGAATGTGATGGTTCTCGCGACCCGTGTGTGCGGTAATGGATTGACTGAATGGGTGCCCATTCGTCAATTGAGGTGGGGAAGGCCGACTCAAACACCAAAAAAAACTATGTCCGCTTTCCTGATGCCCAGGAGACCCCCAAAAAAACGGGGGTACACCTGAAGGGAGAGGGTGAAGGAAGGAGGGAGAGAGGAGAGAGAGCAGGTCAGAAGAAGAAGGGGGTAGGTTGAAGGAGGAGGGAGGTTGAAGAAGGGGGGAGAGGGAGGGCAGGAAGGGGGAGGGAGAGAAGGGAAGGGGACAGCAGGGAGGGGGAGGAGTGAAGAGGAGAGAGGGAGGGGAGGAGAGAGGGAGGGGGGGAGAGGGAAGGGCGGGAGGGGGGGGGGGGAGGTGCAAGCAGCAGCGCGGGGGGGGAACGTATGCAACAGTGCAGGGGGGGCAGCGCAGGCAGCAGCATGCGGGGGGGTGAGGGCAAGCAGCAGCGCGGGGGGGGCGCAAGAGCAACAGCGCGGGGGGGAAGGGGAGGGGAGGAGAAGGGAAGGGAAGAAGCAGCTAGGGAGGGAGGGGAGGGAGGAGGCAGCAAGGAGGGGAGTTGAAGGGAGGGCAGCAGGAGGAGCGGGGAGCAGTAGCAGTGAGCAAGTTCAAAGCTTCCATGGTACCTTCCACTCGCGCTTTATGGCTATGAATCATCAGACTCATCAGACGACTCCTCATCCTGAGGGGCTACATGCATAGACTCAAGGGGAACATGCTGTCCACCACTAGCATAAGGCTCTTCTTGGTGGCCATCTGACAACTCTGCCTCCTCCTACGTGGAGAGAGTCTCTGACCGCTCATGGTGTGACATCGTGGCTGTAGAAAGAGAGTGTGATCCTGGCAATGGAACCACTGTAACCGGCCTTCGGAATCCCAAAGGGCAGTAAACCATAACTATCTCTTATCACACCGTCAATTACAGCCACTTAGCACCCAATTCAACACACCACATCAAATAGCATAAAAGAAAATACAAGTGAGGCTAGAATGCCCTTGCTCAATGATCACACAGCGACACCGATTGGCCCCAAACATTTGGTGCCCCTTGCGGTATTTCTTTATTCTTCTTTAGTGAAAAGTAATAGCAAAATTACAACCAGGGCGAACCCTGAACCGATCCCATTGGCTATCACTAGTGATTCACTGGCCCACACTAGGCACACACTACATCATTCTGACAAACTGTGCATCCCAACTGCTAGAGCAAGGCATAGGCATCCTCCGACCTCAACAACCTAGTCTCAACGTGGGTTCACCCCTGTAACTGGGTGATTGCAACAGATGCAGGGAATCCCGTAGAGAATCTCAAAACAGAGAACTAGAAATAAATCCCACAGTGAAAACAAACAAAAACTGGGCTGGAAATCCGGGACTGCGCCCCCACAGCACGGGCTGCAATCAAAAACACCTACTACTCTCACAAGAACAGGTCCCCGAGATATCCAAAACCCTGCCAAAGACCTCAAAATAGAGTTTCACAACCTGAAAGCCTAATTCACAGCAAGAAAAACCAGCCTCGGGCTGCGTACAAGCACCAAATGCCTGCAACAAGGTTCGTACAGGCTGTACGGCATGTTCGTACAGTCCGTACACAGCCCCTACAGCCTGGAAAAGGTCCGTACAATCTGTACGGGATTGTTTGTCAGTCCGTACAGCCTATTAAATGCGCCGTACAGCAGCAAAACAGCACTAGGATGGGCTCCAGCAAATCGCAGAAGGTGCTCCTTGACTTGGGCTGCGTGCAACAGGGCTGGATGCAAGGAAACATAGAAAAACAGCAGCAAAACAACGACTGACAACCTTTGGAAGGTTTGGCGCAGCAAGAAGGAGCAGGAGTAGATGCAGAAGTGGGCGAATTCTAGAGCAGGCTCTTGATTTGGACGCCATCTGCCCTAAAGGAGGGGAAAAGATGCTAAAAGTGGGGGAAAGATGCTAAAAGTGGACCTGGTAGGTTGCATGCCTGACACGTGGCACATCAATGCCCTAATCCCTTGTACAAAGAAAACGTTGGTTTCTTAGGGGCAGCTTTTGACACGTGGCATATTAATGCCCCTAACCCCCTGTACTAAGGAAACGTTGGTTTCCTAGGGGCAACTTTTAAAGGCTCTAACCCCACTAACCAATGACAAACATTGGTACTGTCTAGGGGCAACCTTTTAATCCCTTTTAACCCCTCTTCCCAGGTGAAACGTGGGAATCTATCTGGGGGCAAACTTCCTAGCTTTGTCACACCCCTCCACGAGGTCAAAGTGATGCCATGCCTTGATTCTAACAGTTAGGTCTAGCCAGTGTGTCCAGTTAGATGTTAACACTAGGTACTTTCAGGAACTCACCGCTCCTCTAGGCCAGTCCCCCATGGCCAAACTGGTTACAAACTTAGTCATAGCTTATTTGCTTACGAAAGTCACATCCCCGTGACAGTTTCACCTTCATTAGCCAGTCCTAGTACTTCTATGAGAAGAGTCGAACTGTAATCCAAAAGAAGGAATTTCTAGTTGAGGGCACCTTATTTTGGTGAAAATCACCGAGATTTTGTTTGTTTTTTCTCGGTAACCCACTTCTAGCTTTTAATGCCCATGTACGGCTCAACCTACCTATCTCAATCCAGATTTTGGTCCCACTCTAAGTAGGGTCTCAAACTATCCCATATTTTGCCATCTTCCAGCTCACTCTATTTTCTCCTCTCTTTCTTCCTCTATATCCCTTTGCATGTTTCATGCATGTATGTCTCCATTATGGTTAAGAGAGAACAAGTTATACAAGATCATGTGCCCAAACTTCAAGAGACTTGTGCGGAAGAGGGCTAAAGAACACTATTGAACCATAATATTAGAGGAGTTCCCAACTTTTTGAAACTTTTGTGACCACCTAATAAACAGCCCCGTACCAAGTTATCTGATCAAGAGAAAAAGTCACTCATGGAGCAAAACAAATGTTTTATATGCAAAGGAGAGGGACACCACTCTTATGATTGCCCATCCAAGAAAAGAGACAGATCAAATGATGGTAAGAATGATGAAAAACAGGCTGATCGGAAGGACAAAAGGCCTAAACCTTCAGCAGGACTTCTTCCAGATGTGATTGGGAGTTTGCCACATGCACATGATGAAGAGGAAACGAAAAAGACTGAGATGTGCAGAGCATGGGGAAAATTCAGAAATCAAAATTGTTTGTTTTTCTTTGATTTTGGGGCAAAGGCGAATTTCATAACTCCTGATATGGCAGGAAGGCTTGGCATCAAGCCTGAGGAAATGGGGCCATCCGGCATGTGTGATATGGCCGACCCTGAACTCAACACACCTGTCACTCCTATCATTGGCAAGTTGAGGATGCGTATCCAAGGATATCAGGATGCAGAGGACTTCTACATTATGCCTTTGCCAGAGTGTGATGCTTTGCTTGGGATGCCTTGGATGTACAGGGTGGGGGCTGATGTGCAGATGAGAAACAAGAAGATTTCTTTAACTCATAGAGGCAAAAATCATGTACTTGATGTAAAGTTGAAAGGGGAGTCCATCCCTGTAGTTTCATCTTCTTGTATTTCCAATGTAATAAAGTGTCATATTTCAGCGTACTTGATTTTTGTCAAAGAGGATAGCCAACCAGTTCAGGAAGGCTCTACTCTTTCTGCTTTAGATAGAGAAAGGGCTGCTTTTATTTCAGATTTTCAGGATTGTTTCTCAGATGCACTTCCTTAAGAATTGCCTCCCAAGAGATCCAAGGGTCATCAAATTGATATAATTCTAGGAAGCTCACCGCCTAATATACCTCCCTATCGTGTCAGTAAAGCACAACAGGAAGAGATAATGTCACAAGTGAAGGAACTCTTGGAAAAGGGATTAATACAGCCAAGTAATTCTCCTTATTGTTCCCCTGTGCAAAAGAGCTTGGGTCTAAAACTCTAGTGCAATCATTGAATTTTTCTTATTGCTCTTTAAAGTTTCAAGAAATGCAAGCATTCTCATTCATGCAAACTCCAATCCAACTTGCATCCATGCGCATTGTGAGAATTCTGTAAAAACAGTCTTTAAAACCCTTTATCTGAACTGTTGAAAAGCAAAAAGTGATTTCATTGGTATCAGAGCTTAGGTAGTGGTCCCGTACTCTGTGTTTTTCCCTTGTTGAGTCCTTTCTTGTTCTCCATTGAGTCAAATCTACCATCATGGCAACCCATGGTCCTGATCCTCCTCCTAGTCTCCATGAATTGAGTTCTCTCCTGTCCAATATAGTCTAACAAATGCAAGTCCTGGAGAGTAACCATGAGGGAACCCACAAACGAGGGCCCCAATACGAAGGAAGAGGCCGTGCGTACATCCACAACTCCAATAGGGTGGGTAATGTTCGAATATGAAGCCAAAGTGAGTCAAAAATGAGTGTACTAGGTGTCTAGGGGGTGTTTTATAGTCTAGTGAGTCCTAGACATGCCATGTGTCATATTGGGAGTTATCCCATATACACTATTTATTTCTAGAGTCTAGTGTCACACTATATAGTGTTGTACTTGTCTTGAGTCTTTTGATATCAGTCAACATCAAGCTATCAATACATTGTGAGTATTTTGGTTATTGCCTTGCACTTGTACTTTCCTTCCTTTCCATTTTGCCTTTCATTATGCTTTCCATATTTCCATTCCGTTCCTAGCTAGCTACCATGTTTCTTCATATGGTATCAGAGCCTTCCTTCCTAGCCCTTCCCTTCCTCCTTGCTTCTCCACGAGGTAGAGGGTGGCTGGAAAGAGAAGCTCTCCTCTCTTCTCTTGGAGAAGCTCCCCTTCCCTACTCCTCTCCATTGCAAGCTTCATCAACATTGGGATTCTCGTCCAACATTGTCTTCTCCAACTTGAGCTTCTGCCACCTCTCTTTCCTCTCCTTGGTGAGCTCTTCTCCTTCCTTTAGCTACAAAGACGTCCTGCACAGCTTTGTGTCTTCAGCAAAGTTCCCGAGCTAAATCTAAGTTCTTCGATATTACTCTGACACACTCCACTACAGTGATCTCTCTTATCAGTGCATTACATCGAGCTTGATGTAGACCACTCTACATCAACAAGTGATTTCTTCAACATTGCTTATTCGATCGGTGCCTAAGGTACTTCGCATTGATTGACTTCCCAATTGGTTGTGGTACCCGAGGCTTCTACTTCGACATTAGTGACTCTTCTTCCTGCATTTTGTTTTTCTCCATCGTAGCTACCCATGGACTTCACCGACACATCTTTTGGGGCATTCCTATCTAGCACTTCATCGACATTATCATCAACTCGCAGGGATGTACACACATGTGCATTAGCTACTTGAAGGACATCTCTTTCACAAAGAGAGATTTTTATTTATTACTTAATGTATTTTGGGGTCCTCTGCCCTAGGTAGTCCCCCTAAAATGATATGTATTGAGTGTTTGGTTTTCATCGAGTCTAAAGGTCCTCTGCCTTGGATAGTCCTCCTAAAAAGATGTATTGGTTTTCCTATTTTTGTGTGTGGCTTTCTAACATGTCTTGTTATGAAGCCAAGGGGGGATGTACTATGGGAACCATATGTATTGGCTTTGATAGGTTTAGAGGGGGATGTATTGTGGGAGCCATGTATTGGCTTTGATAGTCTATTTGTTTATCAGGCCTGGCCGAGTTTCAGGATGTTGGTGTATTCCTAGACCTATGAGCTGGTCATGTAGCCATTCTATAACGTGAGCCTCTGAGCATGTTGAGTCTCAAGCCATGAGAGTGCTTGGATCAACCTCTGAACACGCTCAGACTTTAGCCTCTGAGTTACATAGGGTGCACAGTTTGATGATCGTCATTGTCATGTTCTGTTCTTGGTTCATTCCAATAGTCCCTCACCTTAGACCATCATTGTCATGTTCTGCTCTTGGTTCCATTCTAGTAGTCTCTCACTTTGCCTTCATGGGGGGGTGTTGGAATATGAAGCCAAAGTGAGTCAAAAATGAGTATACTAGGTGTTTAGGGGGTGTTTTATAGTCTAGTGAGTCCTAGACATGCCACGTGTCATATTGGGAGTTATCCCATATACACTAGAGTCTAGTATCACACTATATAGTGTTGTACTTGTCTTGAGTCTTTTGATATCAGTCAACATCAAGCTATCAATACATTGTGAGTATTTTGGTTATTGCCTTGCACTTGTACTTTTCTTCCTTTCCATTTTGCCTTTCATTATGCTTTCCATATTTCCATTATGTTCCTAGCTAGCTACCATGTCTCTTCAGGTAAGTCATCCTTTGCCTCCCCTCCTCGATATAGAAAGCGGCTCCGAAGTCCATCTCCTACAAGGAGACGAAGATATGCTAAATATAAAGTACCCCTTGGAGATAAGCTCTTCAAGTTTAACAACTACAAGGGAGAAGATCAGCCCGAAGTCTTGCTGGCCTGGATCCGCGGGATCTCGAAGATGGATTTGACGTCTCATGCCGTGTATGTGTTGCATTGTATTGGGTTAGGCTATATTTGCTAGGATGATGATGATGTTAGTGAGGACTATGATTATGGTGATATTCATGATGATGACATTGACTATGTCCTACACAGTTTTCTAGCATGAGTTAGGATGCTCATTTAGTTAGCTCCACCCTTTTTGCTCATTGTATCAAGTTTTCTATTAGTCTCATAGACCCATTAATCTTCAGTAGACTTTAATAAACTTTCTTTCTTTACTTTTATTGGGATGCTTCCATTTAAGACTTTTTAGCATCTTGAAAATAGCATCCATCAGTGCTCTCCTTATACCAGAGGTACCAAGAAATCTCTCAGACAAATGACAGATGAGCTCTCAAAATTTTCCATTTGTGCAAATTGCCTTAGATTTGACTTCTTTTTGCAATTGCAATTCTGAAGGAGGCCTATTAAGCAGCCTAACCTGAAATTTCTTGAGGAGTGGGCCAAAACAAGTCAAAACCATTTAAAAGGAAAAAAACAAGCGCAAATTAAAAGAGGACTATATAGGTAGCCACACCCTGCAAAATGCCTCTATTTTGACACATATTCAAGGCTCCAAATACCAAACAATTTCGAGACCAACAAAGGTCAGTGACCTCATGAATTGTTTGCACTCTTGGCAGTCGTCACATATGATGTTGTTGTGGACGAGAGAGAGAGAAAGAAAGAAAGAAAGAAAGTGTATTATTGTCCACTAAAGGCCAAAATGGGCCCATGGGACATCAAGAACTATGCATACAAGATAGCACAAAATCAACGTGCCACAAAGAAGAGGCATCGTCGAATATCATCTAAGTGCTACGCAATACAATGCAAGTGAAAGTACATAATGTCAAATCTGAGCCTAAATACAAAGTAAACTAGATGCAAGGAAACCGCCCCTGGGTGCAAAATGGGGGGATGAGTACAATATGCCAATGCAAAGATACAAGTCCAGGTGTCACGGAGTCTGAGAACCAAAATAATACTGGAAATCCTGTCCATCGACTCTGCCTCCTGCTACGAGAGTACAAATCTGAGCAAAGGTGAGGTGAGCGGCTGGTGGGGCGAGATCTCCATGAGTAAGTCTCCTCCGAAAAGCTGCCATCATCCTGGATCGTCTGGAGATGAAGCGGCGAGTACGTCCCCTATGTAACAAGATCCTGCGGCGTCTACAAACCATCTCATATGTACATCCACAGGGTGGAGGCATGTGTCCTGTGTGAGCTCTGACCTCCTCGTGCTCCTCCTGGTCTCTGTCCTCTGGTATAGCGTGTGCCTGAGCTCTATCAGGCTGGGCTCTATCACACTCCGGTCTGTGCTGATGGTCTCTGAGGTAGTCTCGTCGAAGCATAGTGGCCTCCCTGACATAAAGAGCTAGGCAATGCTGATCCTCGTAGTCCATCACTCGTGAGAGAGGTCCAAAGCCATCCGTGAAGAGACAGTGGAATCTACCTTTGAGCTCATAATATAGCGGGCATCTGCAAATGAAGTGCTCCTCTGACTCCACCTCTCCCATGGTGCAACAAGGGCAGATCCCATGGTGAGAGAGAGAGAGAGAGAGAGAGAGAGAGAGAGAGAGAGAGAGAGAGTCATATTAACGCCGATGGGAGGCCTCACGGGCCTGTGGGACAAAAAACAATTTGTCAAAATGACTTACAACATTTGGATACACCAAAGGATCAAGAAGTGCACATGGCATGGAGAGAGAGAGAGAGAGAGAGAGAGAGAGTCTATTAATGTCCACAAAGACCAGTAGGTCTATGGGACAACACAAAACCATCCAATATATTCATTCAAGGAGGGCACGGGGCAGCTCTTGAGGAGAGCATAAAGCTACTATGAATCATTATAAGGTACCTATGTTCTACTTTGAAATTAGGACAATAAACTGCCATACATGAGGGGTCTTTTGGTTTTGAGTTAAACTCCTTGATGAGCCACGAGATCATAATATACTACCCATTTTCTATCCTTCCTAACAGCCTTGACTGTGGCTAATTCCATTGCCTTTTTGTTCAGTTGAGCTCATGTGAGTTCTTCGGCTATCCATATCTTGGTCCCTTTCAGCTTGGCAAAGAAGCTTGATTCCTACATCCTGTGTGCTGGCTTTAATTACGGCATGCTTACCAGAGGGGCAATATTAGTTGTGAAATATGTCCCATCTTTGTCTCCTTTCAAGCAATCAATGCTATTCCGTGTGTGCTAGAGTCTCATTGTATGTATCATTCTTGTTGAACCAGCTTTGAGGAAGGCCTGCTATCTTGATCAATGCATTGCTGCATTTGGCGAGAGAGAGAGAGAGAGAGAGAGAGAGAGAGAGAGAGAGAGAGTCTATTAACGTCCACGGGAGACTAGAGGTCTATGGGACAATAGAGAAAACCATGCAGTACAACAAGAGAGAGAGAGCGAGAGAGAGAGAAGAGAGAGAGAGATGATTCTATTAAAGTCCGCATTAGAAGCCTTTAAGATCTATGGTAATGAGCATCACTATTAACCAATATTGATCCCTTACATCCAATGAAAGAATATATTATAAGCTTATTATGTAGCGAGTACTTGTTGGGCTAGCTTGTGTGCTAGTCCTAGTACCGTGTTGTGGTGTTCCAAAACTTCTTCAAGTAGCTTCCTAATTTTTGGCTGCCCACTCTCTTTTGTAGAGGCTTTTGATGAACCGTATCATGTCTTACCATTGTGCTTTCCTCTATTCAGGTTTGTTCCCATGCAATTTGTGAAAGCACTTTTTGGGATTCTGTTTCAGCTCCTCAAAGCTCTCAATCTGTTTGCTCTTGAGAAATATCCTTTTTTTGTTCCTTACCACCTGTTTATATGCTCGTTCTTTCTTCTCTTTCTCAATTGTGACTGCTGTTTTCCAAGCTCTATTTGCATTCTTTCAATCCTGGTTATACCATGATTACATGGCATTCTTGCACTTCTCCCCTCTCTTTTTACTGAAGCACTTCTGGGCTATTGATAGAAGCATGTCTGTCATGTATTTATTCATGTCGTGACATGTAGAAGGCATCTAATCTTGTGCCATTGCTATCTGTATCTTCCTTTCATGAATATGAGCCTTTTTGTAGTCCATTCTTAACCTGGGAGGTGTGAAATTTTTTGTTTTTTCACAGCATTACTTGTCCCTGTTATGCTTAGGGACATTGTCCTGTGGTCGGACTCAGTCTTGATATATTCAATTATGTGCCTTGCATGCGAGTTTGTAATCCCATAATCAACTATGCTTGATTTGAGAGAGAGAGAGAGAGAGAGATTCAAATACATGTATGCATGCTTACTCTCTATTATTTGTGTTGGTAATTCTCTTTCTGCATGTTTGCCCTTTCTACAGAAGGAAAAAATCTTCACCAACTGGCATCTGGTATGCAATCTAAACACCAAGCTCCTTGAAAGAGTTTAACTTTGTGCCTGTCTGCTGATCTCCATTGAACTACTCTCATAAATTAAAACAAGTGTCAAACAAATCAATTACCATTGTATCAACAGCTTTTTCTGAAAATGTCGATTTATTGATATGGTCTTTTCAGTAAGACCTTAATTTTGTAAAAGAAGGTCTGGAATAACCTTAGCATCAACAATTTTCTCTGTAATCTTTTTCTTTCTGATATGGTCTTGTCAGCTTACAACGGCCCAAAATTAAACCTTTCCATTTTCTGAGACTCCAACGCGCCAAGTTAGAGATTCTGTTCCCTCCGTGTACCCACACTGAACTAAATTTTTCTCATACAATGTTAAGATTGTTAGTTGAAAGCAATTTTACCAGCCTGAATTGTAATAATTCCACCTTTTTCCCATGCACGCCATGTTTTAGGTCCTCATGAAAAAGAGAGCCTGCTCCCCCCACACACACACACCCACCCTCCGCCCTCATGAGGGAAAGTACATCACTATCCATCAACATAGTAACAATAAACACCCCCTCTCTGGGGAGTACACCCACTGAGACCATGCTGGAGCAAGAGCTTCCACGTCTGTCCTCCTGGGGTCAGACCGCGGGTGACTAGCTTGCCAAGAACTGCCTGACTCTGCAGCTCTGGATCTATAATGCCAAGGCCACCCTCTGCCTGGGGAAGAATGACCGTCTGCCAGGCGACCCTAGCTCTGGTGGTGCCGGAACCGTCTGAACCAGACCATAGGAAGTTCCGCACCAATCTCCTCAGCTGGGCTACACAAGACCTCGAAAAACACCAACAAGAGGCCACATACCAAGCAGTGGCAAGAAGGACCTGGTTGACCACAAGGGCCCTGCCTGCCAAGGAAAGCCGAGCCGTGCTTCAGAAAACAAGCTTCCGTCGTATGGAGGCTAGGACCGGCAAGAACTGCTGAGCCGGTGTGATGTTGAGGCCTACCTGGAATCCTAGGTAACGTGTCGTCTGTCCTCTAGGGATCCAGCGAAACCCCAAGAAAATACCCCACTGTGAGCTGGCTCCCAGATCTGTAAGAAAACCAACTGACTTATGCCAGTTGATTTTCGCCCCAGCCGCAAGGCAAAAAAACTCTAGGGATAGTCTCACTCGCTCCAGTGACTCGACATCATCCTGCACATATAGGGTTGTGTCGTCTGCATACTCGGAGTCCAGCAGCTCGGCATCCTCTCGAATAGGGAGACGCATCCCGCGAAGACCAGTGGTACGAGCTCGAAGAAAGTGTGTCATGGCCTCCGCAAAAAATAGGAACAGGTAAGGCGCTAATGGACAGCCCTGACGCACCGAGCGCTCGAGTGTGAATCTCTCCCCCATCCTACCACTAATGATAACCCGACTGGAGGCCGATCTGTAAAGGCTAGCAATACCTCTGATCCACTCGTCCGGGAAACCGAACCGAGCGAGTGTACCTTCCAAGAAGGACCAGTCTACCCTGTCGTACGCCTTCTCAAAGTCGAGAAGGAGTATGGCAAGGTGCTGGCCACTGTGCTGGGCCCATTCCGTCGCCTCTGAGAAAGTGAAGATGTTGTCCAAGATGCTGCGATCTTGGACAAAACCAGTCTGGGTGTCATGAATCAAGTCGTGTAGTAGGGGGCAGATGCGACTGCTGATCATCTTGGCGAGGATTTTGTAGGCGGTCGGGAGGAGGGTGATTGGGCACCACTGTCTAATCTCCTGGCGGTCATTCCCTTTGGGGATGAGGCAAATCAGGCCTGTCGCAAGGCTCTCTGGCATCTGCCCACTGGAGAAGATGTGCTGGAAGGCTGCGAGCAAGGGTCGGTGGATCTGCTCCCAAAAGGTCCTGATGAGTGGAACCCGTTAACGTTCCAAGAGATAATGCGTAAACTCATGAGGAGGGAAGGTGGGCCACAAACAGTTGTGTGCTTGCGGTCGAAGTCAAAGTGGTCGGAGGATGTCCTGTGTGGAGACGAAGACACTTCTGTGAAGGTTTCGAAGGTGAGGTCGGATCATCGGACCCATCCTCTAAAACCTTCAGCAGAGGGGAAAGGCCCTTCGTCCCGTGGTGGTAAGCTCTCTCTAACCAGCTCGACGCCTCTGCCAGGGAAATGCCGTAAAAGCCCGCAACCTCTGAAGTCCTCCAGGGACGAAGCCCTTCCACGTAGGCCCACTCCAGCGGTGGCCTAATAATGACTAGGAGTCGGAAACGTTTGGCACTGTGGCACCAACGCAGACGAACATCACCCTCTTGCCATTGCTACTGAAGAAGCTCCGCTGCTCTGCTACCAATCTAGTCCTGCACCTGCTCCTGGGTCTGGTCACGTATCGTCTCCCAAACATTTTCATTCGTCCATTGCTCACTCCCTTCACTGGAGATAGTGAAGGAATAGCTAGGACCATCGTGCGGAGCTAGAATGGACACCTTACCCTCCGCCCCCTTGCGGAGGAAGAAGATGCTGATGTCTAGGCATGCGGGAAAGGAGCCAATACCCGCTGCATCCAAGTAGTCCCAAGGACCTGCTCGGTAGAACTCCAATGGAAGAGCTCTAGGAGCAGCCCTTGGGCTTGGGGACGAAGACGAGGAGTCTGAACCGGAGGGAGGGGAGCTGGCCACCTGTGGGGAAGGGCCTCTCCCCGTCGTCGGGCCCGGAGGGATGGACGAGGGTGAGGTCTGTGCTGGTGTGGGGAGCGTGGAGCGGAGCGGGTGAGGCGGGTGGGTGGGGAGCGTGGAGCGGAGAGCTTGGAGCGAGGAGCGGAGCGGGTGAGTGAGGCGGGTGGGTGGGGAGCGACGAGCGGAGCTGAGAGGGTGGGGAGCGACGAGCGGAGGGGCGGTGAGGAGAGGGGGAGGGGGAGCGTGGCGGAGAGGAGGAGCGTGGAGGAGAGGGGGCGGATGGCTGCGCAGCAGCAGCTAGCGGAAGGAGAGGAAGGGGCCGCGCAGAAAGCAAGGGGGGGTAGACGGGGCACGACGGGGAGGGAGGGAGGGAGCTCGCAGGAGCAGACTTGTCTGTATAGTTTGATCTACTTATGCTCCACACGACTAGACATTGCCTATGCCACAAGGCTTCTTATTGTCCCATGGTCACGCATTGGAATGCAACGAAGAGGGTTCTTAGATATGTATAGGGTACACTTTCCTATGGGTTGCATTACGCTGTGACATTTCTCTGAGTGGCTTCACCAACTTAGATTGGTCAAGGGACATCGATGATCGCAGGTCACCACTTCCAGCTATTGCTTCTCATTGGGCTCAACGTACATCTCATGGCTCAGTAAGAAGCAAGACCTCGTGTCTCTCTCCTGCAATGAAGCAGAATACAAAGCTGCAAATTCAGCTACTATGAAATGTATGTGGTTAAAGAAGCTTCTGCATGACTTGCATCATGCTCAGGATGGTGACGAACTCCGATCTTCTGTGACAGCCAGAGTTGCATTGCTATTGAAAACAATCCTACATTTCCTGCTCGCATGAAGCACATAGAAAATAACTATCATTATGTGCGGGACTGTATCTCAGATGGCTTCATTGATCTCACATATTGTTCCACTAAGGACAATGTGGCAGACATCTTCACTAAAGCCTATTAGCGCCTCTCTTCACATGACAATGACATGGCTTGGGGATACTAGACATTCAAACAATGTCAAGGGGGGTTGTAAAATGACATTGTTTTCTTTTGTACTCCCATAGGTTGCTATATCCACATGTGGATGAATTTGTGCAACCATGGTACTTTAGGTACTTCAAGTGCTTCTGCGATCATTCCAGAGCATTTCAGCCCTAAGGAATGAGTAGTGGGGATCATCTTGAAACGGATGGTCATAGGGCGGGAATCAACTAGACTCTTTAGAGAATATGCTAAGAGCATATGTATCGCTGACATGCATGGAACAATTAGTTGCCACTGTTGGAGTTTGGCTACAATGATAGAAAACATTCCTCTACAGGAATGAGTGTGTTCGAGTTGAAGTATGGATATAGACCAGCAAATCCAACTACAGTTGGAATACCTCAGAAAGTGCCTAGTGCCACGAACTATGTTGCTTAGATGCAGGAGATGCTAGCACTTTAAGAGAGCTAATATCCATCAGGCTATGGATAGAGCTGAAACGTATGTAGAGGAAAATAGATCATTCGGAGAGTTTAAGGTAGAAAAGGAAGTTTTTGTCCGGATTCCTTCACACTCCAAGTGTTTGATTGTAGGCAAGTGTGCTAAGTTATCACCCCGATATTGTGGGCTGTGGTTAATTCTAAAAAGAAAAGACAAGGTAGCCTATAGATTGGAATTACCACAGGGTTGTAAGGTGCATCAACTATTCCATGTTTCTCGTTTAACATAGTTTTTGCACCCAGATGACTTACTAATCGAGAGAGTTGTTTTTTTTCAGGAGATAGAGGATAATACAAGGTGCAGACTAACAATTTTCTTGAACCGAGGAACAATGCAAGTATGCAATCGGAAAATACCCAGGGTGGTTGCATGTATGGTTTACTTCTATCCAAGGCAACTTGGGAGTCTGTGTACTAGAGCGGAGAGCATTCCTAGATTTCATCATTAAGGACGCCTGTGCCTGAAGAGGGAAGGAATGTTATGCTCAATTTGAGATAACATGACCTAGAAAGGGTCAATTAGTATTACCCTTTATAAGATTGACATTTGTTAGTATGTGTGTTGCTCTTTATGTAGACGGTCGAAAGGGTTTTAATGCCAAGGTCGTCAATGAGCGTGATTAGCATGGACTAGATGAGTCTAAAGCCAAAGGCCTAGGTGCCCCTATTTGTGAATTGTGCCTAGGGGCAAATGGATTTAAGATTGACATTTGTTAGTATGTGTGTTGCTCTTTATGTAGATGGTCTAAAGGGTTTTAATGCCAAGGTCATCAATGAGGGTGATTAGCATGGACTGGATGAGTCTAAAGCCAAAGGCCTAGGTGCCCCTATTTGTGAATTGTGCCTAGGGGCAAATGGATTTAAAATGTATCCCAAGAAGGGGCATCTAATTAGGGCTTGAAAAATTGGAAATTTGGCATCTAGACTCACCTAGGGACTTGGGAGTTTATTTCATACAAAACGTGTGTCTAAAATGCACATCAAACTCAAAACAACCTCCGGGTTGTGATCGCCACTTTGTCATTTGCAGGTTTTCTCATCCCAACTTCATCTTGCTAGGCTAGGATGACATTGTTGCCCATGAAATGAATCCTTTAAAGATAAATAGGATTGTGATTTGGAAAATTCTTGACTCGCAGCGAGTATCCACCATAAACAAAAGACACCATGGGTTAACCATGACGAGAGGGGTGAGGGTCTATGTACCACCGGTCATCGTTGAAGCCAACTTCTCTAGTCGTGTGAAGAATAGGATCCTTAATCAGCCCCTTATTTGACACTCTAATTAATCTCTAGCCCTTTGCAATCCCATAGATAAACTCTCTTCTCCTTGGTCCCTAAGGATGCGCATAAAGTATAAAGGAACACTTGTGCTGGAGAAGATACCTAGTTCGTGAATCTGCATACCCACAATCTCATTTCCTCCCTGAATCTAGTTGAGTACAATTCCATGGATTTGCAGAGCACATCTATGAGTATCTCGCAAGTTCTAAGTGATCATGTGACACTCGGGCAAGGGAAGTTCCCTGCAAACTCTCCTAGCACCCACAGTGCCTCTCCCATCCAGGCCACTGCATGTCTCCCAATACATGCAGTGGATGTTCTTAAAAAACACATTCCACATGATGGACTTCTTCTCCTATCTGACAGGGAGAGAGAAACCTACATGGAGGGGTCAATCCCAGCATTTTCTCTCCCCCTCATTCATGCAAAATTGAAGAACTACAGGCTGCAGCATCAGCTCACAAAACGTTACCTATATCAGTACAAGTTACACCTCCCACAATAATGTTTCAATCAGGTTTTGAAATATTAAGATTTTGAGAAATTAAAAACAGACCAATGTATTAGCAGAAAGAAAATGTTTATCCCTTTCCTGCTTAAGTTTATTTAGGAAATTAAAGTGAAATTGGTGATATACTATTAAGATCTGAAAATGATATAGCCTCTCTTTCCTTTGCAGGGGTTTCTTAACTGGCATTCTCTGAAGTTCAAATTGGGTGGGTCACCACACTCCTTTCTGATAGATTTTGCTCGCAAGGGTTATTGAATGTTGGTATTGAATATCTGAGAGGTGCCCACTGCCAACTCCTTGTAATCTAGTTAGAACACATTATTCAAGGAAGCAGCTGCACCCATTTTGTCAGGCATGTGCTTCTTTGTTACAGAATATGTTGCTAATCTCTAAGTCGTAAAATTGAGACGTAAGAAGTCATTCTCAATCAGGATGCACAGCACAGTAAAGATTTAAAACCATAAAAAAGAAAGTATAAATTTGTAAATCACAGTTCATGGCAAAAAGTATAGAAAGTTGCATCTCTTCAATAAGATTCTAGCATAGATCAGTTTGAATGCTGACCTTGTATTGCAAAAAAGACGCCATGACCATTTCAAATATAGCTATGCTTGTTCTGGTTAAGCTTGTGTCATACTGGTACTACTTTATCTAAGGTGCATTTTTTAACACTATAATTTCTTTGGCCTCTCTGCCTCTGTCCTGAGAATAAACTTCTCCCATGCTGCTCTCTCAGAGAGGAGATGCCACCTTCGTTCCCCTCCCTTTTATCAACAGGCTGCTTTTACCATATTGAACTCCCCCACTACTATCTAGGAGTCAGCCTTACCATATTGAACTCCTTCCTACTGTCTAGGAGTCAGACTTTGGAAGCCAATTAGAGATCTTCCTCCAAAAGGCAACCCAATCCCTTCTCAGATTGGGTGCATAGAGGTTGAGCATTAAATTTGAGAGCTCCTGATGCAAAGTAGGATCCACCGGTACCTAGCTGGAATCAAGACACTGTGTGCGATACCTGTGGGGAGCACGGGGGATGAAACTGAGATGCACACTCCACCTCATGATCCAAGAGCACCAAACCAAAAAGTATGCCAGATAGGAACTTGCCTATCCTGTACACACTGCCTGTCAATCAGCTTGCGCTCTTGGTGAAGGAGGAAGTCAATCGGCCCATGAGTGATCGAAGAGTGGAACTGGTCCCTAATGACCCACTTCTTGCAGTGGGGATCTCGCCCAAACCTTGGACATTCTAGCTAACAGCCCTCGTTGATTGGTGTAAGGTCATACCTGAGGGGAGGTGGTCCCCCAAGGGTGCAAAAGGCAGGGCCATCCTTTGTATAAACTAAAGAGAGAGGCGGGAACTCGACTGGACAAAGAAGGTGAGGGGGCCTGTTGCTCCCACACACAAGGTCTAGTGGTGGCTGCAAGGTGTGTGGAGTATGCGCATCCATATCTGGGGTGTGTGAGCTCTATAGAGGATCCAAAGAGTCATCAGTGTTGTTGTGATCTTATGTGGGCATCCTAGCATCATTGTGAGGATCATCAAGTGGGTCACCAACACCCTGGAGGTCTGTATCAATATCCTTCTCTTCTAGCAGGGGTCCATCATCCTTACAAAGGCTGCAAAGTAGTTTGGGGAGACTGTAATGAGAGGAGTGGACGTATGGATTGCTACAGGGGGATGGGGTCATCTGCGATCTCAGAGACCTTCCAAACCTGAGTCTGACACTGGAGGGGTCAGGAGGAGGAAGCGAAGGGGGCTCTAAACATGGGTTTGCTGGAGGGGCCGGTCTTATGTATCTTCTAGTGCGTTTGGTTATCTTGGGGTAATTATGTGCCAAATGTCAGAATTGCTTGCAAATGTGACATTGGTTCCTTAAATCAATGTCCTTGATCCTCTGTCTTAATGAGTATCCATCAGGGCTCTGCAGAAAGGCATGATCAGCCAATATGTCCACGTCCTCCGAGATGTTTGGGCTTTGCATCGGGTCTCGAACTCTTGGCACTTCCATCTCCCTTCGATGTTACTATTGCCACTACTGAAAGAGGGATAGAATGAATCTTGAGGGCTGCCTAAACACCTCCCCAATTGCGTGTTAAAGCTTGAGTACACTTTGAGAAGGCTAGGGAAACAAAAGTTAAGCATGGTGTATGGATCAAAATGAAGGCATATGGGATCATAAACACCTTTCTTTCTCTCCTGATGGGGAAGGGACTAAGCTAAACAACTGCAATGGCACCCTCTGGGGAGTCAAAATCTAGCTAGAAGAACCTCTGCCAAGTAACCTAATGTCTCTGTGAAGTATATAGAGAAGGATGTGCTTATCCTACAGGTAGATATTGCAAAGGCATTTGACACCATTCAATTGGACTTTATAGCTCAGACTATTTTGTAAAAAACCTTGTCTGTAAATTTATCATGAATAAAACACACCTTCTGTTGTCTGACAAGGGTGCCTGTTGGTGCCCTTTCTATTTGCAATTGTCTTGGTGAGCTGGGCACTCGTGACTCTTTGTAGCATGGGCTTTGGATTGGCAGGGACAGAAGGTTATCTTCTGGATTGCATTTCCCAATGATAGCTTTGACTCTTGATGCATTGGGCCCTCAAGGTGCAAATGATGCCCTTGGCACATCACGACGTGTATGTGGACGACCCTCCCTCCAAGTCCTTCTCAAAGTTCATGCCAAAACTTCTAGAGATTAGAAGGCCTTGTTCATCTCTCCCATGAGCTGGACTACAATAAGCTAGAACATACAGGTTTTCACAACCGAGCTAGGCAATAGCTGCAAAATCCTTGATTACTAGATAGCAGTTATTGCAGCTCCAATTTGGGGACTACTGGATTTTCTTATGCTTCAAGAACTTATTTTCAAAGTCTTTTTCCAAGGAGAGGCTTAGAGATTTGGCTCTTTGGAGTGGAGGGTAGTGGGGCTGCTTAATCTTTGGTTAACACAACCTTGGCACATCACATTTTTGCTTAGACGAAGGTGATCGGACCAAGTGGATTGGGGGTGGAGCTATTTGGGTGGGACTGATGGCTCTGGACCTTAGGATTTGGATCTTGACCGTGTTTGCTCCAACTTGTCAATAACAACGAGAGGTGATTCGAGATTACTCTCTCTCTAGACTTAGCCTTCTTTCTCTAACCTCAATTTGCTATTGGTGTTGAAATCCAAGGCCTTAATGTCAAACGAGTCCTCCATTAGACAGAAATGTAAATGGAGGTCTAGCTACATAGTTCTTGTCCTTTATGCGTTGGGCTCATAGTGGACCATCGATGTTATACATTTCTTCTTCTTTTTTTGTTAAGCTCACAATGAATGATGTTCACTCACAACATCATCTTCCCCTCTGTAGACTTAGTCTTTGTTTCTCTAGAACATGACTTTACAAGTATGTCTAGATCTTGTCTAGAGATTGTTTGACTATGCGTATCCTATCAGATCTATCAAATATGTTCTGAGGCTCCATTTATTATTAGGGTATCTTTGCCACTACTAACACAATATGTAGTTCTAACATCATTCTTCATTGCATTTTTTCTTATCTACACACTTGTGCATTTAGGGTCAACAACTCCCCTTATCTGATTTAGTTACCCATACAAGTGCCTTTGTTATTTTAGCTCTACACCTACAGGAGTTTATTGGCTCACAAAATTGGATTGCTGCATACTATAAGATTGAGAGGGTAATCTGTAGACTGAGACTTTGATGTGGACTTGTTTTCACTAATCCCCTTTTAAGTGTTTGTTGTTGAGTGTCTAAAGTAATTATCGCTTCTCTCTTTGGTGTTCATTTCTATTTCGATTTACATATGATTCAGATTCCTATTGTACGTTGTCGTTGAGTGTCTGATGTAATTGTCGGTGCTTTGAATTTATTTGGCCTCCATTTCTCTTTCCGTTGCATGGCATTAAATGCTTTAGTCTTCTTTCTGCCATTAATTATTGTTGTGCTTATTTGTTTGTGGCACCGTGGAATTGCATTGCATATGAGTCAGATTCCTATTGTATGTTGTTGACGAGTGTCTTACGTAATTGTTGCTTCTTTGAATTTCTTTGGCTTCCATTTCCCTTTCCGTTGCATGGCATTGCATGCTTTAGTCTTCTTCTTACCGTTAATTATTGTTTTGTTTATTTGTTTGTGGCATCTTGGAATTGCATTGCATTTCGTCACATGATAAATGGAGTCGTTGAGTCTTTACTTATTTATTTGAGCACTTTCTTGCATTTCAAGTGATGATGAATGTTCCTTTGTTGTCGCACCGAGGCTTTCTTAATCAGGTGATGGCTTAAGTTCTTGAAGCTTGTAGAGACCATGATGTTGATTTAAAGATGTTTTTTGCTTATTTGAGGGTCTAATTGATGTCCATATTGTTGTGCAAAATCTTTTGTAAACAAGTCTTGCTTTGTATTTTTCTTAACTTTGTAAACCCACTTGTTTGCAATTGCCTTCTTTCCTAGTGGCAAGTCACATAAATCCCAAGTGTTGTTCTTGTATAACGCATTCATTTCTTCAGTCATAACAGTTTGCCGTCCTTCCTTGTCAATTGCATCCTCAAAGTACAATAGCTATGATGGTGCCATGAAGGCATAATTGTGCTTTCACTTGAATAGCTTTTTCCTTTTTGGAGCCTTTTAACATGTGAGACGAGGAAGGATATGTTTGACTTTGTGTGAATAATTAGTTCTTGAATTGGTAGTTAATTACCAGCCACCACGGTGGCCTGCAATCAAAATGGCTCATGATTAAATTTGGATGGCATCCTCATCGAATTTTGATTAATTAAGGCAGTGGTTTAAAATGGCTCATGATTATTTGGATGGCACACCGAGCCTCCAGGTGAAGAATAAGATGATCCCTAGTGGCTCGAACTTTGACTAATATAAGGTCCATGGTATTTGGCATTTGGCTACTTTGCTTAAAAATGGCTCATGATTATTTGGGTGGCACCCTCCTCGAGATTTTGATTAATTAAGGCGGTGGTTTAAAATGGGTCATGATTATTTGGATGGCACACTGGGCCTCCGAGTGAAAAGGGGGAAGAAGGAGATGATCCCCCATGGCTTGAACTTTGATTAATACAAGGTCTATGGCATTGGCATTTGGCTACTTTGCTTAAAAATAAATCATGATCATTTGGATGGCACCCTCCTCGGATTTTGATTAATTAAGGTGGTGGTTAATAATTCCTCTAGTCACCACAATGGCTCAAAATTTTTTAATATTTAAGGTTTGTGGCATTTGGCATTTGGCATTTGGCTACTTTGCTCTCATCCATCCTTGCTCTGCTACTTTGCTCCATGCACCCTCCTCCAGCTCTCTTGCCCCCTGCTCTACTTTGCTCCACGCTCCCTCCTCCAACTCTCATCCACTCATCTGCTTCCCTACTCATCCGCTTCATTGTTCACCCACTCTGAGCCCACTCTTTTCACCATGCCTATTAGTATTATCACCCCTCAATGCAACATGATCCCAATCTTGTCTGCGTTCTCATATAAGGTTATTGTGTTGCACTCATTAGGACTTGAAATGCTCGCTCTTGTTGAATCTCTTCGTTCTCTTGGATGTTTCCCCCCACATCTGCATGTCACCACCTTGGATGGCATGCACACCTTTAGCCTCTATATGGCTATGCTCTATGGATTCCTTGGAGATGTTGATGAAGGTCTAAAGATTCTCACAGTAGAGTACTTTCATCTTGTTGGGAGGGCCATATTTTGATTCCTGTATTTGTGCAATGTGTACGGTCTTCAGCCTCTCCATCATCTCCTCCATCGTCTCCCCAAAAAATTCGAATGCAACAAGCTAGGTTGGAGGCAATATTGAGTCATACAAATATCCTCTTGCTATTAGAATTAGCAATAGAGTTGTACAAATATCCTCTTACTCAACGAGGCTCATAACCACTCAGCAGCAATGGTTGGATGTAATCTTTTGGCCTCTAAGGCTCTCAACAATCTTTTGGCATAATCTTTTGGTCTCTAAGGCTCTCAACATAATTGCTAAGTATTTTACAAATGTAATGGATTTATATTCTCCACGTCAATGTCCCACTCAAAATGTCTTTTGAGGGCATCAAATCATTCTCTAAACATGCTTTCATGCTTTTTTAAAATCCAACAAACCATTGCACTTTATACTGTGCATGTCAAGGTCCCATTCCAAGTGGCTTTTGAGTGCATCCAAATGGTTCTTTAGGCCTTAATACATTCACAAGATGCGTGACACAAAAATGTGGGAATGGCATTGTAAATTCTTTCTTTAGCTCATTTCATGGAAAACTACTTCTAATCTCATCTACCATAACCCACCTGCCACATCAAGGGTTGTGGTACCACAAGAACCTGTTCTTGCTTCCATTACAAGCACACAAGAATGTGTGTGCCTTATTCTAAGAGAGCTCCATCAAGGTGAATGCCACAATGCCGATACACACATGACAACCAGGATGATGCACAAACTCAACACGTGCTCTACTCGGCTGATGATGTGGTATGTTGCTGTCCAAAAGATCAAGCTTGGAAAGCTTCAATGCAACATTTGAAGATTGGCAAGAGGACAAATGGAGGCATGAGGTCATAGCACATGGGAGGAAACTCAATGGAAATAGGATGGGAATGAGAAAAGGTTGCCCCATTTATATTCAAAGGTGGTTCTAAGGTCTTTACAGCTAGCCCCCATGCACTGCAGTAAATATCTATTTAAGAATTTGCGTCAACATGAAGGTGGGCCATGGATGTCAAACTACCCTATGAATTTAGGACTCTAGCACCTATCGGAGTGTCAAGCACCTATCGGAGTTTCAAGGCCACTTTAGTGTGTTTTGGGGGTTGCGTTGGTTGTAGCACTCCCTAGCACCCAAAAGCTCCACTCATGGGCTTGCATAGGGAAGGCACATCATTCACTACATGCAACCACCGTTGAAAAGAGGGCAGCCATGATTTGTACAGATGAGTCTTGCTAATAGGAGACATCAATAAAAATGGAGGAAAATCTCTAAAGAAGTGCCTATCATGTATGCAGAAGGTTCGGCGGCTAGAGTGGGTGAGGGACGTCCATCCCCCAAAGGAACTATATTGTGTGTTAGGCCAAGTAGTAGAAGGTAGCTAGAGCGATCACTAGCTATTGGTTATTTAGAGCCAAAATGCACTAAACATTCGATTGATGGGGATGGGCTCATAGGCCACATAAGAGATTGTTCTCGCTCGATGCTTATTGTGTGTAAATGCCGCATTGTGGCCATGCTTGCAAGATTCCCACTAAGTGCCTTGATAATTGTTGGGCTACAAATTGGCAATCAACACCGCCTTGTTGAAGATATGAAAAGGGAGCCTCTAGTCCAGAAATTTAGGTGCTAGCATCCATGTTGACCTTCCCAACCAATGAACATCGTTGTCTTGTAGTTCTTGGCTTGCAACTTGAGCATCCATTATACAAAGGTCTCCGCATTGAGTTTCTGTAGGCACTCCGAAGAGGTGAAGGACAAACTCAAACATGACAAAGGCTAGCACTAAAAGAGGAATCCCCATCTAGGTCTATTAAACTTTTCCAATCTTTAAACAATCCCATATCTTCAAAACTAGAGTTTGATTTTTTATCATATGTTGCCATTACACTTAAATTAGTGATTTTTATTGCTTTGACATATTCATTCATATAAATACCATTGCTTAAATTGTGACATTTTAGTCAACATGTCTTCTTTTTCTAAATTTTAATAATATTATGGTGGTCTATTTATGATACAAAATATCTACCTTTTCAACCTCTTCCTTGTATGTGTGAGAGCATATGTTAGATAAATGTGTCGAGTAAATGCTGCGTTAGTTCAAAATACAACTTCAAGATTTGCTAGCAATTGGGGAAGTTAAGGATAGAGAAAAGCATTAGGAGAGTGGGAGAAAGGAAAGGAGTGGGAGGGCAAAGGGAGTATAAAGAAGAAGAAGAAAACAAAACAGTGGAGGTGAGAAAAGCAAGGAAAAAAGAAAAAGAAATTAGGAGAGGTGAATGAAATGGGTGAAATCCCAAAAAGGATTTTGAGGGAAGTAAGGTTAGGAGGGGGTGCATCTAGCTCGTAAGGGCTCAACCCAAGTGCAAGGCCACTGGACAAGTCTCAATCAAGGTCATGGCACACAAGGTCAGCTTGTGGATGGCTAGAAGCATGGATGGAGTAGAAGCGCGAGGGGCTAACAAGGCTCAGAGAAAAGCAAGGACAAGAGCAAGCGTCAAAGAGTAGTTGTTGGTAGACATGTGCAGGTAGAATGAAGGACAAAAGTTTGAAAAGAAGGGAAGGGGCAACGGTAGCAAGGGGGTGGTGAGCTAGGACAGAACATGGCTACTAGCAGGTTGTAGGAGCAACCATGGAATACTAGCCTATAGCAACAGCCACCAAGGGTCACATAACATTGTACAAGCTCGTAACATTGGAGAGCAACCGAGAAGGTTTTGTGTAAGCTGATAACATTGCACGGAGACTTAGAGACCTACCTTCATGGTGGATAGTGTAACAAGACTGAGGGTACCAACATGTCAATAGAACCATTTGTCAGTGTTCATCATTGATGGGGTGCTCTACACACGTGATGGAAGACTCAGGTGAGGCCAAGGACAAGGAGGATGCATAAAAGCCATCTAAGGAAAACTTTTTGACACATGCCTTCCAAGAATGAGTTGAGTCCATGGACATTGGTGAAGAAATCTACATGTGAGATCATTGGGATAGTGAGAATTTCGAAGTGCGCACCTCTAGACCCATGTTTTAATCCCCCTCACCACTTTCACTATGCCCCTCTTAGGCCTCAAATTATCTTGTACTGGCTTTTTCCTATCTATGTGGGGCCAAGGGGGCATCTCCTTGGTTTCCCCCAACAAATTAAGTATTGATTATTGGAGCCTATGGCCTTTCTCAGTCTACCTACGTCCCTTTCACTACTACGCTGCTCACACAATGCACAACCCTCCTGCTTTACTTTTGTAGCCTGTAACCCTTTCTACAATATGATGTTGCATTTCCATATCAATACTAAGGCCTGAGATTTCACATATGTACCCAATAGTAATTTAAAATTGTTATTCTATTCCTTATTCTGTATTGAATAAACAAGTACTAAACCTCATGGAAATCTAGGCTAAGGTTTATTCTGTATTGAATAAGCAAGTACTTCACCTCATGGAAATCTAGGCTGAGGTTTATCATAAAAATAGTTCATGTTTACCCAACTGTCTTGTTTCTCCATGCTCCACAAAATCTAGGCTGAGGTTTATCATAAAAATAGTTCGTGTTTACCTAACTGTCTTGTTTCTCAATGCTCCACAAAAATGTTGCTACTACCAATTGGCCTAACTTGTATCTAACAACGAGAGGTTAGTTTAAAAAATTAACTTATAGAGCTGTTGAATTCCATATGCAAAATTCAATTTCATGTGCAAACGTGATTTGTATTTATCAAAGCCGATTCAAACAATGCCCATTACATGATAACACCCTTTCTCATCCTTTTGAATGCCTTAAATTCTTAAATTTCCTAAATTCTATCAATGTCTTTTTTTGACAAATTTCACAATGTGAAAAGCTATAATATGTGTTGCATGTCCACCATTCTTGAACATCAATCTAGAAGTATAGGCAAGATTAAGCCAAAAATCCCATGACTTTCACTCCAAACTTTTTGACTTTATATAATTTTCAGTAGTTATTCCCAAAGAAACACGTTTTGTCCAAAATAATACACAAATATACTTCTAGTTTCTTGTAATTGATAAAGCTGATAAACTTTTAATCTAGCTAAATCCCCATTGAAATAACAAGTGATAAATCCATACTCAATGATGATAATTGTAAAGTCGCCACCAATAAAGAGAACCTGATATGCCAAGATATCCTTAGTGTGCGCAATCGAATACATACCCCACATCACCAAAATCGGCATGTCATTTGGCCAGCCATAATTATGCTATTGATAAGTTAGTTCTATAAATTTATTCACCATCGTGACATCTCTTCACGAATTCCTTATCTGTGATTGCTGACAATTTTGCCAAACTATGAAACTCATCCAGACTACAAAGAGTTTTATAAGAAACATCTATCTTATTCTTGCAATCAATAATATCTTTTAGTGTCCCCATTGAAAATGGAAGAGCTATATTCTTTTTATCATAAAGAACACGGACATAGTGTTGCTTTTTGTCTAGGGTTCGCCATAATTCAATTGATATAGAGGACAGATAATGTGGCCATCCAATCCAGGGCACACCAAGGCATACTGCATTCAGAAAAACTCATACAACATCAGATGAAAAGTGTCCATTGCTCGAAGATGAAATCAATGTTGCCTTCAAGATGAACATTAAATTCTCTAATCATAATGTTCTCTAATCATAAGAAACAAACTCTGGAATAAAAAGATAGATAGGCAAACCCAGGTTCGTCATGGCATACCCATATCAAATCACAGGACACTGCCTTACTCTCCCATTGTTTGGCAAAATGAAAGGAATGAAAGTCATCAATTGTTTGGCATGGATTCTCATAGCCTAGCCAAAAGTTTGCTTTGTTGGCCCTTATTATAGAATTGGACTTCTATAGGTGGTTGTGACTAACACACTCAAGACTTGTGTGACCATGTAAGGATTGTTTCTTGTTTGGTCTGATTTTGTTTCTTTGACATTAGGATACATCAGCCTAGGGTCTAACGTTGTATGGAACCACAGTCTTTCTCAATTGATTGAAGGATTTCTTTGCCTTAAAAAAGAGTCAATAGCAAAAGCAAACCATAAATGCAACAAATTGTGTGTAGAAACCTTCCTTAAAGTTTACATCAATACTTTATAAAGTACTAAGAAAATGATAATCACAAAAACGTATAAGAGCTTAGAACCCGAAGCGCCTAAAAACCCTAACCTTTTATGATGTGGCTAGTTCTCTAATGTTTCATGATGACATGGCATGCTCCATTAAAATTGTCATGCCCTATTCTTTTGATGGTACCTTGATGTTGCATGATTATATGGCATGCTCTATTAGAATTGTCATGTCTATTGGGGATTGAATAGTAATTCAAGTTTTGATAAAATCGGAGATTGTAGAATGATGACTTGATTCTCAGTCCCCTCTTCCTTCGTGCTCAAGTTTGTACAATACACTATTCTGCTTTTGGCATAGTTTGTAGGAAATGGAGATAACTTTCCATATCCAAAATGATGATTGCCATTGGTTCTTTCACATGTGATCCCATTGAGCTGAATACTTGTGCCAAGGGGTGATGCCTAGACTTGTGATTTTTCATTTTTTCCTCACTATATTTATGATCTCTTACATGATTGACGTATTCTCTCCTAAATCCTACTTTACAAAGCTGGTATATCCATTCATGCTCATATTACCTGACAATGGGAAAATTGTGGCATCATGTCCAGAGTAGAGGAGAATGGAAGGACGGTCCAAGGAAGAACTTGAAGTCAGCAATAATTCCTCTATTATTTCTTGCATCAGCCTTCCAGTTGACAATGTGCATGTTAAAGCATCCTACAAAAATATCATAAGAGCAGCAAAGATGAGGCCTTTTACAATAAGTTCCTGTTTACAAAAATCATAATTTTTGTAGGGGCATTTCAAATTACCAAAGCAAAAAATGTCTACAACAAAGGTATAGGAAGATTAGAGCTTCATTTGCACCTGAAAGAAAATGTTATTATCACTTCAGCCTTTCTTTATTTATGTGTGAAAGGTACAGCTCACATTTACATAACAGTAAAATTTGCAATAGTCCTTAAAGGTTAACAACCTTGGAAGTATGTTGAGCTTTTGATTGGAAAACGCTAAGCCATGTAAAAAAGAAAAATATTCTAAGCTAAGGGTAATGGAGCAGCATGCTTAATGGCTAAAAGAAGATAAAAAGTTTGATACATCACGAAGAGCTTGAAAAATAAGGCAACATGTGATGCTGATCGATGCTCACTGGCAAACAGCTTTGTAAAGAGTGTACAAAGTTTAGTGCTTTGTCAGCATAGTTCCTTATGTTCGATCAAAATTGCCGATTGGTCTTTTTATTACCCCAAGTTAGCCTTAAGTTTGATCGAGATCCTTGGCTCTTTTTAAGCAAGCTTCCGCTTGGTAGGTCGCTTTTGTTTAGTACTTATGCTTCAACCTGCTCTGTTCCTTCCACATGCTGCCTGTTTTTCTCCCTTATGGCATTCCTCCCTGCCTGCCCTCTCTTCCGCTCCGTTTCCCCTCTTATCAGCCCATCGTCACGTGGGGCGGTTTTCTGCCTGTTTCTGGGCCTTAGACACCCAATTTTGGGGCTGTTTTGGCTCACAGGACTCGGAACCCCTCTCTGCTAGCCCGCCTCGGGCGGATGCTTGCTCTAACAAGGCTGAGATCCTGTGCACTGCCAGCTGGGTCCTCTTCAGCTTCAAGGGCCTGTTAGCCCTTGCACCGCTCACATGGGCTATTCCAACCCTGGTCACCATTAGATTCCCCCTGACAGCACGAGGGGCTCTTTTGGAAATTGGGATGCCCATGGCATCATCAAGGTGTACATGACATCCTACCAAATGGCAAGGAGGATGGCTGCTGGAGGGACCTATTGGCCACCCATCACTGAAATACGATGAGTGACCCAAATGTTCCAAACAGTGATGCTGGACACCGTCTCCCAAATGCTTTCCTTTGGTGAGGATGTTGGCCACAGGTGAGAAGGAGGCGGCATGTCCTGAACCTCAATCCAGAGGACCCTTTGTCGTTGAATCCTGTAGGATGGCTTAACCATGTTGGTCAAGAAGGTATAACCCCCCTCTATCAGCCACGCCACATGTCATAAGTGAAGTCCCTCTAGATCCTTTGCAGGATATCCTAGCCATGATCTGGATGGCCCCCTGCCAAGAACTTCATCATCTGCAAGGACTGAGGCTGCTATAGGTGGGGACTCCAGCACCTGTACCAAAACAAGCTTTGATGGAAGATAAAATGGGATGATATTCCGAAGGCCAGGGAAATGAAGCATCATTGGAAAAAATGGCACATGGTTTGTCAAATCCATATCATCAACTGTGAAACCATGGTACCACGGTATGAAGAACACCAGTGCAATCGGACTGTCCTCCACAAGGGCTGGATAATGTCGGGGAACAAAGATGGAAAAGAAAAACCCCTCTCCCATGGATGGCGACCTCTTGAATGTGGTCATCCTCCAATGCCAAAGTTGCATTGAAGTAATCACGAACCATGCGCCACGTGGGCGTGAGGCCAACAATGTGGCCCACTAGTGCTCTGTCCTGAAGGGACTGAACGCCATATCTTCACCTGTTGTTTGTCCTTTGAGGAGAACAATCTGAGCCCCTCTGGCTAGACCATAAAAGGGTCGCCACCAAGATTCCACTCCTCAGTCTCCAAACAAAAAACCTCTTGCTGGGGGGGAAAGAAGTAAGAGGCAGCGGGGGATGAGAGAAAGGAAAAGGTGAAAAGGAGGAAGGAAGGGGGCTCTGGAGGGTGCAAAAAACCTCCGAAAAAAATCCCAAGCAGGGGGACTTCAGGAAGGGGGGCTGCCTTGCTACAACCCCTTTTAGACTGGCAGCCAGCCAAGGCTTGGGGGGAAAAGGAAGCCCTGCAGCCAAAAGCGGCATGAACCGCAAGCTAGAGGGCAGGGTAAACAGCCCCGCAAACTGCTTCTCGGAGCAGCACAAACAACAAGGGGGATGAAAAACCCTGAGCAGTTTTGACGACAGCCACCAGCCGAAGGGGAGTGAAAACAGCAGCTGTTGTGTCGTGAATAGCCATGAGCAGCAGTCGGCCAAGAAAACAGGGGGGCCGGGGGGGGGGATTGAGTGCAAAGGAGCAAGACGAGCCGGAAGCAGGGGTGAGGGGGGAGTAGGAGAGCTGAGTACGGACAAGTTTTCTGGAGGTGACCACACTGAGGAGGTCACCATATGTGGGAGGGGAATTTTCTTCTTCAGCTTAGCTTCTCAGACACCACTCAAGCATTGGTAGAGTAACGTATCAAGGTATCCCATTATGCTCCGCTTTCTATGCCTTCCCAAGATGCATAGAGCCATTCTGCCCTCCATCGGTCGGGTCTTATTTCAGCATTGCTCTAGAAACTTCAGACTACAACAGCCTTCTTACTCTCTGATGATGGGGGTCCCAAGGTACAACTGATTGTGGACGTACCTAGACACAAGGAGTTGCTAGAGACCCTGCATGGTGGAGCCTTGAGGCATAGGGTCAAGGTTCCAAGCTTACTAGGGTAGTGCCAATATTGCGAATAGATGGGCTTCTTTGCCATGGCTGTCCCATGGTTTGTCAGCTTAGGACTACAACACCTCCGAACTGTTAGCAAAATGGGTGGGGGGATTGCAAACCTCATGGATTGCCCTTGGAAGGAAAGAAGAGTGGCAAGAGGGCAGCAAAGAATCAAAGATGATGGGTCCACTTGTGCTCCAAAGGATGAGATCCTAGATGAAGTCCTTGATACAAAGTGAGCAGTCAAACGAGACCCAACGTAAGCACCTGACCTCCCCCAAAAGGAGTTCTTTGATCTTTACCCACAAAATGGGCCCGAAGGTCAATATAGCTCACAATTCCCTAGTACAAGTCTAGACAACTGCAAGGTCACTTCTAGGGGTTCCTCCTTCTTATGCCTCTCCCTCCACCCCCTCTCCACATGTCACCATTCCTTCCTCTCGCTCCTCCACCTCCAACTCAACCCTCTCTCAAATCCCACCCCCAGGCCCCCCCCTCCCCCCTTCCCACCTTAGACTTTCATCACCTACCCCGCTTCCAAGCCACATCTTCACCCCCCCAATCCCCCCTGTCATGTGCATGGATCATATCTAAGGTGTGCTTAGGCACACAGGACTAGCTTTGATAGCTTGGGGACGCTAAGGGCTAGGCAGGCGATTCTCAGGTTGGGTTGCATAGGCAATGGACGAGTTAGGGTTCCAACTATTTTTAGAAGCATTGGGCTCGTGCCTATATCAGGAGCCCAGGGCTTCAGCTTTCAAGGATGCAAGTCAGAGCAGGACTAGCTCTTCCTTGTTGGTCTAGATCCTCGATCGTGTTGTAGACGTGGACCTACTTTCTAGCGCAGCCCAGATTCCTAGCGTAGTCCTGAGGCCCTATGGACCCCTCCTGGTGGTATGGGATGCCAGGATGGTTGTGGACTGGTTGGATGTAGATGTTCGTGCCAGCAACCCAACCTGTGGCTCGGGGGGATGCTCAGATTCTACGAGTCTTGGACCTATGAGCATCATGGTTGGGTGGTGAGCATGCCTGCATCTCTCTTTGTGGTTCTATGATTGGTTGTTTGTGCTTGTATGCAGGTCTAAATTCCCAGGAGTGATCGTGGTCGTGTCAGAGCTCAATGAGACTGAACAGGACTCAAGAATCATGCCACCTACTGTTCAGGCAGCCTCAGGTCAATGGATGATTCGGAATGGCTTGTTATTCCAAAATGATAAAATTTGTGTACCAGATGTATCGGATCTTCGATCCATGATTCTTTGTGAGTGTCATGACGCACCTACATAAGACTCATCTCTTGTGAAACATAGTTTTTACTGGTTTAAGATGAGAGAATTTATTCAAGACTATGTGGTACATCGCTGTACTTGTCAAGTGACCAAGGCAGAACGTCTTTGAAGCGTGGCGTTACTACAGCCCTTGGAAATTCCTACTAAATGGAAAAGTATTTCCATGGATTTTATCACAAGTTGCCAAAATGCACAAGGATCATGATTCCATATGGGTTGTCATGGACCGCTTGATAAAGATGGGTAGATTTCTACCTACTAGATCAACTGTCACAGCGAGTCAATTGGCTCAGCAGTTTGTTGACCAATTGTTTTGTCTGTATGGGTTGTCAGCTGACATAGTCAGTGATAGGAATTTCAAGTTTACGAGTGAATTATGGATGCTTGTTTTTGACAAGCTGGATACCACTCTTAGTTTGAGTTCCCCTGAACATGCCCAGTCTGATGGCAAGATAGAAGTTGTGAACCAACTTCTTGAGGATATGCTTCAGGCATATGTTTCCAAGAGGCAGTCTTTGTCGGAATAATATTCACCCATGGTCAAATTTCCTTATAACAGTGCAAAGCATTAAAGTACTAGTATGAGTCCTTTTATGCTTATGTACGGGTTTCAACCTAGTAATGGTTGGATCAAGGGAATCAAGAATGTTGCTGCAAAGACCTTCTTGCAAGACATGCAAGAGATGTTGCAGTTTGGCAAGGAGTCTATTAGAAGTGCCCAAGACAGGGACATATTTTATGCCAATAGACATTGTTCGCTCAAAGAGTTCTATTGGAACGATGGGATACTTGTGTATTCCCAAGGAATCCAAGAGCCTAAGTACTGGACAGGTTAGAAAACTATCCCCTAGATATTGTGGTCCATTCAAGGTTATCCGAAGAATTGGCCAAGTTGCATATGAACTGGAATTGCCTCCCAATGCAAAAATTCATCCAGTCTTTCAAATCAGTCGACTGAAGGAGGTGTTGGGTGCTAAGAATCAGGTAGTTACTCCTCAAGAACTTATAGAGGTTGAAGATTTGACCTTTGTAGCGCACGAACCAGAAAGTACTCCAGGCTTTTGTGAACGTCAAGTTAGAAATAGGACCATCACAGAATACAAGATTAAGTGGAAGGATTGTGTCGAGGAGGACTCTACATGGGAGACATTGACTAACATTCAAAGAGAGTTTCCAGACTTTCTTTTGAACTCAGGACTAAGTTCTTAGAGGAAGGAGAGTATGTCATGTGCATGGATCGTATCTGACGTGTGCTTAGACACACATGACTAGCTTTGATAGCCTCACGAGCTAGGAGATAGGCAAGTGATTCTCAGGTTGGGTTGCAAGGGCAATGAATGAGTTAGGGTTCCAGCTATTTTTAGGAGCACTTGGCTTGAGCCTATATAAAGAGCCAGCCCAGGGGTTCAGTTTTCAGGGATGCAAGTCAAAGCAGGTCTAGCTCTTCCTTGCTGGTTTGGATCTTGGATCGTGTTGCGGACGCGTACGCGCGCCTGCTTTCTAGCGTAGTCCGGATTCCCAACGCAGTCTTGAGGCCCTATGGGACCCTCTTGGTGGCATGGGACGCCAGGATGGTTGTGGACTGGTTGGATGTAGATGTTCGTGCCAGCAGCCCAGCCTGTGGCTTGAGAGGGATGCTCAGATTCTATGGGTCCTGGACCTGTGAACATCATGGTTGGGTGGCGAGCATGCTTGCATCTCTCTTTGTGGTTCTATGATTGGTTGGTGGTGCTTGTGTCCAGGCCCGGATTCCCAGGAGTGATCGTGGTGTTGTCACCCCCTTCTTCCAGGAGCTTCCTCTTAGCCTCCACCCCCTCGTGGACGTCTCCTCTCCTATAGAGCCCAAGCTCCACCAAGCTCTCCTTCCCTTGGATCTAGCCCAGCTTCTTCTTCATCACCACAAGACTCCAACCCTCTATTTCAGCTTCCAGGATGCGAACCCTATGCTAGTTAGACACTCTCTCTTGAGTTTTTGCACCTAGGACCTTGGAACTACATAGAGTTCCTAGAGAAGCGCCCCCTATCCGTAAAGATTTCGGTGTTGATCCTATTCACCTTGAAAGGGCACAATGGAGCAGTCAAAAGCTGGCCCTGGCATTTCTAGGGTTTTTAATTTCATTGCCTCAAGCAAAGAGCAATGAACCTTATTTCTCTTCGACCTCGTGATGAAGTTCCAGATGATGGAGATGCTGGAGGATTGGTTGGGACTTGTGGATAGCACATAGCCTCAATGCCACTTTCCAAGTTGCCTTCCCCAAAGACAAATGGGGTTTTGATTGTGCAATGGCATTGCAGTGATATGCCTTGAGAAAAGTGAGAAGATACGAGAGGTCACGCATTGGCCCTTGAGCCAATGTGCACTCCATTTGGGAGTCTCAATCTCCTCCTTGATGTCTTGGGGCCCCAAGGGGGGATTGGAGCCAATGATGTCTCTTGCACCTTGTCGCATGGACTTGGACTACTCCCCCCCCAAACCTCTAGCAAAGTTCACTTGAATCAGCAACAAAGTGTGCTCTATTTAGCCTCATCCCACAGAAAGCCTACCATACATTTTCAACCACTTGTTTGAAACTATTAATTGCACTACAACAACATACTGTTCCAACCACTGAGCTGGTTTTAAGCCTGCCCGATGGCACACTAAGAAGAAAGGTGACCCCTCGAATTAAGGTAAATACATTTTCTTTAGTTTAATTAGAAGTAGCTACAGCCACATCCAAGAACCAGCACGGTGGTCACACCAAGCTAACATCAGCAAGGTGGTCACAAATCTAGATTAGAGTGGAAAAGTTGTGCGTAGATGACAAGTGGCGAGCTGTGGGTAGATGACAAGGACTGTCTCATTGGAGACCAGTCAAGCTCATGCCGGTCATTTACAAAATCATAGCCAAAATGCTTACAGACCGTATCAAAGGTTATTTGCATGAGGGGTTGCATCCTTCTCAATATGGGTTTATCCCTCATAGGCATATCACATACAATATTGCAAATGCTTATGTTAGGATGGAATATGCAAAATACATGCAGTAGGATGTTCTACTCTTGCAGGTTAATATCGCAAAAGCTTTTGATACAGTTCAATGGGAATTTATCTCACAAACCATGCAAGCTTTGGGGTTTGGAATAAAAATGCAGCAAGTTATCTATTGGCTCTATGAGGACAACAAAGCTGCCTGTATTCTCTCTGGAGACATTTCTGAAGAATGGACTCTTCTTTGTTCGGTTCATCAGGGATGTCCCCTTAGTGCTTTGCTGTATACCATTGCTATGCATCCTATGTTGCAATATATAGACCATCTGGTGGATATAGGAACCCTTCATGTCTTGGAAATGGCAGAAAATCGCAGCATGGTTGCTCAAGCCTACGCTGATAATTCCTTTTACACCCCAAAGAATACTCACAATGATCTTTCCACTTTGATGCAAGCTCTTTCACTCTATGGTTTGGCAACTGGTCTTCATGTGAATTTTCAAAAGTCTAAGCTGCTCCCTTTGCATTCTAAAGATTGGCATGGTCTCTTATGGCCAGGGGAAATAATTCCACCCACTTAGATTGTTCGTCATCTTGGTTATCCTTTGGGTTGGGGGATCACCCGTCGTCAGCAGATTGATTGGGTACTTGTCAAGCTCAGAAAAAAGATTGAATATTGGAAACTAGCAACTTGACCATTAAATGTTCGACTTTGAATAGTGCAATCCATTCTAGTGGCCTATATTCAATTCTATTTGCCTCTGATCATGTTCACTAAAGCCGATCTTGCTTCTTTCATGTCTATAGTCATGGAAATCTTTTGGCGATCTAAGCATGGCCGGAAAATTCTAAGACTGCTTTCTGTGCATCGACTATGTTCACCAAAAATGCATGGCGGTCTTAATATCATGGATATCCAAGCGCACATCCTTGCTCACAAAGGGAAAATGCTGCTGCAATTTATGCAAGGTGATCAGCTTTGGGCTGTTATGATTCGCTCTCCGTTACAACAAATCAATACTTCTGCCTTTGGTCACTAGCAACCCACTCAGTGGGACTTCTTACTTGGTTGCTTTGATGGTGCATTGCATGGTTGCCCCTTGGTCTCCAGCTTGCTTCTTGATTGGAAGCAAGTCCTTTCTCACTTGGAATGGCATGGCCGCGATTCTCTCACAGGAAATTCCTTGAGGGCTGAAAGCATTCACTGGTCAAAAGCTTTTCACCCTCCGCTGGCTTTACAGGAACCTAGATCTTCCTACTTTATTACTTTCAAAGGAATTGCTTCTGTTACGCATGTCATTCATGATGATGAAACTGTTTTACCTTTTTCTCTTGCAGCCACACGGTATGGCTTGGGATCTCATTATTGTCCTCTATGGCAAAAAATTACTTATATGCTTTCACCTTTTGTCCCAATTCCTCCTTTGGAACTTCAGGATAGGCTGGAGGATTGGATTTTGACTTCCCGCAAGTCCTCCTTTCATCCTTTGAGGCTATCTCAGATTACAGTGCCCGCATTATATAAAATCCTTTTGCCTCGGCCTTGGGTTTGAGATAAGGCTAATTCTATTTGGCAAATGCATAGGCCACCTAAGTGGTGGAGAAATAGACTAAAGCAACTTTGGGCATATAAAGTTCCTCTTCGGCAACAGGTCTTCTTTTGGAGAGTTCTTCTGGGGTTTTTCCATTTGGCCAACTACTGGCACGTAGACACATTGCTCCTGCTATATGTCGCAGATGTTTGGCTTCTCGGGAGACTGTGCCTCATTTGTTCTGGTTTTGCCCGTCCTCCCATGAGTTCTTGGATTTTCTTCGAAAGTGGTTGAGAACGAGATTCCCAACTCCTGCTTTTGGGAAATTATTATGGCTCTTTGGTTTTCATCTGCACACTCAGGAGTTTGATCTTTTCTTTGTTTGGGTTCGTCATTGGGGACTTTGGACTTTGTGAATAAACAAGAATTGTAAAGTCTTTGGTGATCCAACATTTTCTTTATTTGCTTTCTTCCAGTGTTCTCTGCAACAATCTTTTTTTGATTGCTTGCAGACTCGCTACATCGATCATGATGTATATTTAGCATATACAAAGATTTTCAGTGATGTAATTTCTAGCTCCTTGCTTTGAGGTGTTTTCTTGTAATATAAACAATTATGGCTGTAGTGGGGCATCACTGTTGCAGTCCCATGTATGCTGTCCGTGGAACCAAGCTCACCATGCGGCTGAGAATGGATAAGAGGGTCTTGGCTGAACGAGGATCCGGTAGTGGTTGGTGCTGCAGTGGCATGAAACCCATGATAGAGCACTAACGTCAGTCAATCTGCGTTGTATGTAGAACAAGTGCTAGTGCTAGCCCCAATCGGTTGTGTCCCAGGTTTGGCAAACATGGAGGGAAGCCTCATCTGTACAAATCGACACATTGATGGATCTATTGTGTGTCTTGCTCTGATCCTGAGCTACATGGTCTTCTTGGGGATTGTTGGTCTGTGCTAGCCAATAGGAAAAACTCGGTGATCATACTCTGAGTGGAGTCTGGCTGAGCCCCCTGATCTCATCTATGTGTCTTGAACAACTGGTCTCTATGTGCTACGGCCTCATGTATGATCGATGTCACGGGGACATGAGTTTCTGAAATTCACGAATTTACGGTGACTGCTCTAGCCTCAAATTGATTAAAATTGTTAAAAGGCCACTTCAATACAATTAATTCCATAGGCCAAGTCAAGGGACTAAAGGTTAGAGAGGGGTAAAAATCCCTTTGGCTAAATTGGGCTTGGAGGCCATGTTTGGAGTAGATGACTAGGAGGAATAGCAAGGGCAGCTTTTCCAAGACCACATGGATTGAGGGCCAAGTTAGTTGGTCGCCTAGCTTCTCCAAAGTGCTGGAAAGGTCACCTCCCATCTGTAAGCCCCCATATGAGGAGAGCATGGGGGGGGTGGACCTAGGTTCTGAGGGATGGCCACATTGGCAGCAAGATGGCTGCCATGGGGGCAGAGATCAGAGAGAAAAAAGGAAAGTACCTGGATGCATCAAAGTGGCTGCAACACATGGCGTCAAGACCATGGCAGATGGCGATGCATACATGGCATATTGGTATATTCTAGGCAGTGGCCAATGTCATGTAATAAGTAGGTTAGGGGCACTTTTTCCTCTTTGAGGTTTTTCCCCCTAACCACCACAGTTAGATCCCTAACTACGGTTAGTGGATAGGATAAGATTTTGTCACTTAGACAAAACCTCTCACTCTCTTGTACTATCATCTATTCAGACGTTTTGCACCTTCTTGTTCCCTTGCATCTTGCTTGCCCATTTCCTTCATTTGGTATCAGAGCGGGTCGAGTTCCCTTGAGTTCCTACACCTGTCTTCACCTCCAAGCCCGCAACCCGGAGCTCCACCTATGGACCTGCTCGTCCGTACTGTCCGTACGATTGTACGGATTCTTGACAATGTATTTCCATCATTGCACCGTACAGCCTGTAGCAAGTGCGCCATACAGCTCGTACATCTCCGTGTAGCTCCTGTACCGAAATCCGTACATGCCTCAAGGAGCTCGTCCGTATACTGTTGTCCACATGTGCGTCGCCAACTAGTCCGTATGCCGTACGTTCTATTCGTTGCTGTCTGTCCTGTGCCGTACACCCGTACTATTCTGTTGGGTTTCATCCGTACACGTGCGCCGTATAACTGTTGTACCTGCACCGACCGTACTGCCCGTCTGTACGCCGTACATCCGTACAAGTGCATCCCTACTGTGTGTTCCGTACAGAGATTGTGTAACAGTACGTACACAATACGGATATCAAAACTGTTCTTGGAATCTATACCCTTCTGTGGCATACGTACAGTGGGCAAGCTTTCTTTGCAGGTACATTTTGCAGACAACCATTGTTTGGCTTAGTTTTTGGGAGCACATTTGGGGCACTTGTTTGTTGCAGGCATTGCAGTCCAGTTGCAAAACCTACTCCAAAAATTTGGGGCTTTTTGGTTCTGCTTGCAATCTTGCAGACAAAGTTTGGGGCTTTTGCATATAATTGCAAAATTTGGGGCCTTTGGTTTATTTGCCCTCTTTCAGGTGCAATTTTTTGTAGGAATTTGGGGCTTTTGCATTTTGGATGCAATTTGGCAGTTGAAGATCATTTGGGAGCTTTGCAAGCAGTTTTGGACTCAGATTGAGTCATATTGCAAACATTTGCCATTTTTTACAGATATATTTTGCAGATTTTTGGGCATTTGCAGAGCATGTTGGTGCATTTGAAGCCTTTGATAGGCTGTGACAGCAATTGTCATTTTGGGCAGAATTTTTGGCAGAATTTGGTTGTGCATCTTACATCCCCGGAAGGGATTTTACTTGTCTAGTTTGCTGCATTTCTGAGTTTTCTGGCAGATATGGCTCTAAACAATCCAATGAGGTGTTTGGAGTCCTCACACAGGAGGATAAGTTGGATGGCACCAACTACTCCTTGTGGAGTTTTATGGTTCGCAACATCTTGGTTGGCAGACATCTCTAGGATTATGTCAATGGAGATGAAACAAGGCCAAAAACTGTGGCTACACCTGTCACTCCTACAGCTGGAGGCAGGGGTAGAGGTCAACATGCAGGACAAGTGATTGGAGCAGCAGCTGCTACTTCAATGGCTCCCACAGCACAACAAAAAAGGTGGGATTCTAGGGATGCACAAGCTCTTTCAGATATTTCTCTTTCTATCAAGAGATTTATTATTCCTCACATTCGGTCATGCAAGACCTCGAAGGTAGCTTGGGAGATTTTAAAGAGCATATTTGCAGCAAGAAATGATGCCAGAGTTTCCTTCCTGAAGAGAGAGCTATCTCATACACATATGGATGAGGGAGATTCCATGAATGCTCACCTCACAAAACTTCAAGATTTGAGGGGACAGTTGTTGAATATAGATGAGATTATTCCAGATTCAGAGATAATTACCACCACTCTAAATTCTCTTCCTGAGTCTTAACTCGGTTTCCACACCTCGCTGAATTTGTCATTGAGCGGAGGCAACAATCCTCTCTCTTTTCACGAGTTGGTAGGACTCTTGTTGCAGGAAGAGCAGACAAGAAAGAACATGGCAACACGGGCTGGCGAGCATGCCATGCTTTCTAAGTTCAAGCCCAAAGGGAAAGGGCAATAAAAGCAACATGGAAATCAGCCCACACATCAGCATAAAGCTGATTCAGGACAGCCCTCTTATAAGGCTAAAGGTGATGCAGACAAGCCTAAGAGGAAGTGCATTTGTCACTAATGCAAGAAGCCAGGTCATTACATTGGTAAATGCAAGAAGCGAATAGCTGAGGAGAAGAAAGATTCGGGTATGGCTGTTTCAAATGCATCAACTCCTAATGCACATGATGGAGGGGATGTTACAGCCAACTTTGTGGAAGAGCACGGTGCACTATACCTTTTTGTCTAGCATTTCAAAATTTCCTGTGGCTAGTCCAGATAATACAGCCACTCTTGAGGATGACCCATATGCTTTCTTGACTTGCAGCTATGACCCTCAAAGGATGCATGCTCTTTCAGTGTCAATGAGACATTGACCACTTGATATTTTGATAGTGGTGCTTCCAAGCACATCACTTCAAGGAAGAGTCTTTTTGCATCTCTGCATGCACCACACGCTAAAAAGAAGGTGACATGTGCAAACAATTCCTCTTATTAAGTGTATGGAGTGGGTGACATCATACTCACATCCACAGATGGCACGGATTTCAGAATTATAGATGTTCTTTATGTGCCAGGTATAAAGAAGAATTTGCTTTCAGTGTCCTCTCTCAATCAAGGAGGTGTGCAGTCCGAGACAAAGAGAATGACTATGCTTTGATGTTGTTTGGCACTTTGTATCGGGGTCTTTTTCAGCTTGACATTTATGAGAAAAGATCCGATCTTGCACTTTCAATGAGCACTCCCACTACTGCAATGCAGAATGCGGAGTTATGGCATGCCAGATATGGGCACATGAGCTATGGCAGCTTGATGACACTTCAGAAGCATGCTATGGTTGATGCATTGCCTCCTTTGGGGTCACCTCCTCCTCATGCATGCGAGGAATGCACCCTTGGCAAGATGCATAGATTTCCTTTTAAAAAGGATGGCGCACTAAGAGCTACTTGCATAAATTACAGCTCATACACAATGATGTATGCGGTCCCATGAGGACACCTGCTTTTGGTGGTTATCTCTATTATGTTACATGCATAGATGACTACACCAATTATACTTGGGTCTATGGTCTGAAGAAAAAATCAAATGTGTTTATGCATTTCAAACACTTTGTGGCCATGGTTGAAAATGAGGCAGGACTCAAGGTGCAGACACTTCGCACTGACAGAGGGGGGGAGTATATGTCTCATGAATTTGAGGCATTTTTTAAGAAGAAAGGCATCACGCATCAGCTTACAGTGAGGCTTACACCTCAGCAAAATCGCAAAGTTGAGCGCAAAAATCGCACTCTCACGGAGATGGATAGATGCATGCTTACTAGTAAGAAGTTGCCTCACAGATTTTGGCTCGATGGCCTCATGTGTGCCAATTATTCTTTGAATCGGACTCCCACAAAGGCTATGAAGACAATCACTCCCTATGAGGCTTGGCATGGGAGAAAGCCTTCAGTGGATCACTTCAGAATTTTTGGTTGTGTTGCATATGCCCACGTGCCTGCAGAGTTTCAACATAGGTTGTCAGATAAGGCACTTAAGTGTATCTTTGTTGGGTATAGTGCACAAAGCAAAGCCTTCATCTCTACAATCCTGCCTCTCGCAAGATTTTTGTGAGTAGAGATGTTATTTTTTCAGAGAAATCAACACATACACATGCTGAATTTACTATTCCAGCTTCTTCATATAATGTTTTTGAGGGGATGCTTCCTATAGCTTTTGGTCCCCCAGTTGAGACTCATGCTGAAAATCAGAATTTACAGCAACCTCGTCCTGATCCACATGCCCCAATTCAGCCACATGCTGATTTTGTTCCTTCACAAGGTGTGGATGAAGTTGTCAGGCAAGAGATTCAATAGATACATGCAACCAAAACAGTTCCGAATTGGTTGCTACATACTCTCAGTGTTATGCTCTAGCCGAGATAGCATGACCTCGGAAAGATCAGTGGGCATTTTCTCTTAGATGACCGACTTCTGTAATATTTAATGTGCGTAAATAAAATGGTCAAGAGAAGTAACTGCCAAGGTCCTAGGTGAGGGTGAAATGGCATTGACTAGGTGGTTATGAGTGCTAAGGCCTAGGTGCACCTAAATATGTAATAATGCCAAGGGGCAAATGGTTTAATTGTGCCCCAAGAGAGGGGTAAATGATGTACCAAGTAAAAAGGGCTAAAATGATGACATGTGGCAAAAGGGGAACCATCTAGGGAGTTGTGGGTTTTGTGGATAGGCATGAGACAAAGAAATTACGTATCTGATGAAATGCGATCCACGAGAGCAAGGCTGGGAGGAAAAACGATATGCCATCGCCCGTGATTGAGTTGGACTAGGAGAGAGATAGAAACAGGTTCGTTTCAATTGGTATAAGAGCCCAAGGGAAGAGACCAAGGGAAGGGGTTCGTAAGCTGTGACGAAAGCTACGAACGGATAGCAGGCATGGAAGAAGGAATGTGGCTGCCCGTGACGATGACCTCCGCGGTGGCTGAATTTGTTATGAGGGAAGTCCTCCACAAGCGTTCACCAGATAGCGGAGCAGATTGGCGTTGTGACCTGCGATTGAAGAGGGGGGAAAATAGCGGGGCAGGCTGACAGGTATTCTGCAAGGAAACGAGTTGCAGGCCTGGACGATCCCTGGTGGACTGACGACGTGCGCCTGCGTGGAGACAAGTGAAGGTGGAGCGGGGTGATAACCTGCGTAACAGCAGAGAAAAAAAATTTGGATATTCCCGTTTTAAACAGGCCGTAATAATTCAAATCGTGCATAGTTGGTCCATCGGCAGAATTTAGAGTATGTGGCTACAAGGAACCTGCGTATTATAGCCGTAGTGACGAATTGGAAGGGCCAGAATAGAGCTGCAGTTGCAGGCCATATATTTACAAGCTTAATTCTAAGCGCAGTTGGCAGTATATGCTTTTGACGTGACAGATTTGGGCACATGGAAAAAATAAGGCACGGAATCTTTTGAAGAAAGCGAGAGGCACACGTAAAAAGATTGATATAATCTACATCGAGTTTTTTTCAGCTTGCCTCAAGAGCGAAACGCACATACTCAACCTGCGTGGAGCTTCCAAGGAGCACTTTTTTCTCTTTTATACAAATTTTGAGTTGCAGTCGATTCGTTCTGTATAGCAGAGGTTGTCGTTTATTTTTCCTGCATAACAAAAGGGGAATTTGGAAAAAAAATCGGCTAGGCCATCTAAAATTGATAAGGGCAAAGCTCCAGCAGAGCCAGAGCCCAGTATACACTCATCAGAGCGTGCGAGGGTCAAGGTGCCCAATATTGCCAACTATAGACCGGAGAAGTACGCTGGTCGGATGACCGAGCGTAGTTCTGATGTGATCGAGGTTTGGTTACACAAGTGGGAAGAAGCCTTCGCCATTTGTGAAATCAGATCTGATCTAAAGAAAATCCGTGAGGCCACTCACCTGTTTATTGAGGCAGCGGATAGATGGTGGATAAAGCAACAGAAAGATCAAGTTGCCCCTACCACCTGGGAAGGGTTTAAAGCTGAATTTAAGAAACACTTTCTTCCACCTAATGAAGAGTCCCGAGCTTGGGATGCTTATAGAAATCTTCGTCAGAGGAGTCTGTCGGTGGCAGAGTACACTGACAAGTTCAGGGAATGTGTTATGAAGATAACAGACCCTCTCCCTATGTCGGTTCAGTTGAAAGACTATATCTATGGACTGAACGACAAGATTAAAATGGAAGTTCGGGCTAAATATGTGACTACATTAGATGAATCTATTGCAGTAGCCCTGAACTATGAGGATGCCAGAGGCAGATCTAGTGGATTTGTGCAGGCAAGTACTCAGTATGAGTACCCGAGAAAAGGGGGATTTCAGAGGAAATGGACTTCAAAGACAAGTGTCTCCCAGCCAAGTGGCCAAACCAAGCAGGTCAAGCCGGTTGAGGGACCAGCAAAAACAAGTACCACCGTTGGGGTAAAAAGGAAAATAACTCCAATGGCAGCCCGGGCTTGGTCAAAGTCCTCGTTGGCCCCTGAACAAAAAGAGAAAGCTAGAAAAGAAGGATTGTGCTTCGGCTGCCTTCAGCGACATCAGTGGAAAGATTGTCCACTGAATAAAGACCGTCGCACGGCCAATATGATAATATCAAAATGCGACGCGGAAATGCAGGAGAGTCCCAATGCGGAACATATGCAGATGCAATTGGCGGGACCTTCTCAAAGGTTAGTACCTGTGTTGTTAAGTGTGTCTGTTACTAAGTTAGTAAGCGGTGCACCTGATAACATCCTTTCAAAGCCCGCAGCAACGGGATATACGGTTTTCGATGAGCCCGAGTTGATTAAAATGAAAGGGCAAGTAGCCAGTCATGATGTGATTGTGTTGTTTGACTCAGCGTCAACACACAATGTAATCAACTCAAAGCTTATTAAGAGGCTCAAGTTGAAAACTAGTCCATCTGACTATGCTTATACGGTCAGGATGGCGGACGGAAGTTCAACTGAAGTATGGGACCAAAGGGTTACCCAGTTGGAACTTCGAATTCAGGACTATGTTGAGAAGCTGGACTTTGAACAGACCAGACTTGCTCACGCAGATATAGCCCTAGGCATGGCTTGGCATTTTTGAAAAAATCCAGCCATTGATTGGAAAAAGCATATTTACCAGTTCAAGATGAACGGGGTAGAATATGTTTTACGAGGTGAAAAGGATTTACCTCGAGGACCACTGATTTCAGCCATGGAAATTCGGAGGACTCCGAAAGAGTTTTTGTGTCTGTGTATAGCATCGGTAGAGTCGATCGATGATGCATCGACTAGCACTGAGGCTACCCAAGATGGAAAAATGGCCGAGTTGGCTAAAGAGATATCAGAGAAGTTCTCTGAATGTTTTAGGGATGAACTACCTTATGGGTTACCTCCAGAGCGGAAAGTTCAGCATAAGATTGAACTGATCCCGAGGGCAGAACCTGTAAATAGACCTCCCTATAGAATGAGTTTTACTGAAGAGGCGGAGGTGTGTAGACAACTGGAAGAATACCTCAAGTTGGGGCAGATTCAACCAAGTTTCTCACCTTTTGCTTCGCCAGTGATATTAAAGAAGAAAAAGGATGATACGTTTCGCCTCTGTATAGATTACAGAGCATTGAATAATATCACTGTTAAGCACGGGTATACGATGGCTCAGATTGATGATTTGCTAGATGCATTGCATGGAGCCGTGATTTTCAGCAAGATAGATCTTAAGTGTGGCTACCATCAGATCCGGATTAGAGCCGAGGATGTGCATAAAACCGCTTTCAGAAGCAGGTTTGGTCATTATGAGTTTTTGGTAATGCCCTTTGGACTTACCAATGCTCCAACGACATTCGTCATGCTTGTGAACGATTTACTACCTCCGTATATCGGAAAGTTCGTAGTACATTTTATTGACGATATTCTAGTGTTCAGTAAAAGTATTACTGAGCATCGTGAACACTTGAGAATAGTGTTCAGTACTTTGAGGAAAGCCAGTCTTTATGTAAATAAAAAGAAAACTATACTGTGTATGGTTAGGCTTGAATATTTAGGGTTCATAATTACTCCACAGGGGGTAGAAATGGATCCGAAGAAAGTGGCTGCGATACTGACTTGGCCAATCCCTCAGAGTTTGACCGCGTTGCGATCATTCTTGGGATTTGTCCAGTTTTATAGAAGGCATATCAAAGGATATTCTGAAATAGTATCGCCATTGACTGATCTGACCTCAGATAAAGTACCTTTTATTTGGGGACAGAATCAACAAGAAAGTTTTAACACCATAAAACAAGCTGTGGTCACAGGACTGGTGTTAAAAATAGTTGATCCCCAGAAAAACCGTTGTTCCTGGAAACCAATGCAAGTGGCATTGCGGTAGGAGTAGTTCTCCTTTAAGAGGGAAGGCCAGTAGCCTTTGAAAGCAAGAAGCTTTCTCCCTCTCAAAGGAATTGGCCAACTCATGAATTGGAGTTGTATGATGTTATCCATGCTTTGAAAACATGGAGGCATTATTTGTATGGTTCAGAGTTTTATGTGGATGTGGATCATGATACTCTGAAACATTTTAGTAAACAGCCTGACTTGAGGGGGCGCCAAGCTAGGTGGGTAGAGCTCATGCAGGAGTTTAATTTGACGATTCGGTACCGAAGAGGAAAAGATAATAAGGTGGTTGATGCGTTCTCGCATTATGCACAACCTGAGTTTCACGGTATTAGAGAGTGCTCTAATGACCGAGATCAGAGAAACTCAAAAGGTGGACGAGTTTGTCTAGAGCTTGTGGCCTAAGGCTCAGTTAAAACCCGGGGAAAACGAAAAGGATGACCTGGCATCCAAAAAAGGCCAGACTTATGCAAGATATACCATAAGGGATGGTATGCTAGAAAGAAATGGCAAGGTTGTAGTACCTAGTCAAAATGATCTCAGGCAGAGAGTCATTCGACAGTGCCATGATAGCCCATGTGCGGGACATCCAGGGGTCGAGAAGACCTATGATCTCGTGAAGCGAGATTTCTTTTGGCCAAAGATGAAAAAGCATATTCATGAATATGTGACACGGTGTTTCTCGTGTCAGGTAAGTAAGGCCGAGCGGGTGAAGCCACCCAAACTTTTACAGCCCTTGGAAATACCACTAAGTAAGTGGGAGAGCATTTCCATGGACTTTATTGTAGGGCTGCCTACGACACAAGGAGGGTATGATTCTATCCTTGTGGTGGTTGATCATCTAACCAAGATGGCTCACTTCATTCCGACTAGAGAGTCTGTTAGTGCCCCGCAAGTGGCGGATTTGTTTATTAGACATATATTTCGTCTGCATGGATTGCCTAGATCCATAGTGTCAGACAGAGATGTCAGATTTACCGGTCATTTTTGGACAGCAGTATTTGAGACACTAAGGACTGAGTTGGGGATGAGTAGTGGGGGTCATCCTCAGATGGATGGTCAGACGGAGAGAGTCAACCAGACTTTAGAAGATATGCTCAGGACATATGTGTCATTGAGGCAACATACGTGGGACAAGTGGTTGCCATTGTTAGAGTTTGCCTACAATGATAGAAAACATTCCTCTACCAGGTTCAGTCCATTTGAGCTGAACTATGGTTATAGACCAGCAAATCCAACTATAGTTGGAGTACCTCAGAAAGTGCCTAGTGCCGCGAACTTTGTAGTTCGATGCGGGAGATGCTAGCACTTGCGAGAGCTAATATCCGCCAGGCTATGGATAGAGCCAAGGTGTATGCGGATGAAAACCGGTCTATAAGAGTATTTAAGGAAAGAGAAAAAGTTTTTCTCACAGTTCCTTCGCACTCGAAGTCGTTGACTTCAGGAGAGTGTGCTAAGTTATCGCCTCGATCCTGTGGGCCGTGGTTAATTCTAAAAAGAATAGGCAAGGTAGCCTATAAATTAGAATTACCACAGGGGTGTAAGGTGCACCCAGTGTTTCATGTTTCTCGTTTAAAGAAATTTTTGCATGCTAGTGACTCACTAATCGAAGGTGTTGTTTTGTTTCAGGAGATAGAGGATAATGCAAGACGCAGACCAACAAGAATCCTAGACCGAGGAACAATGCAAGTGCGCAATCGGAAGATTCCCACGGTGTTGGTTGCATGGCATGGTCTACCTCTATCGGAAGCTACCTGGGAATCCGTATACCAGTTACGGAGAGTGTTCCCAGATTTCATCATCGAGGACGTTGATGCTTGAAGAGGGAAGGAATGTTATGCTCTAGCTGAGATAGCATGACCTCGGAAAGATCGGTGGGCATTTTCTCTTAGATGACCGACTTCTGTAATATTTAATGTGCATAAATAAAATGGTCAAGAGAAGTAACTGCCAAGGTCCTAGGTGAGGGTGAAATGGCATTGACTAGGTGGTTCTGAGTGCTAAGGCCTAGGTGCACCTAAATATGTAATAATGCCAAGGGGCAAATGGTTTAATTGTGCCCCAAGAGAGGGGTAAATGGTGTACCAAGTAAAAAGGGCTAAAATGATGACATGTGGCAAAAGGGGAACCATATAGGGAGTTGTGGGTTTTGTGGATAGGCATGAGACAAAGAAATTACGTATCTGATGAAATGCGATCCACGAGAGCAAGGCCGGGAGAAAAAACGATATGCCATCACCCGTGATTGAGTTGGACTAGGAGTGAGATAGAAACACGTTCGTTTCACTCAGGGAGAGTAGGCTTGAGGCACCTTTGCCTGGCAAGACTCATAGTGCAGTAAGGCACGCAGGGGGGGCTCTTTCTATTGAGACAGCTTATGCAAGTACTCTTCTTGATGAAAAAGAACCTGACTCTTTTGAAGAAGCCAAGGATAATGTGCATTGGATGCATGCCATGCACAATGAATTGCAGTCCATTGAGAAAAATCAGACTTGGGATGTTGTGGATATGCTACCAGGGAAACATGCCATTGGTACCAAATGGGTTTCCAAAGTGAAAAGGAAGCCAGATGGGTCCATTGATAGGTACAAGGCACGGCTGATTGCCAAAGGCTATGCATAGAAAAAAGGCATAGATTATAAGGAGACTTTTGATCCTACAGCCCGGATGACCACCATAAGGTCAGTTATTGCCATGGCTGCAAATTTTGTTTGGAATGTCCATCAGTTGGACATAAAAACAGCTTTCCTTAATGGGGACTTGCAGGAAGAGGTTTATGTCAAACAACCTCCTAGATTTGAACTTTCGGGCAAGTTTGCAAGCTGAATAAAGCTTTATATGGGCTGAAACAAGCCCCACGTGCATGATATGCCAAGATCGATGCCTTCCTGGCAAGTAACGTGTCATAGACTTTCTCTTTTTCCTATACTACATATCACACGAGCAGCACCACGAGTATCCTCCCAGCCAACCTTGCTGAAGCGTGAGAGCTGACAGAGAAATCAGAATCCAAAAACATACGTAAAAACCCATTCTCTTCTCTCACTAACTCCAACAAGCCCCATCTCCCTAGATAGAGCCAAGGTGTATGCGGATGAAAACCGGTCTATAAGAGTATTCAAGGAAGGGGAAAAAGTTTTTTTTAGAGTTCCTTCACACTCGAAGTCGTTAACTTCAGGAGAGTGTACTAAGTTATCACCTCGATACTGTGGGCCGTGGTTAATTCTAAAGAGAATAGGCAAGGTAGCCTATAAATTAGAATTGCCATAGGGGTGTAAGGTGCACCCAGTGTTTCATGTTTCGTGCTTAAAGAAATTTTTACATACAGGTGACTCACTAATCGAAGGTGTGGTTTTGTTTCAGGAGATAGAGGAAAATTCAAGGCGCAAACCAACAAGAATCCTAGACCGAGGAACAATGCAAATACGAAATCGGAAGATACCCACGGTGTTGGTTGCATGGCATGGTCAACCTCTATCAGAAGCTACCTGGGAATCCGTATACCATTTGCAGAGAGTGTTTCCAGACTTTATCATCGAGGACGCTGATGCCTGAGGAGGGAAGGAATGTTACGCTCTAGCCGAGGTAGCATGATCTCGGAAGAATCAGTCGACATTTCCCTTAAAGGATCTATGTTTGTAATATATTTGTTTGCGCTTCATGTAAATAATCGGGAGGGAATTCATGTCAAGGTCCTGGGTGAGGGCTGATAGCACCAAACTAGGTGGATCTAAGGCTTAAGGCCTAATGCAAGAAATGTGCCTAGGGGCAATCGAAATTAAAGTATCCCAAGTGAGGGGTGAAAAGTTGCATTAGGAAGGCCCTATGATATTGACATGTGGCATCTAGATCCATTCATGATTGGAAGAGAATTCTCTCTTACGCTAAATGGTCAGGTGCTTCCTCCCATCATGGTAATTCTCTTCGTTTGGAAAGTATCCATTGGAGCAAGGTATTTGATTCGCCACTTGCTTTACAGGCACCTATTAAAGCATATAATCTTATGAAATTGGGCATAAGATTTGTTGGAGATGTGGTGGATCAACATGGTTATGTGCTCTCATTTCCACAAGCTTGCAGGACATTCCCCTTGGGTCTGCATCATAGGCCCATTTGGAGGCTACTTACATCTATGTTGTAGCCTTTTGTTCCTGTTCCTCCGTTGTTTGTACGGGACAGATTACTGGACTGGAATCTGGCTTCCTTGTCTCCTGCTACCCGTTCACTTTCAATGCATAATTTGACATCCTCGATGGTGTATAGATTTCTTCTTCCCCCGCCATGGATTGAAAAGCATGCCAACACTCTTTGGAATTTGGATAGGCCTTTATCTTGGTGGCAATCAAAACTCAAGAAAATTTGGAAAGCTAAATTGCCATTGAAACAGAGGCTTTTCTTTTGGAGATGTATAGTGGGAGCTTTTTCCATTAAGGTGAAATTGGAAGCATGTCGTATTGCTTCCTCTTCCTGCCCCCGTTACTCTCATCATCCTGAGACAGTTCCCCATTTGTTATGATCTTGCCCACACTTTCGGATATTGATCACTCATGTTTCTCATTTGCTGCGGCTTTGGTTTCCCTCTCTCAGATTGGGGAAACTCTTCTGGATGTTTGGATGCTTCTCATCTCAGATGTCTCCATTCCTCCTTTTCTTTCACCGGGCTCACTTTTGGGTACTATGGACTATTTGGACACAGAGATGGCATTTTAGGATGGGACAACAGTTTCCTCAGGCATATGCTTTTTTCAGAATGTCCCTCAAGCAATCTTTATATGATAGTTATGCTGTGAGGGATTTGGATGCTACTAGCCTTGAAGTGTTTTCTCACTGTTTTTGAGTGCTTCCATTAGGCTCTCTTTTGGAGTCTAATGTCATGACATTGATTTTATGTTAATTTTATAGTCACTGGTTTCACCCAAAAAAAAAAAAAAAAAAAAAGCATGTATTGTTTCCTCAGTTAATGAAGGATGAATTATCTAAGTGGCAAGAAATGTAATAGTTTTTCCCATAACTAAAAAGCATGCAGATCCAAGCGGCATCCACTGCTTCCTTCACAAATCAAAATTCAAATCACGTCTAAACCTATCACACACCCTTCTGAACATATGCATTTAAATACTGATAACTTACTTCAAATGTTTTGGCAAAGATTTCAGCTAACCAGTCCTGCATTTCATTCAGCTGTTCATTTGACACTCCTTCTGGGAAATCATCACCATGTAACCTGCCACATTGAGCTATGTCTGCAGCCTACAAGGTGAGATGTTTAGGTCTATTTAAACAAGATGGCATATGTATGATGCACTTATTTCGCTACACTAACATGGAAACTCTAAGTTGAAAAAATAGAGCAGTATCTATGGCTTTTACATATAGAGTGACACTATAGCTTGAGGTTAGGTGATCACTTACCAAAAGCCATGGAAACCCTCTGCTTGAATTAATCTCCAGACCCATATAGTTTGACAGACCTTTCTTTAATTTCTGCTCAGAAAACATGCCAACTTCTTTGCACTTATCAAATATATTATAATTCTTGTATGATTGCGCAAAAATGTTACAATCAGGAGTTGTGAAAACCAAACATTTTCAATGAAACATTTTGTACTCAAGGGCAACAAAAAGTAAAGTTGGTGCACACAATCTTTTCTGTGTACATCAACCGTGCTTTTTAGTGTCATGACTTTGCACCTTGACCAAGGAGTGAAAGAGGCACATAAAGATTAATTATGGGCTGATCACACAAGGCCCTTGTGTCGAGTTAAGAGGATCTTGCACTCCCAGTAGAAGTGGCCATGGAAGAATGACAGAGCAATGCATTGACTCATGTGACAGTTCTTAGCTACCCAATGGTTGGATGGGTATTCTATGTGTGAAGCAAGGAAGAGGGAAACCATCAACCAATCCTATGTGTGCAAGGTCAATGGGAGACAAGTCTGAGTGGCTGGAAAGGAGATAGATTGGGACTAGGGACGAGCTACCATTGTGAGGAGGAATTGAACCCTGGAGATTTACAGAAAGGATATTTCCATGGTGTCAATGGAAGTGAACGAGAGAGGAGCACGCTTGAGATACAACCTCATAATCATTGGTGTACTATTATATATTGCCTATCGGAGCTTTCATCCTTGATTATGTGTTTGCATCCCTTGCAAACCTCTTTATCATTGGTGTATTATTATATATTGCCTATCGGAGCTTTCATCCTTGATTATGTGTTTGAATCCCTTGCAAACCTCTTTCTCCATCTCTACATATAGTTTTACTCTTCTGTTTTCAAATTATATTGATTTCATTCACACAAACCTAAAGAACACAATTCTGCAAAAGAGATCACAGAAAAAGTGCAAAGTGTTTATTTAAAGGGCTCATTGAAGGCAAGCCAAAGAAAACCTCAAGATTAGCCAGCCATTGTTGTTTTTGCAGAGTTCCATCAGGTTGCAACGTCAGACTCAGCAAAGAATTCCAGGCATCTCTCCAGGTCTTTGAAAGGCTACAAATTCCATTGCCACTTTGTATTTCAAAAAGCTGTCAGACCTGCAGGCTCAATATGAGCCTTTCAAACACAACTAAGGCCCTGAAAGGAAATCTCAGATTGTTTTCAAAACATAAGCACGATTAATTTCTCTCCTAAACCCAGCAAAGAATGGAGAAAGATAATAATGGTTTCAATGTTTTCAAAGATATACAGCAAGGGAATCTATCTGTAAACTACTAAGGAACAGTATGCAATGACTTGGCATTATGCACCTCGACATTGGCTCTTTTTGGATATTATTCAGGATCAGGAACAACCAATGCTGCTTTTATGATCGCATGTGATGAGGATAGGGATTCCCCCTGCCCTTATGTTATAATTCAGGATTTGGCAGTAGCTGCTGCTCTCACATTCATTGTCGAGATGTAATACAATTTTATGTTCAAAATTTTGAAATCTTTGTCAAAAGCACACCTTAGTTTTTTAAAGGTGCTACAACTTTTAGATTTGAGGGAGGCTTTATGTAGAAACAGTGAGCTACATAAATTTATCATATAGACACATACCAGGGGCAGTGTGCCTCACTTTGAAGAAGGGTCTCATCTTGTTCTTCCCGTCTCATAATGGGTACCATTGCAGCTCCTTTGCTAGAGCCTAATAATCCTTCAAGAACAAACCACCCTGGAAGTAAATGACTCTCATCAGCATGTACTTCAACATAAGAGAATTAAAAAGTGAGGGAAAAAGAAGGGAGGGAAGAAAATGAGAAAGAGAAGGGAGGGAACGAAGGGGAGGGAAGGGAGATCCAAATCCAAAACAAGAGCCAGAGACAGGATGATAAGTTCCTCCACCAAAGCTATTGAGTAAAAAAACAGAGAGGGCCTTGGGCTTGCCAAACCCTAAACCTATGACATGTGCTAAGTGGGATAAATCCCCGATCGCATATGTCACTTAAGACAATTAACACTAGAATACTCTATGCCTATACTCCTATGCATTATACCCTTGCAGAGATTTGCACCATACAGTTCTACCAGACCTAATCATTTATATCACTGTGAATGCTTGCACACTAGGTGACGGAACATGTCACCCCCTGACACAAAATTCTCAGAAGTTTTGGGATAAGTTCCCCAAGCTAGCATCATAATAAAAGGATACATTCTCAAAATCTGTCCCTTTATGTGATAATGATTAACAAGTCTAACAACAACTCGAATGGGCCTAGATTGCAAAGCCCACAACATCAACCATGCTCGATTGCCATGACGTCACACAAAAACCCAAGAATTTAGTGAGCCACACATGTGCATGATTTTGACCACAGACCCAAAAACTAGGGTTTGACCCCCTTATTGGAAGTGGAAATGGAAGGTTTATGGAGGAAGGAGAAAGAGAGAGAGTCTATTAATGTCCGCAAGAGACCAACAACTCTATGGGACAGCAAAAAACCCAGCTAATACATCCATTCAAGGAGGACACAATTCAGCTTCCAAGAACTACATAAAGCGGCTCTGAGTTATTATAAAGTACCTACATTGTAGTCTGAAAAATAAGACAATAAACATCCATACATCAGTTTAACACTGAGGGTCTTCTGATTTTAATTTAAACTACGCCCTCATGATATGCTACCCGTTTTCTAGCAGCCTTGACCTTGGCTAATTCCGTTGCCTTTTGGCTCAGCTGAGCTCATGTGAGTTCTTCGGGCATCCATACCTTGGTCCCTTTCAGCTTGTAGGATTGGCAAAGAAGCTTGATTAGTATATCCCGTGTGCTGAGTGTGATTATGGCATGCTCTCTAGAGTGGTGAATATTTGGTTATGGACTCTATTCCATCTTCGTCTTCCTCTTGCCATTCAATGCTAGGGGTGCCTACCTTGATTTGTGCTAGAGTCTCATTGTACATAGCCTCCTCATTAAACCAGCATTCAAGGAGGCCTCCTATTCTCATCTTTTGTGTATTGCTACACCTCACTTCGTGCTCCTTAATCTCAGCCTGTTTACCTCTTTCTCTACCTATACAATCACTTCCTTCTTGATTATTTGCATCTCTGTGTGAACAAGATCCTTGACGGTATAGATCTATTGGGGGTAGGAGGAGAGGCCTTGCAGGTCTGCATCACCTCAGCGGTTACAACTTGCTTCCTTCGCACTTCAAGGTCCTAGTCGGGCTACCACGGGTGCCATTTGTAACCTTTGTTCTTCAATTTCTTGCTCTAGATAGAAAAGTTGTTCTTGGGAAGCCAAAAATGGGACGATTAAGGCCCCTCTTAGGTATGTCTTTACATAGGGAGAACATGCCGAGGCAGCAACTATAGAGTAGAGGATTTTGGTGGCAGGGGTCGAGGCTGCAGCAGAGTTTGAGAAGCCTAGTTGCTCCATTTGGGCCATGGTGTCTGTTTGCAACCCCTAGCTGAAGCTAACCCCGAGGGTTGGGCTCGGGGTTCACCCCAACTTAGGGTTAGAGAAAGAAAGAAAGAAAGGTGTATTAACATCCGCGGAAGGCCTCGCGGGCCTATAAGACAAGGTACAAAGTACACCAAAAAGGACGATCTCATACAAGCCTCAATGGGCTGGAGCAAAGGGCGCACTAAGGCCCTTGCTGAGTGCTAAGACTGATAAACTAATAAACTGACAAACTGATAAACTAATAACTCTACAAAGCTCAATAGCTCGAGCAAAATCAGATATAACCTAGAGACTAGCAACTATCTGAGAGCTGTAGCATGCTGAGAGCTGAGACTTAGGCTCAGAAGCCAAAGCCCGGCACCGTGGTGGCTCGTCTGTGAGTGGCGAAGCTGTGGTGGCAGAGGGGGAGGTGGTCTCCTCGATCTCTGAACCCACTGGGCTATGTTTAGAGTGACCCCTCGCCTTGGGCGGTCTCCCCTGAGGAAAGCTATGATAGGATGGACCTCAATAGAGTGTGCTCTGGTCACGCAGGTGGCCTCTGCGTCCTCTCTCAGTAATCCAGGCTGCCCGCATGTCAGATGTCTCCTCCACCTCCATCCCGCTGTGTCCAGGGGCTGACTCAAATGCATAGAAGTCTGTGATGTGTCCATGTGCTCTATCAACCTCTCTGTCATGTGGTCTGATCGCCTCCTGCTGCTCTCTAATCTGTCGTAGTAGGGTCTCCTTGTGTCGGCGCATCTCAAGTAGATATAGGCTAATGCAGACCTGGTCCTAGAAGTGAGTGGATCAATCATGAGTGGACCAAAGCCGCTCCCCTCCTGGGGGAGGCAATGGTATCATCCCCTGATCTCATAATAGGCTAGGCAGGCACATAGGAAATGCTCCTCTGTCTCAGTCACTCCTAGTGTGCAAAGCATACATATCCGCTTCTCCTTGGGTATGCCTGCTGCTCTCCCCGTCTCGATCCTCAACGGATGAGATGAAACGCTCATCTCTCAAATGGCAATCCTTAGTGCATGCGAGACTCCTCTATCCTCGAGCTATTGGGGTCTGATAATGAATCCCTCCTTCGATACATTCAGGAAGTGGTCGCGGTAGAGCTGGGACTTGGTGGGGAACTCTTGGCCGCCCCCCCAAGTCCGAGAAGTATGGAGCTGAAGGAGATCTAACAGTATGTGATACGGCTGATCTCATATCGCACGATCGACTCGGGGGGTGTCTCCATGCTGTATTGAAAAGGGGGGAGCCTGTCCATCTGGATACCGTGCCTGGTAAACCATGTGGATATCCCTGCATAACAGGTTAACACAAACGTGAAAACCTTAATAAAATCCTTGAAACCTATTGCTAGAATTAAAGAGAAGTTTTCCAACTTGGTGGACGTGAAGCCTAATCCATTGTTCATCAAGTAGGAGTGTTGGAAAAAGTGATGAACTATGGAGATAGTTCACTAACTTACCCTTGGGGTAATTTTTCAGTTATAATTAAGAAAACGTAAAAAGAGTGGTAGATAGACCTTAGGACATCCATGACGTTATGTAATGGACATGGGTTAGAGTTTTTAAAAGACACGTGATGTGGCAAGTCCCTCACATACATCCATTATGGATGAAGGGAATTGTTGCCACATGGCACCATTCTATATGTCTATCTCATGTGGCCCTACCAAGTGTCACACAAACATTCACTCACCATCTCACTCACTCTAGGGCAGCCAATCAGATGCAAGTATTACATCTAGTGCATGTGTTTGGTGCGTTCTACACTGTGTCAGTGTGCCGGCTGGCTTTGTCTTCTCGGTGAGAAGTTGCTAGGAAGCTTCTCCTTCCTCACCTCCACACCTCCTCAGCCTACTGGTGAGATTCATTTGCGACTCATTGTGCATTCACAATTCACTTGCTGCATTTTCAGTTGTACACTTTCTTTCTAGCTAGTGTTAGCATCTCAGTTTGCAGCAATCACACATGTGCGCATCTATTCCTATCTGTGTGCAATGTAGCCCCTGTAGTGCCTGTGACTGCAACTCCTCACTACTACTCTGTATTGTTGCTATTGCCTAGTTGGCCCAAACCTCCTCGGAGGGGAGGATGCTACCAAATCTCTGCTATGGCCTGCTGAGCCCTCTCCTCCTATTAACAAGGCATTGAAGATCCCCACCCTCTTCTGGGAGTCCACGACGAGCCTGCTCTAAGTGAAACACTATCGAGGAATGATCTGATACTGTTGTCCTGGCTCCAAGATGAGATACTTGTGGCTCCTCCTGTGTGGATTGCCCATTCTCGGCTAGGATATATGTGGCTCCTCCCCTGCGCATCTCAAGAATGTCATCACACCACCTTTGACCGAATGAGGAGCAGAGGCTGCCAAGGAGTTTGGAGTACTCAGCCTCCCTCAACAGATCTCTGCCACTAACCGCAAAGATGAAGTTCTCCCATGTATTATGCTCTGATGGGTGCACCCATGAAAAATAGGCTCCTCCCTGCTTGTCCTCCTCAAACTTTAGATGGTTGAAGAGTCTACGTTTATAACTCAGCTTAAAAATCACTAACTTTCAGCAAAACTCAACAAAACTGCCCCCCTGAAAGTCCAAAAGAGTGCGTGCCAAGACAAGAACTGAAAGTTGAAAACTCAAGCGATTGAAAACGTCGACGACTTATCTTGTGGAGATTATGAAGGATGAAGAGAAAGAAGAGAGCACGTGCCACACTAGGGCCCAAAAATAAGGGCTAGCCTCCCCCCCCTTCTTTTCCCCGAAGGATTTTATACTTGAAAACATTAGTTATATATAAGGATATCCCAACCTACTGGCTGAAATAGGTATGATACCTCTAGAAGGGGAGGCATTATGTCAATTTATGGCCTACCTCAACAAAGTTGAGAAGATGGACGTCAGTAGGATAACACACAAGGCAATGGAAGCTACCCAAGGTACGGGATGGCACAGAGGGGATGAAATGGTTGGAATCATGGGGTATAACAGCAGCTGATATCCCAAAAGATGCATGTCAAATTAGGGAGATAGTGATGCAGAAAATGCTATAGAAATTATGGCAAAGCCTGGGGACAAAAATGCAGTTACTACAAACAGGAAATTAACCCAATGGACAGCTATGGCATGCAGAAGTACCTCGGGGAAGACATATCAATGTTCAAAAGTCATCTCTGCAAAATCAGGACCAGTTCACATGATCTAGAGGTGGAGAGGGGCAAGTGGGCAAGACACGGAATCCCCTAGGAAGAAAGGACCTGCAAAATCCGCCCCACAGGGGAGGTGGAAATTGAGCAGCATGTACTCCTAAGGTATAGAGCCTACACACACATCAGAGAAGATTATGGGGACAGCAGACATAATTTGAAAATCTGCTGGAGCAGTTAGCTAAAAAGCTAGGAAGCTACTTTAAAGAAGGTTTTGGAACACCGCAACAAGGTACTAGGACTAGCACACAAGCTAGCCAACAAGTACTCACTACATAACAAGTTTGTAATATTTTCTGTCACTGGATGCAGGGGATCACTATTTGTTAATAGTGATTGCCAGTCCCATAGATCTTGAAGGGTCTCACATGGACTCTTTTTTGTTTTTCAAAGACAAGAACCTTCTATTAATGTTTGAAAGACTTCATACAAAACAGCAGCCCCGAAGGTGCTGAGTATGGAAAAAACCCGGAAAAGGCTGAAAGAAAAACCGGCCTGTTCCAGAGAAACCCAGCTCACTACCTAGGGGATTTCTGGTACTGGGGCTAACAACCAGGTGGGGGGACTATACAACCAGCGAATCCCTCGCCGAGTGAAAATGTAAAAAACTCCAGGCCAAGCCTTGTAGAATTGAGCACGCCTCGCGACAGTCGCCCTAGAGCCTGGGGTCCCACGCTCCAAGGTGGAGCGGAGGGTGTAGATGATATCCTGCCAGATGGCGACCAAGGTAGCCGAGGGTGAAACCGGGTGCTCACCCATCACCAGACTGCAGTGAGCAACCCAAATGTTCCACGCAGTACTACTGGCTACTACCTCCCATACGCTGACCTCCGACGGAGGAGGAGAAGCGAGGCTATGAGGAGGAACCGCCTCATGGAGCTCTATCCTCTGAATGCTCTAACCCTGCATCCCGTAAGCTGGGGAGATCTCATCAATCTGGAACGTGTATCCTCCCTCGGTCAACCAGACCACCATCCCCAAAGTGTAGTCCCTCTGAAGGCTCTGCATACGGGTCATAATCCTAAGGGCTCCCATCCAAATCCTTGCTGTGCTACAATAGCTCCAGAGGCAGTGAGAAATCGCCTCCAAAAAACCAACAAAACAACAATGACACTGCCCCTCCACCCACATCTGTTCCAACCACGTGACGATGGGCAAGCCTTCGTGGGTGGCCAGCGAGAAGAAGTAGGAGATCTTCCTCGGCTGCAAACTGGACCATAACCGCGTCCAAAACCTGGAACGGACATCCCGGGGCACTCTCTGGGCCACCCAATGCCTCTCCCTCCAAGGGGTCCACATCTAAAAGTCCATCTGAACCCTCCTGCCAATCCGTGTGGTGTAGGACAAAAAGGGCACCTCGTCCACCTACTTGACAAGGCCGCCCTTGGAGGGCCAGAACCACTCTCCCAGATCCCACTGGACCTCCCTCCCAAAGCCAAAGGCGCCATCTGGGGGCATCTTGTTCTGAGATACTAGGAGGGTCAATGTGCCACTCCTTCCCCAAACGTCCCACCACTCTGATCATCTGCCAATGAATCCCATCTAGACTCTCGTCCATCTCTGAGTCTCTCTTAGCAAGTGCCTAGAGTAGGCCTCCACGTCCTACACGGAAAAAACCGGGCTGCGTGCTGCCTCGCTGCATCATCATCCTCAAGGGGACACAAGTCTAAGAAAACTAGCCCAACCATCTACACTTCATCCATACGCGAAGTCCCTCCCACCAGGACTTAGGGATGGCTAGGTCAATCTCTCTCATCCGCTGCCTTGCCCCTCGCAAATGTGCTAAGGCGCCAAGCCTCGCATCTACCTCCATGGGTAATCTACTCCATCTGCCAAAGGAGCCAGTGTCATGACAAGAGAAATGATTATTTAGTTAATTAATAGTCATTAGAATCTTATTATTGTTAGGCGCCAATTTGATGGTCGGTTATATGTTTGTATTTATGATCAATCAAGTGGTGTAAATAGTACCGCCAAAACTATGTAACATTGGCTAATGATTAGTAATAAAGATGTGCACACACGTGTCTAGGTCCTAGGGGCAATAGGAAAGGGAAAGGGTGCATTAGAGTACATTGAATGATAGGTGCATGGGTCATAGGATAAGGGTAGGTGTAAATGGGAAGATGGAACTTGAGTGATCTCAAGGGACATTAATGAAAGGGTATCACCCTTTCAATGTGAATCTCATGTAGCATTCTCTCTACCACATTGCATTCATCTGCCATCTCTCTCCCACCTTGCATGTAGGTCAATATAGAAACAAGTACTCTCACGAGTCCCATTGGAGGGCCAATTGGCATTCAAATTCTGCATGCATTGCACACATTCGCATTCTCAAAAAGTCTGGTTTTTCACATTTGGTATCAGAGCGGCAATGAGAAGAGGATGAGAGAGCGACGTGCAGAATTGTGGTGGAAGCACTAGTGTGGGAAAGGCACGGACTGTGACAAGCGCGAAGGACGACGGGAGAAGGCACGGAAGTCGCAGGAGAAGGCGCGAACAGGGAGCACGAGACGACGAAATTTGACGACGGAGTCCCGTCAACACGCACGCAAACATCTCTTCCCTGACCAACCCCGAATCCTTGAGGCGAACACCTCCTTCTCGACAAACCCTACGTGAATGTACCCTTAAAATCCTTAAACCGTGAGGAAAAGGAATTCCCCTGTTCTCCCCAACGGAAAGTCGGATCGGAACAAGATTTTAAGGGGGTGATCCATCCATCAAGTACCCCCTATAATGGTATCTAGAGCTCCAATACGCTCAAAACAAGTAGCCCAAATGGAGCGTACCAGTTTACAGCAGAAATACAAGAAGAAAAGCTTAAAAGAGAAGGAAGAAGAGGTCATTTTAAGTGTCTTCTCAACACAAATGAAGTGGGAGTCGGATAAGTACCACCAACTCTACAACACTTGACTTTTGCTATAAAATAAACCCCTTTTTTGAAATTACAGCAAGTCATTTTCTCTCTTGTATTACTAAAAGGAAACAATGGAAAGGGAAGCGAGATATAACAATGAACTTATTCCTTTTCCTCCATTACCCCAAGGAGAGAGAGAAAGAACACCTTCACCCTTCCTGAAGAGGATGAGTTACACACATCTTGAGTATGATAACCCACAAATAGATTTACAGCAGTCTCTCCTTCAAGAACCTCTTGATAGGGAATTCTCCTTTCGTAATGAAAGAAGATATGCGACTAGCCAAGAACAAGGTGATGAGTTTACGCCTTCAACTCAAAACCCAGCACAGATGGATTATAATCTAAGTGCAAGAGGAAGAGAGGAGACTCCTGTTGATAAGCTAATTTTCCAGCTTAGTAATATGATTGAGCAGTCCATTATGACAAGATTAGGGACTAAGAGGACTTCAAACTTTGGGGATGAAGAGTTGAGTACCCCTTCTAAGAGGTCCAAATTCCAACCGCGAGAGAGAATTGAGTTCCCCAAATATGATGGGGCAAGGGAGGCTGACAAAATACTCAATTGGATTCGCCATTTTGAGCTATACTTTGCCCATCAAGACAAGACCGAGCAAGAGAAGCTTGCTCTTGCCACATTGCATCTACAAAAGGATGCTCTAATGTGGTAGTCTTTGTCACAAATAGGAAAAGAGCCTATTCATGAATGGGCTAAGTTCGTGGAGCAACTGAAAGCCACTTTCATGCCACCGAGGCATGAAGAGAACCTAACCTTTCGTTGGGAGAGGTTTAGGCAGTTCAATAATGAGAGTAATGTAGATTTTACAGCCAGATTTTGGAAACTCTCTCTAGAGTTACCCGAAAAGAGTGAGGAAGATAGGAGAAAGAAGTATTTAGCAGCCTTAAGCCCAAAAGTAAGGTACGAGGTTAAAATGTTTAACCCGACCACGCTTAAGGACCTCACTAAGCTGGCTGAAATAGCCGAGAGGAAATTGAATCCTCGTAAACCCTTCAATAAGGAGGGTGGGTCATCATCTAAGACCAACAACATACCCACTTTTAGGAAACCAAATTTAAGAATAATAAAGGGAAGGGTAAAGCTCTTGTAAGGAATGTGAACAGCCAATCACGTCCTGGATGGGTGCCATTTCCTTCTATGACGGACGAAGAGAAGAGGAGGTTGATTAAGGAAGGAAAATGTTTCGGGTGTAAGAAACATAAGCCAGGGCACGTATGGCATAAGTGTCCCGTTCTCTTGGCTAAGATTGCCAAGACGAATTCAGTAAAAGGGAAAGCCAAGGCATCCAAGCAGGAGGGTGAGGCTTCTACCTTGTCACCCTTGAAATCTACCATGACTATTGAGCCAATAGTGAATGTTGTCCATTCAGCCAATACCTTTGGGTCTCATGATCTTTAAAAGGTGTATGGATTCGTGAATGGACAGAGAATAGTGGTTCTCCTAGACGATGGATGTAATTATGACTTAGTGAGTGATAGATTGGTAAAATTACTCCATCTTAAACCAGAACCTATAAAAAACACGTCGCTCTCAGGAGCTTTTAGAGGACACAATGAAGAAGACACATCCATAGTACGGAATATTCCTTTTCGTATTAAAAATTATAGAGATCGAAGGGATTTTCTAGTAGCTCCTTTACAAGACGTTGACATGATTCTAGGTAACCATGGCGGTATAACTTTAACCCTGCTATTCATCCTCATACTGATCATTGTTGCTTTGTACATAAGGATCGTAGGGGATCGGGACGTATATACAATTCCATTGATTACTCCTACCCAAGCGAAAAGATTGGTAAAAAGAGGGGTAGATTGTAATCTTGTGTATATACGGGATTCACGAGATCTTCATATCTCAAAAGAAGATCGGAAGAGAAATGAGTTCCTTAGAGCTTATGAGGATTGATTTTCAAGAGATGACTCATTCGAATTGCCTATGAAGAGAGAAGATGATCATGCCATAGACTTAGAGCCAGGAGCCCCATACAGGATCAACAGGTTAGAAATGGAGGAGGAAGAAAAACAAATTGAAGATCTATTGCAAAAAGGCATGATTCAACCAAGGTCAAGAAGAAGGATGGATCATATCATATGTGTATAGATTACCGTGCTTTGAATAAACTTACAATTAAGAACCGGTATCCGATTCCAAGAGTGGATGATTTATTGGATATGCTTAAAGGTGCTAAAGTTTTTAGCAAATTGGATTTGAAATCTGGTTATCATCAACTTCGTATGAAAGCTGGGGATGAACATAAGACTGCTTTTCGCACTCTCACTGGACATTATGAGTTTTTTGTCATGCCTTTTGGCCTAACTAATGCTCCAGCCACTTTTAGTAGGCTGATGAGAAGGGTTTTGTGACCCTACTTGGGAAAATTTGTCATAGTCTTCTTTGACGACATTTTAGTTTTCAGCCAGAATGAGGAAGAGCATAAGGATCACCTTGCTAAGGTGATGGAGCTCCTAAGGAAGGATCAATTGTTCCTAAATACCAAGAAGAGTGAGTTCTTCAAGACAGAAATAGAGTATTTGGGACACATTGTGTCTTCTGAGGAAATTCGGGTTGACCCTAAAAAGGTCAAGGCCATAATTGAATGGCCAATACCCAAAAATATACATGAGCTGAGATCCTTCCTAGGGATGTGTAGTTATTATCGCAGATTCATTAAGAATTTTGAACGTCTTGCTTCTCCACTAACAGATTTGTTGAAGAAGCATTCCTTGTATGAGTGGGGAGAGGTTCACCGAGTAGCTTTTGAGGAGCTTAAGAGAACATTGGTCACTGCACCAATGTTAACACTTCTGGACATGGACAAAGAGTTCTTTGTTGTATGTACGGATGCGAGTGGTACCTCGATTGGGGCAGTGTTGATGCAAGGAGGGCATCCCATTGCTTATGAGAGTAGAAAACTTCAAGGGACTGAATTGAAATATATCACGTATGAGAAGGAGTTACTGGCAGTCATTCATGCTTTAAAGTTATAAAGCATTATTTATATGGTTCTGCTTTCAAGATTAAGACTAACCATCAAAGTATCAAGCACTTGTTTTCTCAACCCATTGTTTCTTCAAGGCAAATCAAATGGACTGAATATATTCAATCCTTTGGGCAACCAAATATTGAATATCAGCCAGGAAAGGAGAATTTAGTATCTGATGCTTTGAGTAGACAACCCCAAGTTAATCACATTCCTGTGATTAAGGAGAAATCATTAGGAGCAATGGTTGAAGCTTATCCTTTAGATGAGGACTTTGCTGACATGTATGGGAAGATTCAACGTAATGAGGTCGGGGGTTTAGAGGCTTATTCCATCGTGGATGGATACTTATTTTTGGGATATTCCGTATGTGTACCCAAAACATTTCGGTATCTAGTCATGAGTGAGTTACATGTGAGTCCATATTCTGGACATAGAGGCATTAGAGGGACCATTGACAATATTAAGAGATGCTTCCATTGGCCTAAACTTCGCAAAGAAGTTTCGACCTTTGTTCAACAATGTGACGTATGTCAACGCATTGAATCTGACACAAGTAAGACTGCTAGTCTTTTGCAGCCTTTGCCTATTCCCTTGGAAAGGTGGGAACACATTACAATGGATTTTGTGTCAGGCTTCCCCAAGGTTGGTCAGTTTGAGCAGATTGTCACTGTTATAGATAGGTTGAGTAAACAAGCTCATTTTATTTCCAGTAAAAAGGAGTTGTCTGCTCCTGAAACAGCAAAGTTATTCATTAGGGAAATCTTTAGGTTACGTGGGTTACCAAAATCTATTGTATCCGATAATGGCCATTTCATTAGCAACTTTTGGACAGCCCTATTAGAGAATCTCGGAACCAAACTGAAATTTACTACAGCCTTCCATCCTCAAGGAGATGGACAAAGTGAGAATGCCAATCAAACCATAATTACTTTACTTCGAGCTTATGTCCATGACCAACCTAGAAGGTGGCCAGAGTTCTTATCCATGTTAGAGTTTGCTTAGAATAACACTGTACATACTTCCACCAAGAAAGCCCCATTTGAAATCATCTATGGGCAATGTTTACCCACTCTAATAACACACTTGGGGGAGCGAATTTTTGCTGCTGACCAGTTTGCTGAGGATATGTCACAGGTTATTGAGCAGGTAAAAGAACATATTAAGAAGGCCCAGGTTCAACAATCCAAGGCAGCCAATAAAAAAAGAAAAGAAGTTTATTACAAGGAGGATGATTGGGTTTTACTGAAGATTGATAAAATCAGTGAGAGGAAGTACAAAACATGTCAAGTTAGCACCGAAGTTTTATGGTCCATTTCAGATTTCAGCAGCTTTATATCTAGAAGAAGGATCCAGAGCGTATGAGCTGAAATTACCAGCCCACTGGCGTATGAAGAATATCTTTCATGTGAGCAATTTGAAGAGATACCATGGCGATACTTCTGCGTTTTTGGATACTCAGCTACAAGAAGAACCTGAACTTGAAGATGGGACTGAAGTTCTTACTCCGGAACAGATCGTGTACCATAAAGAGAAGAGTACTCGTGGAAAGAAGAGATATATCTATTTACTGAAGTTTAAAAACCAGCCAGCTAGTGATGCACAATGGATGGAAGAAGAGTTCTTTACAGATTTTCCACAGATACTCGCAGATTATAAAGAGGCAATGCAATTGCAGAAGTAACAAGAGAAAGTGCACGTAAGAGGAAGAGACAAGCAATAATCCACAAGAGGACTTCTGCTCATTCAAGTGTCATGAGAAGAGAAATGATTATTTAGTTAATTAATACTCATTAGAACCTTATTATTGTTAGGCGCCAATTTGATGGTGCGGTTATATGTTTGTATTTATGATCGATCAAGCGGTGTAAATAGTACCGCCAAAACTATGTAACATTGGCCAATGATTAGTAATAAAGATGTGTACACACATGTCTAGGTCCTAGGGGCAATAGGAAAGGGAAAGGGTGCATTAGAGTGCATTGAATGGTAGGTGCATGGGTCATAGAATAAGGGTAGGTGTAAATGGGAAGATGGAACTTGAGTGATCTCAAGGGACATTAATGAAAGGGTATCACCCTTTCATTGTGAATCTCACGTAGCATTCGCTCTACCACATTACATTCATCCGCCATCTCTCTCCCACCTTGCATGTAGGTCGAAATAGAAACAAGTACTCTCACGAGGACGCTCTTCCCCATTGGAGGACCAATTGGCATTCAAATTCTGCATGCATTGCACACATTTGCATTCTCGAAAAGTCTAGTTTTTCACAGCCAACCGGTCCACTGTCCCAATATGCCCAACCAATATGAGTCCGTTGCCCGAGCATACGCCCCTCTTGATCAAGGGGCTAGCGCTCAAACTCCGGGCTGAGCACGAATGAGGCCCTCTGCTAATCTTTGCCAGACCCTATGGAGGCTCCTCATCAAGGGGGAACCCTTCCCCATAAGGGGCCCGTAAGGGGGGCCCCTGAGAAGATCCATCTGTGTAAATGTTGCCATTGCCCCCCAATGCATGGGGTGTTCTTGAGAAGCCCTCGCTGTAAGAGGAGCTTCCAAGGCTCTGCACCTAGGGTGAGGCCGCAAACAACCAACTTGCCCAAGAGGGCTCTGGTCTGCATCTCCAGATCAATGATACCCAAGCCTCCCAGTGCCCACGGCAGGATCACCATTTGCTAAGCGACCCGGGCTCTAGTATTCATGATGGAAGAGTGGCTGGGACAGAAAGAGAAAGAGCTGTGGTTACAAGGGCACATTTTAGCTGGCTTTCTTTCAGTATAGACATGGCTTCGGCTCCACTTGGGACTAGAGATTCAGCTTCAGTAGGTCACACGATAGCCGTTAAACTAGTATGATAGCCGAGTAGGAGTGGAGGCCTCCTTCCTGATGCAGCGGGCCTTGAAGGTGGACATAAGCAAGTTATGCCTTTGGTGCACCACCTACGAATATGGATTACTCCCCATCCAAACCCCCACCGAAGTCATAGTATGTCCATGATCATCACACAAGCTTCCACGCATAGGAGGCCTTGTTTGCCACACCCCTCTCCTCCCCATGAGTTGGACCATGGTGAGTTTGAACACGCACGGCCTACATGACCCGGCACGTTAGTAGCTGCAGCAACTTATTCTTTATCACGAGTTGAACGGCTTCGGTGGGTCTTTCTCTTGACTTTGTTATGATTCAGGAGAACGTATTCCCATTCTTGGACATCAGACAATGGCACCACCTCCTCTTAGGACAACAATAAACGATTTGTTCTCCAGTCGTAGGGAGGAGCGGGGCAATGTGAATCTCAGTTTCCCAAACCATGGCCACACATGTTTATAAATAGGGTGAGCTTGTAGGAGGACAATAGCTTGGATTGGCTTGAGGATGAGGTGTTGGGGTAAAGGCACTGGCCACCCTTGTAACAGTATTTTTCTAGTACTACTAAGTACACTAAGTACACATTGTACTTAGGTACTTAGTGGCCCTAGTCTTATCCATATATATACTAGTGTGTGTACTTGGGGAGGTACCACTCATTCTTTTATCCCCACCCACTGGTGTGTGACTACTGTGAGTGTGTCTCTCTACTCCCTACTCTATCTCTCCCTCACACTCTCCGTCAACTGGTATCAGAGCCGACGGGCTCTCTCCCTCTGCTTCCACTCCCTCTCTCCCTAGCCTACCCCTACCGTACGGACAAGTCCGTCCGGCCGTACATCGTCCGTACAGCCGTACGGACGAATCGCGACAGCCACAGCTGCAAGGCGGGATCGCGGGCATCGTAGCCAGGACGCGGCTGCAAGGCGGGATCGCGGGCATCGCTGCCAGGACGTGGCTGCAAGGCGGGATCGCGACAGCCAACGCGTGGCTGCACGTCGCAGCCAAGGGCTGCTGCAAGGCGAGGCGCGGGCGTGGTAGCTGCGGCGTAGCTGGAGCTGCAAGCGATGGCGCGGGCGGCGTAGCTGGAGCTGCTGAAAGGCGGGAGCGCGGGCGGCTCAGCCAACGTGTGGCTGCACGACGCAGCCAAAGGCTTGCAGTAGCGCCTTTGCGCTTGCTTGCAAGCCAAAGCTGCGAGCCAAAGCTGCAGGACGTAGGGCGTGGCTGCACGTCGCAGCCAAGGGCTGCATCTGCGCAGGCCAGAACTTCAGGGATTTGGCATTAGTGACAGCCTATGAGAGCTGTGTGACTGAGTTGGGCTTCCAGTAACAGCTCCGGGTTGTGTGCAGGCCTTTTGTGTCTGGGAAGTGATGCTGGGACAGCCCGAAGAGGGTGATTATGCTGTTAAGGTTCTTGTGGATTTGCAGAGCAGCTTACCAAAGTTTCTGTGCTAGAAGTGTGTATGCTTGACACTTGGGCAGAGGTTTATGCTTTTGTCAGTGTGTACCCGCACATGCCTTGTGAGCAGTAGCAGTTGATGCCATTTACTGTGTTAATGCACGGAATGTGCAGCAAATTCAAGGGGCTTTTGATGCTATTATGCTTGGGACAAATGCTTTAGTTTGTTGCTGCAAGTACATCCACATTTGGTACAGATTTAGTCGATTTTGACCAAGTTTGACTTTAGTCAAATTTGGGGCTTTTGTAGCCTGACCAGAAATCTGTCAAGTGGGAGCACTCTACATGCATCAGGCTATCTCGTAAAGCACTACTATGCTTTGAAAGTGCAAATTTGACTTACAGTTTTTTTTTGGTCAAAGGTCAATCTTTTAATTGGGGTCAAATCTCTGATTTTCTTCATGCTTTCAAAGGGCTTTTGAGCAATCTCACTTCCAAACTGTGAATTCAGTTGGGGGGGAAGTTTCTGGAGCATATGGAGGTCTAAAATCAGAGATCTTCATCCACAATCTGAGATTCACTTTTTTTTTTTTTTTTTTGACAGTCCGGGACTGTCAACCAGCAAGTTTGACCAGATTTCACTGTCAAAAAGGTCAAAAAGTACTGCTATTTTTTCAGAAAATAGTTCTGGGCTTTTTCTGGAACACTTTGAAGGAGCTGTACCGCACTTTCGCCAGGCAAAAGACAGGAACAGATTGCTGTACTGTTTCTGCAGCAAGTGGGAGAAAGACTTTCAGTTGGTTTTATGCCACTGAAACAGTACCCAGTTCATTTTCTGATCGTACTTCCGCTGCGGGGGAATTTTCTTGGAGTAACTAGTGCTTAATTGCACGACTACAGGGAGTCAAACTCTATTTTCTTTACCATGAGTTCCAGCAGCGACGTGTCGTCCTTGTTCCAGATAAAGAAGCTCGAAGGAGCTAAAAACTACGACATATGGAGGACACAGTGCTACAATGTGTTGATGCAGAAGGACCAGTACAAACCTATAAAGGAGAAGGGTGTTAAGCCCTCCAACATTACTGATGAGCAGTGGGAGAAGATGGATGGCTTGGCCAGGTCGACCATTATGCTTACAGTTGTTGATTCACTGGTTGTAGGCATCAGGGATGAACCTACTGCGTGGAAAATGTGGCAACGCCTTGAGGATACTTATGCCAAGAAAAGTGCCACGGGAAAAGCTTACTGGCTGAAAAAGCTTGTTGGTCTTCAAATGAAGGAGGGGACAGCTATGTCCACTCATATTATTGAGTTTAACAGCATATTCAGCCAGGTGATCAACCAGGGGTTGAAGCTCGATGATGAGCTGAAAGCTACACTCATCTTATGTTCTCTACCTGAGTCATGGGACACATTCAGGACTTCTACCAGCAACTCAAATGTCATTCTGTTATTTGCAGATGTGGAGAGTGCTCTTCTACAGGAAGAGATGAACAGAAAGAACAATGCTATTGGGAAGTCAAATGCTTTGAATGCACGCAGCAGGTCCAAAACACGTGGTAAAGACAAAGAAAGAGAGAGGAGCAAGTCCCGCTCTAAGAGTGATCTTGTATGCAACTATTGTGGCAAGAAGGGACATATTGAGAAAAAGTGTTTTCAAAAGAAGAATGACCAGAGAGCCAAAGAAGGCAAGGCTCAAGGCAAGTCTAAGGGCAAAGAAAAAGAGGAGCTGAATGTTACTTATGTTAGTGACAGTGACAGTGGACATGAGATATGTTTCACCTCTTCACTGGAGGCTCATACACTTCATGCTGGTGATGGATCAAATATGTTTTCCTGGATTATAGATTCAGGAGCTTCCTTTCATGTGACATCCTACAGAGATCTGTTTGTCAGATATGCAGGAGGGCAGAAGGGAGTTGTCTTTCTTGGTGATAACCATGCATGTTCTATCATTGGTATAGGTGATGTCAAACTTGTGCTTGAAAATGGCCAGCAGTTAATGCTCAAAGGGGTCAGGCATGTTCCTGAGGTGAAGAAAAACTTGATTTCCACAGGGTTGTTGGATGACGATGGTTATCATACCACCTTTGGAAGTCAGAAATGGAAAATCAGCAAAGGGGCAATGGCTATTGCCAGGGGTCCTAAGGTTGATACTTTGTACTCACTTCATGCTGGACATTGTCCGCATTCTGATGTAAATGCCACCGAGCTGCCAAAGATTTCATTGTGGCATAGCCGGCTTGGCCATATGAGTATTAAGGGAATGGAGCAATTGGCTCATTTTGGTTACTTGCCGAGTCTAAAATATTCAGATTTGCAGAAATGTGAATTTTGTCTCTACGGTCGTCAAGTACAAATACCTCATAAGAGAAGGTCAAATCAGAAATTACAGCTCTTGGAGCTAGTACATACAGATGTGTGTGAGATGCCTACACTCTCTTTAGGAGGTTCAAAGTACATACTGTCATTCATAGATGACGCCACCCGCAAAGTGTGGGTTTACACTCTCAGAAAGAAGAGTGATACGTTCAAGGCTTTCACTAAGTTTGTTGCACTGGTTGAAAATGAGACAGGCAAAAAACTTAAAGCCTTACGATCTAACAATGGTGGAGAGTACTTGTCCAAAGAATTTCAAGAATTCTGTGAGGCAAAGGGTATCCAAAGGGTTTTGTCTACACCATATGATCCTCCACAGAATGGTACAGCTGAAAAAATGTTCAGAACCATTCAAGAGAAAGTCAGATCCATGTTGTCACATGCTGCATTGCCCCACACATTTTGGGCTGAAGCTGTAAAGACAGCTGTGCACCTTATTAACAGGTCACCAAACAAGAGACTATGTGGTGGTGTGCCTGAACAAGCATGGACGGGCAAGCCTCCGTCTTACAAACACCTACGGGTCTTCGGTTGTGTCGCGTATGTGCATGTACGCAGGGAGGACAGAACTAAACTGGATCCAAAGTCTCTTAAATGCATATTCCTAGGTTACGGTGACAAAGGTGAGATGGGCTACAGGATTTGGGATCCCAAGAACAGAAAACTTATACGCAGCAATGATGTCGTGTTTGATGAAACCATCATGTTCAAGGAACCTGTTGTACAGCAGGAACCTTTAAAAGTAACTATTGATGATGACAGGCATCATGGGCAACACAGACAGGCTGTAAATCAGCCACAACAGCAGCATAATCAGCCATTAAATGATGCTGCAGCAGATCCTAATGGACAGCCAGTTATGGCAAAAAACATCCCAATGGATGAGGCACAGTTAGGTGATCTTCCTGACATGCAAATGCAGCCAGGAATCATGGAACAGCCACCTTCTCTGGGTGATGAACAGGCTGGACAGTCAGCTCAAGATGATGGTCTTTGGGTTAGAAGGTCAACCAGACAGACGCGGCAGCCAGAAAGATTTGTTCCAGGCATTGATTATTTGATGCTCACTGATTGTGGAGAGCCTTCATGCTACAAAGAGGCTAGGCAGAGGGCAAACAAGGTTCAATGGGATCTTGCTATGAAGTCTGAAATGGACAGTCTTCACAAGAATGGCACTTGGGAATTGGTACCCTTGCCTACTGGTAAAAAGGTACTGCCATGCAAATGGGTTTATAGACTTAAAGTCACACCTGGTGAAAAGCCAAGGCATAAAGCCAGACTGGTTGCCAAAGGGTTCAAGCAGGAATATGGTGTTGACTTTGAGGAGATATTCTCTCCCGTTGTCAAGATGACAACACTCAGAACTGTATTAGCATTGGTTGCACATGCAGATATGGATTTGGTCCAAATGGATGTCAAAACAGCATTTCTTCATGGTGATTTACATGAGGAAATTTTTATGCAGCAGCCAGAGGGTTTTACAGTGAAGGGCAAAGAGAAGCTTGTATGCAGACTGAAGAAAAGTCTTTATGGTCTAAAGCAGGCACCCAGGGAATGGTATCATAAGTTTGATACATTCATGCGAACCCAGGGTTACAGGAGAAGTGACATTGATCACTGCTTATATACCAAAAAAGCTTCAGATGGCAGTTTACTTATCCTCATTTTGTATGTGGATGACATGTTAATTGCTAGAAAATCTCATAAGGAAATGAATGCCTTAAAAAAGAGATTGCACCAGACCTTTGATATGAAGGATCTTGGTGATGCCAACCATATATTGGGTATGCGCATACTTCGGGATAGGGAAAAGCGGTTGCTATACTTGTGTCAGAAGGAATACATTGGCAAGGTCTTGCAGAGATTTCACATGGAGGGGGGGAAGAGTATTGGTACTCCATTACCTCCTTATGTGAAAATCAGCGCTTTGGACAGCCCTCAGACAGATGCTGAGAGAGCTGAGATGTCAAAGATTCCGTATGCATCAGCTTGTGGCAGTCTCATGTATGCTATGGTTGCAACCAGGCCCGATATTGCGTTTGCAGTGGGAGTGGTTAGCAGATACATGGCTAAACCTGGCAAGAAGCATTGGAATGCAGTGAAAGGTGTCATGAGATACCTAAAGGGTACACAGGACTTGTGTATATGTTTCGGCAGTCAAGATGCAAAAGTGCAGGGTTATACAGACTCTGATTATGCCGGTCACCCTGATACCCGGAAGTCTACTACCGGCTATGTTTTCACTTTCACTGGAGGTGCAGTGTCGTGGGTATCTAGAATGCAGCAATGCGTTGCTTTGTCTACTACAGAAGCTGAATATATTGCAGCCACTGAGGCGTGCAAGGAAGCTATATGGCTATCTCGGCTAGTGGCAGATTTGGGCTACTCTAGTGATACTCCATTGTTGCATTGTGACAGTCAGAGTGCCATACAGTTGGCACGAAATCCTGTTTTTCATGCAAAGACGAAGCACATCGACGTGAAGTATCATTTTATCAGGGAGGTGCTTGAGAACAAGCAACTTCAGCTTGTGAAAGTTCACACTGATGACAATCCAGCAGATCTGTTGACAAAAGGATTGGCTGCTGAGCGGTTTGCACACTGCAGACGGCTTATGGGTATTGGATAAGCAGACCAACTAGTCCTGTACATGATGATGTATATTGCTGTTTTTTCTTTTACTCTCTCTTATGGGCACACTGCCTTTAAGTGGGAGGTTGTTGGGGTAAAGGCACTGGCCACCCTTGTAACAGTATTTTTCTAGTACTACTAAGTACACTAAGTACACATTGTACTTAGGTACTTAGTGGCCCTAGTCTTATCCATATATATACTAGTGTGTGTACTTGGGGAGGTACCACTCATTCTTTTATCCCCACCCACTGGTGTGTGACTACTGTGAGTGTGTCTCTCTACTCCCTACTCTATCTCTCCCTCACACTCTCCGTCATGAGGGAGTCTAGGATTGGGATCCTGAATATTTATGCACTAGCCTATTCGCAACAGAGGCCCACCTTTTGGAGACTACTCACAAAGTGCCTCTATGAGGTAGACTCATATAATATTGAAGAAGACTTCAACAATCTAGAGTTTGAGGATGGGGGAGTCTAGGATTGGGATCCTGAATGTTTACGCATCTGCTTGCTAGCAATAGCATCTCGCCTTTTGGGGGCGGCTCACAGATTGCATCTTGGACGTTGCTACGGGATTGTATTTATCCCAAGAACTAAAGAGAAATGTTTCATTTTGACTCTGGTCAAAAAGAGTTGACTCTGTTCAACTGGAGAAAGCTCCTATTTATTATTTGTTTTTATTTACATGCATGGGTGGGGATGCCCACATAGGAATAGAATTTATGAAGAGCATAAGTATGCATGCATTGGCTCACAAATAATGGGTAGAATGTGTCGGAATTGTTTTATTTGTGACTGGCGAGTGGAGAGTGGTGAATTCACCCACATTTAAAGGGGAAAAGCCCTTTTGAAATGGGGTGACCAGCCAAAAGAGGGTCCCACAAGCAAAAAGCAGCTGCAATTTTTTGCACTTGATTTGAAGCAGCCAAGAATCAGCATTTGTTTTGAGCCCCTTAAATATAAAATTTTTTGAGAAATTCAAGGCATGCTTATGGAATCTGTGGGAAGTACAGATGATTTTTCTCTTAAAAAGCCAAACAGGTGGTTGGAACCTTATTCTTTAACCAATAACCTTGCAACCTGGAGATCAAGAAAGTCGAATTTATTATATGGAGACAAAGCAACAGGATGATATTGCGTCAGAGTTTTCTTATGAGAGCGGACAAGAATTCCTTTTATATCAAAACCCTCCCACATACTAGAAAGTTATAGCATGGCTCACCTCATGGTGATGTTTGAGCTAAGCAAAGTTTTGGGAAAATATCTCGAAAGGCTAAGCATATTAATTTTTATAAAGTTTGATTAACTTCTTTTTTACCCTAGTCCTTGTATCTTAGTACAAGGACAGAAGTGTATTGTCTTCCTGATTGTTTCGGGAACAGAGAATATTTATAGTTCAAGCATGGTGTGAAAGTTTATTTCAGAGACAAGACTTCAGTTAAGAGGGTGTGAAATAAGTTTTCACACAGCTATTTGTTCCGCCTTATATTATCTCAAGCTTTGGAAGACTTTTGTTATAATATCTTGGCTATATTGTTTCTATTATGGAGCCAGTTTTTTCCACTTAGTCAAGATTATGGATAAGCAGTTTTGCCATTGCAAAGGAGTATTGGATATCTTTTGTGGATATTGAGAAATACACAATTGATCTTTATATGATCCATGATTCTATTTAGTGCAAAGATTGGTCTCTCAGTGTTAGAAAAGACCCAACAGAGGGTACGCACAGCGGAAGACTGATAGTAATGCCTAGGAGCTCACACAGTGTCGTGTGGGGTGTGTAATCACATACTTCTTAACTTAATGTGCATAGATGTGCAAGCCAGTAAATAGACAATGCTCAGAAACAAATATAGAAGCAACTCTTTATATTTCCGTCCGTCCACAAAGTAGGACAGGATACAATACCAAAAGGTTTTCCTACTAGATGTCAAGCACTTCTAGATCTCTAAGCCCGCGTGCTCCACCTCGAGCAAATGTAGAATCTCCGTCTAGAGTGATCCTCTCCACCTTGCTGTCTGGAAACCAGCCTAGGTGGGCAGTCCTCTGAGTGAGGTAAGTCTGCAGCAGGTCTCCAGCCAAGTTCACCTCCAGGATGAGCCCCAACTGCTGCTGCTAGTGCTGCTCCTTTCTGCTCCTCAAAAGCTGTTCCAGATTATATAGAATGAGGGCATGGAAGCCCTCCTTTTATAGGGCACAAGGCTCCTTTGAATGGACCGACCAGCCAGCCTCATCCTGGCCGACCAGTCTGCTTGCTAGCTGACCTGGTTGGCTGGTCCAACCAGCCCTATAAAAGGTCCTTTGGCAGCCCCTTTTGGGCTGCTGGCTTTGTCCATTGCAGGCCTTATGCCTGCCCATAGACCCCCGCCATGCAGCCGTACAGGTCTGCGCCCTGTTCAGGACCTGCTGCAGGCAATAACCCTGCGCACAAGCCTGCTCAAACAGGTCGCATGCTGCGCAATTGCAGGTCCATGGCCTGCCCTTTGTCTTGACAGCTGCCCACATGGCAGCTCATGTGCTGCCCATGTGGCAGCCCCAATATTTCCAGGTCTACCTCCCCCATGCTCTCCTCATATGGGGGCTTACAGATGGGGCCAAAGCACTCAGTTTATATGATTTTAAGGTGGCAAGTGTGGATATCCGTCTTTCTCACTATTGTCCAAAAAGATTACATCATTCCCAGAAAGCAAAGAAAAGAAACAAGGTTTATCGTGTGCTTTCATGGTGTCCATCTCCATCTAAGGTCAGCTTGACATTGGACAAAGGGGATTCAGATATGTTATGGGAAGTTTGGTCACGAAAAGCAAAGAGATGCTTTTGTGGTCTAGAGTTGTTCTCCTATTCCAGAAAGATCTGTTACAGAAAACAAGCTGCTTTTGAAAATCCAATGTGCGAAAACGTGTAACTTTTATAAGGTTGCTAAAGAAGATTTGGTTAGAGTACCAGAGATGATGTCATCGACATCTAAGGCTACATATCTCTTTCATGTTTATAAGTTTGCTTTATGTTTATTTTAACACCTAAACCCTTGTATAGCAATGCAAGGAGAAGAGCATATTGGTTTCTTGAGTTTGTTTTAGGAAGATACTCCTCTTGAATGAGAAGCTTATGGAGCCTGATATGCTCAAGTAATGCTTATATGGCAATGGTTTATATAGACATATAATGATCATTGCCCAAGTGTTTTTGTGATTCTATAAAATCCCTTTATTTGGGACTTGATGATTGAGGATGGATTTGGAGCTTTCATTGTCGTTCATACGGCAGATGGACAAGCAGAAAGAAGAACTTTCAACGAAAGAAGTCGAGGGGAAACAAAAAGCCCTTGAAGAGATAGGCAGTTTTACTCCAAAATCATTCCATAAGGAAGATGTTAGTGTAAAAGTAGAGTATGTGTCTTTTGGAAGCACTGATGGGTTTCCACCACCAGCATAATTGCAACAGGTAGGTCTTGTGTAAGCCAAAGAAGCAGCAGTCAACTCCATAGGAAAGAAAAGAGGGCATGTATTTGCCAAGAAAAAAAGGCATGTATCTGCCAAGAAAAAGAAGGGCATGTTTTTTCCAAGAAAAAAGGCATGGATTTGCCAAGAAAGAAAGGCGTGGATTTGCCAAGAAAGAAGGGCATGTATTTGTCAAGAAAGAACAAACTGTGTACCACACAGAGAAACAAGAGCTGAGAGACACGGTTACCTGAAGTTACTTTGTTAAGCTCAAGAACTACTTGGCACTAGATGCCAAGTAGACAGATAAGGAGTTTACCTCAAAATATCCATAAGTACCTTCTAAGTTGAGGACAACTCATTAAAAGTCAAGAGGATGTCACAAAATTGTGCTTCTCCCAGTAAGGACCTTCGACAATGGTCGGGGCAGCCCTCTCACTCTGTCCCTCTATTGCGATTCATGTTCCAGCTCCATCAAGTGTTAAGACAGGCAATCTCCAAATGCAGAGGCCAGGGCCAAACAACTGGCCAGAAAGGACAAAACTGGCAAATCTCCAAACACCAAGGTCAGGGCCAAATAAATGGCCAAAAAGGCCATAACTGGCCGACCAGATCTGGCCGACCAGAACTGGCCGACCAGATCTGGCCGACCAGAACTGGCCGACCAGATCTGGCCGACCAGAACTGGCCGACCAGATCTGGCCGACCAGAACTGGCCGACCAGATCTGGCCGACCAGAACTGGCCGACCTAACCGACCAGATCTGGCCGACCAGATAGGTCAGGCCTATAAAAGGCTGTAGCCCCCTGGCTACTTAACTCACCTTTTCTGGAACAGGCTGCTGCACACCTGCGCTCCAGTATTGCTGCTGCCCCAGCTTCCTCTGCCTCCACTCCTGCATCCTCTCCAGCTTCCTCTGCCTCCACTCCTGCATCCTCTCCAGCATCCTTTGCCTCCAATCCTGCTTCCGCTTCAACATCTCTGCCTCCTCTGCCTCAGCTTCAGCATCTCTGCCTCCTCTGCTTCAGCTCCATCATTCTCTCCTGCTGCTGCTCCAGATCAGCATCGTCTTATATCTCTACTGCTGCTGTATTATTTTCTCCAGATCTGCAGCAAACTTTTGCTCTTCTGACAATAGGTTACTGACCCAGATCTGGTTCAGTTACAGCTAGTGGAGCTAGTGCAGAGCCCACTTCAGTTGGCTGTTCTGCTGTTTGCTCCCTCCACAGTTTCTTTCTTAGATATTTCTTATCTTGTATTGAGTTCCTTTGGTGATATATATTTCTTCTTCAGCTATCATTAGTCTTCAGTGTTGTTTTATTTGTCTCCAAGAACTTTCTTTATATGGTATCAAAGCAAGGTGTGCCTATCGACACCTGAGCCTTGACCTGGAAAGCTTGGAAGATAGATCATCAACTGAAGATGTCTTCTCCTTCTTCCCCGAAGCAATCTCAGCCCGAATCGACCTCTATTCAACCACCACCCTCGTCATATGTCGAGAGAGAGTCTGCAAGGATCGAAGGTGATGAATACCTCTCCAAACTCTTTAAAGAATTTGCTGAATTTCAGAAATGGAAGGAACTTGAAGCAGGTACCCGCACACCTCGTGTTTCTTCTTCTCCACGTTTTCCTCCGATACGTCAACAAGGACCTCTATTCAACTCGAAAGAAGCTGAGCAACATCTCAAGTTCGGTGCCGACGAAGAACAAGTATACCCTGACGAAAGAGGACAGGCCGGCATGAGGACAATGGGTTATTCGACAATGCCTATCCCACAAGAATCAGTGCAAGGTATGTTGCCCTATTCCCTTGGTGCAACTCCGTCGGTTATGCAAGGCATAGGAATGAGTAATCACGAGGACACAGATCCATACATGCATGTGAACACTCGTAGACGAGAAAGGAGAAATGCATCAGACAATGAGTTTGCTTTCGGTTCTCATTCTTCCTTCCCTCCCATCCCTCTCATATCTTCCACTGCCATCTTTCCTCCAGTGGCTTCTCATCCTCCATCTTCTCCCATGCCACTGGGTTCCTATAGTTTATTTCCCTCTATCTCTCCCGCTGCCCCTTTTCCCCCTCTCATGTCGTATCCCGCCTCTCATGTTTATCGCTCCCCCTCAGGGCCTTCTCCGAATCCTTTTGTTCCTCCGGTGGTGCCGCCTCTCCCTCCTTCTCACTCCGCTCCTGTTTTGAGTCCTCTCATGCATCCACCGGTTGCTTCTCCCTATCATTCCCTTTCTTCCTCTCACCCTGTCTCTGCAACAGCCAAACATGCTTTTACTGATATGACTCATTTTAACGGGTCTAATTATACCACATGGTCAAATCTCATGCGCCAGGTGCTTGATTCTCAAGACCTATGGGAACTCGTTCAAGGTACAAAACCGCAACCCGATCCTCATGTTTATCCTTATCAGGTAGTTCGCTCGTGGCGACATCGTAATGCCACTGCCATTGTCGAAATCATGCAAGGCCTTTTGCTTGAATTTCACTCTCAATTACAGCATTTTGACCTTGCCTCTGAGCGATGGGCACATCTCACTGACCGCTATGCAGCCCGAGATCGTACTCGTCGCATCAATCTTGACCACGATCTCCAGCAATTTCAGATCACTGCTGACGATGATCTCAAGGTCAAACTGGCAGACTACCGGCGGCGGTTAATTGCTGAATTTGCCACAACTGGTCCTCCCAAATCCGAGGATGACCAAGTTACTTTCTTTTTGAACAAACTCCCGCCCAAGTATTTTAGTTTTATGCAGCAAATCATTTCTCAACCCTCCCTTCCTACTTTTTATGAGTTCGATCTCCGGGATTCAAAAAGATCAACTCAGCTCCGGGAAGCCCTCTCCCACTTCTGACTCCAATAACTCCTCTGGTATTAAACCCGCCTGGCACAACCTTCCCAAAAAGAACCGGTTTTGTCAGCATCGCCACAAAGTTGGGCATGTTGATGACGAATGTCGCTCCAAAGCCAAAGGCATTCTCCCACAGCCCCCCACCACGACTCCGCTACCACCTCGTTGGCGCCCTAGGAGTGGTCCTCCTCCACCTAACGCTGGCCTTTGGAGACCACAGGGCCATGTCACTAATCATTTCACCCCATCCCCTCCTTTCATCACTCCCGAAGGCCTGTCTGACTGGTCCACTGGAGATTCTCTAGACTTCACTTCTCAAGCCTTGATCCGTCACCGAGCTTGACTCCTCCCCATCCATATCTGGATCAGCATTTCATACTCTTCCATGTGGCCCTAAAGCCCCTTGGATTGTGGATAGTGGAGCCACTCATCATATGACCCCTCATCATGATCTCTTCATTTCTCGCCAACCGGCAACAGGGGGAGTCCGTTGTGGCAGTAACTCTGTCGCTCCTATTCGTGGCGTTGGTTCAATCACATTTGATACCGACAAAGGCCCCAATCTTGCTCAGTTGGATCAAGTGTTTTATGTCCCCCAATTAGGAGTCAATCTTCTTTCCGTCCATCAACTTTGCCTTCTTGGCCGCGCGGTGCTATTTACAAAGATGCATGTTGAAATCATAGATGAGACATCGGGACTCCTTTTAGCTCGGGGCGAAGCCCAACCTCATGGTCTGTACCTCATAACACAATTTCTTGAGACTCCCTCTAATACCGGCTCTGAGTTTCATCGGCTTCATGGTCTTGCTACCCTGAAAGATCCAACTGACACACAACAATTGTGGCATTATCGTCTGGGACATCTGTCCTATGACTCTTTATATGAAATGTCTCGAGATCATTTGGTTGATGGCCTACCTAAATTATCGCGAGCCAGAGATATTTGCCGTCCATGCCAATTAGGCAAACAAAGCTGAACTCCTTTTCCTTCTCATTCCACTTCTCGAGCCAGTGAGATATTGCATCTAATCCATCTCGATATTAGTGGCAAATCTCCTATTCCTTCATTAAATGGCTCACAATATTTCTTCTTAATTGTGGATGATTACTCTTGATATCAATGGGTGTTCTTCATGAAAGAGAAATCTGACACTTTTTCCTTCTTTGCTACTTGGGCTCGATCGGTCATGAATCAAACGGGGAAGCCTATTGGGATTGCTCGTAGTGATAATGGTGGTGAATTCATTTCCCATGAATTCACTCACTTCCTTCACGAGCATGGTATCCAACGCCATCTTACATCTCCCAATTCGCCCTCCCAAAATGCTCGTGTCGAACGGAGACAGCGCACAGTCATGAACATGGCACGTTCCATGCTTTTTGCGGCCGAGTTGCCTGAACGTCTCTGGCCAGAAGCTGTGAATACTTCTGTCTATCTCCTTAATCGTTACCCTACTCAGCCGATCCCGAACATGACGCCTTTTGAGGCCTTCTATGGTTACCGACCCTCTATTTCTCATATCCGCATCTTTGGATGCCGCGCGTACACTCATACTCCCAATGATACTCGCAGTAAACTAGAACCCCGTGCTGAACTTCTACTTCTCGTTGGCTACTCAACGGTGGCTACTCAACGGAAGCCAAAGCTTATCGCTTATTTGATCCTCGCACAAACAAAGTTTTGGTTCGCCGTGATGTGGTCTTCGATGAAAGAGATGTTCTAAAAAATTCCTCTATTCTCCCTGCTAATGACGCACCTACTCCCGTTCCCTCCGAAACCTCTTTCTCTCCCCCCGAAACTTCTTTATCTCCCCCCATTGCTTCTCCCGACCCGCTGCCATGCTGGTATCGACAAACTATGAAGGATTGTTCCCTTAGAACTTCCTCCTCCCGGTCCTCGACGCTCTACCCGGACAGCTTCTTCCACTACCACTGCCTCCATTTTTACCACAGCCTATATCATACATTCTGAACCTGCCACTTGGCAGGAGGCAGTTCAACATCCTGAGTGGCATCGTGCCATGGAACAGGAGCTTGAGAGCATTGATCGCAATGAGACCTGGATTTTGGTCGATCAACCCAGTCACAAAAAGGTCATAGGAACAAAGTGGATCTTCCGAACAAAACTCAAAGCAGATGGAACACTGGACAAGTACAAAGCTCGCTTAGTAGTGCAAGGATTTCGCCAAAAACATGGTATCGATTATGAGGAAACCTTTGCACCTACTGCTCGATTAACATCATTTCGCCATCTCCTCGCCCTAGCCGCTCATCACAGCTGGTCTATCTATCAGATGGATGTCAAGAGTGCCTTTCTCAATGGCTACCTCGATGAGGAAGTCTATGTGGCTCCCCCACCAGGTTTTTCTCCTCCTGGCCATGAAAATAAGGTATTCCGTCTCCGCAAAGCTCTTTATGGGCTTAAACAAGCACCTCGGTCCTCGTTTCACCAAATAGACACCTTCCTCAAAACTAATGGGTTTCATTTCACTCCTTTTGATCCGAATTTATATATACATCAATCTTCAGAGGGGGTCTGCTTTATCTTGCTTTACGTGGATAATCTTTTTCTTTTGGGCTCTACCACCACCACACTTCAATTCATTAAAACACAACTCAGCACCACATTCGAGATGACCGATCTCGGTCTTCTCTCCTATTTCTTGGGCATGGAAGTTGTTCAGCACTCTGGTGGTATCTTCGTTTCTTAACAGAAATATGCTCTTCAACTCCTTGATCAGATCATTCCCCATGAGCCTAAGCTAGCTGCCACTCCCTTGGATCCCACAGTCAAGCTCTCAAAAGACTTGGAGTAGTACAGGTTCAGACATTGTCAATTACTTATCATCAACAGTTCATCCAAACTTGCAAAGTGGGCTTGAAAATGTCCATTTTTATGGAGTAGGACTTTTCAAACACTACACTAGTCCGATTCATGTGCCTAGGATAACGCAAATTCACTCCATATGCTTGGAACAACATGGGTCTGCTTACTATGCTTCAAAAGGAAAAACATTTTTTTTTAAAGGTTGGACTTAACTGAAATTCAGGCTCCGAGACATGCACATAACCAAGAATTGACGAGTGGAAAAATAGACAGGTCCTCATACAAGAATTCCTCAAATAAGGCAAGCATGCAGCTTCTATGTGCAAATAGCTCCACCCCAAAATCATACAACAATATCTCCTCCTCGTGCTCTCATCACTCTCGTATCTGCACAATAATCCATCCTCTCCAACTCTCTCCTCCTCCTAGAGCATATCCATCCTCCACTGGTAGGTGGGCTGCCTCACCATACGCCTGGCAAATCAAAACCTCCCTTCCACAGGCCACCTGTCTCACATGCTCATCATCCATGCCTCATGACTTAACCGTTGGACGATGAACTTTCAAAGTGTGGTAGAGCTCCAACTCCCCTTGATTAACTTTGACTCCTTGAGCAACTCCAGTATCCCTTTGTGGCCGTGCAATCACTCCATTAGCCCCTTCGTAGTAGTGCAATCACTTACTTGCCCTTGTGACAAATGAAGTTAAGTGCCACTCTTCTTCACCATTCCTCATGGTAGTGTCTTCTCCTTGTGTGGCACTAGTCTTGGATCTGCTGATTGGTCATTAGGGCCGGTCTTTAACTATAAGTGCTTTGGTATCATGCTGCCTCTTCATATATGGTAGCTTGTCTATCTCAATCCACCTATGTACCTCACACCCCTCGTGTATCTTGGGCCACCGCCTATACATTGCCAACCTCCATTGGCTCATACTTCCACAACGAGTATGAACTTGATAGCTTGGCACGTTCTAATGAGGATATGCAGTCTCATTCCAAGAACATAAATAAATCAACACAACACAGCTTTGCTTGACATAAACACTGAAATAATGTAGGGGAAAAAGCATCCCTCACATGACCCACATTACCTGTTAAATGGGTGCGGCGATAGTTTGTCGACCGTGCTTGAATACAAGAAACTGGATTTTTCATATGTATGCATCCGGAATCAATGTAGTAATGCCTCAACCATGCACCAAGCTCCACTGCTTGCACAGCACCTATAGTAAAGAATTTTGCAAATTTAAAAACTTGGCTTCTTGTTCTAGGGGAAAAACGCATCTCAAATATATCCCTGGAGGAATCTATCTACAATACATATGGCTGTATGGACCAGCAAAACAAGACTAATAAAGTGTCTTCATTGTACATAAGGTAGAGATTTCTCCACATAAATGGCACGTCTAGTGTATTTACTCTTGCACTCTTGGGCATGAAGCACACATGTTGATTTCTTCCTACCATTGTATATACTCAGCCTCTATTGGAATAGAGAAATAGGCCAACAATGCTGGGGGCTAGCCACCTTAGCACCCCATCCAGTGCATTTTCTTCTTCTTTTTTGAAGTCAAGTTTCTTATTAATTTCTGGTGACGTGTTAAATCTTACATGAAATTTCAGTATCTAGTCAATAAAGCAATTCAGCTGCAACACGTGGGTGCTCCTTAGGAAGACTTAAAACTATGAAAGAAGTAACTAAAGCTGCTGCACATAATGGGTGGACTGTCATCACCACAAAAAGGCCACCCGTTATGTACCTTACCTTGTAAAAGATCTCATACAAATTGTATAGAATTCAAAATTAGAATCCACCTAGCGAAAAAGATTTTATCCAAGAAATTACAGAGCTATATATAACGAAAGGAAAACATTCAGATTTGTAAGATTTAGGCATACAGAATTGATATATGAAACAACATATTCAAGAACCAAGTGTCAACATCGAATTCTGAGATTATACAGTTGAAGATCCTTCATCATAAGGCAATGAAGGACGGGGGTACTGAATGTGAGCAGGATGTGGGGAAAAGAGAAGATACAGTAGTTAACACAGAGAAGAAATGTATACACATAAAAGGAAAGAAGAGTTGAAGGAATAAAAAGAGAAAGGACTTGTTCAACAGAGAATCCTGAGAAAAAGGAAACGGAGACGCTTGGAAATGTAGAGAAAACAATATAGGACCTGGAAAACCTCCATGAAACAGTCCATATAAAGTTTATTCAGTCAGAAATAAAACTGAACTGAGCAGAGAACGTTAACGCATCAGAGAATTCATTTCAGATTGCAATAAATACGGGAAAAAAAGTTTAAAAACAGCTTGGAACAAATAGAACTTCATTGTACAACAAAAAAACTGATTGCGAAGTGAGAGAATGCATTTGGAATTGTGGAGAGAGAGTGTGCTGCTGTAGAGAGAGAAAGTGTTGCTGAGGTGAGAGAACGTGGAATCTGCTGTATACAAGCTCTTTTCCAAAAGTTTTTTTTTTTTTCAAGAAAATTACTTCATTAAGTATGAATGAAAACTGTGAGAGCAAGCTCAAATGCGGGAGTACATCATGCAATGCATGAGGGGAAAAAAACAGCTCAAAATGAGCTAATAAAAAACCAAGGTGGAGGCTGAAAATGCCATCTCAACCCTGAGGGAGACTCAGAGAAAAACAGAGATGCTCTCCAAACTCTGAAAAAAGTAACTCTCCTAGCAGTGGCTGCTCTGGAGGATCCCTGCATGCTCGCCCATATGGCCATTAGAGTGTGTACTGTGTAAGGGCGATCTGAGGCGACACTGGCAGGCAGCTGTTTGGTGCAGTTTGCACACTGTGGACAGCAGACAGGGTCGGTCACAAGTCCTTCCAGCAGCCTGGAGTAGCCAGCACACGGTGTGGACAGGAAAAGGGGTCGGCAGCAAGGTGGCACGGGGTATCGTTTCGGCCCATTTTGCACCCACCCTTTCTGCATCTTCCATGGATGAAACCATCGCCTATGTCTTGTCCAAGATCATATGTATAGATCCAGGTGAGCTTTTTTTTTTGTTGCCACAATCAGCTGCTGTAGGGTGTGAAGTTTAGAATAGTTCCATGGGACCCCCGTGTACAAGTAAAAGGATAAGCTCGATAGCACGAACTATGCCCATTGGAAGCTGAACATGAAGATATGGTTCATCCATAAGGGTTTGTGGGAGCTTGTTCAGGGCTATGATCGGAAGCATGAGCGTCCCAAGAGCTCTATCAACTGGGATGCTGACCAGGAGGATGAGTTTCAGGAGGAGCAGGAGGATCGGGACTCAAAGGCACATTCAGCCTTGGCCAAGACAATCACAAAGGAGGTTTCTATGGCTGTCCAAACCTGGAGAGTCCCTCTGAGGTATGGCCTAAGCTAGAGGATGTCTATGCCAGGGATTCGGCGATGCGTGTTGTCACGTTGTAGGGACAGCTATACAACCCTCGTGTTCCCCAAAGGGAGTTCCATGCAGCCAATCCTGATGCAGACAAAAGTTCTCCATGACCACTTGCAGGCCATGGGTGCTGTCCTCACGATCAGTCAGCTTGCATTGCTCATTCTCACCAAGCTTCCTCCAAATTACGACGTGGTTGCCCAAGCATTGAGGTGCCAGGTCACCATGAATCATCTCGACTTTGCTAATCTATGTTCCTGTTATGCAATTGGGATAGCATGACCTCGGCAGGGTTAGTGGACATTTTTCCTTTAAACGACCGAACTTTGTATATATTTTATTGTGTTTTATGTAAATGGTCAAAGGAACTACTGTCAAGGTCCTTGGTGAGGGCGAAAGTTACAGACTAGGTGAGTCTAAGGCCCAAGGTCTTAATGCATCAAACTATGAAATGTGCCAAGGGGCAAATGGACTTGAAAGACGTCCAAGAGAGAAGGTACATGTGCTTGCGCTGCAAAGGTTGATTGGGAGGAATATGATCGTACCATCACCTATGATTCCTAGGTTTTGAGTCATGTGGCTTTTAGCAAGGTTGTTTTGTGCTTTTGTATATATTATTTGGTATTAGAGCGCAGGGGTGCCGAACAAGTGCAAGCCTACAACCATTGATGTAGAAAATAGTGCACACCCCTTGGTTATGTGATGGAGAATAGAGAATGCAAGCAAAGAGGAAGACCAAGGAAAATTAACCCACCGACAAGCTTTTGTGCTATTTCCTAGACTGAACGGATCCCTTCTTTGCTATGGCCAGCCCTTCCAGCTTCTTTCACGTTTTCGCCTTCATTCTTCTTCGCTGACATCATGGCCTTCCTTACGTTCTCTAGTTCATAATTGCCACCCGTCGTCCAACTCCTTTGTCACCTAGCCAGCCGTCTTTTGCCCACCTCTCGTACTCTGGTCTTGTTGTGCTTGCCCTCAACAATTTCTACCTCCTTCCTCTAGAGTTCTTCCTTCAGTCCTTATTTTTCGTTATTTGGCTCCACATGCTTGCAGTGCACCTCCTGCAAGAAAAGGAGTGTGCGTACCATTTGATCAACAAGGAGGGAACATTTTTATGTTGGTCATCAACGGGAAATGAAGTGCATTGGATTGCACCACTGTTTGAGCAACGTCTAGGCGATAGGGTGGTGCCATCAGGTTATATCAGTTGGGCAAAGAGGTTTGTGAATTTGTTGGCATGCATGTGCTTCAGTTGGCAGGGGAGTCGAAGGCATTGTCCAAATGGTTTATGGGTAAACATGTTACCTGAAGGCGTTGCTCAAGAGTTTGCCATCAGCCCCAACTATTTTTGCTTGTTATTTGGGTTTGTAGGCTTCTAGTGTTTGCGGTATTTAAAGTTGTAGTTATTCTAAAGGTTGCATATAATTCCCTAGCATAGGGAAAGGATGTTGGTTTAGTGGATGTGAATATCTCAGTCATGCCTGTATAGTTGTGAAGTGATCGGGTTTATTGCAACTATAATTTCAGTTTTTGGATAGCACTGTTTTATTAAAAAAAGGAAAAAAATATCCAACCCAATCACAGTTAAACTTTTAGACCTTAGATTTAAGATTCTATGGATAAAGGAAAAGCCATTCCAATGGAAGTTGAGGAAGAAGCCTCATGGGTGGATCCCATAGAATTAGAAGTCCGGCCGACACAACAGGTATCGCGCACGCCCTGCAGCCCATACATTATCAAGTCAGATTGCTTTGTTAGAGGGTGCCTTCGGAAGAAGCCTACCGGGTGAATCCCATAGAATTAGAAGTCCAACCGACACGCTAGGTGTCGCTTGTGCCCTGCAGCCCATACATTATCAAGTCGGATTGCTTTGTTAGAGGGTGCCTTGCAACAAATTTCAACTCAGCAACTACATGCTGATGTAGGGCAATCCGAACTTAGAAAAATTGGTTCGAAGTATGTCTGCAAGACCATCAAGGGAAGAAAAAGGAAAATAAGTATTCTGGTTGGATGACAGACCGTAGTTCAAATATCACAGAGGGCTGGTTGCACAAATGGGATGAAGCATTTGCTACCTATGGAATCACAAATGATATGAAGAAAATCCGAAAGGCCACTCATATGTTTATTGCGGCAGTGGAGAGGTGGTGGATGAAACAACAAAAGGATGGTGTGGCATCCACTATCTGGGAAAGGTTCAAGAAAGAGTTTAGAAAACATTTCTTGCCTCCTGACGAAGCATCCCGAGCTTGAGATCAAAATAGGTACCTTAGTTGGAGGAATTTGTATGTGGCTGAATACACTTATAAATTTAGGGATCGTGTAATGAAGCTAGTTGAACCTCTTCCTCAGTCGGTGCAAGTAAAGGATTTTTTTTTTTACTAAATGATATAATTAAAATGGAAGTTCGGGCTAAGTATGCAAACACGCTTGATGAAGCAATGGCTATAGCCTGAGATATGAAGATGCCAAAAGCAAGCCAAGTGGGTTTGTGCAGGCAAGGACTCAGTATGAGTACCTGAAAAAGATGTTAGAAACTCACTGTGCCCACCTGTGAGCCCCCGATTTGAGGGGACAAGGGGCAGTGAGAGGTAGGAGGGCTGGAGAGAGAGAGACTCAGGTCGGCATCATAGGCAACCAGCACACGGGCTGGTTGCAGCCTGCAACGGCAGGTAAAAAGGGCTTTAGGCCTCACATGGAGGCTCCTGCAGCAGCCCAGACTGGCTGCACAGGGCACCCTTATATAGGGGCCTGTGGCAGGCCAAGTCGGCCCAACCAGGGCCAACCCTGGTCAGTTTTCTAGGGCCCATGTGGTCGGCCACCAGACAGGGTACCGACCCTGCTGGTCGGTCAACTCAAGGGGCCTGGGCAGTGCCTGTAAAAGGCCTACTCCTCCATTCATTCCAGCATCCAGTGCAAGACTGAAAGCCCCTCTCCAAGGCTGTGTTCAGCACTCAGATCTAGAGCAGGTTGTGAGAGAGAGTCCATCAGTTTTCTCCAGCAGTCTGCTGTGTTTTGTACTGCTCCCTTGGAGCCATTTTTCTGCCCACCATCTGGTGGATAAATATACTCTCTTTCTCTCTCCGTCCATATTTATTTCTGAGTGAGGGTTTGTTGCATCTGTGATCATCTATTTGAGTTGAGTGTGTGTAAGAGTTGGAGTGGTGTGTGTGTGTGTGTGTGTGTGGTGTGTGTGTGTGAGTGTAAGATTTCCAGCACACCGGTTCTACAGGTTCTTCTGGATGTATGGCAAACTATCAGCTTCTTTGTCACAGTATTCTCTCTTCTTCCACTGGATCAAATACTGGGCCTTATGGACCCTCTGGCTGCAGCGCATCCAAGCATATCTGAATTCTCCTCTTCAGCATCCTTATGAGTTTTTCAGAGCCTCATTAAGGCAGTCTTTATATGATGCCTTACATAAGGAAGATTTGGATGTTTCTTGTATTCAACTTTTCTTTTACTGTTTCTGATGGATAGGGCTGTAGCTCTATTTTGAGCACGGCTTGGATGTTAATGAATGTTTTATAATATAAGTATCTTGGTTTTACAAAAAAAAATGTGTGTGTGAGTGTAGGTTTGGTGTGTGTGTGTGTGTGTGTGGAGCATGTGTGCATCTAGGAGAGTCACATGTGTGTGTGTGTGTAGGTTTGGTGTGTGTGAGAGAGGTGTGTGTGGCTATGGTGTGAGAGCGTTGGAGGAGCGGTGTGTGTGTGAGAGGGAGCGAAGGAGCTAGCTAAGCGGTGTGAGTGTGAGGCGATGATCGTGAGCGAAGCGCAGAGCAGTCAGCGCTGATCTGCGTTGCCCTTTGTACCACCGTACGGTCGTCGTACGATTTTCGTACGAACCTTCCGTAAGGAATCTGCTCCCTCTTACGTCAGCTTGTACCGGCAGTTCCCCTTCTCAAATAACCGTACAGATCGTTCATAATTTTCAGCGTGGTCCTCCGTCTCAAATTCCGTACATCTTCTCCGTACTTTCCCGTACAGCTCGTCCGTACTGTTCCTGTACTATTCCCTTTATAGTTGACTGAATCTTCCGTGCACAGTCTACTTTCCCGTACAGCCTGTCAGCTTACCTCCGTACAGTCTGCCTCCCCTTCCTTGTGCTCAGAACGATCTTTGCTATTTCATATCTTAGAATCCCTTAGCTGCCATGGCAGAATCAAACAAGTTCTATGTCAAGAGAGCCCTCTCTCCCGAACCCAAAAGACAATTAAGGGAAGCCTCTTCCCCCATAGCTCCTTCTTCTGAAGATGCTTCCTATGTGTTTGATATGCTGAATGATGATTTTCAACAAAGCAGAAGGGAATGGATTCAACCTGCTCCGGAACTCACTTACAAAATGAAGCTGCCATCTCTTGTGCAACCTTTGAAGAAGCTCTCTCAAACTGCAGTTATTATCTTTTTTCCAGGCAAAATTCCCTCTGCTAATGATGTGGGACAATGGGTGAATTCTCTCCTAGGTGGATGCTTTGTAGAAGGAGTCTATTTTGCCTCCCGAGGATTTTATGAAGTTCATCTTTTGGATGCTTTGACAAAACAAAAAATGCTGGAAATGTCCCCTTTATTTTTTGGTCGCCAGATGGTGCATATCATGCCCTGGTCCCCCAATAAGGACTATCAGAACCTCATCAAGCATCATTGCCCTGTATGGGTAGAAGTGGTTGATTTTCCAGATTATATGAGAACAGAGCTTCCAGATTTAGCTATGACATTGGGACAAGTGATCTGTCCCCCTCGTCCAACAGGTAATAAAAATCGTTTTTGCATCTTATGGGATACTGATAGACCGACCCCTTCTTCTATTGCAGTTGAGATTGAGGGTGTTAATTTGGGCAAGAAATATTTCACCTTAAAATGGGGCATTTTTGCTGGAGCTTGTTTTTCTTGTCACAAATTTGGGCATCTTGCTTCGGAGTGCCCTTCTATCCTTCATCCACCTCCTCCAGCTGCTATTCCTCTCCCATCTAATAAAGGAGGTCAGAAGACATATGTGGAAAAGATTGAAGCTAAAGGAGCAAAGCCTTCAGTTCATACAGGGAGCCAGGCCAATTCAGCTCAAAATAAGGATAAAGGCAAAAGCAAGTTAGGAGAAAATCTTTCATCATCTCATGAGGGATGGCAGACTGCAAAGAAGACGGTGCCTCTCAAACAAAGACCTCTCCAATCTCGTAATTGGGATGCCTCTGCTCCTTTCCCAGGACAATCTTCTACCTCTTCAAGCAGCCCCATTTCAAAGGCTTGGGTCAATGCAGTCAAGAAGGGTCTTCCCCTGTGTGAAGAAGATGATATTATTAGGGAATTGGAAGCTGAGGGTCAGCAAGACCCTGTGGCAATGGCAGAGGCTTGAGGCCTCCCGCTCTTTTGGAGGACAGATCATTCTCTTGTATATATTTTCATGCGTGCTTCTCTTAAATGTTTTTCCTATAATATACAGGGCCTCTGCAACCAGAATAAATGGAGGCTTCTCTGGCATTATATAAATACAACTCATCCGGATGTTGTATGTCTCCAAGAGCATAATCAGCATTTTTTTGCTGGACAGCATGGGTTTTTTTCAGGATATGATATATTCTATTCAGGATCGGAACAATTCTCTGGGCTGTGCATTTTAGCCAGACATGATCTGCAACCCTTGATAGCATATAATGATCTAGGTGGACGATGGATGATTATCCAATGTATATGATCATTGGAGAGATTTTTGAAATAGGATCTTTGTATGCCTCTCAAAATTCAGCTTCCAGAGCTCAAATGTGGAACTCCATAAAGCAATATCCTTGGTCCTCTAATGCTCTACTTTGTGGTGATTTCAACAATTCTCCTCACTAGAAGGACAATACCACGCATAAATCACATATGCTGCCCTCTGAAATCCAGCAATGGGAACACATGACATCATCACTTCGATTTGCAGATTTATGGACAGCAACTCATCCTTCAGTGATGGGATTTACATATCATCATAATGCTTTAACAGATTATTGGGCCAGGCTTGATAGATATTATCTCATTCATGCTCAGCAATATGAGGAATATACATGTCAGATGTGGACTGATTATTCACAACAATTATCTGATCACACTCCACTCTGGCTCACCCTTTCTTTTGGTATGCCTCTGGATGACTTGCAGCTCTCTTCAGTCAGAAATTTACAGGTTAATCAATTCTATCTTTCTCACGAAAAATTTCAGCATATGATCAGACTGGCTTGCAGGCCATTGCTATCCCATGCTCAGGAGGATCTGGAATTTGCTTGGATCTCTTTCATACATCGTATTCAAAATGTCATCAAGGAATATGGAAGATGGTACTTGGCAAAAACCAGACAGCATATCCAGTGGGCAAAATCATACAAGCAGTATCTTGTACAGAATAGTCATCAAAGATCTCTATCTGATTCTGAGCAGCATTTATTGTCTTGTGCTTCCTCTATAATTGATGCCAATGACAACCGCAAGCTGTCTAAATGGCAGATTAGGGCCAGAGTTAAACCTATGCTAGATAAGGGCTGTTCCTCTAAATCTTTTTTTCGGAACTTACATGCACACAGACAAAGTCAATCTATCATGAGGGTAAGGAAATCAGATGGTCTCTGGACCCAGTCTCTCTCTCAGCTTGAAAAACAATGTCTGGATCATTTTCAGCTCCTTTATTCTCAGCCATCTTCTTCTGCACCTCAGGTCGCATTGGCTCGTAACAGATTTACTGAGCTTGTTTCTCCTATTGTCTCCCCGCAAAAAGCCTCAATGCTGGAAATGTCGTTTTCAGATGATGAATTGGATGAAGCCCTTAAGCATTTGGGTAAACATAAATCCCTTGGCTGGGATGGTCTGACGGTTGAATTTTTCAAAGCCTTTTGGCCAGAAATGAAGGGTCCAATTCTGCAGTTTATTAATGCAGCATGGCAGCACCAACATCTTCCCTCAGCATGGAAGCATGGTCTGGTTAAGCTTGTGCCCAAAAAGATTCTTTGTGAGACTATGGATGACTAGAGACCAATCACTTTGATGCCGGTGATATACAAACTGATCGCCAAAATGTTGGTACATCGGATAAAGGATATCCTTCATGATGGACTTCATCCCAGGCAATATGGTTTTGTTCCAAGACGGCACATACATGATAATATCACTAACACTCTTATTGCAATGGAATATGCTAAATATTCAGAACAAGATGTGTTGGTCATGCAGGTAGATGTGGCGAAGGCGTTTGATACAGTACAGTGGGATTATGTCTCTCAAATCATGCAAAAACTTGGTTTTGGGCCAAAGCTATCTAATGTCATATATTGGCTTTATTCAAATTCTACTGCACAATGCTTTATAGGGAAACGTTTGTCTGAGTCTTGGACTCTCGAACGTTCGGTTCGACAAGGATGTCCTCTCAGTGCCTTGCTTTATGCCATCGCTTCACATCCTTTGCTTCTTTATATGGACCACATGGTTGATACTGGACAGCTAGAGGGGCTTCAGATTTCTGGTTCACGACCCTTCATAGCGCAGGCCTATGCAGATGATTCTTTCTTCATGCTAAAGAACAGTCCATTGGAGATTCGCCTCTTAATGGATACCCTTTCAGATTTTGGGTTGGCAGCTGGTCTTAAAATTAATTTTCAGAAATCAAAACTCTTGCCTCTCAAGCTTTGTGATTGGCATTCTATTCTGTGGCCAGGCCAGATTATTCAACCGGAAAATATAGTAAGACATTTGGGTTATCCTATTGGCTGGAAAATCAGTAATAAGCAACAAATGTCGTGGGTGTTCAACAAAATTCAGGACAAATTACAATATTGGAAGATTTCCACATGGCCTCTGCATGTACGGCTTCGAATTGTCCAGTCTATTGTTCTAGCTTATGTCCAGTTCTACCTTCCTCTATTACATTGGTCATCTCGAGATCTCTCATCTTTTATGTCTCAAGCCATGGAGATTTTTTGGAAGCATGTCAAAAACATAGTGAGCGTCGACAGAATCTGTAGTAGAGAAATCAACTTGTTGTCTTTTGGAGTTCCGGGTCGACTCCTTGCGAGAGTAGCTTTTGAACTGATCCTCCATGAAGAGAAACAGGGCAGGATTGAAGGAAAGGCAGAAACGGAGCAGAGCTGTACGGACGAAGAACAGGCTAGAAGTACGAGCTGTACGGAATGAAGGAGGAGGCAGGGAGCGTAAAGGCTGTACGGATTTCAGAGGTGGAAGGGGCGGCTGACGCAAAAGGCAAGGCTATCTGTACGGAAAAGGACGAAGGGTACGGCTGTGCAACGGGGAAGATGGCGAAGGACGAGCAGATGTGACGGGGTATCGCAGAGAAAAAACGGCCTGGTTGTACGGCGTCCGTACAGTTACGGGCAGAGCGCGGGGATGAACGGCAGAGCGCGGGGATGAGCGGAGGCCTGACGCAGGCCTGTACGGAGGCTTGGGGAGGGTGAGCAGAAACCCTCGACTCGTCTCTCCTCCTCCACACAGACACACACACACACACCCACACACACCGCACACACACACACACACACACACCTGAACGCTCACACACCAATACTTCGGGACACACACACTTTTTTTTTTGTAAAACCAAGATACTTATATTATAAAACATTCATTTACATCCAAGCCGTGCTCAAAATAGAGCTACAGCCCTATCCATCAGAAATAGTAAAAGAAAAGTTGAATACAAGAAACATCCAAATCTTCCTCATGTAAGGCATCATATAAAGACAGCCTTAACGAGGCTCTGAAAAACTCATAAGGATGCTGAAGAGGAGAATTCAGATATGCTTGGATGCGCTGCAGCCAGAGGGTCCATAAGGCCCAGTATCTGATCCAGTGGAAGAAGAGAGAATACTGTGACAAAGAAGCTGATAGTTTGCCATACATCCAGAAGAACCTGTAGAACCGGTGTGCTGGAAATCTGAGAGATAAAAAATAGGAGATTCTATCTAGAAGGTCTCTGGAATATGAACAAAACCACAATAAATGCGGAATACTCTCCGATGCAAGGTGACATCTTGGACAGAGAGGTGAAGCTATGCGTCGTTTAGCCAATTTCACTCCCACTGGAAGAATACCAACAATACATCTCCATAGGAATAGTCTTTGCTTCAATGGCATTTTCAACTTCCATATCATTTGCAATCTTCCTTTCCACCAGGCTAATGATTTGTTCAGATGCCATAAAGAATTAGCATGATGGGCAATCCAAGGAGGAGGTAATATTAATCTATAAGCCTGTATAGATGTCAATGACTGCAAAGGCTTAGAAGAAATGCTTGGACTTGAAGACTGAAGGTGCCAATCTTGAAGCCTGTCACTGTCATTCAATGTCGGAATCGGAACCAGAGGAAGTAGGAGATCAGCAATAGCTTTCCAAATAGGTCTATGATGCATTGCCAGGTTGTATTGTCTACATGCTGCTGGAAAAGGGAGAATATTTCCTTGCATATCTACAACGTCATCAATGAACCGGATACCCATTTTCATAAGATTGTAAGCTCTGATGGGTTGTTGAACAGCAAGGGGAGAGGAAAACACAGCACTCCAATGAATACTCTCCAATCGGAGTGAAGATGCCAGAGAAGCAGGATGAGGAGACCATTTGATGTGAGAGAGTACTTGCTTCCAATCCTGAATCAAGGAATTAGAAAATGGACAACCAGGGATTTTACCTTGAAATTTTCCAAGTACTACTTCCGATGGATCTACTATCCAATGTCCATAAGCATGTGTGCGCATCTGACCACACAAAATTGTTAACATAATAGACCAAGGCTGCTCTTGTTGAAAGAATGTTTTGAGCATAGTGATCTTTCTTGCCAACACATGATATTTGATGTTTATTATATTCAAACCACCATGCATTCTGGGTGAGCAAAGCAAGTCCATTTTGAGCAACCGTAAAGCTTTTTTATGAAGCTTTGTTGAAGGAGTATATTTTGCTTCTAGGGGTTTTTATGAAGTGCACTTTTCGGATGCCTCATATCGCGAGCAGATTTTGGAGATGTCGCCCCTATTCTATGGCTACGGACGACGTACGGTTGTACGGCGTTGAACGTACTGTTCTGGCTAATCCCTGCAATGACTGTCTGAACCCGCTGCTGTCCTCCTTGATATCGAATTTCTCCTTCTTAACTTCCTTCTGTTCGTCCGTACATCTTTGCTTCTTCCGTACAGTACCGTCCCTTCGTATCAAATCAGCCTCTCTTTTCCGTACATTTCTGCTTATACTCTCTGTTTCAATATTTCGTACAAGTCAGTCTTCGTCATATCTCCGTACAGGGCCACCGTACGTCCGTACATCCCTTCCTTCTCCGTACAGCTATAGCCCCGTCGTTTCTCCTCACCCCCTCTGTTCCGTACAGATTTGACAGTTCATCTGTGTCAATTTTCTGTTCTCTTCTGTTGCCTTTCCGTACATCTATACGTACCTCACTCCGGTGTTCCTCCCGTACAGTTTCTGCCTGCTCCTCCTTTCGTCAGTACAGTGCTGCAGCCCTCTCTTTCTCTCATCGTTTGATATTGGTTGAATCCCTCAGCCTCCATGGCAGAAGCAACCAAATATTATGTCAAGAGAGCACTCTCTCCTGAACCCAAACGACAAGCACGGGAAACCTCTCCCCCCATAGCTCCTTCTTCTGAAGATGCTTCATATGTGTTTGATATGTTGAATGAGGATTTTCAACAAAGTAGAAGGGAATGGATTCAACCTGCTCCGGAACTCACTTACAAAATGAAGTTGCCTTCTCTTGTGCATCCTTTGAAGAAGCACTCTCAAACTGCAGTGATCATCTTTTTCCCAGGCAAAATTCCCTCTGCTAATGATGTGGGACAATGGGTGAATTCTCTTCTAGGTGGATGCTATGTAGAAGGAGTCTATTTTGCCTCCCGAGGATTTTATGAAGTACATCTTTTGGATGCGCTGACAAAACAAAAGATGTTGGAAATGTCTCCTTTATTTTTTGGTCGACAAATGGTACATATCATGCCCTCGTCCCCTAATAAGGACTATCAGAATCTCATTAAGCATCACTGCCCAGTCTGGGTGGAAGTGGTTGATTTTCCAGATTACATGAGAACAAAGCTTCCAGGTTTAGCTATGACATTGGGACAAGTGATCTGTCCTCGTCCCACAGGTAATAAAAATCGTTTTTGCATCTTGTGGGATACTGATAGACCGACCCCCTCCTCTATCGCAGTTGAGATTGAGGGTGTTAATTTGGGAAAAAAATATTTCACTTTAAAATGGGGTATTTTTGCTGGAGCTTGTTTTTCTTGTCACAAGTTTGGGCATCTTGCTTCAGAGTGTCCCTCTATCCTTCATTCACCTCCTCCAGCGGCTATCCCTCTGCCATCAAATAAAGGAGGTCAGAAGACATATGTTGAAAAGATTGAAGTTAAAGGAGCAAAGCCTTCAGTTCATACAGGGACCCAGGCCATTTCAGCTCCAAATAAGGATAAAGGAAAAAGCAAGTTAGGGGAAAATAACCCATCTTCTCATGAGGGATGGCAGACTGCAAAGAAGACGGTGCCCCTCAAACAAAGACCTCTCCAATCTCGTAATTGGGATGCCTCTGCTCCTTCTCCAAGACAATCTTCTACCTCTCCAAGCAACCCCATCTCAAAGGCATGGGTTAATGCAGTCAAGAAGGGTCTTCTTCTTTGTGAAGAAGATGATATTATCAGGGAATTGGATGCTAAGGGTCAGAAAGACCCTGTGGCAATGGCAGAGGCTTGAGGCCTCCTGTACTTTTTGAGGACAGATCATCTCTTGTATATATTTTCATGCGTGCTTCTCTTAAATGTTTTTCCTACAATATACAGGGTCTTTGCAACCAGAATAAATGGAGGCTTTTATGGCATTATATAAATACAACTCATCCGGATGTTGTGTGTCTACAAGAGCATAATCAGCATTTTTTGGCTGGCCAGCATGGGTTTTTTTCTGGATATGATATATTTTATTCAGGATCTGGACAGTTCTCTGGGCTGTGCATTTTAGCCAGACATGATTTGCAACCCTTGATAGCATATAATGATCTTGGCGGAAGATGGATGATTATCCAATGTATGATTAATGGAGAGATTTTTGAGATAGGATCTTTGTATGCTTCTCAAAATTCAGCATCAAGAGCTCAAATGTGGAACTCCATCAAGCAATATCCTTGGTCTTCAAATGCCTTACTTTGTGGTGATTTCAACAATTCTCCTCACTGGAAGGACAACACTACACATAAATCCCATATGCTGCCTTCTGAAATTCAGCAATGGGAACATATGACATCATCTCTACAATTTGCAGATTTATGGACAGCAACTCTCCCATCAGTTTTGGGATTTACATATCATCATAATGCTTTCATAGAATATTGGGCCAGGCTTGATAGATTTTATCTTCTTCATGCTCAGCAATATGATGAATATACATGTCAAATGCGGACTGATTATTCACAGCAATTATCTGATCATACTCCACTATGGCTCATTCTTTCCTTTAGTATGCCTTTGGATGACTTGCAGCCCTCTTCAGTCAGAAATTTACAGGTTAATCGATTATATCTCTCTCATGAAAATTTCCAGCATATGATCAGATTGGCTTGCAGGCCATTGCTTTCCCATGCTCAGGAGGATCTGGACTTTGCTTGGACCTCTTTCATACATCGCATTCAAAATGTCATTAAGGAATATGGAAGATGGTACCTGGCAGAAACCAGACAGCATATCCAGTGGGCAAAATCATACAAGCAATATTTGGTACAGATTAGTCATCAAAGATCTCTATCTGATTCTGAGCAGCATTTATTGTCTTGTGCTTCCTCCATAATTGATGCCAATGATAACGCAAGTTGTCCAAATGGCAGACCCGGGCCAGAGCTAAACCTATGCTAGATAAGGGCTGTTCCTCGAAATCTTTTTTCCGGAACTTACATGCACATAGACAAAGCCAATCTATTATGAGGGTCAGGAAACCAGACGGCCTTTGGACCCAGACTCTATCTCAGCTAGAAAAGCAATGTTTGGATCATTTCCAGCTTCTCTTTTCTCAGCCATCATCTTCTACACCTCAGGTCATTTCAGCCCGTAACAAATTTACTACGTTTGTTTCTCCTATTATCTCATTGCACAAAGCCTCAATGCTGAAAATGTCTTTTTATGATGTTGAATTGGATGAAGCTCTTAGGCATTTGGGTAAACATAAATCCCCTGGTTGGGATGGTCTGACAGTTGAATTTTTTGAAGCCTTTTGGCCTGAACTGAAGGGTCCAATTCTGCAGTTTATAAATGTAGCCTGGCAGCTTCAACATCTTCCCTCAGCTTGGAAGCATGGTCTGGTTAAGCTTGTGCCCAAAAAACCTCTATGTGAGACTATGGACGACTGGAGACCCATCACTTTGATGCCGGTTATATACAAACTGATTGCCAAGATGTTGGTGCATCGGATAAAGGATATCCTTCATGAAGGCCTTCATCCCATGCAATATGGTTTTGTTCCTAGACGGCACATACATGACAATATCTCTAACACTATCATCGCAATGGAATATGAAAAATATTCAGAACAGGATGTGTTGGTCATGCAGGTGGATGTGGCTAAGGCTTTTGATACAGTACAGTGGGATTATGTTTCTCAAATCATGTTAAAACTTGGTTTTGGGCCAAAGCTAGTTAATGTCATATATTGGCTTTACTCAGATTCCATTGCTCAATGCTTTATTGGTAATCATTTGTCTGCGTCTTGGACTCTCGAACGCTCAGTTCGACAGGGATGCCCTCTCAGTGCTTTGCTCTATGCCATTGCTTCACACCCTTTGCTACTTTATATGGATCACATGGTTGATACTGGACAGCTAGAGGGGCTTCAGATTTCTGGTTCACGCCCCTTCCTTGCACAAGCTTATGCAGATGATTCATTCTTCATGCCAAAGAATAGTCCTTTGGAGATTCGCCTCTTGATGGATACCCTTTCAGAATTTGGGCTGGCAGCTGGTCTTAAAATTAATTTTCAGAAATCGAAACTCTTGCCACTCAAGCATTGTGACTGGCATGCTATCTTGTGGCCAGGCCAGATTGTTTATCCTGAAAATATAGTAAGACATTTGGGCTATCCCATTGGCTGGAAAATCAGCAATAAGCAACAAATGTCCTGGGTGGCAAACAAAATTCAGAACAAATTAGAATATTGGAAGATCTCCACTTGGCCTCTGCATGTACGGCTTCGAATTGTCCAGTCTATTGTTCTAGCTTATGTCCAGTTCTATCTTCCTCTATTACACTGGTCATCTCGAGATCTCACTTCCTTTATGTCTCAAGCCATGGAGATTTTTTGGAAAACAAAGCTTCATAAAAAAGCTTTACGGCTGCTCAAAATGGATTTGCTCTGCTCACCAAGAATGCATGGTGGTTTGAATATAATCAACATCAAATTTCATGTGTTGGCAAGAAAGATCACTATGCTCAAAACGTTTTTTGAACAACAGCAGCCTTGGTCTATCATGTTGGCAATTTTGTGTGGATAGATGAGCACTAATGTTTATGGACACTGGCTAGTTGATCCATCGGAAGTGATGCTTGGCAAATTGCAAGGTAAAATCCCTCGTTGTCCATTCTCTAATTCCTTGATTCAGGACTGGAAGCAAGTACTCTCTCACATCAAATGGTCTCCCCATCCTGCTTCTTTAGCTTCTTCACTCAGAATGGAAAGTATTCATTGGAGTGCTGTCTTTTCCTCTCCCCTTGCTGTTCAACAACCCATCAGAGCTTACAATCTTATGAAAATGGGTATCCGATTCATTGATGATGTAGTGGATATGCAAGGAAATATTTTCACTTTTCCAGTAGCATGTCGACGATACAATTTGGGGATGCATCATCGACCCATTTGGAAAGCTATTGCTGATCTCTTACTCCCTCTGCTTCCAATTTCGACATTGAATGTCGGAGACAGGCTTCAAGATTGGCACCTTTGCTGTTCAAATACAAGCATTTCCTCTAAGCCTTTGAATTTATTGACTTCTATACAGGCTTATTGTTTGATATTACCTCCTCCCTGGATTGCCCATCATGCTAATTCTCTATGGCATTTGAACAAGTCTTTAGCCTGGTGGAAAGGAAGATTGCATTTGATATGGAAATTGAAAATGCCTTTGAAGCAACGACTTTTTCTATGGCGATGTGTAAATTGGCTCAAAGAAGGATAGCTTCGCCCCTTTGTCCAAGATGTCATCTTACATCTGAGAGTATTCCGCATTTACTGTGGTTTTGTTCATATTCCAGAGACCTCCTTGACAGAATCTCCTATTTCTTATCTCTCAGATTCCCAGCTCACAGGTTCTACAGGTTTTTCTGGATATATGGCGTCTTTTATTCCTAAAGCTTTTGTCTTTTGTTAGGTATTTCTCTCTAAAGATGGAGACTCTTTGTCTCTTATATTACACCAAGAATAGGCACGTCCCCACTTTTATTTAATGGCCCATCCACCACACACATACACCTTTTCACCGCTTTTCTCTCCCCTCTCTCACTCATCTACCTTTCCTGATCCTTCACCTTCACTTGCTTTTTCTCTTTTCCTTTCCTTCCAATTTACACCTATAGTTTCCTTTCACGAGTTATTGACTTATAATGACACTTCAAAAGGCAGGGCCATATTGGGATCCCCACCTTGTCTCTTCACTCCAATGGTGGCACTTGGTTTTGAAGGAGCCCCAGTCAGCTTTGCCTACTTGGCTTGTCCACTTGACTGTGGGACACCAGACTTTCTAATCCATCTCTTTTTAGACACACTCTTTTGTTAAAAATCAAGAGGGAATGAATCACTCAAACCTCCACCCAAGATCTCTCCAACTCTTACACACTTTTTTTTTTTTGTAAAACCAAGATACTTATATTATGATACATTCATTTACATCTGGGCAGAGCTCAAAAGAGCCAAAGCCCTATCCATCAAAAGCAGTAAAAGAAAAGCTGAATACAAGAAAGATCTAAATCTTCCTCATGTAAGGCATCATATAAAGACTGCCGCAATGAGGCTCGGAAGAACTCATATGGCTGCTGAAGTGGAGAATTCAGATATGCTTGATTGCGCTGTAACCAGAGAGTCCATAAAGCCCAGTATCTAATCAGTGGAAGAAAAGAGAATACTGTGATAAAGCAAACAAAAACCTTACACCTTAAAAACATTAGAAGCCCTTAAACTTCTACTAACCCACATTTAAGCCTCATACTAACCATAATTTGCAAGGTCAAATTGACCAAATGAACTAACTTCAAAACTATGGCCCTGATTAGCAACTCAATAACCACTCATCCCTTAGGACCCTTGCAGGGCCAAAAAGTAGCTCCAATGGCAGCTCGGGCTTGGTCCAAATCCTCTTTAACCTAGAACAAAAAGAGAAAGCGATGAGAGAAGGCTTATGCTTTGGATGCCTCCAGCCTCATCAATGGAAAGATTGTCCACAAAACAAGGATCGTCAGATGGCTACTATGGTGGTCTCAGATTGCGATGTGCAAACGGAAGGAAGTCCTAGAACCGACCATGCAGATTCAGCTAGCTGAATCTTCTCGAGGTCAGCACTTGTATTATGGTGTGTGTATATTGCTAAATTGGTAAATAGTGCACCTGATAACATTCTATCTATGGCCAGAGTGTGGCCAATCATGAGAGTGTAGTAGTTCCCAATGTCCATGGGGTCACCTGCCTTGTGTATTGGGACGATGGTGGTAGTGCTCCATCCCACAACAATGGGATATAGAAGTTTTAGCGATTTAGAGTTAGTTAAAATGAAGGGACAAGTGGCCAATCATGATGTTATTGTGTTGTTTGACTCGGCATCAACACACAATGTAATTAACTCCAAGCTCATGAAGAGGTTGAAATTTTAAACTAGTCTATCAAACTATGCGTATACAGTCAAAATGGCATATGCAAGTTCTACTAAAGTATGGGACCAAAGGTTACCCACGTAGAGCTTCGGATTCATAACTATGCAGAGAAGCCGGATTTTGAAATGGCCAGGCTTGCTCACGCGAATATAGCACTGGGAAAGGCATGCCATTCCAAGAAGGATCCAGCCATTGACTGAAAAAACACATTTATCAGTTTATGATGAATAATGTGCAATACGTTCTACGAGCACTGACGCTACCCATGATGGGGAGATGGCCAAGTTGGCGCATTACTTGTATGGTTCAAAGTTTTAACCACCATGATACTCTGAAGTATTAACCTGACTTGAGTGGCCGCCAAGCTAGGTGAGAAGAGCTCATGCATGAGTTTAATATGAAAATCCGGTACATAAGAGCGAAGGAGAACAAGGTTGTTGAGGCGTTGTCTAGCATTATGCATAATAGGAGTTTCACGGTATTGGAGAGTGCTCTAATAACCGAAGATTAGGCAAACTCAAAAAGTGGACGAGTTTGTCTAAAGCCTTTGGCCTAAGGCTCATGTGATTAAACCCGGGGGAAAAGATAACTTGGCATATGGGAAAGGACAAACTTATGCAAGATATACCAGAGCGGATGGTATGCTAAAACGTAATGGCAAGTTAGTTGTACCTGATTAAAATTATCTTAGGCACAAGGTCATTCAACAATGCCATGATAGCCCATGTGAGGGACATCAAGGTGTCGAGAAGACCTACGATCTTGTGAAGTGATATTTCTTTTGGCCAAACATAAAAAGCATATTCATGAATAGGTACCCCTAGTTGCTAAAAATTGGTATTAGTGAGGACGCGGGGAAGTGGGGGGGGGGGTTAAGTGGGGAGGGAGGGGAGCCAACCACGTGTCATGGTGAGATCAGCACGTGTCCATGCAAAGTAAAGCTCACGTGCTCATGCATCCATTGTGTAGACAGTTCATTTCGTGGGCATTTAGTTCACTCAGCGTTGTGGATTCCGGTGATCATGTTTCAGTGAGAGCAACGAATGATGAGAGGGAGTGCCCACGATGTCTCTCGATGCGGAGATTCGCTGATAAATGTTTCACTATGGGCATGGGTATGGAAGTTGGGATCGAAGATGAAAGGGAAGAGGCTGGCCAGGGTACGCGCGGAGTTGATTGGCGATGAGGAAGACGATCGATAAGATGGGGGGCAGGGAGTAGTCGTAGTACAAGGGTAGGTGTTTTGGTGGTTTCTTCGTGGCAGTTTCTTTGCTTGTATTGATCATCCAAACTTCGAAGCTGTTTGTATTCTGTAAGACGAAGAGGAGACGGGGGAGGCCTGCCAAAAACGCAAATAAGAAGGCAGGTCCTAAAGTACTGGAGCTAAGCATTACAGTTGGAGTACTTCCGAAGATCCAGAGTTTCCTAGATGAGGCGTGCATATCAAGGTTCTCTGCTATAGAGAGGGGAGGCGCGTTGTATCATCTCCATCTGAACTCCACTTTCAGATGGTTGTGCGGGTCAGCGCTCGCAGCATGCAGTCGGTGAACAGGATTTTGCACAAATATCTCGGATGGGATACGAACCGGCCGCTTGGTGGATTGATTATGTGTCGCTCTCTAAAGCAACGCAACATGCATACGTACCAAGGTATGTTGGGCTACTGCCTGAAGGATTTCGGTCAAGATCATTTCCAAAGCATGCTATATTGTTGGTCTACCTACGACACAGGGTGGATATGATTCTATCCTTGTGGTGGTTGACCATCTTACCAAGATAGCTCAATTCATTCCGACTAAGAAGTCTATTATTAGTGCCCCGCAAGTTGCAGATTTCTTTATTAAGCATGTATTTCGTCTACATGGACTATCCAGATCCATAGTGTCACATAGGGACGTTAAATTCAATCATTTTTGGACTGCATTGTTCAAGGCACTAAGGACTGAGTTGCGAATGAACAGTGGGGAGCATCGTGAAATGGATGGTAAGACAGGGATACTCAACCAAACTTTAGAGGATATGCTCAAAGCGTATGTATCATTGAGGCAACATACATGGGACCCGGTCCGGCAGGCAAAACAGGTTTGGAGCTATGGACCAGCAGAGACCATGGACATGGAGTGTTCTGGGATACATATGAGGCAACATACATGGGACACGGTCTTGCAGGCAAAGCAGGACTATATGTACCTCAAATCCACTCTTCATAGGCCTATTTGATTCCCTTGTGCAAACATAAATACAAGGGGTAAAAGGTCAGATTGCTAGTACAACCTATTTTTGTAAGCTGTCCAAAGGGATAATCTTCAAGGCGGTATTCTTTTTCTGGAAAAAGGTCTGGAGGTTCTTGCAGGCGCTTCTCCCAATGATCAGTAATCTGCCTTGTAGCATTGCGAAGGGGCAGAGGTGATCGATCCCCATGTCTGAAAAATACATGTACCTGACGACACAAAATATACAAAACAAAATCCTGTTGAAATACGGAAGATTAAGAGACAATCAAAATTTATATGATAATTGTAAAAGGCTAAAAAGGCTATATAATGCTTCATAGGGATTTATTTTTATTATCCCAACTAAATGTACATATATAAAGTCAACAAGAGGATCTATAATTTGCAAATGGCAAAACATCTGATATAAGGAGAAGTAAATAAGACAAAAAGCCCAAAAGTATAGCAACAAAAAGATCAGCCACTATTCAAGCGGGAGGAGCAGTAGAAGCCTGTTATGGGTGAAGATAGGTAAAAAGAGTGGAAACTGTCTCTGTCACTCAAGGATGACGAGGTACTCCTCCTAGTGGCAGAGGATGTGAGTTGTGGGATGGTTAGCATTGACCCTAGACCGGGCAGAGTCTCTTTTGATGCCAGAACGAGTTTTAGTAGAGACACATGGTGATCCTAGCCCAGTAAAAACAAGGGTGATGGTTGGTAACAATTGACCATAGGAAGGATAATCCTGGTTTGGATAAAGGTCTCTTAAACAATGAGAATGAAAGACCACTCATCAGATCCGCCCCCGCCCTGGATCCCTACAGCCTATGACTCAAACTGTAGGACCCCTCCCATGCCTATGCTGAGGAAGACAGGATAGAACATATTCCCCACGACCCTGTGCTCACACCACCTGTAGAGATGGGCCGTGAAAAGGACCCTGAGAGCTACTCCTGACCTGGAAACCAACGGGCCTCTGTGGCACCTCCAACCCCCACCTCTCGCCAAACCTTAAGGAAGGTTGCCTCAATCTCCTCAACTTCCACCTCATGTGTGCCACTACCCAAAGTTGCTCGCCTACTGATGCGGCAGAAGGCATTACGTACCCATTGATCTAGTGGTCCCGTGCTTAGCTAATATTTTGTCCCATGCTTCTCCAATCGCAAAACAAGAGTTTAAGGGGTGATCACTTTGGAGAGCCACTCAGCGATTCTTTTTAGCTTTGGGTCAACACCTTCCATTAATCTTCCGCCTTCGTTATTTTCGCCGTTGAGAGTCAACCGACCACTTGGCCTGTGGGAAGAGCATTCGCGTAGCTGACGATATAGAGCCCAGTCTCGGGCGTCTGCTCGCGATGCCAGAGGTAGTTCAACTCCAGGCTTTGGGTCGTCATAACTCTGGAATGATTTTACGACAATGGAGTGATCCACACGTCGCTACCAATGAGCTGGATCATTGTGGCATGAAGTGAAAGAGAGAGCTCAGCACTTGTTTACTCGTAATGCGGGCAAGGGCGAATTGATGAGCACCAACGATCATCACTTCTGGTTCGACATCGGTCGCGATTTTGCGTTCTACTCAACGTTACATTGCTCGCTCTGTAGAAGAAAAGCGATGCACGTGGGCTGAGTACCTGGGCGAGCTGCAAGGGAACGTCGTTGAGAATTGGGGGGGTGCAGGTGGACATGGCGAGGCTGCTCATGGGGTTGCGTGGTCGCCATGAGACAGGTTGGGCGTGGTGAATGGTGGTAATATGAGACTTGCAGGCCATTCTCTCTTGGAATTCAAAGAGTTGGTCCTCACCTTTTAACTAGTCCTCATGCTCTAGCATATTTGGGACACTCTCCCTTGGATCTCTCGCTTCCAAATCATGGACAAATGTGTTGCAATCATATGCTTCATGCCCATGCTTTGGTGAGTACTAGCATTAAAATCCATATTACGTAGCATACTTGGTATTGGAACTACAAACAAGGAGGGCTTTTCAAGACTAAAGTCATGTACCAATTCTCCTTAACTAGCCTTTGTTCCTCATTATGATCAAGCAAATCACCTTAGCTTAGTCCTAAGAGCCTTCATACGTGGGTCTATTCGTGCTTGTCTCCAAATGCAGAAGATACTTTTAGATACCCTTAAGTTGAAGGGCAGGCAAGCTCAAAATAAATGCCCTTGATAGATAAATAGATAGATATAGATAGATAGAGAGAGAGAGAGATACATACATAGACATTTATGTGTGTCTGCGTGTGTGCGTGCGTGTGTGTGTGTGTGCATATATGTACATATACGTATATGTATACAGACCCGCACATGTATGTATATGTATGTGTAAACTTCACAATACAAAAGAGAGGGATGAAAAGGCATCTTTGATGTGTTAACAAGATTGTATGAATGCTATCTATCAATAAGAGAGGAAATTGTCTTAGATGTCATAAGATACTTTAAAATCATGTTACCAAGCAAATGCCACAAGATGCTTATGAGGTTCTGTAATGTGCTTGTTACTAGTCTATTGCCAATTTTTGTGAATTGACTCCATTAATGAGGAATTAAATTATCCTGGATAGGAAAAGCAACCATCTCATCATCATCATTATCGTCATATCACATCCATTCCAACCATCCATCCATCCAATAAAAAAAGAAGCTTCTATTAATGCTTGAAAAACACCACACAAGTCAGGTGCCAAAAGGAGCTAAGGAAGGTAAGTACAAGAGGAACAACTGGCTATCAGAAAATAACCAGCCTGTTTCCTAGAGAACCCAGCACACTGCCTTGGGAATCTTCGGAACATGGGCTAACAACTAGGGTGGTGGTCTGTACATCCAACACATATCCCCATGGAAAGGGTATAGAAGACACCTATAGGCTGATCTCGGAGTATTGCACTCCCAAATGGTGCGCAAGGTAAAGATAATCCCCATCCAAATTGGCAACAAGGGTAGCGATAGAGTCATCTACTCACCTTCCATCAGCTGACAACATCGCGTGACCCATATGTTCCAGGCGATGATGCTAGATACCGTCTCTCAAACACTGTCCTCTGGTGATGGCGTCGATGGGCGTACATGGGAAGGCGGCGATGTGTCACTAATCTCTATCCAAAATACCTGTTGTGGCCATGGACCCTATACGTGAGCAAGACTAGGTCAATCGAGAAGGCATGCCCTCCCTCTGTGAGCCAGGTGACCCTTCCCAAAGTGAAGTCTTGTTGTATCCACTATGTGTGGGCCAGAATCCTAAAGACCGCCAACAAAATCCTATGAGATGTAGGACATCCCCATAGGCAACAGGGTACTATCTCCAAAATTCCCTCTGTGCAACAAAAGCATCTACCATCTAACGCATCTACTCTAGCCATGGGCCGATAATCCCCCATGGGCCAACAAGTATAAGAAATAGGAGATCTTCAATGGTCTCATGCTAGTCCAAAGATGAGGCCAAAATTGAGAGATGACCTCCCAAGGAACCTCCTACTCAACTCAGTAGCACTCCCTCAAGGGTGTCAAAGTACCTGCCTCTAGCTAAAGGCAATAGCCGATGCGAGTCGTGTACAAGAAAAAGAGCATCTCCTCTATCCTACTTGAGTTCCCTACTCTGATTGGCCAGAACCACTTCCCTAGGTCCCACTGAATATCACAGTGGGACCAGCCCTCCTAGAGCCATAGACACCAAACTGCTCCCTCCAGGGCTGATAGGACTATGTCCAAATCAATGTGCCATCCCTTGCCTAAGTGACCCATTACCCTAATCTACTACCACTCCAAACCATCCAGGGCTACCTCATCCATATCATCCCTACCCATCTCAAACTGCAACAACAGGCCTTGAGGCCCATGAAAGGAAACAAGGGTTTCCCGAAAAAAGCTAACACTGAGAGACCGCCCTTCCATGGGAATTGCCCAAACCAGTTGTGAGGGGTCCAAGGACTTCGTAGCCTTCCCACCAAGAGGTGAGGATCGATGTGTCAATCTCTGCTATCCTTGTACCTGCCCCCCTCAAATGAGAAAGGGTATGTCCTCTAGTCTCTACATCCCGGCTCCTAGCTCGAAAGATCTAGCTGGGCCACTGTCCCACTATTGTCATTCAATATGCGTTCGTGATCGGCTCCCTTTTCAATTCCTCCCTACATGAGAGGCTGGACCAGATGAGTCCCCCAATCAACCACTACTAGACCCTAAAGAAACTCCACTGCTAAAAAGATCCACCTGTCGGATTGCTACCACCACTATTCATCTATGCAAGGAATGTTCCATAGGAGCCCCCACTGAAGGAGGGGCTTCTAGAGCTCCTCACCTAGGGTGAGACCACGTACCACCAGCTTGCCCAAGAGGGCTCTACGCTGTATCTCCAAATCAATGATGCCCAAGCCTCCTCATGTCTCAACATGATCACAGTCTACCATGCCCATCAGGATCTAGTAATCCATGTGCCACTTGAAACATGCCCAAAGGACATTGTGCACCAATTGTCTCAGCTGCCCCATGCATCTTGGTGGAAACACCAGCAGGAGGCTATGTACCATGCTGTGGCAAGAAGAACCTGATTGACTACTAGTGCTCTAGGTAGAGCTCCAATACAAGAGCTTACATCGAATGCTCTCTAGAACTGGGGCAATCTACTGTTCTACTAAGATGTCCATGCCCACCTGGCAGCCAAGGTACCTCGTTGTCTGTCCTTTTGCGGAATCCAACCAAAGCCAAAAGCAACCCCCCAATCTTGGACCTCCTCAACCTCCTTTATTCCCATGAAGAAGCCAATATATTGTGGGCCCTAGAGGCCTCAAAGTACATAGCCAAGGCTCCTGTGACTGCCTCAAGGCTCGCAGTGGCTGAGCCCCCCCACATACAGAGCTGTGTCATTTGCAAACTTTGAATCTAGCAACTCCTCCTCCTGTCAAATTGGCAATCTCATCCCTAGAGACAAATTGCCTGAGAGCATGAAATATCCCAATGCCTCGTTACAAAAAGAGAGAGGAAGGGGGCAGCCTTGCCGGATTGAGTGAGAAAGAGAGAAGGCCTCACCTGTGTGCCCCCCAGTGGTCACCTGGCTAGAGCTCCCTGTGTATAGAGTTGAGACCCCTCTGATCCACCTCTCCAAGAAATCTAGTCTCCACAATGGTGCCCTCCAAAAAGGACCACTACACTCTATCATATATCTTCTTAAAATCCAAGAGAAGGATGGCAAAAGGCTATGACTCCTCCCCGGCCCACCAATCTACTATCTGCTGCCAAAAAGTAAAGATCTTGTCCAGGATATTGTGTTCTTGACCTGTTCTTAAATAAAACCAACTTGAGTGTCAGGAATGATGTCTGGCAGGTGGGGTCACAACTACAAGCATAGGACTTTGGCCAAGATCTTATAAGTGGTGTCTAGTAAGGTCATCAATCTACATTGCTTGATATTTGAACAATCTCCTCACTTCAAAACTAGGCATATCTAGCCTCGGCTTAAGGACTGTGGGAGGGAGCTTAGGTCAAAAATCTTGTGGGCGAAGCGGAGTGCATATGTGCTCCTAAAAGCAAAAAAAAAATATCGGTGTCAAGCCATTCTCCTGGGGGCACTTCTAAGGAGGGAGAGCTTTGAGGGCGTCCCACAGCTCCTCATCTATGAATAGGTCCCCCAGTCATCTCTTCAAGCTTTATGGGACAACCGCTTGAACCTGCACCCAAACTGTCTCTCCAGCTACTATCAGAGTCATCAATGGTTGCTCCTCTGATTGAATCAACTGCCAATAAAAAGCTGTGGTCAGCTCATGGATCTCATGAGGATCCATGTCATCTATCTCTACTCATCCCTCAGTTTTTGAAGGTGAGTCCCAATTGACTAGGGCCTACTAATGGTCTCGGAGAAAAGTATGGTCATCCTATCTCCCTATTGTACCCATTTGATCCTAGAGAAGTAGTAAGAGGACTAAGCCCAACAAGTCTTTGTGGCCTACAAGTCAAGCCGCACGTTCTCGTACCTATCACTGAGCTAGTGGAAACCTGGGTCTTGCTCTCTAAGCCTCTCCATGGATGCCAGATCTCACTACAATGCTCTTTCCCACTGCTAGAGAGCATGCCTCTGCCAAAGGGCCTAGGATTGCAACTCTTGGGCTAGTCCTTTGGATCATATCAGCCACCCATGATGTCCAACCCTCTCTGGGCCCTCCCTGTGGCTAGCTCCGATCTCGGCTTCTACTTGTTGAACCTCCGCCTTTTACAAGAGATCGTTTTGGAATGCAAACCCCCTTTTGGAGAAGTCCTTGGCAGGGCTGTCTAGGTGGAGTACAATCAGAGAGTGATCTAACATAGTGGTACCTGCTAAGATACTGTGGAGCCTCCCCCGTGTAGCATCTAGACCCCAACATAAAAACTTTTGAGGTGCTCCAAAAAGCCATCATGTCTCCCCATTCCCAAATTAAATGAAGGCTACGAAGAAGCCTATGTCTCTACCACTAACCGCAAAAATAAACTTCTCCCAAATGCTCATCTCCTCTGCCTGCATGTCAGCAGCAGCAGCAAAGAAGGCTCCATCCTGCTTGTCCCCCATGAGCTCTAGATTATTGAAGTTAACAATCCAAGAGCTAACATTTGGAAGACATTTGTATAGCTGTCTCTAAAAAATAAGGCGATGCTACCTCCAAGTGAGAGCATATGCGTGCAAGACCCCGATCCTAGACTCATCTGCTCGAAGGCCCATCCAAACTACCTGGCCTGCGATGAGCTTGCCCTGATTGTAGACCTCTGGGGCTACTTCTTGAGAGACTAAAATGCAAGCCCCACCACTTCTGTTTACCACTAGGGACTAAACCTCTGGGCCCCTCCTTGGGAGGAGGTGATGGTGATGTCCAATGTCTGTTGCTGAGAACATGTGCTCCTGAATCTGAAAAAATTCATTGCTCATCCAACCACTGGCCTCTGCAACTCTTGTCGAAGTATGAGATAATACGGCCGGCTACATGCATGGATGTGGAGCCCATGCACGTTCCAACTAACCACAATCCAACTCATGAGGAGGGGGTGGGAGAGAACAATGCTCGCCTGTGGTTGGGAGCCTACTCAATCTCTATGATTTCAAAGGGGGTTTATAGGGAGAGTAATCTATGTATGTGTGTGTGTGTACCAAGGTTGCCATCGGCGGCTCTATGCTGACCTTCCATGGCCATTACAACATCTAAGAGATATCTACCCCAAAAAGCTCAGCATACTGCTACATTGTCCAATAATATGGTTGCATGAGTACTACCTGGGATGGCATGCAAAGCACCCCAACTATCAAACTAGAGCCAATCCTCTCTAGAATAAAGTCTAGTTGAATCTGAGCAGAAGCCCCATTCTTGAGCCATAGATCCACCCCATACGGGCCCATCCAATCATCTATCATCTGATATAGCTGAGCATCCATCATGGCATCAAACATCATTAGCATCCACTTCTCCATACCTGTGGAGGCAAAATTATGAACCCAAAAAGGATGCATGTGGGGGCCAACCACATTCTACCTTACAAGGCAGAAGTATCAAGACTATCAACTCTAGAGGCATGGGATACATGTCCAAAATCTCAAGATAGTTCCATGGCCCGACACTATAGAAGTCCCTTAGCCGAGGGAGCCTAGCACACGAACTCAGAGGGGAAGACTGAGAGGATGAAATCACTTCCTCGTGCCCCCTAAAGAAGCTGACTCCTACAAAGGAGGGGAAGGGGGCTACTAAATCGAGAAAGAGGCAAGGAGAAAGGGTACATCCTTGCCCTTACATAGGGGCTAGAAGCTAGGGCTGGGTTCAAAAGTAGTATGAGAGGCGAGAGGAATGGGTGAACCTATTGCGGGTGATGGGTGGGGTGGGGGCGCTTGGAGAGTGGGAGGACGAGTGACTAAGGTGATGATAGCAGGGGGGCAGGGGTAGGGATGGGAGAGAGGAGAGACCGGAGGATGAGGGGGGGAGGATGGGAGGGGAGGAATCTGGAGGGTGAGGAGGATGTCTATTAGGCACTGACAAGGAGGAGGATCATTGCTGCATGAGTTCCTAGGAACTCTAGGCCTTCTTCTCCCTAGCGCTAGAAGAGCGGATGGAAGAAGACGTACCTGCCAAGCCCTCAACCACTTTTGTAACATGCTACTACTATGGGGAGACCTAGAGACCCCTGCTCCTTTTGGCTTGAAATAAAAGAAGGTCTCTACCTTTTCCCACTATGCATGATATTTCTCCTTACTTCTCCCAAAATAATTGAATTCCTTGACTTTTCTACAATTTTGCACATGGGAAGAGCACTACCATAAAGGGAAAATCCACATAAATTGAGGACAATGAAACATTGGATGAATATAATATAGAAAAGCAAAGGAAATTTAATGAAAGAAACCCCCACAACACTAACATCATCAAATGGGTCTTGGAGTTCCTTCCACAACATATGTGCGACGGGAAACGCTTGCAGAACTTGCAAATCCTTGAAAAACACAACAACGCTCTTCAAAAATATGCACAAATTCTCAAAACTCACAAATGGAAGAGAGAACAAGCACGCTGGGTACAATCTCCCCCCATAGGAGTGGTGCTCTCCTTCCACCTCCTATGTATTTATGTATATTTCCCCAAAAAGCTTCCAAGCAAAAAATCATACAAAAGCCTCCTATGCTTTCCTCCATGCACCCTTTTACAGAAAGCCCATCCACCTTCTAGAATAGCTAGCTTTTTCTAAAAATAAAGCTTTTTCTAACTTTAGTTTATACACTTAGCCAAGCCACTAATATTCCAAAATTCAAATATGTACATAAGCTTTTGTAATATCAAAAATTAGGCATAAGCCTTATTCATCCCCGCATCACTGGAGTTGCGCCTACGCACCCAAAATATGGTAGATTATGCTTGCGAGATGCCATCGCCCGATCAATTACTCTTCCCCTGGATTCACATGATCAATAGTAATGAAATATTTCAAGCATAAGATAAACTTGGAATTAATCACCACAATCAATCAACCTTTCAGTATTATAGCAACGCGAAATCATTAAATTACATATGAATGGTGCACACATGCGACACATACCATCTCATGGTACACCTGAGGCTACACATGAATAAAACCTTAAGTCGCTGAAAAGCTAAAGTTAACTGTTCACCCCAAGAGAAAGCACGAGTCTTACGCAGTAGTTTGGTCAATGGATGTGCCTTGTGTGCAAAATTTCTAACAAATCTGCAATAGAAACTACATAGACATAGAAAAGATCATAACTCATGGATATCTTTAGGCTGTGGCCAGTTTACTATCACTTCTACCTTCTTGGGATCTACTCGAATGCCTTTAGCTGAAACAATGTGTCCAAGATATTCAATTTCAGGCTGGAAAAAAGAACTTTTCTCTGGGTTGGCATACAGTTGGCTCCCACATAAGAGAGAGAAAACAAGATCTAAGTGTTTCTCATGTTCCTCTCGACTCTTGCTATAAATCATGATATTATCAAAGAAAACTACCACAAAGTCTTGATAGGGTAGGAAGATACGATTCATCATCCGACTAAATGTGACAGGTGCATTGGTCAATCCAAAAGGCATAACAAGAAATTCATACTGACCAGTTTGGGTTCTAAAAGCAGTCTTGAAAATATCGGGCTCAATCACTCTCACTTGATGATATCCTGACTTAAGATCGATCTTGCTAAAGATTGTGGATCCTTTCAACTTGTCGAGTAGATCATCAACTCTGGGGTCACAAAAACAGATGCCGATCACTCACAGACTTCTATACTTCTTTGAGTGCAAATGTGCCTAGGGGAACTCAAGAGCGAGAAGAAAATATGACAAGCCTCAAGGTGGTGAGAGACAAATATAATGATTACACTTCCGTCATTTTTCATCCTCTTAAAGTTTTGGATGAGATGCTTGAAGTGTGCATTGCATGTGATTATAGAGAGTTGACTTACAAAGCTCCTTTGTTTGTCTCTCAAGAAAGTCAAAGGTGGTAAAAAAGAACGAGTTGATCTCAAGGATGTGGAGGCCTCTAAAGTCCCTACCTGACAAGTATGCATCCATGGAAGCATAGAAACTTTTTTAAAAAGAATATTTTTTTGGAAAGAAAGACAAAGACCACAGCTTGGAGGAATGCAAACAGCTGAAACCTTGGCCTATCTTGCCCTACAATATTGCGCCAACATTAAGAGAGGGATATTCAGCCTGACTTTTACTGCCGTTAGTTGGAGTACATCTATCATTTGTTTCAAGGCATTTGGAACATCAATGCTGCCATAGCAAGACGTTTTTAGCTCGTTACTTGTCTGTAGTAGTATTGAATGTCCATTGCTATAGAGAGCTTAGCACAATAGAAGCACAAGAAGACGAGGATACACGCAAGTAGAAAGGTCAAGAGTGTGCATGAAGAGAGCCTTCAAGCAAGGAAGAAGGAGATACCAAGTGAAGGGTTTTCTTACAAAGCTACCGAGGCATCCAAAACATGCTGGTTGCAAAGCTCGAAATAGTAAGGAAGGAGAGGTGGCCATTGGGGTGAGTTGCATACCATGCATGCAAGATACCCCCAAAAAGGGTAAGTCTCCACTGCCTTTGCATCCCACACACATGGTCACCTTTAAGGCAAGTTTATCCACAAGTTACCACCATATTTTGAGTTGAGGACCACAGTTATTACTCCTCATGTGATAGAGTACCCAAAATTAAGAGCGTGTAAAGATTTAAATACCCCTAATAGTTATCAGTAAACCCAATTAGAATTGCTTGTATGCATAGACTAATCTATGAGAATTTACTGATATGTATACATTGCATGAGGGAAGTCATTAACAAAGAAATAAGTTCCTTAATATGTAAGAAGTAACTAGAAGAGCCAAATAGGTATAAGGGAAATCTAAACCCATAGCTAACTCAAGCCACGAAATTATGAATATATTACTACCAAGGTATCCTTAAAGAGTATATCAAGGATTAATTGCAATAATAGTGATCCCAAAAGCACACATTAAATATGTCATTAAATAATGTAGTCATCCATAATATAAGCAGAAGCAAACTGATACAAGAAATCCTCACACTAATCAACACGTAAATAAATAAAAGAATTACTTGTCTCAGGTAGTACTCCATTATGAGATGTGTGTGTGTGTGTGCACACACGCGTGTTTGTGCAGTATTAGTGTGTGCATTTGTGTAGTATTTGGATGTGAGTGTGTGTGTGTGTGTGTGTGTAAGATTTAGATTAAAGCCCCTCAAGAAGGTCCAAGACTATATGAACAACATTTTTACATCCAATGATATATGAAGAAGGTATTACTAGAGACAAAAATATGGTTGAATCCTAAAAAGAGAATATTTCTAGGATTATAAAAAAATTTCCCATGGCATAACCTTTGTACTACACTTCAACCAGCAATGTTGATACCTACCACCATCCAGCCAGCTTAAGTTAGGAATATAGCTTAAACCAAGAGGGAAGACAAGAGTCATAGCAGAGCTGGAGTTGTTATCGATGTCCAAAGAAAAGTTAAAGATTAATCCATGGAAATTTTTTTTGGGAAAATTCCTTAATCCATGCACACACAAATTACCTCCATACATGCACATAAAAACATGAATGGCCAATTATAGGATGCCAAGTCAAAGTGAGGAATGTAGATGCCAATAACCAATGTGAGCACCTTCAATGACATGTTTAAAGGGGAGGAAGTATTTCCATTTCCTTTGTTTTAAAGTCATTAAATTACTATACTCACCAGAACTTTTTTAAGGAAAAAGGGAAAATTTCTCTTTATTTTTAATTAATTAAGGGATAATAATTATAGAAAAGGGCACCCTTGAATATAAATAAAAATAATTGGTAAGGCATTATTCTTTTTCTTCCAAAAAAATTAGTAAAGGATTGGCTAGGCTTTTGGAAAAAACCTTTAGAGGCCATAATGTACTTTAGGCACAAAGAGGTTGAAAAAGAACCCAGTGGACAAAGGACTAAAGATCCTAAGGTCCACTTAGAATCATAAGGTCAAAAATAAAAAGTCATGGGGTCAAAAGATCCTAAAGTCTAATTTTAAAGATCCGAAGGTCCAATTAAAAGGTCCAATGGTATTCCAAAGGACTGATCGAGCCCCCACGTATAACATCATGTTATTCTTGTGGCTCAAGGCCATAGGACCACAATATGCTATTAAAGCCCCTTATCCTTTTCCTGTTGTAGATGACCTCAGTCCTCGGCCATGGTAGCAGAGACTCCCCAGAATCTAGACTCACCATAGGCCACAAGACCTGAGGGATCAAGGGATCCAAACTCCCATGCTCTATGTCTTGGATGGTGTAATGAGTAGTCTAATTCATAGTAAATGCAGAGCTTCCCAGTGCTACCCATCACACAATCTAATAGTGGCTCTCTAGGAGTCTAGGATACCCACCTGGGTGCTCGGCCAGTCCACTCAGCCTCCATTGTATCCAAGGGCCCATGGATTTCAGGACCATCAATGTGCTGCCCTGCGCAAGCTTTATTGATGGCATGCCTATGTGCATTGTATATTGCAATGGCACTTAGCAAATCATGTGAGTGCATGCGGTCAGTTCTAGTCCCTCATGTAGCTTAGAGATACATGCCTTAGCATTGTGCATGGAAGGCAAGTACATGCCTACATGTATAGTAGATTTTTAAAGGTATACTAATGCTTATACCTTTAAAGAGAATGTACGGAGCACTCAAAGCTAGAGGTCCCATATGAAGTAAGTTGACAGTAAATCTACTTCTCCTCCATGCCGTGAAATATTAAGGAGACTAGGCAGTGTTTATAGAGGTTTCAAACCTATAAATGAAGGGTTACCCAACGAAATGAAGGATGATGTATAAGGAACATCAATTCTAGAACCTAATTGTCAGGAAATGATGTGTGTGTGTGTGTGTGTTTAGATTAAAAAGTCCCATCAATAATTGAGCCATACAATTAATTCCATCAATTGGATAAAAAGTTTTTTTAAAAGGGAAACATATTTTTAAAAAAAGTTTAAGACATCTAAGTTGAAAAATGCAATAACCAAAGTTTGCAAAAATTTTCACCAAAATTAAGAATTTTCAATAATATTGAGTTTGACAAACATGATATTGAAAAAATATGTCAAATTCTCAGCCAGTCCACATTCCGAGGTTAGGGTCCACTTACCTGCCACCATCCAAACAAACTAGATGTCAGAATATCATAGTTACGATTGGGTAGATAGGTAATGCCTGTTTTCCTGGATTGTTATCGCTTGACCTATGAATATAGACAACCATATGGATTCTTAGAATATATATATATAAAGTTTAAGTCACAAGTGGACTAAGGAGTGAATGAATGCATGGGTTGAAAGGGATTAGTGAAGGTATGGGAGGATTAGTGTGCTTGGTGCATAGGTTAATTAAAAAGATAGTGCAAAGGAGAGATTTCATAGGGGTTACATAAAAGAATAATTCATAGTTGGGGAAGTATACATGTGTGTGTGTGTGTGTGTGTATGTGTGTGTGTGTGTGAGAGAGAGAGAGAGAGAGAGAGAGAGGAATAGTCACAAGAGAGAATATATTTGTGCATGAGAGAGGGAATCTGTAATAAGGACATGTACATGTATGTTTTTTCAAGTGTCATGTGAGGAAGACACTTAAGTGAGAGAGAGAACACATGGGTGTGATAAAGACATACAGAGAGAAATATTATATGTGCATTAAGAGAGCGAGAGAGAATGATATATAAATATACATACATATAAATAAATAAATAAAAAAATATATATATAGATATAGATAGAGAGAGAGAGAGACAGAGAGAGACAGAGAGAGACAGAGAGAGAGAGAGAGAGAGAGAGAGAGAGAGATGGGGGGGGATGTTTTGCACGAATGCTTTGCTTTTTTATTTAACATCACATGGCTACTCATCTAGCTAAATTATTGAATAAATTTAGCAACAAATAACCAAGCAAAGTAGTGCCTATGGTGGAAACTTGAAATTTTATTTCTTGGATTTAAATACATTTCAAGATCTTGAGACCCACCAGTAGAGCAGGTCTACAATCCATCGTAGATGGGTCATGGTACACAGATTGCATGGTCTCGAGTGTTGTTACAGCCTTATAGGACAGTATCTTAGTGCATGTGCCCATGATGTTGAAAAAATATAAATTCGAATTGTATTAGAATCCCAGCCTGATGGAGAAAAATTAACTTAAGTCTCTCGACCCCGTGTGAAAAATTAATGTGCTTTGATCTTGAAAAAATTAAGGCCAATCACTCCATCTAGATGGTCGGAGACGTCCCTATCTCCCTCTACTTGCATCCTCTGGTTTCTCCTCTTAATTGCTCTTCCACTCTTGATCACTGCCATGCCTTGCTAGTCACTCCCCTCACTATGATTCCCTCCTGATCTCTCTCTTCCTTGACCCTCTTGATCGCTCCCTCCCTCAATGATTCCCCTCTCTCCCTACCCTTCCTGATTGCTGCCTTCGATTACCATTGCTACATTCTTGATCACCCTGTGGTTCATTCCCTCCACCTATCCATAATCCCACTCGGTCATTGAATTCTTCTGACTCTAGATCATTTGAAAAAGGTCGTTCTAAGTTTGTTGAAAATCTTGATGCATACATGGCGATTCTCCCTCTCTAAGGATTTCTTTCTTTTGATTTTAGCTCTGCACGAACTACCCAGATTCTGAGAAAATCTTAGTCAATCTCTTGTAGACCACCTTCTCTCAAGATATTAGTGAAAAGCCCTCCAAGCATTTTTCTTTTCCAAGAAAGTGTGACTCATGGGCTTTTCAAGATCATTGAGGGTCCGGGGGAGGTACAATTTAGCCTATAATAAATTGTAATAATTCTCTATCTCAAGATTCCTTAGGGCACATACAACAATGAACAGCTATGGACCCTCACTATGATTCCCTCCTGATCTCTCTCTTCCTTGACCCTCTTGATCGCTCCCTCCCTTAATGATTCCCCTCTCTCCCTACCCTTCCTGATTGCTGCCTTCGATTACCATTGCTACATTCTTGATCACCCTGTGGTTCATTCCCTCCACCTATCCATAATCCCACTCGGTCATTGAATTCTTCTGACTCTAGATCATTTGAAAAAGGTCGTTCTAAGTTTGTTGAAAATCTTGATGCATACATGGCGATTCTCCCTCTCTAAGGATTTCTTTCTTTTGATTTTAGCTCTGCACAAACTACCCAGATTCTGAGAAAATCTTAGTCAATCTTTTGTAGACCACCTTCTCTCAAGATATTAGTGAAAAGCTCTCCAAGCATTTTTCTTTTCCAAGAAAGTGTGACTCATGGGCTTTTCAAGATCATTGAGGGTCCGGGGGAGGTACAATTTAGCCTATAATAAATTGTAATAATTCTCTATCTCAAGATTCCTTAGGGCACATACAACAATGAACAGCTATGGAGAGTGCTAGAGAGTGATGTTTGAGTTTGAAAATGAGCTTAAACCAAGAGGGAAGACAAGAGTCATAGCAGAGCTCGATGTCCAAAGAAAAGTTAAAGATTAATCCATGGAAATTTGTTTTGGGAAAATTCCTTAATCCATACACACACAAATTACCTCCATACATGCACATAAAAACATGAATGGCCAATTATAGGATGCCAAGTCAAAGTGAGGAATGTAGATGCCAATAACCAATGTGAGCACCTTCAATGACATGTTTAAAGGGGAGGAAGTATTTCCATTTCCTTTGTTTTAAAGTCATTAAATTACTATACTCACCAGAACTTTTTTAAGGAAAAAGGGAAAATTTCTCTTTATTTTTAATTAATTAAGGGATAATAATTATAGAAAAGGGCACCCTTGAATATAAATAAAAATAATTGGTAAGGCATTATTCTTTTTCTTCCAAAAAAATTAGTAAAGGATTGGCTAGGCTTTTGGAAAAAACCTTTAGAGGCCATAATGTACTTTAGGCACAAAGAGGTTGAAAAAGAACCCAGTGGACAAAGGACTAAAGATCCTAAGGTCCACTTAGAATCATAAGGTCAAAAATAAAAAGTCATGGGGTCAAAAGATCCTAAAGTCTAATTTTAAAGATCCGAAGGTCCAATTAAAAGGGCCAATGGTATTCCAAAGGACTGATCGAGCCCCCACGTATAACATCATGTTATTCTTATGGCTCAAGGCCATAGGACCACAATATGCTATTAAAGCCCCTTATCCTTTTCCTGTTGTAGATGACCTCAGTCCTCGGCCATGGTAGCAGAGACTCCCCAGAATCTAGACTCACCATAGGCCACAAGACCTGAGGGATCAAGGGATCCAAACTCCCATGCTCTATGTCTTGGATGGTGTAATGAGTAGTCTAATTCATAGTAAATGCAGAGCTTCCCAGTGCTACCCATCACACAATCTAATAGTGGCTCTCTAGGAGTCTAGGATACCCACCTGGGTGCTCGGCCAGTCCACTCAGCCTCCATTGTATCCAAGGGCCCATGGATTTCAGGACCATCAATGTGCTACCCTGCGCAAGCTTTATTGATGGCATGCCTATGTGCATTGTATATTGCAATGGCACTTAGCAAATCATGTGAGTGCATGCGGTCAGTTCTAGTCCCTCATGTAGCTTAGAGATACATGCCTTAGCATTGTGCATGGAAGGCAAGTACATGCCTACATGTATAGTAGATTTTTAAAGGTATACTAATGCTTATACCTTTAAAGAGAATGTACGGAGCACTCAAAGCTAGAGGTCCCATATGAAGTAAGTTGACAGTAAATCTACTTCTCCTCCATGCCGTGAAATATTAAGGAGACTAGGTAGTGTTTATAGAGGTTTCAAACCTATAAATGAAGGGTTACCCAACGAAATGAAGGATGATGTATAAGGAACATCAATTCTAGAACCTAATTGTCAGGAAATGATGTGTGTGTGTGTGTGTGTTTAGATTAAAAAGTCCCATCAATAATTGAGCCATACAATTAATTCCATCAATTGGATAAAAAGTTTTTTTAAAAGGGAAACATATTTTTAAAAAAAGTTTAAGACATCTAAGTTGAAAAATGCAATAACCAAAGTTTGCAAAAATTTTCACCAAAATTAAGAATTTTCAATAATATTGAGTTTGACAAACATGATATTGAAAAAATATGTCAAATTCTCAGCCAGTCCACATTCCGAGGTTAGGGTCCACTTACCTGCCACCATCCAAACAAACTAGATGTCAGAATATCATAGTTACGATTGGGTAGATAGGTAATGCCTATTTTCCTGGATTGTTATCGCTTGACCTATGAATATAGACAACCATATGGATTCTTAGAATATATATATATATAAAGTTTAAGTCACAAGTGGACTAAGGAGTGAATGAATGCATGGGTTGAAAGGGATTAGTGAAGGTATGGGAGGATTAGTGTGCTTGGTGCATAGGTTAATTAAAAAGATAGTGCAAAGGAGAGATTTCATAGGGGTTACATAAAAGAATAATTCATAGTTGGGGAAGTATACATGTGTGTGTGTGTGTGTATGTGTGTGTGTGTGTGTCTGTGAGAGAGAGAGAGAGAGAGAGAGGAATAGTCACAAGAGAGAATATATTTGTGCATGAGAGAGGGAATCTGTAATAAGGACATGTACATGTATGTTTTTTCAAGTGTCATGTGAGGAAGACACTTAAGTGAGAGAGAGAACACATGGGTGTGATAAAGACATAAAGAGAGAAATATTATATGTGCATTAAGAGAGCGAGAGAGAATGATATATAAATATACATACATATAAATAAATAAATAAAAATATATATATATAGATATAGATAGAGAGAGAGAGAGACAGAGAGAGAGCGAGAGAGAGAGAGAGAGAGAGAGAGAGAGAGAGAGATGGGGGGGGATGTTTTGCACGAATGCTTTGCTTTTTTATTTAACATCACATGGCTACTCATCTAGCTAAATTATTGAATAAATTTAGCAACAAATAACCAAGCAAAGTAGTGCCTATGGTGGAAACTTGAAATTTTATTTCTTGGATTTAAATACATTTCAAGATCTTGAGACCCACCAGTAGAGCAGGTCTACAATCCATCGTAGATGGGTCATGGTACACAGATTGCATGGTCTCGAGTGTTGTTACAGCCTTGTAGGACAGTATCTTAGTGCATGTGCCCATGATGTTGAAAAAATATAAATTCGAATTGTATTAGAATCCCAGCCTGATGGAGAAAAATTAACTTAAGTCTCTCGACCCCGTGTGAAAAATTAATGTGCTTTGATCTTGAAAAAATTAAGGCCAATCACTCCATCTAGATGGTCGGAGACGTCCCTATCTCCCTCTACTTGCATCCTCTGGTTTCTCCTCTTAATTGCTCTTCCACTCTTGATCACTGCCATGCCTTGCTAGTCACTCCCCTCACTATGATTCCCTCCTGATCTCTCTCTTCCTTGACCCTCTTGATCGCTCCCTCCCTCAATGATTCCCCTCTCTCCCTACCCTTCCTGATTGCTGCCTTCGATTACCATTGCTACATTCTTGATCACCCTGTGGTTCATTCCCTCCACCTATCCATAATCCCACTCGGTCATTGAATTCTTCTGACTCTAGATCATTTGAAAAAGGTCGTTCTAAGTTTGTTGAAAATCTTGATGCATACATGGCGATTCTCCCTCTCTAAGGATTTCTTTCTTTTGATTTTAGCTCTGCACGAACTACCCAGATTCTGAGAAAATCTTAGTCAATCTTTTGTAGACCACCTTCTCTCAAGATATTAGTGAAAAGCCCTCCAAGCATTTTTCTTTTCCAAGAAAGTGTGACTCATGGGCTTTTCAAGATCATTGAGGGTCCGGGGGAGGTACAATTTAGCCTATAATAAATTGTAATAATTCTCTATCTCAAGATTCCTTAGGGCACATACAACAATGAACAGCTATGGAGAGTGCTAGAGAGTGATGTTTGAGTTTGAAAATGACGAGCAGCGATGATGGATAGGCGTGATGGTGACCCTCAGGCATGTGCATGAGATCTTTATCAAAAGAAGCGGCGCAAATCCAACTTTCCAAAAAATCCATTATCTGACCTTGGACCTTGATGGAGCATACCAAAGCTCCAATACATCTGTAATTAAAATTGAAATTCCAAGTCCAAAAATTTATGAGCCACTAAAATCATGATCCAAAATAACAAAGGAAAATATAAACAAAGGGGTCAAGGGAGAGAGAAAAGAAAGTAATGTTGTAGGGGGTCCAATCTGCCCCTTCTAGATGGTGGCTCTCTTCCCCATTTGGAGTATTTATAATTGCATATTCCAAAGGCCAAGAGCCAATAATAATGCATCCAAAAGCATCCTTTTTCCCAAAGTAAGGGATTACTTTACAAAGCCACTTTGGGCTCACTTTATCTACATCCCTTACTTTTTACAAAGCCACTTTGGGCTTGCTTTATCCAAAAAAGGTTTATGACTTCTATCACTAATATTGTCCAAGGTTTTACAATATTAATGAAACAAAAAATTAGCCCATAGCCATATGCTATGTACATTGTGACACCTTGCTCAGTATTGTTATCTCGCTCCAATTACATTAGTCATTGACAATCAGTTGAACGGATGGCCAAATCAATGGATCCCAATATAATTGCACTCAAAGTACAATAATCAAACAACCAGAAACATCAGTATTGACATGGAATAACCTAGAATACTGACCATCTAGCATCATAAAGTATAAGTTATTTAGGCGTCCCCAACAAAACCACACAAAGCATCCACTAGGACTCCTGCTGTGTCTGGTGTGCTCTAATGGAATACTTTGCATTAGTCACATGACTAAAAATAAAATAATATCCATAGCAAGAAATATTCAAAAAAAATAATTTTGTAATAGTTGGCCAAGCAATAGGCAATGGACATCTCCATCCTCCAATAATTAGGTTAAAGTCTTTGCCTACAAAGCTACCATTGCATAGAATATGATACTTATGTGAGGAACTTTAAGATTTGGTATCTTGGCTTCCTTACCTCAAAGGATTCTCTTTTATTTTGCCAGATTTTTGGGAGTAATTTGAACAAAGTCAAAGAGCTTGTTCACGTGGGACAAGTGGTTTGCAAACCACCTATCCTTGTCAAGGTTGACATGAAACTGGTTCTTTCTTAAGCCCCTACTCCAAAGGAGGGGCTCAAGGAAAAATCAAGTTTTCCCTCCAAAACCTACATGTGTGAACTCAAATTGGAACATTGTACTCACCTGATTTGCAATCACCCCTTTTTGCATGAACAAGCTCTAAAAATCCCTTTATTTGCTAACTTTCTAACAAAGGAACTTCCCTACTTTTTGTAGCTTGTATTCACCATTCAAAACAGAGAACATACACAACTTAAGAAATCAACATAAAATGCAACCTAGCAAGGTTCTTCTCTAGCCAAATGTTTGAAAGTGATTACCTATTCAATAAAAGGTTAAATATAACTAAAGGAATCATGGTAATAAAAACTAAATAGGTTTAAGAAGAGGAATCTCTCATCCATCACTTTAAGTTACCATGCCAACAAAAAACAAGTGGTGTTATCAAGGATGATCAGATTAACAAAAAAGAAGTCTAGTGTTGTCTAACATGATAAGATTAGCAAAAAAAAAAAGACAAAAATCACCATTTTGTCATGATGTCTACACTATCCACCATAATTCTTTTAGAAAATGAAAAATGGCATACCACAAACAAATAATCATTTGTCCTCCAATTAGTCAAAACATGCTAGACATGTATTGTTTGAGACCTAGAGAACCCTGGATACATGCTAGATTATTATTTATTCTCCAATAAGTCAAATTATCATTTGTCCTCCAATCAAAGGACAAATTATCATTTGTCCTCCAATTAGTCAAAACATGCTAAACATGTATTGTTCGAGACCTAGAGAACCTTGGATACATGCAAGATTGTGTCATTGAACATATAAACTATAAAATTGGGAGAGGGTTAGAGTGGCATAGGAAAAATGCTCTTTAGTACATTGTATTAAAATATTTAGTTTCCATACAGATAGCTAAATTTGAATTCAATTAGAACTAAAGTGAACTTCAACTTGCAATGGATTCATTAGAACCTCAAAAGGTATGATGAACTTGATATCCAATATGCAATGAAAATGTTAAGACAAGTTGAGATGCTAGCTTGCAAGCAAATGAAAATATTAGAATACGGAGAGAAGTACATACTAGTAGGCATATCACCTCTTACATATACAAAGCTATAAGATTATGTTGAATGGTTTAGTTCCCTCACTCGTGGATAACTTTAAAAAGGTGTGTGGTCTTAACTCAACCTAAGGCTATGCTCAGTGAAGATGCTCTCTTGCAATTCTAAGTATGTGTGCTCGGGTGATTGAACAAAAGAGAACATTAACACTTGAAGTTCAGGGTAGTTGTCCATAGGAGAACCATATGGTGATAGGAGAATACCGAGTTACACACACTTAAAGAGAATACTTAGTGTAATTCACAATAAGAAAGAAGTATATAGACAAATGGAACCAACTTGTATTGATCTGTTTACAACACACTGTCTCAGCTTGCAATGAACAAGTAGCTTCCTAGCCTAGCAAGCTCATGTGAGAGAAAGAGAACTCAACACACTACTCTCTTGTCCTCTTCTCTACTCCTTGTTACAACCGTGTCACACCTAACTATGCAAAGCTGCCTTCTATGTGTAGTAGCACTTGGCACATCATGTTGCTACTACTAATTTGTGGAACTGTCGCAATCTCCTACACCTTTGATGCAAAACAGTCCTCGGTCTAGGACTCCACCACTCCTGAGCTCCTCCCAAGTAGGTACCCTAAATCGTGTTTTCTCGGAATGGCAAGAACTAGCCACATTGCTCAAACATGGAGGCTCCTGGGTGAAGCCATGCAGTTTCCATAGATGGCAGTTTCATCAGAGTGGGTGATGGCATGCTGGGGCTGACTCGAAGGGCCAACTTCATCTATTGGTAGAGGCTCAGGGAGGAGAGGTTGAGTGCTCAGCTTTAAAATTTTATTTCCCTTGGGGTGTCCATGGATACAATGAGCTCATGTTGACGGGAGGCCGCTTGCGGTTGGTGAGCTCCATGCCTTGGCCACTGAGTCTTCTTGTAGCTCGGTATTGTCTAGTGCCATTGCAAAATTTATAGTATAGTGTTGGATGTGGGTCACCCTTTCGTGCCACTTAGTGTTGGGATCGTTACATAAGTCGAGCATAAGCCACTTACATTATTTTGCATTGCCACTACCTCTATACATGGTTACTAATGAGCTTCTTGAACTCTTGCAAAATTTTGGAGTAGTAGGAAGGGATCTTGGGCATTGTTTCTTGTCAAATGCTTTGCTAATGAGGTGGCCTTGTGATGATGAATAGCTACTTGCATTGAAATGTACATCGCATCTTGAGGCAACAACAAGCTTCCTAGGTTTTGGGTGCACTTTGAACTTGAAGGCTTTCTCTAGCAATTGTGAGCTAAGGTAGAGAATCTCTTTAGCCAGCGATTCATTCCACACCTCTTTCGATGCTGATGTGCGAACTTCATGAGCTTCTTGCTCTATAGGATCCCTGTGAGGATGTCGCTTTCAAAATTTTTGATGGGGTGTGGAGGTGACACACAAGATGGTGCCCTTCTCCTCTTCTAGAAATTAGACCACTCTTTGTGCTCCTCCATGGTCACAAACACTGCATACCAACTAAGAGAGGATGAGGATGTTGAAGAAGAAGGCTGGAGAGCATAATAAATGATGAGGCGCAATGAAAACAAAGAAGCTATTGCTAACAAAATGAAAATATGGAAGCTGTTATGAACGATGGGGATGTAGAAGAAGCAGAAGGTCGAGAAAGCAAATGGAAACGATGACTAAAGAACTAACCCAATGTCACCAAATGAAATCTAAAATTGGACATCCCGTCAAATGCATGGTTGCATGAGTTTCCCTTTCTTTAGCATGACAATTTTGCATTAATGTGCCCACAACATTTAAACTGACATATGGTGGCATGCCATGCATCTCTTCTACTGTCACTAAATAACTAACTGGCACCCTTGTTGGCATAAAATTCACCAAGGAATTGTAAACTAAGTGATCTAAAATCGAGCCCTGTTTGATCAAGGAACTCGTTGCTTGGTACAGCTTCACTTTGCTCCCATCATACAACTCGAGGAATACATTCCCTTGCAAATCTTCAAATTGAATTGGAAAAGACTTCAACTAATTGGTAGGGACCATTCCATCCCAATTTGAAACCCATTTTGAGAGACCCCAGCTTAGCATTGTAGAGTAATATGAGCATTCCCTTCTTCTAATGCTCAGGCACAATATGCCTATCATGCCATGCTTTTCTCCTACACTGTATCACCTACTCTGACCAGGCTGCTCGGAGGTATAACCCATCTAGGTGTCTTAAATGATGCAATTACCCCTTGATTGCTTCTAACTCATTCAAGTGATCCTCAGTAGCAATTTGAAGACTCGTAACAATAAATTTTAAGGGAACAACTACTTCCAAACCAAAGGTTCTTTATGGTAGTAAGATTTGTAGTGACCTTACACGTAGTTCTATATGCCCATAGAGTTGAGCGAAGTTTAGTATCCCATTCACTCTTGGTTGACTGAATGGTTTTTGTGAGAATAAGCTAGTGTTTTGTTCATGGATTTGGCTTCACCATTTTGATGAGGATAGTAAGAAGTGGAAATTGTATGCATGATTTTGAATTCAGTCTTGAGCAACTCTATAATATCATTAAGGAAGTGTGTACCTTGATCAATAACAAGCTACAAAGGGCATCCATATCTGTAGATAACATTTTCAAAAATGAACTTAGTAGTGTTCCAAGCCAAGCTATCTCAAAGTTCCTTAGCTTTAGCCCACTTAGTAGTGTAGCCGATAGCCACAATGATCTATTTATTCTATGTAAACCCAATAGGTTTGAAAGGGCCTTGAAAGGGCCAACAAAATCCAAACCCCATCTCTAGAAAGCTTCCCACATATGAGTAGGTTGTAATGGCATATATTGATTGGCCAATAACCATCCAATGCATTCACAAATGTCATAGTGCATACACTTAGTTTAAGCATCTTTGAACAAAGTTTCCCACTGTAAGCTTGCCTACAACACTTTTTCTGGTGGTTGATTGTCCTGCTGATGGACTCGAGTGAGCTTCCTGCAAAACAATTGCTCGTTGGTGTGGCATAACTATCTATGAAGAACTCCATTTGCACACTGAGTATGATAGAGCTATCCACTAATCAAAGTGTATTTCTAAGCCTTCAAGGCCAATTGTCTGCACTTATCCTAAGGCATCGTATCAAGAAATTGACCCTTAGAGAAATAATCCATCAACTCGGTATATTCATGCTCACAATAGTCAACTGCAAAGAGTTCATCATCTAGAAGTTCAGTAGTGACCCTTGAGTATCCTCAATTGTAGGAAGGTTAAATAAACAGGTAGATCCTACATGGGTTTTGCCCATTTTATGAATGATTTTAAAGTTAAACTCTTGAAGAAGAAATTTTGACCAAACTATCGATGCTAGTGCTGCAAATCCAATGCACAAGGCATCGTTGAATAATAGTCTTATTAATCAGATAAATCAATGCTTGATGGTACACATAGAACACAAAAGTATTGTTGAGTAAATATTCAAATAAATAAATTCTTGATGATCCATATAGAACACAAAAGGATAGTCTTATTAATCAGATAAAGCAATGCTTGATGGTCCACATAGAACACAAAAGGATTGTTGAGTAAATAATGTCTTAGTTTTTGCACACCAAATATCATTCCCAAAGCTTGCCGCTTGGTGGTACTGTAGTTGAACTCGATAGGTGTCAACAATAATCGACTGGCATAATACACTAGATAATCTAACCGACCATCCGGTTGTTTGCCTAAGGCATACCTAGAAGCATCTACACGCACATGGAAAAATACAAGTGGATGGGTCATGGCACTGAGGGCACACAAATCCTCAAGTGCCATGATAGAGTGTGTCTCTATCTTCTCAAGGAATATCTCCTTAGCAAGCCACCTGAAAACGATGCACAAACCAATAGCCAGCAAAGACAAGAAATTGAGCATAAAGAAACACCTTACCCTCTAAAGTTGTTGTCTCTTGAGGGCATGAAATGCATATCCGTCATCCTCTTGTTTGCTTCAAGAAGAGACAATATCATTAGTCTCTTCTCCATCCTCACATCAACATTTGCTATACTCTTAAGCTTTGCCAAAGTTACAATGGAGTCATGACTTTCATATCTCATATTGAAGACTCTTGTCTTCCACAGATCTCCTAGTTTGGGATCTAGACAATTAAGCACCAACAAAAAATTGAATGTAAGAAATTTATAAAGTACAAGACTTACCACAAAATTAAAATCACAAGTTCACATACCAATCCCATCCTTTCAAAAATATTCTTATGAATTCTCTCTCTTTCCTTGCATTTTGCTTCTCCTCTACTTTCCTAAGGTATTGTTTTTGCCACAATATCCAATGCTTGCTTCAACTCAGAGGTGTATTCCACCTTTAGCAGAAAGAAAAATTGTGAAGAATTCACATGAAGATTAAGCAAAGTAATCATAATGGTTTTGTATTAAATAAATTTCAAGTACCTGAAAGACAACACAAGACAAAATTCCTCACGACAAAGGAAACCACTGCTTCTTCTCCAATGCATCCCTTGATGTGGACTCTTCAATCATTTGTTGTTGCATCTCAGTTTATTTATGAAGAATGTTGGATCACACTCATAGATGATAAGGGTATCCCAAAGGCTTGGCTTAATGTTTGCATGTTCATTCAATCTAAAATTCAAGAAGGAAGACTACTCAAACATGAATCCCAAAAAATGAAATGCATGTTCATCCAATCTAAAATTCCACAAGAAAGGAATACATTTCAATGGAACATGAATCCCAAAAAATTAAAATACAACTCTAAAAAGTTGAAAGATCACTTGCAAATGAATTCATTCATTGCAATCCATCCAACAATGCAATATCAGATGTCCTCTAGGGGTCTACCAATGTGCACATCACTCTTATGTGTCTAGACCTTGTCTCCATGTAAGCGTCAGCAACAATCATCTCCATCCATGCAATTGTCCTATGATTTCCCTCCCATACATAGAACATTTTCGTGGATAGAAACTTCCACTTACTCTTGCTTGCAATCTCCTTCTCAAATTCACTATCCACCTCGCTCCATACTTGTGATCATGTATTCACTATCCACCTCCTTCCATACTTGTGACCATGTATTCACAATTGCACTTGTAACAGGACTCCCCTCTCCATCACCCCTCTCCATCACACTTGCACAAGGATACAATATATGCCCCCTTCTTAGGCAAGTAACCCTCATACTGAAAAACACTCTTTAATGTAGATACATCGCTTCTCAAACCCCTAATTGGAGCATAAGCAATCAAACTGCAAAGGGGGATCCTAGGAAATTCATCAAACCCAAGAAGTTCGCATTTCCCAATCATATGTTTACTGCCATGTTACTGCATCATGGGCATCATTGAGCTTTTCTTGAGGGCATGCTAATTGGTGTTTAAACAGAGCTTGCTTAATAACAACATCGCATCCATCATGTTCACCCTTACCATGGCTAGACCTAGAGAAATTCCACATCATGTCTAGACCAGTCAGGGATTTGAACCTTGAGACAAAGTAGATTCCATGGGCTGATTTAAATTGAGAGGCAGCACCATCTGACCACATCCAATGTTGTTTTATATTTTCTACATGGGGATTTGTCCTTTTCAGCCATTCCCAATGCAGTTTTATATTTTCTACATGGGGGTTTGCCTTTTTCAACCCAATGCAGTAGAAAAGCATGCTGCACAAATAAGGTGTCATGTTCCCTATCATCTGAAATGTAGAAATGGTATGTGTGTTGCACTGACCTGAACTCCTATGAGTCAGCAAGTAGATTGGTATCAAGTGTGGAAAAATCAATCAAATGATTGCATGTGATATGCACAAGAATTGTTATCTGCTTGTTGTACCAGTGTGAATTTTGCATCTCATATTGTTCTTGAAATGAATAATTTCTAGCAAAATCTATGACAGATACAATAGTGTCACGGGGAAAATTAGCAAGGCACGTCTTGAACTGCTTATCCTGCCAATTGGCCGTGAATTTATGAAGCACATTTTTTGGGATGGATTGAACCATGTGACCTATAAGCTCCCTTGGCTAGGTGCTCTTATATGACAATAGCCATCTCTTTTTATCGGATCCTTCAAGATTGACATTTTCAAATCTCCTCTATTTTAGAGCAACATGGTTGTCTTCCCTCATTTCATTTGGATAGACATTGAATGTCTTCTTCTTCAGCTTCAAACTGCAATGCTTGCATGTGCCTCGAAGTGCGATGCGAAACACTCAGGGAACTTGCAAATCCTTGAAAAACACAGCAACACTCTTCGAAAATATGCACAAACTCTCAAAACTCACAAACGGAAGAGACAGAACAATCCTGCTAGGTATACTCTCCCCCCATAGGTGTGGTGCTCTCCTTCCACCTCCTATGTACTTATTTATATTTCCCAAAAAGCTTCCGAGCAAAAATCATACAAAAACCTCTGTGCTTTCCTCCATACCCCATTTTACAAAAAGCCCATCCACCTTCTAGAATAGCTAGCTTTTTCTAAAAATAAATCTTTTTCTAACTTTAGTTTATACACTTAGCCAAGCCACTAATAACCCAAATTTCAAATATGTACATAAGCTTTTGTAATATCAAAAATTAGGCATAAGCCTTATTCATCCTCGCATCACTGGAGTTGCGCCTATGTGCCCAAAATATGGCAAATCATGCTTGCCAGATGCCATCGCCCGATCAATTACTCTTCCCTTGAATTCACACGATTAATAGTAATGAAATATTTCAAACATACGATAACCTTGGAATTAATCACCACAATCAATCAACCTTTTAGTATTATAGCAACATGAAATCAATAAATCACAGATGAATGGTGCACACATGTGACACATACCATCTCATGGTGCACCTGATGCTACACATGAATAAAATCATACAGATATGCACACATGCTACACATACCGTCATCGCGTAAGTGGTGCACACGATGCTACACACTCATATAGTCGCAGCCATATATCCAGCCACATAGGAGCACACATGCATCAGGTGTATGATAAAATTGCTAGATCTCACGAAAATAAATACTGAAGGATTAAATTAATGGGATAATTCCAATTCTCGTAACATCCCTCTTGCTTGAAATCACAATTGCCCTCAATTGCGTGATAAAAAAGTAGTCAATAAATCAGGGTACATGTCAAAATATCACTCAGGCATCCACTTAGCATCCTCAACGGGGTGGTTCTTAAATGTAAGAAGATAAATAGGATATGAGTTTCCACGTCTCATTTGAGTGATTTGTTGATCAATGATCTGGTCTGGCTCTAAGAGCTGGGTCTCTTCTTGAAGCAACGGTGCATCGTCTAAAATAGGTCAAATTGGTGGGTCTCCATGGAAAGGTTTCAGGAGGTGCACATGAAAAGAATTATGAATTTTCCAATTGGGTGGTAATTCGAGCCGATAGGCATTGTCATCAATGCGCTCCAAAACTTTAAAGGGACCATAGGATTTAGGGGCAAACTTAACTACAGGGTGTGTCTCAATACTCTTAAGTCTGTGCTTTTAATTACGTAACATAACTAGGTCACCTTTAGCAAATACAACTTTCTTTCTACCCTTGTTTGCATGTGCAGTATACACAGCTTGAGCATGCTCGATATTCTTTTTGATAGTAGCCAAAATGCTAGAGAAATCTTCAGTAAATGGATCATCAGCCTCTACTTGGTGTGCTTAAGACGGGTCAATGGAGTAGGAATGGTCTTTCCATAGACAATTTGGAATGGAGATTTGCCTGTAGTAGAGTGCTTAGTGTTGTTGTAGGCAAATTGTAATAAATTTGTCCCATTTGCTTGGTTGACTAGACAAGTAAGCATGCAACATGTCACAAATAGTATTTTGTGTGACCTCAGTTTGGCCATTAGATTCGGGATGAAAAGTAGTGGAAAAATCTAACTTCGTACCAAGATTGTCAAAGAGTGCGGTTCATAAGTTACTACAAATTTTACTATCCCGGTCTAACATGATTACTTTTGGAAGGCCATGGTGTATAAAGATGTGCTTGATGAACAAATGAGCAGCCTAAACTATAGTCAAGGTCTTCTTACAAGGAATAAACTAAGCCTGCTTGCTAAATCTATCAATGATAGTCCAAATTATATCAAAACCTGAGCTAGTCGTAGGAAATCCAGTAATAAAATCCATAGAAATCTACTCCCATGGGCCATCAGGAATTGGTAAAGGCATAAGTAAACCTTGATGTAGCTCTTGACTTTTTGACAAATAAGAATTGTGCAACAAAAGTTGCAACATCAACTTTAAGCTTAGGCTAGAAAAAATCTTGAATTATAGTCTGATACATAGCAGCAATGCTTCTATGTCCCATGTAGGGTGGCTGATGTACCTCTTCTAGTACCAAGCATCAAAATGGTGCAGTGATACACAAGGGCTTTTCGTAGAATAGATAGTCATTATGAATGGAATAGGAGGCCATAGGGGTGCTATTAGCTTGCTTAATCTTATGCCAAATTTTGAAAGGTCTCGATCAGTAGGATAGTCCGCCTCCATAGGCTCGAAAGGGTCTCCCTCGATGATTGAGATATTATTTATGCTAGGTCGATGGCTTAGTGCATCGGCAACTACATTGTCTTTGCCTGGTTGATATTGGATCATCGATTTAAAGCTGTCAATAAAGGCAGCCCATTTAATGTGCCGATCCAAGATCATCGGCTGAGTAAGGAGATGTCTAAGACTCTAGTGATCAGCCTTAATGTGAGTAACTCAGAACCCATAAGATAGTGTTTCCAAAGTTTTAAGGGCATGCACCTCAACAGTTAATTCTTTATCATACGTGGAATATTTTAGCTCTACTGGTTTTAATTTACGTGACTCGAATGCAATTGGATGGTTATCTTGCATGAGCACAACCCCAAAACCCTATCCACTAGCATTAGTAACCATGACAAAGAAGGGTCTTGTAAAGTCCGACATGGTCAAAACTGGTGTGTGCGTCATTGCACCCTTAAGTCATTGAAAAGCTAAAGTGTGTTGCTCACCCCAAGAGAAAGCACGAGTCTTACGCAATAGTTCGGTCAATGGATGTGCCTTGTGTGCAAAATTTATAACAAATCTGCAATAGAAACTACACAGACCTAGAAAAGATTGTAACTCATAGATATCTTTAGGCTGTGGCCAGTTTACTATCACTTCTACCTTCTTGGGATCTACTCAAATGCCTTCAGTTGAAACAATGTGTTCAAGATATTCAATTTTAGGCTTAAAAAAGGAACCTTTCTCTGGATTGGCATACAATTGGTTCTCACGTAAGAGAGAGAAAACAAGATCCAAGTGTTTCTCATGTTCCTCTCGACTCTTGCTATAAATCATGATATCATCAAAGAAAACTACCACAAAGTCTTGATAGGGTAGGAAGATATGATTCATCATCTGACTAAATATGGTAGGTGCATTGGTCAATCCAAAAGGCATAACAAGAAATTCATAGTGACCAGTTTGGGTTCTAAAAGCAGTCTTGAAATTATCGAGCTCGATCACTCTCACTTGATGATATCCTGACTTAAGACTCATCTTACGAAAGATTGTGGATCCTTTCAACTTGTCGAGTAAATCGTCAACTCTCGGAATGGGGTATCGATTTTTCACTATGATTTGATTTAAGGCACGATAATCGATGCACATTCGGAGAGTTCCATTTTTCTTCTTGACAAGAAGAACGGGTGCCCCAAATGGTGAGCTACTTGGTCGAATTAGGCCTCTAGCCAAAAGATCTTCTATTTGGAATTGAATCTCTTGCTGCTCAGTAGGATTGCATCTATATGGTGATTTACACGGTGGTGCGGTACCTAGAATAAGGTCAATCTTATGATCCTCAGGACTAGATTGAGGTAGGCCAGGGGGTAAGTCTTCCATAAAGCAGTTGTCATAGGTAGCTAGCAAAGGATCAAAAGGCTCTTGCTTAGTTTTCTTTGTCTCAGGACTAGCCTCAATCTTATTGACCATAACCAGATATGTCTTCTCACATTTGCGCAAAGCTCTTTTAGCTTGGGTATGTGACAATATAGGCCAAGAGGGAAGATTCTTGTCACATTCTAGAGTCATAGTATCAGTGCCTTGAGTCACAGTAATGGTGCGTTCAAGATAATCAGGTTTGGCATTATGATCGATGCGCCAAGGCATCCCTAGAATGAGATCTTGCTCATGCAAAGGAGCGACTAAGAAATCACGGCTCTCAACTAATGGCCCTAAAGTCACCTCAAGATCCTTAACCATTTGCAAATAATTATAATTCGATCCTTGAAAAGCTGATTTGACTTTATATTTTGTTTTGATGGTTGCGAGCCCTAACTTTTCAACTAAACATTGCGAAATGAAATCATGGGTGCTTCCATCATTAAATAAGAACTATGTTCTTTTTCGTGTAATAGTGCAGTCATATGTAACAAAGAAGTACGAAAATAAGATGCACTTTTACCTAAATAACACTTACCTGAAGAGGTGTAGTCGGCATCTTCAGTGTCATTGTCCTCATCCTCGCTCTCTTGCTTGAAAGATTTATCATGGGATCCATCTTCAATGTAGTTGATCCATGCGGAGTTGTTGCACTGACTATTATTGTTGGTACGTCCATTGGTTCTCTCTCCATTGCCTCCGTTATTATTGGTAGCATTCTTTGCTTGGGTACCTATCTTGTGTGTAGCAAGTGGATTCTTTGGACATTCATAAGAGTAGTGTCCCTTCTCTTTGCATTCGTAACATGTGACAAGTTCTTTGGCTCTTTGATTAATGTGTGACTTAGCAGGTTTCCAATTAGACTTACCATCATATCTACCAACTTTTCCACTTACACCCTCCTACTTGAAGTATGAAGTATGTGTTGGGATATCTCAAGGTGTATGCCCCAGGCACACCTTGGTTTCTATGTGTGTGTGCTAGAGGCACAGTTAGGTGCCCATAAGCACTGTTAGGTGGTAGAAGCCACATAGGATGATTGAGAGATTCTAGGAGCTGATTGAGGAGATGATTATGGAGCTCAGAGGTCATCAGTGATGTCAGTGATCATGTAAGAGGTGCCTACATAAGGACCTCATCTTTCTTCATTCCATAATCAAGCATTCTCATTTTGTGTTCACTTCATGCTTTCCCTTTAGTTCCTCAACATGGTATCAGAGAACTATGATCCTCCTTGAGCCCATTTGTGCCACATCATCATCTTCTTCCTCACCTCCATCTTCCACCTTCCCTTCCAAAGTTGATTTTGGAAGTGAGAGTTCTCTTCAAGCTCGCATTCTCAACTTCTCATCTTTCAGGAGAGTCTTCCCAAGGTCAGGCAAATCTGCAGAACTAGCCATACATGCTATCTTGCCATTTTCGGGGCGGCATTATCTCAGGAATCTGTGTTGACTTCTTCCTGGTTCTGACTATGGAGAGTAACATTGGCAAAATCCTTCCAGAGGGAGCTGGGCGACATCATGACCTTGCTGCTCATCAAGTCTAAGCTCATTTGGAGCAACATTTGTGTAGATTTCATCAAAAAACTAGTCCACGGTTCTTCTACAATGCTGGGTGACGTGTTTATGTTCTGCGCGATTCCTTTCTGAGGGTGAAGCTCTACATGTTTACCTTCCTCTCCAGTGCAAAACCCCTCTGAGTTTCCACTTCTACATGACGAATTGGAGCAGATTTTTGAGTTGCCTCTTTGGCCATGAAAGCTTGACTATGCTAGTCTAAGTTTGACTTTGGACAGTCTAAGTTTGACTGGTAGTTTGACCAAGATTTATTTTCAGTCTAAGATGCTCATTTTCTAGCATCTACTTGGTCATCTTTTGCTTGGACATCTTGCATGAATGTTGCTCTGACTAATTGCCTTATACTTTGACATTCACTTAAGTCACATAGAGAAATCCAAGTCAAAGTATTCAAGTTGTTACTCTTTGAAAGATTATTTTTTATTGCTCATATATCACTTGTAGGGCACTAGACACTGCCCTCGGGTAAGACCTTGCCATGGAAGCTAAGACCTTTTTTAAGAAGTTGGTTGGAACTAGTTTCCGTACTTGGCAAACAAAAGCTAAGCTTATGCTTATGAAAAAGAAGATATGGAATGTTGTGAATGGAAAAAAGTCTACAAAAGAAAAAGCTAAAGACAAGAAGGACTACTTCAACAATAAAGCAATTATGCTTGAAGGAAGAACTCCGATAGCAAATGAAGAAAATGAAGATTATGCTTTTTGAACCATCTGCATATATGCTCCAGATCTCTCTTTTTATGTTGAGTCAAGGTACTCAGCCTGGATAGTCCTCCAAAATGAATGAAATAAACTATTGTGTTCTTTGTAACCACCTCTGGTCACCATATGATGTAGGCCATGTGTATGTGTCTTTGCTCCATGGTACCTCCTGCAGACATTGTGTGCATGTACATGCAGGGGAGATAACCATTGGAAGGTCTTATGTATCCCTTTTGTTTACCTCACACACTTGGGAACCCTTGATAGCATGAGATCCTAGCCATAGATTAATCCTTAATCACCATGAGATGGCATGCAAAACTATGAGACTAGATGAATCCTTGACATGGCCTAAGGCATTCCCTTGAGGGGGGTTTGTTGGGATATCTCAAGGTGTATGCCCCAGGCACACCTTGGTTTCTATGTGTGTGTGCTAGAGGCACAGTTAGGTGCCCATAAACACTGTTAGGTGGTAGATGCCACATAGGATGATTGAGAGATTCTAGGAGCTGATTGAGGAGATGATTGTGGAGCTCAGAGGTCATCAGTGATGTCAGTGATCATGTAAGAGGTGCCTACATAAGGACCTCACCTTTCTTCATTCCATAATCAAGCATTCTCATTTTGTGTTCACTTCATGCTTTCCCTTTAGTTCCTCAATAGTATGCTTCTTTGCTCGAGGGGTGTGAGTAGCAAAGCTTCTTCCCTGCTTTCTTTCTGACTCTAATGCCAAATCCATAGCATCAAAAGCTATAGATGGTCGAGGCATACGTACATCAGTACGAATAGTAGGATGTAAACCCTTAACAAAGGTACGACATTGCTCCTTTCAGGACACTTTCTCAATGGTTTGCAATTGAAGTAGAGAGGAAAGATATTTCTCGGTGTATGCATCCACACTCTCATTATCCAACTGCCTCAATCTTTGCCATTGCCTACGAGTATCCTCTTCAAACTATGTAGGTAGGAAGTGCTTCTTGATTTTATCTTTGAATGCTTCCCATGTCTTTGGAACATGAGTGCTTTCGGCAACCACACTCCACCATAATTGTGCATTTCTTGTCATGTGACGTGCAACAAGTTTCACCTTCTCGATCTCTTTGTACCGTTCTTCCAAAAAGTATTGATTGAAAGAACTAATCCATGCAAGTAAAGCTTGTCCATCTCTTTTACCATCATATTTTGGAAAAGAAAATTTTTTGCGATTAATCTTACCAGACTTCTTCTTATCACGAAGCTTGAGTGCTTTCAAGATGGCCTTTCCCACGTTTTCTTCATCGCTCATGTGAAGGAGTAGTGTCATGATGTTGTCATAGTGAAGCCTTCACATGTCGCTTCTTCTTCCTTTGATGTCTCGTCTTGCTTCTTCCATGCTCACTATCACTGGTGTCTGATGATTTGCTGCTTTCACTCTTTTTCATCATCTTTGTCCTTCATATGCTTCTTTTGACTTTAGTCATCTCTTTTAACACTCAATTTGCGCATTCTTTGTTGGCTTTATGCGTGTCGCACATGTTGCGCATGTACTCAAGTTCCTACTCAAGGTCCCATGCATGATGTTTCCATGCATCCTTTGAATCTGATGCATGCATAGGTTCCTTGTCCTCAATCGATATAGGTGGCTTCCAAGAAGTCGTCACTTGGCATAGAGTATCTTCAATTTCTTGACGTTGTTGCTTCTCATCCTGATAGCATTCTCGCCATTCTTTCTCAGTAAGTGTCATCGGTGTTGGACTTCTTCTTGACCGATGGTGATCGTTTTCCACATCCTCATCATGATGTAGATCTTCAGGATAACCTATCTCTGATGGAATATGCCTTCCAGACATAGTTAAGTATGTGCACGGTGCAAAGAAGAAATCACTATGAAAGGAAATACACACAAACACAAGACTTATCTCAATTCGGTTTCCAAGTTTGAAAGTGGCTATTTGTCGAATAGTGTCTCTGTGGGCTCTTGAACTCACATGATTCCAACAAGTGAATCCACGTTGCAAGGTACAAAGCAAAGCTTGTGTCCGATAGCACTTGTAGACTGCCTCTTGCTCTTGTGAACACTTGCTTTTGTTTTGTTTTGTCTGTTTTGTTTTGTTTTTTTTTTTGAGATTCTCCTCTTCCAAAATCCATTGGGTTGCTCCCTTGTTTGCACTATTGCCTTGAAGGATATCTTTATGACTAGGAACTTTAAAGAATAGAGCAACAAAGTGACTTGATCTAGTGGATAGTCACCAATTGTTAGGGGGACTTGAGCTAGAACAGTATCGGGATGGGGGAACTCCCGGGAAGTTTAAGAGCAATCTCCCAAGGCTTCGTCGTGCACAGCCAATAGTGCCTTTAGTGCCAGGTATGCCAAGGACTATGGCTTGGTCACCGCCATTGTCGTACGCTTGGAGGAGCTAAGGCGTGGGTGTGGATTCATAAGCTTCGACATGTCTACATACGACTGACTTCTTTTGCTGTGATATTTTTTTTTCATCGCACGTTTTCCTGGCCTGCGAGCCATTCTACACTGTTCACTTCCGCTGCTTCGAACTTCGTTGCACTCTTGTACACGATGTCCACAATCTGATGCGTGCTACGATTTCTTGTTTGAGGACACTGGGTGCATGTGCTTCCTATTCTATGGACGATGAAACCTTGGCTCTGATACCACTGCGACAGGAAACACTCACGGAACCTGCAAATCCTTGAAAAACATAGTAACACTCTTCGAAAATATGCACAAACTCTCAAAACTCACAAACGGAAGAGATAGAACAAGCCTGCTGGGTATAATCTCCCCCCATAGGTGTGGTGCTCTCATTCCACCTCCTATGTATTTATATATATTTCCCAAAAGGCTTCCGAGAAAAAATCATACAAAAACCTCTGTGCTTTCCTCCATACCCATTTTACAAAAAGCCCATCCACCTTCTAGAATAGCTGGCTTTTTCTAAAAATAAAGCTTTTTCTAACTTTAGTTTATACACTTAGCCAAGCCACTAATAATCCAAATTTTAAATATGTACATAAGCTTTTGTAATATCAAAAATTAGGCATAAGCCTTATTCATCCCCCCATCACTACAGTTGCACCTACGCACCCAAAATATGGCAGATCATGCTTGCCAGATGCCATCGCCCGATCAATTACTCTTCCCTTGAATTCACACGATCAATAGTAATGAAATATTTTAAACATAAGATAACCTTGGAATCAATCACCACAATCAATCAACCTTTCAGTATTATAGCAACGTGAAATCAATAAGTCACAAATGAATGGTGCACACATGCGACACATACCATCTCATGGTGCACCTGATGCTACACATGAATAAAATTATACGGATGGTGTACACATGCTACACATACCATCATCGTGTAAGTGGTGCACACGATGCTACACACTCATATAGCCACAGCCGTATATCCAGCCATTAGGAGCACAATGCATCACTACAGAATAGCGAGCACACATGCATCAGCTATGCGACAAAAATGTTGGATCTCACTAAACTAAATACTGAAGGATTAAATTAATGGGATAATTCCAATTATCGTAACACGAATGCATTCAATCTGGTGCCACTCACGGTCTCCCTTTGCACAAATCACTGGCTCCCACACAGACCTTAACCTACAAAACTTGCCCTCCCTTGCAACACATGATGGGGATCCAAGTGGTCTACAGACTACGCATTCATCTAGGAAGCATGGGCATTGAAACCCATGGAGCAAAACTCCAACACGACCAAATCTCAAGTCATTCATAGCTTGCCGGGCCAGAGGTCAAAGTCTATGTGTGTTTTGCAACAACAAACATTCCTATCTTTGAGTTTCCTGATGTACCAGGGCTTACAATGCTCAAAGCTCCTCTGCCCAATTGAAATGTCTAAATTCTGATCCATAACTTGAGATATAACTCTGTATGTTGACCCAACATGCAGCAACAACAGAATAGTGAGCCCCCTTTTTGCTACTACTAAAAGAAGACAAAACACATAGTCTAATTAAAGTATATAATGAAGCAAAACAATTTTCAACCACCGCGCTGGTTTAGCACTATCACAATTTTAATCTCACCAGGCTGGTTTAGGACATGCTTAGGACAGTCAACCATCGAGCTGGTTTAGGACACGTTTAGGATAGTCCACCACCGGGCTAGTTTGAGACATGCTTAGGACAATCACAATTTCAACCACCAGGATGGTTTAGGGCACTATCACAATTTCAACCACCGGGCTGGTTTAGCCTAACAGTCTCAACTTCACATATTAGATAATAGCAAGTATATTGCTTTTCATTTCTGAATTTCACCATTAGAAAATAAAAATATATTGCTTTTCATTTCTGAATTTCACAATTTATGTCAGTAACTGCTTGCGGTTGTCATGGACCCAGCACTGGGCTAGTTTAGGATAATTATATTAAGTCCAAGCCATCTCGGTCTAGAAATAGTGGCGTATGACTCAAATAGAAAGAAATTCAATTTAACAAATTTAAGTAATAAGAAACACAATAATTTCAACCACCAGGCTGGTCAATAAGTAATGTCTGTTCAACCACGCTGGTTCAAGACAATCACATAATTGGTGATTGAGTTGAAGGAGCCAGCACGGTTGCATGATGTTCCAACCATCGGGCTGGTTTAGTAAAATAACAATATATTGTGAAATATATTTATTTTAATTTCTATTCAACCACGCCACAGGGTTGGACAAAAACCAATGTCTGTTCAACCACGCTGGTTCAGGACAATCACATAACTGGCGATTGAGCTTAACCAGCCTACGATTGCATGATGTTCCAACCACCAAGCTAGTTAAGAACAATCACATTTAGTCCAAGCCTGGTTTAAGAAATGAAACAAGTAAGCTATCCCAAAGCTGAGTCACTAACAACCACTGGCTGGTTTAGGTACCATTGACCTATGTTTTATCTAGCATGTGTATGATGTGCTGCTCAAACACCTTGCATCCCGTTCGCTTCTTACAGATGTCCTTTCTATTTGGAGAAAGTCTCCTATTTTCATGCCAAAACATTGTCATTGTAGCAATGACTTACGCACTTAGGCTCTCTCTTCTTTTCTTTCATTTTGTTGAAGCCCACAGACTATTCGGATCGGGATGATCGTGCATTGCTTTTGCTCTACATTCAACTATTGGAGCCACGTTGGTCCTTCTAATTGACAACATCTTCGACATTATGTACCCAAGCCACTTCACCCTTGTTTTAGGGGACACCAACATAGCTAATGTCACCCTCTTTGTAGCTATTTGATACTCTACAAACTTTAGAGTGTAGGATAAAGCTTGTGAAAACTCGAGACTAGTAATCACTTGAATGGCCTAATGTTGTTGCCTCGAATGCTCCCACCAATCGTGACCCCACACCTCGTGTTCTTCGCTCTAATGGCAATGATCGAATGCATGCATCGGCAACTGCTTCTTGTTGCAACTCTGCAAGGAGTCTTCTTTCTTCTAGTTATTTCTCCCTTCGCAGATGTTGCAAAAGTGTCTTTCATTGCCGATTTGATATCGTGCCAGTGCTTTCCTTGACCCACACAATGTTCCTTGTGCCTTGACCTGGCTTTTTAGCTTTCCTGTCTCGTAGCCTCTATCTGCTTCTCTTGCACACCATGGTGAGCTGCATGTTGCCATTGATGCCATGTCCATGATCAGTCTAGAATAGGCCCAGAGAACCTAGCTGGTGAGGCAAGCAAAGAATAGAAGGCAACTTACCCGAAAGAAGACAATGGCAAACCAAAGTCTGCGCAAGGTCACGTCGAGGTGCGTGCAGATTGCAGGGTGTTTGCAGGGCGAGGGCAAGTTGCAGGTACTTAATCTTGCAAGATTTGATGGGCGAGAGGTATGAAAATTCAAAATTCGCAGAATTAGCAAAATTTTAGCTGTCAGTTTTTCCCCCTTCTCGGCGATACACATCAACAGAATTGGATATCCCAAACAAGTGCAATGTGGCCTAAAATGCTTCAAAACACAAATAGGCCAAAGGGCACGCTATCGGGTTTGATGTTGTGTATTATTAAATGTAATGATCTTTGGCATGCTTATGATCCATATAGCAAGCAAGTGCTTGGAAAAATAAACGAATCAAAATTGTAAATAGTGTTGGATTTATTAAAATATCTTTTCACATGCACAAATTGCACTTTTTCAACTTCTTCCATTTTAGGGTGAATCTAGATACCAATACAAAAAACTATCAATGTTTTAAGACCACCATGTAGTAGTCCCACTAGTTTGGGTTCCAAATTTTCAATCCGTTTTGGTTTTTAACAAATCAAAAAAAAGCTATGGAGCATGCCCTCAAATGGGTATGCATCACTTTAGCACAACATTAGAGGCCCATTAACCCATGCCTAATGTTCTCATTTAGGTGTGTCCTCGGGTTGAGGAGAAGCTCACATAGTGTACTTTTGAATGATTACTTGGTTGCATGTATGTATAGAACAAAATCATTAGAAGAATCTTCAGAGCTCAAATATTCAGAGGAGGATCTATAATTGTTTAAGGCTGAAATTATTTAAGACCTAATTGCTGCCATTGGAAAACAACATGTAGCTGAAGCAATATCAGAGCTTGCAAAGGAAGAAGAGACTGAGTCTACTCCAAAAGCACTACACACTACAGAAGAAGTAGAGACTTAGTGTACACCTAGAGTACCACAGCCTCCACTCATGAGAAGAGTTGTGATGCATGTATGATGTTGTTTTAACATATATGCATGAGGAGCATATTCTCATGATGTTGTTTATTCATGAGTATTATGGTTGACATTTATTTCTGCAATGGATTGAATCATGATGTTGTTTTTGTTGATTATCTTAAATGTGACTTATTACTTAAGTGGCATTTACTCATAATATTTATTTCATTATTTCATGCATATAATTTTATGATATGAATGTGTGATGATGTGATTATTTGGAAATATCAAATGTGTGATGTCATTGAGAAGAACATAATAAAACTGTTCGTAATCTTTCAATGCTCCACTCACTTAAAGTAGAGCATTCCCAATGCTCCACTCACTTTATTCCAAACCTTTCATTTCACACTATCGGTTAAAGTGTCAGCTGGATCGTTCACCCATACTCATTAGGGCAAACACACTATGGTGCTCACCCATCCTCATCATAGTGAACACATCTTTCTCTCATTCTTGTTCTATTTATTTTCTTCACTCCTCACACTCGACATTGCGTTATTGAACTTGTATTCCTCCATCCTAGTCCTTCCACAGACACTCTCTACTTTCTTCCATCTCTCTTTCTTTATCATCTCTCTCTCTCTCTCTCTCTCTCTCTCTATACATATGTACATGATACATACATACATATGTACGTACGTACGTACGTAGGTACATACATACATACATACATACGTACATACATACGTATACACACATACATCACGCACACACACACTTGCCCCCCCCCCTCTCTCTCTCTCTCTCTCTCTCTCTCCATGCCACGTGACTTCTCTTCTCGACCCTCAGGAGCACATGTCATGATGCCCACACCAATAATATGGAGGCAAGATAGCTTGGTCAAAGGGGAGGGTCGCAACAGTGGGTGCACCACTTGGGTCATCGCCATGTGTCGAATAGCCTTGATATTATAACCCGCCCCCCTCCACTTGTATTTTTAATTGTTATACCCCCTCCTTTCTATTCCTTTCTCAGCACATTTACTCCCCCCCCCCTTCTCTCTCTCTCTCTCTCTCTCTCTCTCTCTCCTCACACCACGTGTCTTCTCTTCCCCCATCTAGTTGCGTAGCAGTAGACTCAATGGCTTTTATCATGTGTCATGCTTTTGCTTCTGCCCACTAGCATTCCCAACCGTGTGCCGATAGCCCATGCAACACCAACTCTACATGTGTGGCAGACTACTCCTCTGTCATTGGCAGTTCACTGCCTCCAGTTGTGCAACATGTGGCAACCTTCAGCGCTTCCTCTAACTTCTCCCACTGCACGACACATGGCAGTGTAGCTTTCTCTTTGTGCGACATGTGAACTTGTTAGCTTGCTCTCTCCTTTATACATATAGCGATAGAGAAGAGATAGAGATAAAGAAGACAAGAATCCTCAACGACAAAAGCAGAATATGTTGTAGCCCTATTGTAGCCTCTCTAGCAAGTCCCAATTATTTTATCTATGACTTAAAGATAATTGTGGCAAACTAGTTAACTTTAAGAATGTTGATTAATATTTGGGTTTTTTCCTTTGAATCCCAAAGGTTTTTTTAATTTGAATATTAATTAACATCCGGTTGTAGCCTTAGCATAAAGCTTAGCTTTTGCTGCTTTTAGCATGAATAGCTTTTGCTCCAGCTTTTCTCTCCACGTTAAATTGAGAACAATTGTACACAAATATTTAATCAATTCATTGATACTTTCGGGGCTTGTTTGGTTGTCTTCTTTGTTTTGCTGTTAAGTCTAATGCTTCCTTGCTAGTCCATATGTCCTATTAGTGCCTGTGCTTCATGCTGAGAGGGCTTTCCCACGGTTCTCCAAATTGGTAAATATGCCAGTAGCTTGGCATAGCCCAACATGCCTTTGACTGACGTAGAAGCTTGCTATTGCTGTTAATTTGGAGCTGGAAGTGATACAGTAACATATAAGCCTGCCTATATGAGCTGCAATGCATTAGAGGGCATTCTCGCGATGCCCAGTGCAAGGTATGAGACATTTCAACCTCAAAGATTGGATGTAAGGTGAGAACAGTAGCAACATGTACATTCAACGAACTCCACGGTAGAAGCTGCAACATTTTCGGTGAAAGGCGATTGATTGATTGGCTGCAATATAGCGAGAGAGCAGGAACTGCGAATTGTACGCTTATTTTCATCAGAATTTTCGATGTTGATGGCACCTCCTAGAACCATGGCGCAAAGAGGGGAAATTCCAATTTGAGGTGCAATATAGCGAGAGAGCAGGAACTGCGAATTGTACGCTTATTTTCATCAGAATTTTCGATGTTGATGGCACCTCCTAGAACCATGGCGCAAAGAGGGGAAATTCCAAATTGAGGCAATCGAAAATTTAGCAACGATTGTTTCGCTTGCGTGGGAACGCCCTCTTATTTTTAGAGCTAACCCCGTAATGCCCGGCTAGAGAGGGATTTTCCCATCTCCACCGCAGCATTGCAGGTGCTCTTAAATTCCTGGCGCCATATGTGGGAACGGATCAAGCGCAAGCATTCCCAACATTTTTGTTGGGTTTCTCAAGCGTGGGCACGCTTCCTAACCTACTTGTAGAATACCCAACCCCACACTTAGTAAACTGGCCAAAAAGAACTTGCCAAAAAGCTTCCTAACTTACTTGTAGAATACCCAACCCCACACTGAATAAACTGGCTAAGCTATCAAGCAAGAGACAATTCTATCCATCCATAAAGGAAGCAACTCGGCATTATACCAGGGGACACCCAATAGAATAAATCATTAATGACATATCAATTGGACGGAGGCCACACCAGTCTTTACCTATCGCTGGGCGATTGTATTCATTGACAACAATGCAACGTTTGCATTGCTGCTTACAATTGTGTCAGATCAACTAGAGAACGCGACGAGGATCATATGCTTTACTTTGGAGTAAATACAAGCACATGCCGCTTTCAATGGTCTTTAATTGCTTGAATTCTTTGGACATCTCAAGGCAGCAGCCACGCCCAGCCCAGATAATTGAGCATGGTAGCGAGATCTGGGAGTGTCCTGCCAAGTACTGTAGTTGCTGAGAAATTGTGCAGAACTGTGAAAGCCCTGAGTTTTACAAAACTGTAGTGGGTCCTGATTACAAGCTATAATTCCGCTTGATGAAATCTCCATACCGTTTGTTATGTGGTTTCCCGACAACCGAGTAGAAAAAGATGGTTTTCCATCCTCTTCTTCGTGGGCATTTCCTGCCTGTGGAGGCTGAACCCAGTGACTACTTTCCGAAAACTTCGTATAATTTTTGTTTTTTGGAATTGAACTTTGGGCATCATTAGATTGGTTTGGCTTTGATGTCATGGCAATCGAAGGATCCTGATCAAAATGGAACCCTAGTCGTGCATCGCCTTGTTTGGCATCATGGTAGCAGCGATCATCATCAACGAGCTCAAGCTTCTCAAAAGACCCTGAGGATTCTCCACCTCCATCTGTTTCGAAACAACTTTCAGGCGATTCCTGCTTCATAAACAAACTTGATCCTTGCAGTTGGTTGTTTGTTCCAAAGGTTCTCTCCAAGAATGAGAGGGGAACAACAAAGCGTTTAATTTGCTTCGTCGTTGCTGGGCAGGTAGTGATAGAGTCTTCGAAGTAGGCACAAAACACCACAAATTTATTTGCCTGAATCAAAGAAATACCAGCTTACGTTTTCGCATGCAGGTCCGCGTACTTGACTAGTTTGAAATGGAGACAGCATTTGAGACATATTATCAGCCCACCGGCCCAAAACTAGAAGGCAACCAACATTCACTTGTATTGAATCAAACTAACTTGATTGACGTTGGATTCATCTTTTACACAAAACAAACGTCGTTCTTTTTGGTCGCAGAGCTCGATACCGGCCCGGATTATACTCAAAAGAGAATTTAAGGCCATGCTCTGAACTCAGTCTAATTACAAAGAAGGCTATCAATGGGCTGTTATGTCATACTTCAACTTGAGGAGTACTTCGACTGAAACTCTGCATTACCTTATGAAGAACTTATTCGTCCTTCACAAAACTCTTCAGCAGTCTTGTTATTATTAGATCCGATATTACTGTAGGAAAGTTTTTGCCATATAGACGGTTCATTATATGAAAAACAGAAGCGAGGAATACTAGAAGCGAACCTGAGAAACATACTTGCTCAGACGATAGTACTTTGCCAGTAAAGATAGCAATTTGGCCGAGGGTCTGTCATAACTGAAGCAGCAATTTAATTTAGCGATAGCATCTGCACTTCAATTCAACGAAACAGGGCTACTTCATGCATGCAGAACTACGTACAATGCCGGTAAGGTTACGTCAAAATTGATGGAGAATATAATTAAGACTGCGTTCTGCAAACTCTAACATGGTAACGACCGTCGTTTGCTCGTAGTCTCGCTACACAAGAAACGGTTGTTTGACGATGGAATTTGTCGAGGGGGTCGTTCAAATATGCAAAAGGATGAAGTTGAGCTGGAACCCACCCTAATTGATGAGCGCATTTCTTTTCTTGCTGCAGCATTGATTCAAATAGGCAGCGACCCAGACCAACCCTGAGATGATCACCGCCACATATGAATGCTCTGTTGCGCAAGGAATCATCTACCATGTGAAGCAAAGGGACGTTGGAATTTTATATTACCTTTGGCAAGATTCGTGCACATAAAAGTCAAGCACGCAAAGCGGGGAGATTTCACGGATGCTCCCATTTTCCGTCCGGATGAAGAGATGTTTCTGACCCACCTTGAGCATTCCCTTGATGAGGACCGTGCCGGGCTGCCGAGTGGCAATGCATGTGCAGAGATAGAGGCGATGTGGCCCACATCTGATGCGATCAAAACTGGTGACAGGAAGCCGCAAGGATTGCGCTTTGGCGGACTGCAGCCCGAGTTCATCGATTATGTGCTTCATGTCCTCCTTTTCTCGCGCACCCAGACGACCTGAAATGGAGCAAACTAAGCGTAAGGGGAGGAGGAGGGCGATGGGGAAGAGGAGAAGGAGAGGGTGTTACTGATGCGTTGGGAGTCCCAGTGCGAAATGGTGAGTGGCGTTGCCTGCTGCAACGCAGCGATCGCGCACCGCATTTCCATGGCCGTATTTGCAACCAAAAACAAAACGGGTTAACGTTGCAGTTTCTCAACTTTAATCCTTGTATATATTTTCCCCTTTCCACCCTTCCCGTCTCTTTACCCATTTTTATCTAGGGACATCTTCAATACTTGAATAGGGGGCTATGAACGCTGATAACCGCTCTACAAGGGATGATAAGACCTTGACTTGCTAGAGCGACCCATTCATAGCCCATCAAGGGTTGATGACTTTCTAGAGTGACCTAATGAAGTGGAGGGATTACCTTATAGATCTATATTAAAACAAGCCAAAAAGGATAATAACAAAATGACTTCGATTGACGACAGTGTATCTCCACCTCTTAAAGAATGTATAAAGAGAGATTTCCTGAATCCTTGGATGAGGGAGGTTTTGGAAGTGCAAAGTGGGTTCTTTCAAGAATAGATCGATGTCTTTGCATGGTCCTATGAAGAATTTTTAAGTAATTCAAGCTAAGATCATTAAGTGTTGCATTGACATGTCCCCAGACTTGGACTTGGTGATCAATGGGCCATACTAAATGAACACTAACTATGGTAAGGATGTGTAGCTAGGAATTGAGAAAATGGGGCAAGTAGGCTTAACATAATTGGTGGATTATTTTCTTTATGTGAGTCTAATTGTCATTGTGCCCAAGAGAGAGAGGAATGCTATGGGTTTCGAGGGAGCAGTCCATTAGAGGGTGGATGCTTTTAGCCTTTTGAGTCAGTGCCTTCCTTGTAGCTAGATAGGTCATTGGGCATGGTAGGATTGTCGTAGGGGGCAGGGTTGGGCTTCCTCTCCTTACCATGCCCAACATGGGCAACAGAGGGAGTTTTTGGTGGATATAGCCCAGCACCTACGCATGTGGAGATTTTTGAGGGGGCCTAGTGTGGACTACAAAAATTTGAAGGCTGGCATACACAAAGATGGGTTTCCACTCCCATTCATATGATTGTACCCACTATAACCATCCATGAACGAGGAAAGGGCATGCTTGACCACTATCTCTAGCTCTGCATTCAAATGATGCTTTCGGACTGTGTGACGCAATGACAACATTTCGATGCTAAGAACTTTTAAGAAAATTTTGGGAAGTTCATAGAAGTCTTTTTTGAGGATTTTTCTAGTTTGAATGGCAAGGGTGCCTCGCATCTTAGCCTACAAATAGAGCACTTAAAAAAGAGCTTGGAATTTAAAAATATGTTTTCATAAAGGAGAGAAAGTTCCATCAATTGGCCAATGGAGAACATCATATTCAGCTCCCAATACTTCTCCTAAGATGACTTGATATGTTTCTACTATATTGTTTCTTCCTTTTTGTCCTCGCTCTTAAGTCCATTTCTTCCTTCATTTGTTCATTAGTCATTCATTTGTTGGTTGTCAACCTGATGACTCTCCTATGTCAATGAGGGGTTCAATTGTTGGTTGTGGACTCCCTACTAGAATGAGGGGTTTGATTATTGGTTGTCAAATCCCTGCTTCAATGACATGTTCTTTTTGCTTAAGGCCATGGCTTATTTCCTTTCCCATTTTCTTTATTTTTTCTAGTGAAAACTCACTCTATTGGCTTCTTTGGGCTCCCTAGCCTTCTCTATGTGATCTTGAAAAGGAGAAAACATTGTTGTCAACTTGGTTTAAGTGTCTTTAGTAGAGTCAATTGAAGGGGGATGACTATGCTTGTGGGCATGTGTCAGTTTTCATGGGCTGCATGGATAAGCTACCAAAGTTGTAAGAGACTTGGCAGCTTGGTTGGTGAATGCTTGGTACTTTATGTTCATGTAATTTGTGGCTACAATTGTTGATTTGTTGGCATCGACCTTCCTCCCATGAATTTTTGCTCTGGTGGATATCGTGGCTTTGCCAATCTCCTGATATCATGGCTATATCTTGTTGTAAGACTTACTCAATAGATTTCATCATATAACCCTCCTACAAGCCGAGTATGATTATAGAGGGTTGGTCATGTAGTCCGTATTTTAGCTTCCATCCACAATTTAGATCAATAAGAGTTTTCTTGTCTATTATCGTGTACTCCTTCATATTGCAGCTTCTCTTTTTTGAGTTGTTTTCTATCATTTTTTTTGTAGTCTTCAAGTTTTATATCATATGGTATCCGAGCCTCTGGAATGGATTCTAAGCATAAAGATGCAACCAAGATTGTGAAGTTTATCGGGTTGAATTTTCCCACATGGCAACTTGGCGTCCATCTGTATCTCATGAAGAAAAGCCTATGATCAATTATTGCTGAAATAGAGGAAAAGGTGACTTTAACAACAATGCTTAAAAAATTTGGAGAAATCCACTTAGTGGGAGGCCACAAAAGAGAAAGCACTCAAAATTTTAAGCAAAGTTCTTGGATGCAAAGTTTAATTAATAATAATCACCTAGAGTTCTCAAAGTCTACATATGACAATTGGGTGGTAGTAGAAACTCTATTTGGATCTCCATTGAAGAATTTGAAAGTTATGCTCAAACAAGAGTTCTTCAACCCAAGGATAGTTGAGAAAGTGATGCTAGGAGAACATCTAGAAAAGCTTGAGTGATTATCAAGCATCTATTCAATCTCAAAGTTTGACTTGGTGATGATGATACTAAAGTTGTGTTCCTCCCTCGTCTACTTTTGGCATATTAGGATATTGCTAAGATCCCATGTATGGAAAGCTAGGTCATAAAGAGAAATAATTGTTTTATGTTGAGGATGGTGTAAATTGCACCCTCTACATAAGGCATAGGGGAAAACCCTAACCCTAAGGGGTTCACATGTATATCTTCATGTTCTTGTTCAATATAACTTAGTGTACAGGTAGCTATATTGTGTGCACTCCTCTCTCTCTCTCTCCCTCTCTCACTTTTGCTATCATGGTATCAGAGCGACAACAGACTGAAAGTGCTCTCAACGGAAGCAAGAACGGAAGAAGGAGAGAGAGAGAGAGAGGGAGACAGAGAGCCACACAAGTTTTGGTGGGTGCAGAACCACCCTAATCTTCTTTTTCATTCATTTATATATGTGTTTGAGTATTGTACATAACCTGGGTAAAGGCACAGTGACCTTTAACCCCCACAACCTCCCACTTAAAGGACAATGTGCCTTTAAGGGAGAACAACTAGTGAGCATACTATCCAATGCCCATCAATACACGACAATACTCAAACCGTTGACTAGGTAGACTCTTCGTCAGCATATCTGCAGGGTTGTCATCTGTATGAACCTTGACAAGCTCTATGCGCTTGTCCTCAAGTACCTCCCTGATGAAATGGTACCTGACCTCAATGTGTTTGGTCTTTGCATGAAAGACCGGATTCCGTGCTAGCTGAATAGCACTCATGGAATCACTATGCAATGTCGGTACACCTGTATGAATCCCTAAATCTCCCACTAGCCGATCAAGCAATATAGCCTCCTTGCAACCCTCTGTGGCTGCAACATACTCAGCCTCTGTGGTAGACAAAGCAACGCACTTTTGTGCGTGAGACATCCACGACACTGCCCACCTGCAAAGGTGAACACATAACCAGAAGTGGATCTCCTACTATCCACATGCCCTGCATAGTCTGAATCTGTGTACCCAAGTACACGCATGTCTCCTTTACCAAAGCAGATGCACATCTCCTTGGTACCCTTCATGTACCTCATGATGCACTTAACTGCCTCCCAATGCCTCTTTCCTAGATTAGCCATATACCGGCTAACAACTCCCACTGCTGCAAATGCAATGTCTGGTCTAGTAGCTATCATAGCATACATAAGACTCCCAACTGCTGATGCATAAGGAACCTTGGCCATCATGGCCCTCTCCTCATCTGATTTGGGACTATCTGTATGACTCATTTTCACATATGGAGGCAATGGAGTACTCACTGCCTTCCCCCCCTCCATATTGAAATGCTGTAATACTTTTGTAACATACTCTTTTTGTGAAAGCCAAAGGGGTTTCCTACTCCGATCATGCGTGATGCGCATACCAAGAATATGACCTGCAAGTCCCAAATCCTTCATATCAAAGGCCTCATGCAACTTGGCCTTTAATGCATCTAGCTCATAAGTGTTCTTGCTAGCCAATAGCATATCATCCACATATAGTGCCAAGATTATCAGGCTATTATCCTTAGCCCTTTTAGTGTAGAGGCAGTGATCAATTTCACTCCTTCTAAAACCCTGGGACTGAATGAAAGCATCAAACTTCTGATACCATTCTCTAGGTGCTTGCTTAAGACCATAGAGACTCTTCTTCAGCTTGCAAACTAAATGCTCTTTGCCCTTTTCTTCAAAGCCTTCCGGCTGCACCATGTAAATTTCCTCATGCAAATCCCCATGCAAGAAAGCTGTCTTGACATCCATTTGCATAAGCTCCATATCCTCTGATGCCACTAGTCCAAGCATGCATCTAAGTGTGGTCATCTTCACAACCGGAGAGAATATCTCATCAAAGTCCACACCCTTCTCTTGCTTGAACCCTTTAGCAACCAAGCGGGCCTTGTACCTAGGCACATCATCACCTGTGACCTTCATTTTGTAGACCCATTTACATGGCAATGCTTTCTTTCCATGTGGCAAAGAAACCAAGTCCCAAGTCTTATTCTTCATAAGTGAACTCATCTCTGATTGCATAGCATACTCCCACTTGCGTTGATCCTCACGCATCATAGCCTCTTTGTAGCAAGAAGGCTCCCCGCAATCAGTAAGCATCACATAGTCTACCCCTGGAACAAACCTATCAGGTGGTCTAGACACTCTAGATGATCTTCTAAAGGGCATTTTAGCTTGCTGTCCCATTTGCATATCAGCCATATTTGGCTCATCATTTCCACCAATAGATGATCCATCATCTACCCTTAATTGTATACCTGTAGGAGTACTTGGTGGTACCATTTCTTGCACATTTGGTGCATGGACAGCTTGCTGTCTATCAACATATCAGGTGGATTCACATCCTGGAAAGTGATTCTCCTCATTTCCACATCCCTCATGGGTGCCTTATGCATCTTCTTCTCATTGAAGACCACATCATGGCTGCGTATGATCTTCTTTGCTTCTGGATCCTAGAGACGATAGCCCATCTCTCCACTTTCACCATAACCCAGAAAGATGCATTTCCTAGACTTAGGATCTAGCTTCTTTCGAAGCTCTTTTGGCACATGTGCATATGCCTCACACCCAAATATACGCAAATCAGAGTAAGAGGGCTTCTTGCCACTCCATGCCTCTTCAGGAATACCACCATCCAAACTCTTACTAGGTGATCTATTGATCACATGCACTACAGTCTTCATTGCCTCAGCCCAAAAACCACCAGAAAGACTTGCATTGGAAAGCATGCATTGCAACCTTTCTTGAATGGTACGGTTCATCTTTTCTGCAACTAGATTTTGCTCTGGAGTACGAGGGGATGTGAGCTCCCTCTTAATCCCACGTGTATCACAGAAATGCTGAAAGTCATGAGATAGATACTCTCCACCATTGTCAGTTCGTAGGCATTTAAGCGTTCTACCTGACTGATTCTCAACCAAGGCCAGCCATTTCTGAAATACCTGGAACACATCACTCTTCCGAGCTATAGCATAAGCCCACACTTTCCTAGTTGCATCATCAATGAATGTCACATAGTATTCAGCCCTGCCTAATGACCGTGTAGGCATGGGACCACATACGTCTGAATGCACCAAATCAAGCATTTCAAACTCTTTCTTTCCCCTTCTTTTATGGGCTGATTTAGTCTGCTTCCCATAGAGACAATGCTCACAAAATTCAAAATCAAAGAAACTCAAATGCGGTACATAACCCAAATGGCATAAGAGTTTCATTCCATTTTGGCTCATGTGCCCCAACCTGCAGTGCCACAAAGAAGTGCTTGGCTGCTCGGTTATTACAACAACATGATCAAATACCCCTGATACATGTAAGGGATACAAAGTCCCACACTTGGCACCCCTAGCCAAAAGCATAGAGCCCTTCTGAATTTTCCAACTCTAAAAGCCAAAAGTGGTGTGAAAACCAGCATCATCTAGCTGACCCACTGAAATAAGACTCTTGGTCAACTTAGGCACATGTCTCACATGTTTCAAAACAAATGCAGACCCATTTGCAAAAGAAAACTTTATGTCACCTGCTCCCACTATGTCACATGCATAGTCATTTCCAAGATGCACACAACCTGTCTTTCCACTATCATAAGTGGAGAACCATTCCCTATGGGGAGTAACATGGAATGAAGCACCAGAATCCAAAATCCAATCTTGGGAATATGCATCATCTGAAGTGGTAAGCAACTCTACAGATAAACTAGACATGAAGAGAACGTCATTGTTACTATCATGTGTGACTACATTGATCTCCTCGATCTTCACTTTTCCTTTGTCCTCCCTTGGACTCTCTTCCTTTTGATTTGCACCCCAATTTGCATTCTTTTTCTTATCCTTTTGCTCTCTTTTCAGCTTGTAGCAATCCTTTTTCATATGGCCCTTCTTGCCACAATGGTAACACTCAATGTTCCGTGCCTTGGATTTGCTACGAGACTTCCCTCTTTCTTGGGACTTCCCCCTGAACTATGATCTGCCCCTTTGCACATTTAAGGCTGCATCCTGCTTGTTGCCATCCATAGACTTCCGTCTAATCTCCTCGGCCAACAAGCTACCCACAACATCATCAAATTTTAGTACTCCACTAGGTGCAGAGTTACTGACAGCTGTACGGAAGGTATCCCATGAGGATGGCAATGAACATAAGAGAAATATTGCCTTAGTCTCCGCATCAAAATTCATTTTCTGAGCCTGAAGCTGGCTGAAAATAATAGTGAATTCATTCAAGTGAGAAGCAATGGAGACCCCTTCCTTCATCTGCAGCTCAAACAACCTCTTCATGAGGTAAACTTTATTAGAGGCAGTTTCCTTCTCATAAGTGGCACACAATTTCTTCCACAAATCTTCTGTAGTCTGCTCATTTACTACTGTGAAATAAACTGACTCTACAAGATGAAGTCTTATAGTAGACTTTGCTAATGCATCCAACTCATTCCAATTATCCTCAGACATATTTGCAGGCTTAGCTTCAATCCCTGCCAAGGGTTTAATCTGCTTCTTTTGAATAAGCACATCGCTTATTTGTTCTTTCCATAAAGAAAAGTTTATCCCATCAAACTTTCTAATGCTGAAAATCTCCTTTTCAGACATGGAAGAGGATGCCATGATGCAAATGAAACAAAATCCCAAATGCTAGTACCTGCAAGAGAGAATCACACCAAATACTAGGTGCACCCAAATGTGTATGCCACAATAGAGTGAAATATCACCAAAATTCAAAGCTCAAAGCATCAAAAGATGCATCTGACTCATGTGCATATACTACGCATCCATATGAGCAAATCTGGCCCAAAAGAAAATGCCAATAAGTGCCAAATGACTCAAGCATAAACACCGTCCACTGGCATATGCATCAATAATATCTCATCCAAGAGAGCATAGCACTATCAGTGCATCACCTGCAATGTGTCAAAGCTGTCCCTCAGCTTAAAATAGCATCCATGTGCAAAGCATCCATAAAAATAGCATCCCACAAGGCAATTTGGGCCTATCAGCACATCCAATAAGGACCGCAATGCATCCAAATGGCCTATAAATCATCCACTGCAACCCAATGCACACCATGAATGAGCGCACACTGCTCAAACTACAACCAGAGTGATCTGCATAAGGTATGCTCAAGAAATCATAGTCCCACGGTAATGAGTGCTACTAAAAATAGAACCTGAGATGCCTCAAAACATGGGCGCCATTGCATAATCGGACTCAGCAAGAAAATCTGCAAATATCTCTCTTCTGCCAGAACTCCAAAATCCCAACCGATGAGTGAGAAATGGGAGTCAACACTTATCCACTGCCATGTGGCATAAATCTAAGGTTTCAAAACCTTAGGATGAAAAATGCATAACAGAGAGACGAAGTCGAATACACAGAGATCTATAACTCTGAAAATCCTCCACCGAATCGTGCAAGAACTGATAGGTAGGGGTTTTTGGGCGTCCGGAACACAATGGGACAAACGGTTTTGGAAACCGTGGTCTCAATCATTGGGTCCAACACACAGACTGAAAAACATTTTTTGGAAACGTTACTCCAAACTTGAGTTCCAACACCCGGGCAAAAAATGCAGGAACCGACACAGTGAGTCAGAAATCCAATGAAATGATCCCAGATTCAAGAATGAAGGTGTTTCCAAGCCCCTAAAGTAATGTGGACACCAAAAGCAAGCAATAGTTGCCTCTACAAGTCAATATGGAGTCTCTGTCATTGAACGGAACAGGGAAAAGCTCAAAAAACGACTTTTTCTTTGAAAGCTCTTAACAGGCTCTCAAAACCACTTTGCAAAGCCAAAGTGACTTTTCCAAATGTTTTTCCAAGGTCTCTGCACACTCGGATGCAAGTAAAGTCGCCCACAAAGCTTCCCACAGAGCTTCTCCTTCCTCCCACAGAGCTGCTGAGCTTCAAGCATTCACGCACGCTCAGCTATTTCTTACACACACATATGCCACCCATGTAAAGTCACACATTGTTGACTATTTTGGCATTGGTTCCTACACACATGCACATCAGCCTTGTACAACCTCTTGGCTACTCCTAACACCTAGTTGTCATCGTTAAGTTATAGGCTTGATCTTTGGCATACACATGTTCTCACGTGACTTATTTTTTATAGTTTAGCATAATCCCCCCAAGTGGTAGCTCTCATATACTATTCTCATGGGTAGACACTCTCGCCGATACATGGGTAAGCCTCTTGGATAGAGCACCATACCATCTACATCATGGAGTTATTCACATCACGCAGTTGATGATACACCAGTCATGACTTTGGACGAGTTCCGTGAGTGGAAAGAGAATATTCTTCGACCATTCATTACCACAGGGTATATACCAGTGTAAGGCAATCCCACTGATATCAACACAGACTAATTCCAGTGATGGACAATCATCATCTTCATGCATGGATCCAACTCCATCTTTTTCCACAGATGCTATAAATACTCAGCAGGAGTTAACCATTGATCATGCAGTTATTCAGTAGGTAAGTCAGTATGAGACACTCACATCTCTAGCTGCATGCAGAGATATATGCCCCAACACACTCAGCTCTTCAGGTGATTCCATTCCAACATCCATCATTGATTCCTTCACCTCTGATATGGAGCCTACTACATAGCTTCCATCAGTAGTTCAGATTAGTAGATCAATCTTCAGGATATTCTAGCATTGGCTCAGTCATGCCACATTACACCACCCTTCGATCTAATTATCACCGCCTCTTTCAATTAGTAAATCATTCCTCATCTACACGAGGATACTTATGCATCAGTGTGGTCCTGTCCTAGTGTAGTAGAGATCATCAGATTCAGCCATAGTGCAACCTGGGGAGATTCAGTGTTTCATCATGCACTTATGGCTATAGTATATAAATATATATATTCCTTACATGATGCAAACTAGTGGATGGATACAGGATTACAAATCAGTCCCTACATCAGCATTTGGCACCTCACATGTCTCAGGAACATCTTATGAATTTTCAGTGATATTGCAGGCTTCTAGGAATTTATACTATTAGCTTCATCTTGAGCCTTTAACAGATGCTATATCCCATGCCGATGGATGTTTAGGCATGCACACATCATATAACCTTTAGCTCATGACAATTGAGCATACAAGTTTGACAGGTTGCCATACCTTATCATTTGTACGGGCCTATTCTTCACAATAGAGCAGCGTATAATACATGCACCTTTGGCCCCAGATTTTCAGCCCCTGGATCACTCTGCCCACATCGACTATGCAGCCTTATTTGACACTACATCATATGACATAGATTTTACCTCTGCTGCAGCATACCTCACACATTGCTGTCACTTCTTTTGGGTTGGTGGCTCTCTCATACGTCACAACCTACCGGATCACACCTCCATCGCTACATTGACTAGCCTCAGATCTAGATGCCTCTTCTTCAGAGCAGCTTGGGAGTATGATTAAGAATAGCTCCATCGCTGGTGCTCTCAGTAGGACAACCTCCATCGAGACAATTAAGGGGGCCATTGTAGAACCAAATGCTAAACTCTGCTAAATCCCCATACTGTGCCTTCATACTATCAACGTCTTTCACCACTCTCGTTCCCGACCATTATTCCATTCAAGATGGGTGGCTTTTCTACAAGCGCAGAATATGTGCACTTAAAGACAAACAACGGGTGCTTTTCTATGATGTCCACGACTCCCTCACAGGTGGCCATCAAGGCATTAATGATACATTGGAGAAGTTGGAAAGCTAGCCCAAGATGCGGAAGGATGCTTACAACTATTTGCAAAGTTGTTAGATCTACCAAAAAGTCAAGGTTTCCCACAAGAATGCGGCTGGTTTAGTTATGCCATTGCCTATTCTAGAAAGTCCTTTCCATGACATAACCATGGATTTCATGGGGCCATCTCCATCAACAGCTACGCGCCAACATATAGTGCTTAGCTATTATTAATCGCTTTAGTAAGTATTGCATGCATGTACCTTCCAAGCAGACAACCAACGCAAAAGACATAGCACGCTCGTTTATCCGGCATTAGTATCCCATTGGACAGCTGCCGCAAACCATTACATCAGATAGGGATTCGAAGTTCACCTCGCATTTCTGGAGGGCCATGTTTGATAACTCATCGGTGGCTTATGACATGTTCAGTTTTGACATGTTTAGCATGCAACCATACACACCATTGTTCACGTGGTCATTTTTTTATCGACAAGTCTTCGATCTAGGCAGGCATCTTATTTTTTGGCTTTCCTTCCTCATCCCTTCGAACCATCTTCTGGGTTTTATCCCCAAAGGGGAAGGATGACCCACAACTTAAGAGGGGGAAATCCGCAATATGTATAGGATCTCGTAAGTTGTACTCATTGTACATGCTTCTTCTTCGTAGTCACTGTGCTGACATACCCATATACTACTCTTATTTCTTTTAGTTTTCTTTTCCACTTTTGGATGTTATCATATGCACCAAACAAAACACAAAAAGGTCTTGTACATGCACTCTCTACTTACCCATTAAGAGGGGGTGTTGATGATGGTGTAAATGCACCATCTACATAGGGCATATGGGAAAACCCTAACCCTAATGGGTTCGCATGTATATCTTCATGTTCATGTTCGATACAATTTAGTGTACAGGTAGGTATATCATGTGCACTCCTCTCTCTCTCTCTCCCTCTCTCACTTCTGCTATCTTTTTAGACATCATGAGATACTTCAAAGAAGAATGAAGATGAGATATGTACAAAAAAAAAAAGATGAGGATGCTAGAGTAAGCATCAAACAAGAGCTTGGCACATGTGATGATGACTAGACGTTTTGAAGGAGCCTCACAATTTTTAGTAGTACAAGTTTGATACATTTTTGAGTCATAATATCCTCCGTTAGCTCTTGATGTTTTGGCAAACAGACCATTAGTTGTTTACCTAAATCTTCTTGGATGAAGTTCCTTCTTTGGATTTGTGAAGGTAATCTCTTTGAAGGCTCATGCTCATTTTCTGGTAGACTATCTTGACTTTGTAAAGTGTGACTCGTTACCATGAGTCTTCACTATTTGTCAAGCGATGTCTTTGTTTTAACAGTTTGTGGTACAAGCCACTACCTTCAGTTTGAGGGGGTATTGAAAAGTAGAAAAATCTGTTCGGGACCTGAGTCACATGTCTTTAGTAGAGTTAATTGAAGGGGTTAGTATGCTTGTGGGCATGTGGCAGTTTGGGCTACATGTGCCAAATTTGTGAGAGACTTGGCAATTTGGTTGGTGAACTCTTGGCTCTTCATTTTCATGTAATTTAGGGCTCAAATCTCCAATCAGTTGGCTTCGACCTTTCTCCCATGACTTTTTGCTCTAGTGGATACCTGTGGTTGTGCCAAACTCCTTCTATGATGGCTAGATGTCATTGTAAGACTCACTCAATAGCTTTCATCATGTAACCGTTTTGCAAGCTCAACAAAGATGTGGATGGCTAGTCATGTAGTCCTTATTTCAGCTTATATCTACAATATATATTAGTCATTGTAAGACTCACTCAATAGATTTCGTCTCATGTTACCCTTTTGCAAGCCCTACAAAGATGTGGACGGCTGATCATGTAGTCCTTATTTTAGCTTATATTTACAATATAGCTTAGTAGAAGATTCCTTGTCAATTATCATCTTCTTTCATTCTATAACTTCTCTTCTTTGAGTTGTTTTCTATCATTTTATGTGGTGATATTCAAGTTTGATGGAGCAGACCTTGTGACCACCTTCATATCCACCTTTATCAGTACCAAACCCAGTTTTGGTGTGTGGCCATCTTAATTGCATGCCTTTTGAAGCATGTAAAGTTGTCTTTTCTACTTTCCTCTTTTGGTGGCCATCATTGCAAAGAAGTAGCATGCTATGTTGTTGCTCTTCATTTTGTCCCATTGATGGGGTCTTTTTGTGTCTTATTACACTTGGTGGTGCTTATTAAACCTGCTTATTAAACCAATAGTCTTCAACCATGGGGCCCAAATGATTACAAAATGTTGCAATACCTTTTTTATCAACACTCATTCATCATATGACCATCTGTTGTACACTTTTGGAACTAGGCCTCATCCTTTTCATTGGTGCCTCTAATGCCCATATTTTTAAGAAGCGTCTTTAGCTCCACCTCAAAAGTTGGTGCCTTTTTTAATCACAACTTCACCTCCTTCTTCGTCGTCTGCTTCTTTTTTGGGGGTTTCTTGAACACAATCACTCTATTAACAATTCATTGCACATCCTTGTTGGGTAAGTTATCTCCATGTTTCACAACTCAACCACTTGAGTAAGGCCACTCATCAATTAATACCACAACATGCTTCTCTCTTGCATGTTGTTAAGCTGATTGGTTAGCACCCTCATTTGTGCTACAAATTTGTACACCGATTTACCATTTTGTTGATTGAGTGTAATTGAGCAATGGATGAAGCTTCCTTGCTACTAGAACCTTTCTAGCGGTTTTCCACATGGTTGTCATACCATTAATGGCTTAATCAGTAAAAGCAGTAGGAAAGTAGATCACGTACTCTTTCTCGTGTTGAATTACAAGATTGCAATTGTTCTTTAAAAAATTTGCAAATGAGGCCAAGGATTCTCTTCCTCATATCCCTTAAATTTTGGAATTTCGCTCATATTTTTTGTGTTGCGTTGTGGTGGGATTGCTGGTGGACTTGCTCCAAAGTTGCCCATCTCTGCTTGTTCCACTTGCTTCAATCTTTGTCATTGTGATGGTTGTGAGGATCTTCTTTCTTGATTTTTCTAGAACTCACTCAAATATGTTGTAAGTGGTATTATTTGACTCTCCTAGTTGCTCCATTCTCCCTCTCTTTGTTAGCATTGGTGGTGGCAAAATGTTTGGCTTACTCACTTCCCTTAGTCAATCATCTTGTGCCTTCTTGTCTAAGCTTTGAATTTGGTGATACGATCTTCTTTTTCTTATTTTTATCTAAGTTGATGTCATGTTCTTGCATTCATTGACTCCAACATTCACTACAAATTGTTTCCCTTCAACTAAATTTGTTTCTCTAGAACAAGCCACTTTACACTCATTTGGATCACCAATTATTAACATTGTATCATGGTACTATATGCTAGTCCTTTGGGTCATCTCATTGCCTTTTGTTTCATTTGGATGTGGTGGAAAATTGTCATTTCTAAATGACTAGTAGGGTGTTCATCCTTCGTCGAGTGATGTGGATCATCATGTAGTGAATACATAGTGTGGGGGGAAGGAAAAATGTACCTCAAAAAACAAAGAAGTACACACACACACACACACACACATGCATATGTATGTATGTCTGTATGTATGCACATACATACATACATACATGCATATGTACGTACGCATGTACTTGTGTGTGTGTGTGTGTGTGTATATATATATATATATATGTATGTATATATATGTGTATATATATATCTATATATATATATATATATATATATATGTAGAGAGAGAGAGAGAGAGGAAAGATCACTAAGAAGATCAATTCCAATTTGTGTGCATACCTTTCCTATCTCTCTCTCTCTCTCTCTCTCAGAAGATCAATTCCAATTTGTGTGCATACCTTTCCTCTCTCTCTCTCTCTCTCTCTCTCATGTTCTTGCATTCATTGACTCCAACATTCACTACAAATTGTTTCCCTTGCACTAAATTTGTTTCTCTAAAACAAGCCACTTTACACTCATTTCGATCACCAATTATTAACATTGTATCATGGTACTATGTGCTAGTCCTTTGGGTCATCTCATTGCCTTTTGTTTCATTTGGATGTGCTGGAAAATTATCATTCCTAAATGACTAGTAGGGTGTTCACCCTTCGTCGAGTGATGTAGATCATCGTGTAGTGAATACATAGTGTGGGGGGAAGGAAAAATGTACCTCAAAAAACAAAGAAGTACACACACACACACATGCATGCATGCATATGTATGTATGTATGTATATATACACATACATACATACATACATACATGCATACGTATGTATGCATGTACATGTGTGTATATATATATATATATGTAGAAGATCAATTCCAATTTGTGTGCATACCTTTCCTATCTCTCTCTCTCTCTCTCTCTCTCTCTCTCTCTCTCTCTCTATCTCTTTCTCTCTCTCTCTCTCACTCTATTGAACAATTCATTGCACATCCTTGTTGGGTAAGTTATCTCCATGTTTCACAACTCAACCACTTGAGTAAGGCCACTCATCAATTAATACCACAACATGCTTCTCTCTTGCATGTTGTTAAGCTGAGTGGTTAGCACCCTCATTTGTGCTACAAATTTGTACACCGATTTACCATTTTGTTGATTGAGTGTAATTGAGCAATGAATGAAGCTTCCTTGCTACTAGAACCTTTCTAGGGGTTTTCCACATGGTTGTCATACCATTAATGGCTTAATCAGTAAAAGCAGTAGGGAAGTAGATCACGTACTCTTTCTCGTGTTGAATTACAAGATTGCAATTGTTCTTTAAAAAATTTGCAAATGAGGCCAAGGATTCTCTTCCTCATATCCCTTAAATTTTGGAATTTCGCTCATATTTTTTGTGTTGCATTATGGTGGGATTGCTGGTGGACTTGCTCCAAAGTTGCCCATCTCCGCTTGTTCCACTTGCTTCAATCTTTGTCATTGTGATGGTTGTGAGGATCTTCTTTCTTGATTTTTCTAGAACTCACTCAAATATGTTGTAGGTGGTATTATTTGATTCTCCTAGTTGCTCCATTCTCCCTCTCTTTGTCAGCATTGGTGGTGGCAAAATGTTTGGCTTACTCACTTCCCTTAGTCAATCATCTTGCGCCTTCTTGTCTAAGCTTTGAATTTGGTGATACGATCTTCTTTTTCTTATTTTTATCTAAGTTGATGTCATGTTCTTGCATTCATTGACTCGAACATTCACTGCAAATTGTTTCCCTTCAACTAAATTTATTTCTCTAGAACAAGCCACTTTACACTCATTTGGATCACCAATGCTGGAAAATTGTCATTTCTAAATGACTAGTAGGGTGTTCACCCTTCGTCGAGTGATGTGGATCATCATGTAGTGAATACATAGTGTGGGGGGAAGGAAAATGTACCTCAAAAAACAAAGAAGTACACACACACACACACACATGCATATGTATATATGTATGTATGTATGCACATACATACATACATACATGCATATGTACGTACGCATGTACATGTGTGTGTGTGTGTGTATATATATATATATATATGTATATATATATATATATATATATATATGTATGTATGTATATATATGTATATATATATATATATGTAGAGAGAGAGAGAGAAGAGAGGAAAGATCACTAAGAAGATCAATTCCAATTTGTGTGCATACCTTTCCTATCTCTCTCTCTCTCTCTCTCTCTCTCTCTCTCTCTCTCTCTCTCTCTCTGAAGATCAATTCCAATTTGTGTGCATACCTTTCCTCTCTCTCTCTCTCTCTCTCTCTCTCTCTCTCTCTCTCTCTCTCTCTCTCTCTCTCTCTCTCTCTCACTCACTCACTCACTCAATTTTCTAGAACTCACTCAAATATGTTGTAGGTGGTATTATTTGACTCTCCTAGTCGCTCCATTCTCCCTCTCTTTGTCAGCATTGGTGGTGGCAAAATGTTTGGCTTACTCACTTCCCTTGGTCAATCATCTTGCACCTTCTTGTCTAAGCTTTGAATTTGGTGATACGATCTTCTTTTTCTTATTGTTATCTAAGTTGATGTCATGTTCTTGCATTCATTGACTCCAACATTCACTACAAATTGTTTCCCTTGCACTAAATTTGTTTCTCTAGAACAAGCCACTTTACACTCATTTCGATCACCAATTATTAACATTGTATCATGGTACTATGTGCTAGTCCTTTGGGTCATCTCGTTGCCTTTTGTTTCATTTGGATGTGCTAGAAAATTGTCATTCCTAAATGACTAGTAGGGTGTTCACCCTTCGTCGAGTGATGTAGATCATCGTGTAGTGAATACATAGTGTGGGGGGAAGGAAAAATGTACCTCAAAAAACAAAGAAGTACACACACACACATGCATGCATGCATATGTATGTATGTATGTATATATACACATACATACATACATACATGCATACGTATGTATGCATGTACGTGTGTATATATATATATATATATATATATATGTAGAAGATCAATTCCAATTTGTGTGCATACCTTTCCTATCTCTCTCTCTCTCTCTCTCTACATATATATATACATACATACATACATACATATATATATATATATATATATACACATACATATATATATATACACTCTCTCTCTCTCTCTACATATGTATATATATATGTAGAGAGAGAGAGAGAGAGAGAGAGAGGAAAGGTATGCACCCAAATTGGAACTGATCTTCTTCTATCAGTTAGTCAAAATCAACAAATAGATACAATTGGCTCAAGGCCTTGGTAGTAGGAATGACCCTAGGTCCTAAAATTGTAGGACTCTCTATACATGACCTCGTTTTGACATTTGCAAAGGGTACTATCCATCTCATTATAATTGTTTGTACCTACAGATTAGAGTGGTAATACCACTACATCATATCAAATCCTACCAATATCTATGACCTTCATAGATCCTATGTTTCTTGTCATCTGACATTGTCTAAAGGCCTCTGATAGTCAAGCCCTTCACTACATGCCTTGTCATATAGTGTTGCCTTGCTTGTTGTGTATCACCATCTATGACAGGTCTAGAAATTTGGTATAGAATTCAACAAGGGGCTATGAGCTACTTCCCACTTTTCCTTGGCCTTCACCCATTCCCTCTTTAGTTTGCAGTTTGGTTCAGTCGCTCTACCCTTTAATCAAAGCTTTTTCTCTCAACCTTAGTTGAACTCTTGAGATGTCAGTTCTAGGGTGCAACATGGGTGCTCGATGTTAAACCATGACTAATTAGTGAGCTAAGATGTGGCCATGGATCTTGCAAATGACAATAGATAACTAAAGGATACCCATTGCTTAATATGATCAAGATGAGGGCCTTATAATCACTCTACATAGAAGAGTGACAATAGGACCCTTGGCCATTTAGGATGAAGGTAGTGACGATAAGCGACTTTATTCACTCCAAGAGACAAAAGGAACAACAAGGATTTTGGTCACAATGGGTGACATAGGTGTGACAATATGGATGTTATTTGCTTGTGTGACAATATTACATTTATCCCCTCTGGTTGATAGATAGTGGAAGAGTTCCCCTTATGACCCTAGGTGACAAAAAATGAATGCGGTCCTTAGGGGTGGGAAATTACAACAAGGCCTAGAATCAATCTCAATAACAAAGGGACACAAGAAAAACTTGATCACTTGGGATACAAGAGAACACCTCATCACACCTGGCAAGATAGGAATAGTGGGTGTTTATCGGATGGCAAGGAGTGTTAATAGGGATACTCCACTTGGTCACATATTGCTTGAGGGGGTGTAAAAATAGTTGTATTCAACTATCTAAGTGGGGTGACAAGAGACATTTTGGTCACAAAAATGTGACAACAGGTGCTTTGGTCAAATAAAAGTGACCATAGAGTTTTGATCACAAAAGGGAGATAATGGTGTGTGACAATGATATTCTAGCTACAACTGTGCAAAAAATATTGTTCTTATCATAAGAATGAGACAAATGGTTTTGGTCAAGTGTGAAAGTATCAAGGGATGGACTCTCATTAAGTGTGTAGATGACAAGGAATGTTTCAGTCAATGTAGTCTTGGAACAGTACAAAGAGGTTTGCTGTCACCATAGTTTTGGTGAAACAAAGAGGCTTGGTGACTCCATAATTTATGAAACAAGGAGGATTGGTATCACCATAGGTCCATGAAACAAAGAGGCTAGAGTAGTAGATTTGCAAGCATGCACATTGGCAGAGGTGGAGATAGAGGAGCACTTCCTATGTACTTTCCCTATCTATGATGAGATCTAAGGACAATGACATTGTTTCTTTCATAAGGAGATGAGTTTGGGCCATTCATATACATATACATACACACACACACACACACACACACACACATATATGTACATACATATGTGTACATGTACATGTATACATACATACATACATACATACATAAATACACTTTTTTTTGGGGTGAAATCACACACACATAGACAAAAACACACAATAATTTTGACTAGTAAATGTATCTCACACACACATACTTATTTCTTTACGTGCGCGCACACACACACACACACACACACAAAAAAAAAAAATTTGATTAGTAACTATATCTCAAACATAGACACTTATTTCTTTACACACACACGCCCACACACATGTATACTTTTCCAACTATCAACTATTCTTTTATGTACCCCCCATGAAATCTCCCCTTTGCACTCTCTTTTTAACCACCCCACACACCAAGCACACTAATCCTCCCATACCTCCACTAACCCCTTCTCAATCCATGAACTCATTTGCTCCAGGTTCGATCCTTACTACTCTGGTGACTTAAACTTTTTAAAATTTATGTAAGAATCCATATGGTTGTCTATATTCCTAGGTAAAGCAATAATAAGCTAGGGAAAACATGCATTATCTGTCTACCCAAATGTAACTATGATGTTCTAACACCTAGTTTGTTTAGATGGTGGCAGGTAAGTGGACCTTGACCTCAAAACCTGGATCGCCTAAGGGTTCGACATATTTTTTCAATATTGTGTTTGTCAAACTCAATATTATTAAAAATTCTTAATTTTGGTGGAAATTTTTGCAAACTCTAGTTGCATTTTGCAACTTAGATGTCTCAAACATTTTTTCCTTATATGTCCCCCTTTTTTTACTATTTATCCAATTGATGGAATTAATTATATGGCTGGATTATTGATGGGACTTTTTAATCTAAACACACACCTTGATTTTCCAACTAGCCTTCAATGCTAGTGCCATACAATTAATTCACATCCATCGGATAATTCTTTAGCATGTCCTAGTCATTTTGTGATTTGTCTTATTTTTTACTAACTTTTGTATCTATTTTGTAGAAGCGGTTTACACATTTACTATTAGCATCATTTTTTTATTTGACACTTATCATCTAGATTCACTTTTATTAACTTATTATCAGTAGGTGGGGAGTAACTTCTACATATTGGGATTACCCCCACCTTGTGGTCTTACCCTCTTGGTTAGGAATTATTTTGATTAGTACATGTATCTCATACATGGACACTGATTTCTTTACACACACATACACACACACATGTATACTTTCCCGACTATCAATTATTCTTTTATGTACCTCCAGTCAAATCTCCCCTTTACACTCTCTTTTTAACCACCCCACACACCAAGCACACTAATCGTCCCATACCTCTGCTAACACCTTCTCAACCCATGCAAATCATTTGCTCCTTACTCCACTTGTGACTTCAACCTTTTTAAAATTATCTAAGGATCCATATGGTTGTTTATATTCCTAGGTAAAGCGTAACAAGCCAAGGAAAACATGCATTACTTCTCTACCCAAATGTGACTATGTTGTTCTAAAATGTAGTTTGTTTGGATGGTGATAGGTAAGTGCACCCTAACCTCAGAACCTAGACTGCTTGAGGGTACGACATCTTTTTTCAATATTGTGTTTGTCAAACTCAATATTATTAAAATTACTTAATTTTGATGGAAATTTTTGCAAACTCTAGTTGTTGCATTTTTTAACTTAGATGTCTCAAACAATTTTTCCTTATATGTCTCAAACATTTTTTTCTTATATGTTCCCCTTTTTTTAATATTTATCCAATTGGTGGAATTAATTGTATGGTGGCATAATGTCCTCACACATGTTTGATTTTTGCTATAAGAGGAAGTATGGGAAAAAAAGAAAGTATTCCAAGGATGCAAGAGCTCTATAAGATATCAAGAAAATAGAAGGTCTCAAGGGCAAGTGTTAGTAGACCAAGGCACAACCAAGATCCCTCAAGAACAAGCCATGTGAGAAGGCCCAATGAGAGAGATCCAAGAGGTGCGTAGTGTCCTAACATATTTTTTCCTTTCCTCCAAGGGAATTATGGCAACAAAGCAGGTTTTCCAAGGATTCTAGAGCTTTGTAAGCTCTCAAGAAGATGGACTGAAGAAGAGTCTAAAGAATCATGAGAGATTATGAACGATCCCATGAGATCTTAGGGATGTATGGCAACAAAAGCAAGTTTTCTAAGGATGCAAGAGCTTCTTGAGATCACCTAAAGATGATTGGGAGAAGAGTATAAAGGATCATGAGAGCTTATAAACAATCTCATGGATGATAAGGAAGACAAGGAAGAAGACCTATGAAAAGAGAATCCCATAAGGGATCAAAAGGCCCCACCCATAAGGAGGGGGCAACCATGGGTGCGATGTAGTCCAATGAAGGAATCCACCTACATGGAGGGACAATCATGGGTGCAATAAAGATAAAACCCCATCCACAAAAATGGAAGGAATAATGAAGAAAGCCCTTACAAGGAAAAAGTCTTGAGCACATTGCAATTATTAGTGCAACTCAAGAAACAAAGCTAAGTTGTTTTGATTAGAGATATCAAATAGAGGCCCAAGATACAAAAAAGTCTGATGATATCCTAGTCATGACATAGAAATCAAAACCCACTGATTTAAGAATTTGCGCATTTGATATTGGAACCTAGATCTAGTAAAGAATATATCCAAACCCTCGAAGAGAGCTTGGATCTGGTATCCATGGCTTGCACATCCAAAACATGAACCTAGAACTAAGAACCTAAAATCAATCGTCTAAAACATTTTGGAATTTGGATATATAGAATATTTCAATATCAAAAATAAAAATGGAATTAAAGCACAAAAGTTTTATGTAGAATATCCTGGGATTCATATTTCCAAAATACATTACCTCAAGGTATGAAACTAGGGGTAGGACCCAATAACCGATACAAAAAACATAAAGATCAAGAAGTTAGAACCAGCAAAAGCAAAAGTTCTGAAATAAATCTAGGATCAACATACCAAAATCCTGTGAGCAAGTATTTTCAAAACAATGACTCGAATCTGGTGATCATTATTAGGTATACCAGATTGATCTTGGAATCCAAATTTATTATGTAGAAAATCTATACATAGTATTATGCTAAGTGCCCAGTATAGAAAAATAATATGCGAGCATCCTTTTTGGAAATTTGTAAAACATGTTTATACGAGGCAAATTATATGGATGAAAGCGTTCATGTGTGCATGCTTGTGTGTGTGTGTGTGTGTGTGTGTGTGTGTGTGTGTGTGTGTGTGTAGAAGACTTAACAACACCCTTTACCAACTCCAAACTAAAGAGGAGATCAGTACTCAATAGACTACTCAAGATCCAACAGCAGTGGCTACCACTCCACCTTCTTGATCGTCCAAGAAGCACACACCAACATCAGCACAAGGAGAATACAAGATAATCAAGACACTATTTCACTCTCCGCTCGATGAAGCCTGGCTCCAACAATTCAATGGCTGCGCCATCCACTCCAAATATGTTTATGAGAGTCGATATTATACCCTCTATTACCACAATGCAGTGGCCTATCGAGTGCTAAAGGATTTGGAGATGCAAGCATCGTTGGTAATGGCAGGTTTAAAGCTAATAGCAGACCGATTGCCCTGCCACCTTGATATGAAGCTGCTCAGGGAGTTCATCAGCATATATAATACAAATACGCATGCATACGTACTCCAAGATGTAGCAAGGACCCCTCACTTCCACCACCTCAATGTGGATGTAGTGCGAGTAGCCTTTGGCTTACTAGTGCCGTGGGAAATGTATACACACAAAAACAAGTTGGACGAGCCCCTCGTCAAAATCTACAATTACGACAAAAAGAAAAGTAAGGGAAGAATCAACTTCTCAGACCTCATAGTGCTTGAGCTAGACAAATTAGCAAGAGTGCTCCAGCTATTAACACAAGTGAAGCATACAGACCCACCACCAAGCTATAATGCCAAATATCCTCGCTAGGCTAGCAGATCCGCAAATCACAAATTGGGTAGATTATTTCTACACACACATGAGGAAAGACGTGAATACACGACCTGAGCCTGCAAAATGGTCCGAAGTACTTGAGGGAGTTGGAACATGGCATCCAGAAGTTGGAGCTTTATATTATCTGCCTTCGATAATTGCTCGACAAACATCATTCTGTAACCACTAGGCGCTTGGCACTCTGGTGCACTACAAAAATGTAGGGCTTCTGTTAGCCCTAGCTAGGAAGAGGAAGAGGAGCTTGTGATGAAGGAAGATGCCTCTTGGGCATGTATGGGGGTGGCGGCTATGCTTGGGGGCGAATGAGGTGGCAGGAATCGATTCTTCCCCATGGTGGAGGCCAATATTAACTGTATCTCCCCCTTGAGACATTTCAACATCAATGGGGGCCTGAAGTGTCTCCTTGCCCTTTGGTTGGCAGTTGGAGGCCTCCATACGTTTTTGTCTATCAAAAAATTCTCACATTTGGCAGTCTTCGCATTGCTCCCTTAGTTGCCCTTCGAGGGGCTATTGATCAGGATGGCTTGATGAAGTCATGCCCGTACTTGGTTTGAGCCTCTTAGGATCGGACAACACTAGCTCTTCTTCTGTCAAAACTTCCTGTGTGGCTTCTTTGTCGGCTAGCCCAAATCCAATCGGTGGTTGTTCCAACTTGTGGTAGATGATTGGAATATAGAGCATTGGGTTGCCCAAGACTATGAGAGCCACATGCTCGTGACACCCACACAGGCTACCAGGCAAACTGCCCTAGATAGATTAGAGGAATACAAGGCCAAGGTCGAGGACCTAGAGATAACCAACACAAATCATGAGCTCTCTATAAGTGAATCCCTAGTTCAAATCATGATGGACCGGTTGGAGACAAGGTAGAATTGGGCCTCAGAATAGCAGAGGATTGACTAAAACGATTCAAGGAGCTGTACAAAAGGCACCAAGAGGGATGTGAACGACAAATCCAAACACTCCAAGGCCTCCTCTCACAAGAGAGAACCGTCATCATCGCCTTGCAAATTGAAAATGAGCATCTTCACGCCTCTTGACACCCAGAGGAGTCCACAATGGAAGACAGGGAGCAACAAGAGTTCACCATGTATAAGGAGGTGTCTCCACATAGCTCACCACTTACAAATTATCCCCGTGCACAATCCTCTAAACCATCCAAATGCACTTCAACACACTTCGGGCACAAAATCTTATCTTCCACATTGATCTCACTGCTCCTCTCCCGCCCAACACACTCCTTACCATCCTTCACCAAAATTCTGATCACTGTGACCCCATTCTAGCTATGTCATACTTTTATCTAGATCAAATCAGTCGCACTACAGTGAGTGAGTGGAGAGGACCATCTATAGTATGGCGTAGCGGTCCAATTGCTATAGGGTGATCCTTGTGAAATAAGACTAGTACTTCCAAAAGTGGGTGGCATGCATGTCCTCGAACGTTCTAATGTGATGGCCATGTAGATTTCAGACCCGAAGGTATAGGCACAAGTCTTGGAAATGGTAGGGGTCAATGTCAAGGTCGAAGACAACAATCTGGTTGTTGAGATTGTGAAGCTTGTCATCGACTAGATGATTGTGGGTGGGGAGATCTCGGAGCAGTAGAAGGATAAGGTGATTGAAGTGACTGTAGCTACCACCACGAGGTCAAGTACCAAGTCGTAGGTATCGTTGAATTACTGAAGGCAAAACAAAAATCCTTCTTGAGTCCTCTCCTTGGGGAATTTGTATATAATATTTGGATCCTTCTTTTACAACTCCCTCATTTGGGCCCATGTCCATCATTGTTCCATGGGCATATAGAGGGGATGGATTTATTGCTCAAAAAGCGGTGTGTTGGGATAATAGTGCCAAAATTGCTCCTTCTTCAAAAATGGGATGCGCCAGTGGGGTTGGAGACCTGAGTCCACGTCAGTGAGGGTAACTGAGACATCTGGGGCTAAGTTATAGGTAGTTGCTACATGTGCGCTTTGCATTGGCCCGCCTCTAGTCGAAGGACTAAGTGATGAAAGTGGTGAGGGAGCGAGCTTCCATTATCTCATACAAATGAAGGCAGGAGCCTTTGAGCATGGCCTTCTAGTGATGCATGAGAGCGTTGTCTGGTAAGTCCTATAGGGATTGGAGATCGGACCGCCAATGTGCATCTTCTGGCAAGGATGAGGGAGGAGCTAAACATCGCAAGTGCCACCTCACAAGCTTAAGCTGATTCAAATTTGCATACACAGTCGGATATCATGGGCAAGCAAAAGGTGCCATTTGAACCATTCACGGCATTACACTCCAAAGCACAAAAGCTAGAGGAGATAGAAGAACATGTGGTGGAGTCTAACTTGAAATGCACAGTGCGAGTGAGTCAATATGCTGTAACTAAATCGTGATCATTTCTTGATTTCAACTTTATTTGGATGATGTGTTGTTAGAGAATCTAGTGTGGCTTCAAAAAATTGAGCTAGAAGGGTACCATGGTTGTCACTAGTGGAAGTGGCAAATTAATATGCATAGTTGTTGGATTGTAGGAATCAGGAGGGTTCTTAGCAAAGTGGTTTCCAAATTCTTTCACTTGCAATTGCACTCTGATGCACCCAAGAAGGTAGAGGCCAAGTGCTCACAACAACAAATGGTGGTAGAGTTTGGAATGACTCAAACTACCCATTTCTATTACACGATTAAGAATTATAGGAGTTCGATGAAGCAGAAATAATTCTTATGGTTCTTGGAGAGAGTTATGTTTCTTACCAAATACGACTACATGTCAAAATCCAATTACTCTCTTATTTTGTTGGCAGAAAATGGATGCAAATATAATTGGGCTGGAATAGTTCATTCAAGAATTATGGGGGAGGTCCTTGGATAGAAAAAATGAAGGAGTGTCACACAATCAAAACCGAGACAAGGACTATTTGAGTATGCCAACACAATGACATTACCAAAAAGACCCATCAAAGTAGAGAGGGATTCAGAAAGCCCAAAGAGGATACCACTGATAGATGAAGAAAGGCAGGAAATGAAGAAAATTGGATATACAAACCATGACATTAAGCACTCAAACAAAAGGGTTGAATTAGTTAAAGACATACTTCATCCCCACCCCTTCCTACCACCTCAACTAGAAAAATCATGAAGCTCAGGTTCAAGTAGGGAGGAACAAAACTTGAATCAAAAGGGGTGAAGGATATGGAAATCCAAGTGTCATTTGTTAGGGAAGAGGATACATTGGTTGCAGAATAGAAGTAGACACAAAAGAGAAGCCGCAAGCTAAAAAGGAGAATACTAAGCCCAAGGAAGTGATGCCTCATAGATCAGTTAAGGAGAAACATGAAGATAAACCTCAAGAATTTATCACTATTCCATGCTAGATGAGTAGCAGAGCTAGATGCCAGTATTAAATAATGCCAATGTACCTTCAGCATCAGAGGAGGCCACTGTGATCTCTAAAGGCTACAGATGAAGGAAGGGTTCTTCATTGCTTCTCACACTTGAATGAATTCAATATTATTTTCATCAAGCTTCAGGCTCAGAATTTGAATTTTGATGCCGAGACTAAGGCAATATTCCTCTTGTGGTCATTGCCATCCTCATGGGATACCTTTTGTACAACTGTCAGTAACTATATACTTGGTGGAGTACTGGTGGAGTATAGCTATTTGTGCACCTGGTGAAGTACTAAAGTTTGATGATGTTGTGGGTAGCTTGTTGGCCAAGGAGATTAGATGGAAGTCTATGGATGGCAACAAGCAAGATGCAACCTTAAATGTGCAAAGGGGCAAATCATAGTTCAAGGGGAAGTCCCAAGAAAGAGGGAGACCTCGTAGCAAATCTAGGGCATGGAACATTGAGTGTGACCATTGTGGCAAGAAAGGCCACATGAAAAAGGATTTCTACAAGCTCAAAAGAGAGAAAATGTATAAGAGGGTGCAAATAAGAAGAAAGAGAGTCCAAGGGACGACAAAGGAAAAGTGAAGATCGAGGAGATCAATGTAGTCACACTGATGATAGTGACAATGACATTCTCTTCATGTCTAGTCTACCTACAAAGTTGCTTACCACTTCAGCTGATGCATATTCCCAGGATTGGATTTTGGATTCTGATGCTTCATTTCACAGGGAATGGTTCTCCACCTATGATAGTGGAAAGATAGGTTGTGTCCATCTTGGAAATAATAATACGTGTGACATAGAGGGAGCACGTGACATAAAGTTTTCTTTTGCAAATGGGTCTGCTTTTGTTTTGAAAAATGTGAGACATGTGCCTAAGCGGACCAAGAGTCTCATTTCAGCAGGTCATTTAGATGATGCTGGTTTTTAGACCACCTTTGGCTTTCAAAGTTGGAAAATTCAAAAGGGCTTTATGGTTTTGGCAAGGGGTGCCAAGTGTGGGATGTTGTATCCCTTACATGTATTAGGGGTGTCTGAATATGTTGTTGAAATAACTAAGTAGCCAAGTACTTCTTTGTGGCGTTGCCAATTGGGGCACATGAGCCAAAATGGAATGAAACTCTTATGCCGTTTGGGTTATGTATCACATTTGAGTTTTTCTCACTTTGAATTTTGTGAGCATTGTCTCTATGGGAAGAAGATGAAATCATCCCTTAAAAGAAGGCAAAAGAAAAAGCTTGAAAAGCTTGATTTGGAGCATTCAACCATATGTGGTCCCATGCCTACACGGTCATTAGGCAGGGTTGAATACTATGTGACATTCATTGATGATGCAACTAGAAAAGTGTGGGCTTATGCTATAGCTTGGAAGAGCAATGTGTTTCAATTATTTCATAAATGGCTGGCTTTGGTTGAAAATCAATCAAGGAGAACGCTTAAATGCCTACAAGTTGACAATGGTGGAGAGTATCTCTCTCATGACTTTCAGCATTTCTGTGATACACATGGGATCAAGAGGGAGGTCACGTCCCCTTGTATTCTAGAGCAAATCCCAATTGCAAAAAAGATGAACTGTACCATTCAAGAAAGGTTGCAATGTATGCTTTCTAATGCAAGTCTTTCTGATGGTTTTTGGGCTGAGGCAATGAAGACTGTGTGGGGGATAAAGGCCACTGTGCCTTAACCTCGGTTATGTACAATACTCAAACATACACATATATAGATGACATAGAAGATTAGGGTGTTCTGCACCCACCAAAAACTTGTGTGGCTCTCTCTCTCTCTCTCTCTCTCTCTCTCTCTCTCTCTCTCTCTCTCTCTCTCTCTCTCTCTCTCTCTCTCTCTCTCTCTCTCTCTCTCTCTCTCTCTCTCTCTCTCTCTCTCACCCTCTTCCATTTTGCTTCCATTGAGAGCACTCTCAACTAGTATCAGAGTGCGGGTGTTCTAGCTGAGCCTAGGTGTGAGCCTGGAGCCTAAAGTCTACTATTGCAACTTTGTGGGAGGAAGGAGAAGCTCTGTTGGGTGACTTTACCTACATCCTGTTGTGCAAAGACCCTGTAGAAACCTTTGGAAAGTTCTTTGAGTGGTTTTGGATCAAAAAGGCATTTTTTGATGATTCCCCTGTTCCTTTTGATGACATGACTAAGAGTCGATAATGAACTATAGAGGCAACCATTGCCTGATTTTGGTGTCCATTGCACTTTTGGAGTTTGAAAACCCCTTCATTCTTGAATTTTGGATCATTTCATTGGATTTCCAACTAACGTCTCTACTTCAATGTTGTCTGCCAGTGTGTTGGAACTCAAGTTTGAAGCAACCATTCACAGATCTATCAGTTTTGCTGGACTCAAGAGGTCCTAAAACTTCTGTGTTGCTCATCATTCACACCCTGGTGATGTTTACAAACAAATCTATGTGCAAAAATGTTTTTTGGTCTGTGTGCTAGACTCGATGATTGGGACCATGGTTTTCAAAACCATTTGTTCCATTGCGTTTTGGAGGCCTAAAAACCCCTACCTGCCAGCTCTTTTACTATTCCATGGAGATTTGGAGAAGTTCCATCTCTCTGAGACATCAAATCATTTGTTTCTCTATCAAAAATCCATTCACAGGTTCAAACCTTTGACTTTTTGATTATAGGTCAATTGCAAGGGTTGACTCTACATTTCCCATTCATCGGTTGGGATTTTGGAGTTCCAGCAGAAGAGAGATATTTGCAAATTGTCTTGTTGAAACCAATTATGTAATGATTTCCATGTTTAGAGGGATCTTAAGTCCTATTTTCAATAGCGGTCATTGCCATGGGGCCATGATTTTTGGGACATGCCTTATGTAGATCACTCTGGTTACAGTCGTCGTGTACACTCATTTGTGGTTTTGCATTAGGTTGCAGTGGATTCTTTATTGGCCATTTGGATGCATTATGATCCTTGTTGGATGCACTGATAGGCCCAAATTGCATTGTGCAATGCTATTTTGATGGATGCTTTGCACATGGATGCTATTTTATGCTGAGGGACAACTTTGACACATTGTAGTTGATGCACTGATAGTGCTATGCTCTCTTGGATGAGAAATTATTGATGCATATGCCATTCAATGGTGTTTATGCTCGAGGCATTTGTCTCTTATTGCCAATGGGTTTGCCATTGTTTTGTTATTGCAAGTTGAAATTTTCTTTTGGGCCGGATTTGCTCAAATGGATGCATACATGCACGTGAATCAGATGCATTTTGATGCTTTGAGCCTTTGAGGTTTGGTGATATTACCTTCTATTTTGGCATACACATTTGGATGCACCTTATATTTGGTGTGATTCTTTATTGCCGGCACTAGCATTTGGGATTTTTCTTTATTTGCATCATGGCGTCCTCTTCCATGTTTGAAAGGGAGTTTTTTAGCATAAAAAAGTTGGATGAGACAAACTTTTTTCTTCATGGAAAGAATAGATAAGGGATATGCTTATTCAAAAGAAGCAGATTAGACCCTTGGTAGAGGGATTGTAGCGCTAAGCCTGCAGATATAACTAAGGATGATTGGAATGAGTTGGATGCATTAACAAAGTCTAATGGTAGACATCACCTTGTAGAGTTAGTTTATTTCACAGTGGTAAATGAGCAGACTATGGAAGATTTGTGGAAGAAATTACGTGCCATCTATGCAAAGGAAACTGCCTCTAATAAATTTTACCTCATGAAGAGGTTGTTTGAGCTATAGATGAAGGAAGCAGTCTCCATTGCTTCTCACTTGAATGAATTCAATATTATTTTGAGCCAACTTCAGGCTCAAAAGCTGAATTTTGATGTGGATACTAAGGCAATATTCCTCTTGTGTTCATTGCCATCCTCATGGGATACCTTCCATACAGCTATCAGTAATTGTGCATCTGGTGGAGTACTGAAGTTTGATGATGTAGTGGGTAGCTTGTTGGCTAAGGAGATTAGATGGGAGTCTATCGATGGAAACAAGCAAGATGCAGCCTTAAATGTGCAAAGGGGTAGATCATAGTTCAAGGCTAAGTCCAAAGAAAGAGCATGAAAAGCTTGATTTGGTGCATGCAGGTGCATGTGGTCCTTTGCCTACATGGTCATTAGGTAGGGCTGAATACTATGTGGCATTCATTAATGATGCAAATAGGAAAATGTGGGCTTATGCAAAAGCTCAGAAAGAGCAATGTGTTCCATGTTTTTAGAAATGGCTGTCTTTGGTTGAAAATCAGTCAAGTAGAACGCCTAAATGCCTATGGACTGCTGACAATGGTGGAGAGTAGCTCTCTCATGACTTTCAACATTTCTATGATACATATGGGATCAAGAGGGAGCTCACGTCCCCTCGTACTCTAGAGAAAAATTGAGTTGCAAAACAGATGAACCGCACCATTTAGGAAAGGTTGCAATGTATGCTTTCCAATGCAAGTCTTTCTGGTGTTTTTTGCACTGCAATACATGTGATCAATAGATCACCTAGTAAGAGTTTGGATGGTGGTATTCCTAAAGAGGCATGGAGTGGCAAGAAGTCCTCTGACTCTTTTTTGTGTATATATAGGTGTGAGGCATATGCATATGTGCCAAAAGAGCTTCGAAAGAAGCTAGGTCCTAAGTCTAAGGAAATGCATCTTTCTGGGTTATGGTGAACGTGGAGAGATGCACTTGTTAAATTACACAGCGCAGTGGAACAGAAATGGAACAAAGAATAGAGAGTACATAGCAAACTGTAGATGAACAAAATTTTCCTTCAATATTGATGCAGTACAGATGATGGCTCCGTCCACCCGTGCGCTCCCACATTGGAGCTTAGATGGTGATCTAGACAGATACTAGGTAAAGAGCTACTAGATGGAAGATTTCTACTGAAAGATCTAATCTGGTACAATGGACTAGGGAGGTTGCCTCTTTATAGCTATGAGGGCGGTAGTCGGATCAACATAGTCGATGGAACCGACCAGTCAACCTAGTCGGTGAAGCTGACCAATCAACTTAGTCAATGGAACTGAGTAGTCGTTCATGGAAGATTCAGGGAATATTTCCTATACCGTCGCCTCAGGGGCTCTCGCCCCTAAACCCCCACCAAGGGGGCCGCTGGCCCCCCTGGGACCCCCCAGGTCCCAGCAAGAATAAGGGGCTCCCACACAATCACCTTTCTACCATCAACAGTCTCATTGTAGACCTCATCTGACATGCAAGTCAGGATCCATCCAGTGTCTCGGGCTCACACATGGCTTCTCCTCATATGGGGGCCTTACAACTTGAGCACCTTGGACCACTAGTCATTACCAGGAGGGTTGGGCATTGAGCATATCTAACACCCCCCCTCAATGTCCACCCGTAGGTGAACTACCTTCTTGGCCCAATGCCGAGTCTCTAAAGATGACATTGAAGCTAATCCTTCCCAATTGTCTTGGTGAATATATCTACTCCATTTTGCTCTGTTAGATAGTAGACCAATTCCACTATCCTATCAAGTCACGCACATAGTGATACTGAATCTCTATATATTTTGTGCGTGCATGAAACACTGGATTTTTAGCAATGGCCATGCAACTTTGATTGTCACACCTCAACATAGTTGCCTCATCCTCTTGCACTCCCATGTGCCATAAGATCCTCCTCAGCCACACTGCTTCAGAAGCGGCAAAACATATTGCCTTGTACTCAGCCTCAGTAGAAGACAATGCCACTGTTGGTTGTTTCTTACTGATCCAAGAGAAGATACATGATCCTAAAGAGAAACAATATCCAGAAACTGATTTCCTAGAATCAACATCTCCAGCCCAATTTGAGTCACAATGACCAGCCAAGGAAGTGCCCGTACCATAAGTGATGCCATAATCAAGAGTGCCCTTCACATACCTAAGCACCCGCATCCCTGCATTCCAATGATTCTCCCAAGGCTTATTGGAGAACCTACTCAAAACACCAACAGCAAAACTGATGTCCGGTCTGGTGTTAGGGCCTATTTTAGCCCACCGTACAGAGCCTTCTTCAGCTTACATACCTTGTTCTCAGAATGGGGGGCCTCAAACCCAGGTGGCTGAGCCACGTACACCTCCTCCTTGAGGTCACCATTCAAGAATTTTTATTTAACATCCATTTGATAAACTGGCCGCTTTTTATGAGCAGCCCACTAATAGTACTGTGCAAATAGTGGTCATTCTGGCAGTTGGAGCAAAAGATTCTTGAAAATCAAACCCTTCAACCTGCGAAAATCCTTGTGCAACCAATCTGGCTTTGTACTTTTCCAAAGTCCCATCAACCTTGTACTTTACCTTCCAAACCCACTTGGTGCCAATAACCTTTCTGTTAGGTGGTCGATCTACCAGCTCCCAAGTTTCATTCTTCACGATGCTGTCATATTCTACTTGCATAGCATTTTTCCAATCTCAGTCTGCAAGTGCTTCCTCCAAACTCGTAGGCTCCTTTACTTCTACAATATCTCAGCCATCAAGGCCATATTGACTATGTGAGCAGAAGCCCTCCTTTGCTCCTCGATTCTCTAAGACTGCCTTGGTCCATCTGCATGGTGCTCAACAGACATGGCATCTGGTTATCATGGTCGTAGAAATGCCTTACCCATCACAGCAATGGCTTTTCCGATGGTGTAACAACAGGTTGGTGACTTATACCTTCATCATCTGATATTTCCTCCTCCTTTATAGCTCCTGGGATAGGTCCATAGTGAATTACCTCTTCACTTGATGATAAAGTGGAAGAGCTCTTCTCTGCCTCCACTGCATGTGGCTACTCCCTGAACACCACATCGTGGCTCGTTATGATCTTCTTTGCCTCTTGCTCATACTCAACTTATAGGCTTTCTTCTCATCACAATAGCCTAAGAAGATACATTTGGTGCTTTTTGGTTGTAGCTTGTTTCTCTCTTTGTCTGGTACATGCGCATAGCATTCATACCCAAATGTTATGAAGTGGGAGATAGATGGCTTCTTACTGCTATAAGCCTCATGTGGTGTTTTACCTTTGAGTTCCTTTGTACAGCTGTGATTAAGGATGTAAACTCTAGTATCGTGACAGCCTCAACCCAAAAGTGGTTTGGCAGTCCAACACCTTTCAACATACACCTCCCCATCTCCACTGTAGTCCGCATTCAGCATTCAACAACTGAATTTTGGTAAAGCGTATGTGGTGTTGTCGTTTGTCACTTGATCCCTTTGCTCTTGCAAAAATCTCCAAACTCACCACCACCATCCGATCTGATTTTCTTCACTTTTCTCCCTATTTCATTTTCAACAAGTTGTAGCCATTCTTTCAATTTACCAAAAGCTTGAGCCTTTTCGCGAAGAAAGTACACCCACATCTTCCTACTATAGTCATCGACAATCAATAAAAATTATGAAGATCCCCCTAATGCTTGTGTAGGCATCTTACCGCACAAGTTAACATGCACCAACTCTAGAGGAGTGTTTGCTCTATTCTTGCCTTCTTGTGGGAATGCCTTTCTCTATTGCTTGCCCATCATGCAAGCTTCACACGGTTCTTTGAATTCTGCTACTCCAGGTCAGTGAGCAATCATACCTTGCTTCTGCATCTCCTTCAGCACTGCAAATCCAATGTGGCCAAATCTTTCGTGCCAAAATCTACTTGTGCCGACTCCAGTGCTGGCTGTAAGAGCACTTAGATCATAGAGGTTGTTCCTCCTTACTCCTGTGCTAACAAGATTGCCAGCACTATCCAGAATTTTTGCTCCTGTCTTATTGAAACTCACCTCATGGTCAAGGTCAGTTATGGAAGCAATTGATAGCAAATTTCTCTTGGTTTGTGGAACATACAGCACATTAGATAGTTTCTTAACATCTCCATTTACAGAAACAAATGAAATCGTACTTGTACCCTCAATAGGGCATTTTGCATTTTTTCTAACTGTCACAGTGATGGGTTCCTGTAGAGGCTGCATGGAATAATATTAACCCTTCTTGTAGGTCATGTGACAGGAGGCACCACTATCCAACACCCATGAATCAGTGGTTGATGCTTCTTGAACTGAGGAACACTCTTCCTCAATGGCCAAAAATAGATCCAACTTTGCTTCCATTGTGTTAGTTGTCTCTTTCCCCTTATCTGTCTTCTTCAGGGTACCATTCTTTTCATGGCCCTTTCTTCTTGCAGTTGAAGCATTCTCGCTGAAACTTCTTCTTGCCGCCCTTCTTCTTTTTGTCACCACTAGTAGAGGACTCACCTTTTGGTGGAGGAACCACCTTTGCCTTTCGCAGTGGCAGAGAATGTAGCATCCCCATTGCCGCCTCCATCTCGAGCTTTAAGCCTCAATTCCTCCCCCATAAGTAAAGCACAGAACTCCTCAAATGACAATATTTGGTGTCTCACCTGAGTGTTAAGTGCTGTTACCAATACATCAAACCTTGGTGGACATATCTGGAGACACCGTTGAGCTAGCTCTTCGCTAGTCTTTTGTATCCCAACACCAGCCATCTGGTCACACAGATTTTTGATTCAGGTTATGAATGCCTCCGCTGTCTCTCCTTCATTAAACCTCTCAACTGCGAGCTGATTCTCCAGGTTTTGGATCCTTGTCTGATTCCACCTCTCAAACTGACTCTTCAATATGTTCGAGGCCACAATTTCCTTAGATGTATGCTAAATCAAGGTTAAAACACTATCAGTAGGTCTTGTAACCAAGGCACATAGAGCATCTGCATTCCTATGTTTCCAAGCTCATAGAAGGTCGGCACTAGGAGGTATCGTACTCCCCGCATTTGCTGGGTCGGGGGTTCCTTGTGGTTCTGGGTTAGTCCCTAGTACTGTCTCTAGAAGCTCATATGAGTCCAGAATAACAATAATTTTAAACTTCCACAGAGTGTAGCTCGTACCATCTAGCTTCCCTTCAGTGAAGGCTGGTGGGTGAATCCTCAACGCCTAGCTTGTTGGTGCAGTAATAGCTGTTGAACTCGAGCCGCTTCCTATTGCCATCACTCCTTATGCTGTTGAAGCCCTTGCCTCTCTTCTATTCTTCGATCCTTAGAGCTGCCTGGGCTTTGATACCGTGTTAAATTACACGAAGCAGCAGAATAGAAATTGAACAAAGAATAGAGAGTACACAGCAAACTGGAGATGAACAAAATTTTCCTTCAATACTGATGTAGTACAGATGATGGCTCCGTCCACCCGTGTGCTCCCACAGTGGAGCTTAGATGGTGATCTCGACAGATACTAGGTGAAGAACTACTAGCTGGAAGATCTCTACTGGAAGATCTGATCTGGTACAATGGATTGGGGAGGTCACCTCTTTATAGCTGTGAGGGCGAGTAGTCGGATAAACAGTCAATGGAACTGACCAGTCAACCTAGTCGATGAAGCCGACCAATCAACCTAGTCGATGGAACCGACCAGTCAACCTAGTTCGTGGAACCAACTAGTCGTCCATGGAATATTTCCTATACCGTCGCCTCAGGGGCTCTCGCCCCCGAACCCCCACTAAGGGTCCTCTGGCCCCCCTGGGAGCCCCCAGGTCCCAACAAGAATAAGGGGCTCCCACACAATCACCTTTCTACCATCAACGGTCTCATTGATAGACCTCATATGACATGCAAGTCAGGATCCATCCAGTGTCCCGGGCTCACGCATGGCTTCTCCTCATATGGAGGCCTTACAACTTGAGCACCTTGGACCACTGGTGGTTACGAGGAGGGTGGGGCATTGAGCATATCTAATAGGGCTATTGTCTCTGGGATCCAAAAGAAAAGAAGAACATACGAAGCCATGATGTGGTCTTCAATGAGAAGAAGATGCATAAGACACCCATGAAGGATGTGGAAATGAGGAGAATCACTTTCTAGGATGTGAATCCACCCACACATGTTGATAGAAAGCAAGATGTCCATGCATCGAATGCCGCCACTAGGTACTTCCACAAGTACACAATCAAGGGAAAATGATGGATCATCTATTGGTGGAAATGATATGCCAAATGTGGCTGATATGTAGGCAAGACAACAAGCTAAAATACCCCTTAAAAGATAACCTAGAGTGTCTAGACTGCTCGAGAGATTTGTTCTAGGGGCAGATTATGTGATGCTTTCTAATTGCAAGGAGTCTTCTTGCTACATAGAGGCTATGATGCGCGAGGATCAGTGCAAGTGGGAGTATGCTATGCAATCAAAGATGAGTTCACTCATGAGTAATAATTTAAGACCACATAAGTACAATGTACTCGCTTTGTCACAAAGAACATATATATCAATAATACATTTCTAATTAAATTCCATTAGCATGTTATCTTGAGATAGCATGTGATAACACAATCAATCATTTCACTTTATTGCTTTCATACAGTATTCATAAAATACTGCATGCATTCGTGGAGCAATTAGAGAAGGCATCTCATAAGACCTACAATTAACTCCTAAGCACTAGCATATTGTAATTAAACTTCCCCTGAAGCTTATAACATGGAAAAACAATACTTGCACATAAGCAACTCCAACAATTCAAAAGAAATACACATTAACAACTCCTTCTACGAGCTTCACCTATAAAACATATGCATATTTACATGTATATCTTATATATTGCAATTTCACATCACATTAGTGGCGCTGAAAAAGATTGTTTACTCCAAAGGAAACAAAATTATTACAAACTACTTTACACATGACAAATGGGGACAACATTTCTTTGAATCGTACCTTTTCAATGCACATCGACAATACTAAAGAATACTTTGAATGATTGCTAAAGGATGGTTGTTACTACTCTAAAAACATGTCATGTTCACGACAAAATAAACTACGATACATCAACACCCATGAAGCTCCCAAAGCAACCAAAACAAATACAAGTTGTAATAAAACATCCTGAAATGTTTACGTACATAGACATAGTATAACCAATCAAGAAGAATAACACTCGTTGGATGGAAGCTATGGTGCTTACATTAGAGGACATTGTCAAAAGAAACATCTCCAGTTCGACAAACGATATAGTGCATACCTTATGCGAACAGTTTCCTTCAACAACAATACGTGTCGATACTACCAGACGTAAAATATCGAGCATTCAAAAAATAATCCATAATACAATTCATTTTTCGACACAACAGCCCAAAACCAAGGACATTGGCCATAATGAGAAAATCCACCATGACTCTTGTATTACAAAAACAACACCAATAAAACAAGATCTGTGTAGAAACATCTTCAAAAACCAAAAAAAGAAAACGTGCATCTCTAACAAATGATTGTATAACACTAGCAAAGTACTCAGAAACATTCAGAGCTCCTACAAAGTATGTACATGCATACATTAATGCAATTGAAGATACTCCAACACATGCCTGCATATCTTGTGAGCGTTTGCTATTTAAAAAACAAACACTATACGTTAAATGAGACATGCACACTTGGGTAATGGCCAAACGACAGTGCGAAACACCATTCTACGCAAAAACATAATGCATTTGCATAGAGTGTAAAAAAGCCATACATGCGAAAGCATTGCCAAAATTTTTCATCCCCCTCCAGATTCAGCAAAATGCTACAATATCTGCTGTAACAATTTTGAATGACAATTGAAGAGCGATTGGTTGCCCCCAGAATAGCATTCACTCAAATCAAAGAACTATCGCATAGTGGATAGTATGGCATGCAAGACAGCATTGTAAATGTCATATCCAACACAAGTAAAGTTCAACATATCTTGCCATGATTCATTAGCGATGAGTCATCCATAATTCTTGGAATCAAGAAAAAACTGCAATATAAGAGCACATATCTCCTTGGAAAAGTTTGTCCGAACACTTTGATGCGAGCACTACACACCCTCATTCAAACACCACTTTACAAGGCTAACAATGTCAAAATAAACACCCAATGGACTGAACATTTACAACAAATAATACATGATAACCAAACAATGGAGGAAGACAATAACAAAGATGAAGTTGATGACGAAGAAAATGATGATGCCTACATGGATACACTGATTCATTATCTTATTACAGCTGAGCAAGTCATAGATTATGAAACAAACATAAAATATGTTGCTCCTTGTGAAGACAATACATCATTGGGTCAAGCATAGTGAAGAACTAAGCTTTCCAACACTCTTATAAGGACATGAAAGAAAAATTGGAAACACAAGGCTAATACATGAAGACATAGCAAAATGGGAATTAACACACACATCCCTTCATTTCTCACAAAACATACCAAATTTATTGTTCAAATCAATTAAAGTTTTGATCAATAAAGTGATTCAATCAATTTGGGTTCACTTGCATAAAGGGGCTCTCCAAAATAAAACAATATCTACAAAGGATGTTCTGAATGACACCAACATTGAAGCTCTTCTAAAATCTAGAATTGGATACAGAGACTTTGAGAACCTACACACTTCTCTAGACTATAAAGAGAAACTCAGAAATGATGCATTTGCAATGATGAGACAATTGGACCACCCAACTTTTTTATGACACTATCGTGTGCAGAGAAACTATGCGAACCTTTGATAAAATGTATACAACAAAAGTACTCAAACAATAACAAAACACATCCAAAAGACAAAGACTCAATCATTACATTGAGAGAACTGATAAGAGACAATCCGATGATATGTGCAAATATTATACACACAAGCTGCAAAAAATCCTAAATTTAATAATGAAAGAGAAACAATTACTCGAAAATGTAGAGGACTAGTTTTTTATTACAGAATTCCAAAATAGAGGAAGCCAGCATGAACATGGGATTTTATGGGTGCAACATGGACCTATATATGGTATTCATGAGAATAAAAAAATCATCTCCTTCATCAAATACATAACATGCGACAAGAGCTTGCTACCAGCAAATATTATAGATATCCAAACACACAAACACACATTTACTTGCAAAAAAAACAGCAACATCAATTGCAGATTCCATTATCCAAAGCCTCCACTACATGAAACGATGATACTACAACCTCTACAACAAAACATGATGCATAGTTACAAACAAACATACCAAACCATTTCCGCGAATATAGACTGTATAGAACCTAACTCACAGATGACATTTGTTGAATGGGTAGCCAATATTGGAGTAGACGTACTAACATATATACTAGCACTATGTTCATCAATTTAAAAAACCACTCTATTCTTAAAAAGAGAGCCGAAAGATGTTCTGACGAATGCTTTCATGAAATCACTTTCTTGTGGCAATCAAACATGGATATACAATATATTATCAATCCATACTCAGCTACAACATACTATACTTCGTATATGCCAAAAAGGGATAACACAATAACAACAAGCCTCCGACAAACAATAAAGACGTGCACAAAAAATAACCACGACACACACGACAGATTGCGAGCAAAGGGCAATACATTCTTACATGCACAACAAATGAGCGCACAATTAGCATCTTTCATTACTCTATCATTACCATTACATAGAACAACAAGAGACTTTTACATCATAAACAAATGAGCATTAAAATAGAGCTTTCATTCTTAAAAGAAAACAAGAATTGCAACAACTCCCCAGTGAATCAACATAAATTACATGTCAAACTATTATAGATAAATATAAAAAAAGAGAAAATATGGACAATATTTGCCTTGCAACATTTGTTGCAGAATATGACAAAAAAGACAACACAATCAACAAAAGGAAAAAAACAAGAATCATAAGATTCGTAAAGTTTAACATAGCAAAAGATCCGGATAATTATTACCGTGAGCAATTACTGTTATACTATCCTTTCAAGAACGACGATGACCATGAATTATTGATACATGGATCTTGGGAAGAAGCTTACAATTCTCGAGATCAAACAATTATACAAAACAAGGCTTTCTATACAAAAGATGACAATGATGACTAAGCAACAAATACAAGCGATAGTCTATTGATCAACAATGACAATAGTACAACAATAAGAAATGAGCCCACACAAGAGCATGACTTTTCCAAATACGACATCGCAACAGACATGAAAACAAAAGAATGGAAAACATTAAACGACAAATTCATCATTAAAAAACAAATACTCATGCAGAATGACGAATACTTTAAAATGATTCGATCGTTGAACTTTGAGCAAAGACAACTGTTCGATGATGTTATGATACAAAAACAAATAAAACTAAATGAAAAAATACATCTATTTTTAATAGGATGGGCTCGAATAGGAAAAACATATCTTTTGATGCTCATAGTACAAGGCTTGTTGCGATTTTACAACCACACAATCCAAAACCTAGATTGTGAATTGCTACATGTCCTGATGTTGGCTTACATATGAAAAGCTGCATATAACATAAACGGACTCACTATTCACTCCACACTCCATTTACCATTACAAACAAAGAACCTAACAAGCTTGGCCAAGGAAAAACTGGACACACTCATCCACCTGTATGAACAAGTACAACTCATTGTGTTCGATGAGATTTTGTTAGTTGGTAGGCGAACTTTAGATTTTGCAGACCTTCGTATGCGTACATTCAAAAGAAATCACATGGAATACTTTGGTGGTGTCGATGTCATTTGCTGTGAAGATTTGTACCAAGCGACCCCGGTACGAGACAGTTGGGTATTCAAACAAGAAAAAGAGTCACTGGAAGCACTAGTGGACACCTACTGGCTAACAAAACCACAATGTTACGAGCTCAAACAACCAATGTGACAAAACAACATCCATAGAAGCACTCAACAATTTTAAAACATGTACACACAATCTGGAACAGATTCATTACATCAATGAGCGTTGCTTCCGTACACTTTCTCCCATCTTTACTACACAAACTTGGACATGAACAACCACAACAAAAAAGTATTTCATGCAATAAAAGGAAAATAATATAACATCAAAGCAATTGATACATTCAATAACAATAGCCACATTTCAGGTAAAGTATTAGAAAACCCTAAAGCAACAGACTGACTGAGAACAATTATACAAATTAAAGAAGGAATGCTGGTTGAATTATGCTCAGGAAACATAAATCAACAAGATGGACTAGTTAATGGTGCAAACGGCATTTATGAGTACGTCCACACACCAAAATGACGACATCATATGGATTCTATTTCAAAATCCACAAATAGGAAAAGAAACAAGACAAAGCAATTTCCATGCGTACACAACAACTACTAATCGCAAACGGACGCTGATATTTCCATGCGTACACAACAACTACTAATCGCAAACGGACGCCGATATTAAGAGTTACAAAAGAAATACAAATTGGTCCTTCCAAAAAAACAATCCACACTCGATGACAATTCCCAATCCAATTTGCTGCGGCGGCGAGAATAATTCACAGAGCATAAGGGCTTACAATGGACAAGGTCGCCTTCTCTCCGACAGGCATTCGAACACATGGTTTAACATACACAGCCTTGTCATGTGTCAAAAATTTAGAAAACCTCTTCTTCCTACAACAACAACACTTCCTCGTAGAGATAAAGACGTCCACGAAGAAATGCAAAGACTAGCCACCCAATCAAGATGGAAAAACCTCAACAATACAATGCACGAACATAAAGAATCAACTATTCTCATCCAATCTTTAAACACAAGATCCTTAAAAAAATAGAAGACATTATAGCCATTCAGACACTTATGAATTCTTATATTATTTGCTTACGAGAAACCAAGACTAAACAGTGCGAAAGACATCTCCCTTCAAATTTCAACTGCATTAAAAACCACTCGACTTGCACATTGATACGAAATAACATAACCATTCAACAAACAAACAAGATTGCACATTTCAGAATTGAAATTACAACTACACACGTCGAAACAAACAACACTCAATACACGATTGCAAATATATACGGACGACCATCTAGCAAATACAAATTTTTCTTCCGACAACTGTTGCATGACACATTATTGACCATCGCCAAAGAAAACAATGTGATACTGCTAGGAGATTTCAACATTGATACGTTACAAAAAACAAAACAATCGCACACATTTAAAAAAATAACGACTACCTTTAAATACGACCTAGAGTGCCACCACATCACAACAATATATGGAACACAATTGGATCACATTTGGAGTAATATACTGAAAGCAGCCAATCATTGTGGAACAACATATGCACAAATCACTCCATATACATGTATAATAAAGCAAACAATTGCACATACTACTATATGTTAATGAATTCCTGAGGAACGAAAAAATAAAAAACAATCACTTCTCACATAAAACTCACAATTAAAAATAAATAAATAAATACATTATTTCTTTAAAATTAAAAAAAACTAAAACAAGGCCTTTAGTGCCATGCTACACGTTAAACAGCTCCCAATAAAAAAAAACTACACTTCTCATATTAAAAAACCCCGAAAAAAAGCCCTAAATTCAAGTAGGGCCATAGTGGTGCCACCACCTTGTTTTGCATACTATCTAATTACGTAATTCGATGTTTCGTGAACTCGTCGATGGCGGAAGGCGAAGTCTTGGTTTACGCGAAGCAGCTAGCCTTGCGAATTATAAAATATTTGAACTTGAAGACACGTACAATCCCGTGAGCGCGCCTCTATCCATCGGCGCGGAAGAGTCCTTCAACCTCCCAATCAATCAATCAATGCTTGCTGCGTCTCTGTGTCTAGTAACTAGTTACCTGCCAAGTTCAAACGACCAACGATTCAGGTGCCAGGGCCCCGCCGCACATGCTCATCTTCAACACGCGTTTTCAGGAATGAGGGCTAAATAATAATAATGGCTAGCCCGCTACGAGTCCTCGATCAATGGCACTATGTCGTTCTCATTCCCATGTAAGAAGGCTGTTTTGAACCAATCAGACTGTAAGAGCTCGACTTCAGAGCATTTTGAATGAGCTGTCGTTTTGAATAATAAAAAAGCGGCCTCTTTCAATAATGAACAAATAAATATGATAATAATAATGGCAGTCGGTGCCCTTTTCTCGGACTCCACTCCGCTCTGCCCGGCGCCGTTTACGCTGACAACAAACAACCATCCACCCTCCCACGATACACACGCCACCCGCCGGCGTCACTTTTTACTCTCCAGTCCTCCACTAGTTTATTACTAGCGTCGGCTATGTAGAGAGAGTCCAGTCCTTAATACATTCCTCGTGATTCGTCGTATCGGGAGTCGGGACACTTTTCTCCTGGGACCTGCACATGGCTCCTGAACCCTGATTGAGTTGCACATGCTCGGGACGACACTGATGTAGTGGTGTTCCTGGCGGCCGGGGCCCGGGGTCGTGCGTTTTACGTCGCGGACTGGCGGCAGCAAAAGCGATCGATACCTTTTATTGGATCCAGGTCCCAGGACTCTCAAATATGGCGCAATGCGCACCTAGTTATTATTATCATTATTTTAGTGGCTGGGTCACACACACACGCCGCAACCTCCTTTATTATTACACGCTCCAGCCTTCGACGGTCGCCTCCCCAGCAGGCTGCTGCGTCCGGCGCAGGGCCATACTACATAGCGCCTGAGTAAGTGATACGTGTGATCATCCATCCGAAACGTACGTACGGCGAGTACCCATATACTTTGAGCAACGAACTAATAGTAGTGTAATAGTCCGAAAAGTCGACTCTAGAGACTTATTACCACCACGATCTTTTAATGAAACTACACACACCTGCATCGTACGCACGCACTCACGAGATAAAACTGGGCCCCCATTGCACAAGCACACCCACACCCAACAAAATGAAAACAAAGGCACTAGAGCGCAGAGCGAAGGTTGGGAAAAGTAGTGACAGTCTACTGTGGCCGCTCAACAAGTTAATAATGTAAACTAGACCTGACCGAGCTCCCGCCCTTCATTATAAAATGGAGGAGCACTCCTCAAATTAGGATAAGCTGTCCGCGCGCTTCCTTCTTGCATGTTCGGATTTCCCAACTCCTGTGCGGTTGTTCATCGCTCCAATGGCTCGGCTCGCTCAGCTCCTCGTCGCGCTGTTTGTAATTCTCGTAATTGTGGTGATCTTTGAGGTAAGCTGCTGCTTGTGCTTTCACGAGGATTTCTACCTACAGGGTGTGTGTAGCTGAGCGCCATTCCTGACGCAACGCTAACGGGGCCTTGATTTCGCAGAGTTCTGGAGTCAATGGAAATGGTTCTGCTCTATCCTACCCACAATCCCAGGCAAGCAAGAAATCGTGCCAAGCCCCTTCTACGGACTCTTTGGCCGCCAAATTTGTTCTGCATTGGTTTCCTGTTGAAAATGCCAAGCTAACACTGCTTTCCCTGAAAATTTACAGTATAGCGGTGCGTATCGTGGCGCTCGTCAAGGAAGCCTGCGTCAATCAGGTGGGTTTGCGTTGCGATAAGCTGCGCTCTGTTTCTCGTCGTCATAGAAGTTTTGTTAATAGATCCTCTGCGAACACTGTATGCAGAGTGCCCATCCGCTTGTTCATTCAGGTGTTCCCAAACTTCACATCGCAAGCCATGCATGTTCTTCTGCAATAAGTGTTGTGCGAAATGTTTGTGTGTTCCTCCGGGCACTTACGGTAACAAGGAACTCTGCCCCTGTTACAACGACTGGAAGACTCAGCAAGGAGGTCCCAAATGTCCTTAAAAGAGCGCTGCATTCCGACCTACAGCTGAGCTGCATCTTGGAATCGTCATGGCTGCCGCGTAGGTCCTCCTGAGATCAGTTTTTAATCTCTCCCTTGGGGTCGCAAGTGCACCGCTCAATGCTCCGTGGGGGGTTTATTTGAAATGTATACAGTTCGGCATCTGCTTGTGAATTGCAACTCGAAGGTTGCATTGTTCATTGCATTTGCGTAGAATATATGTCTTTGGACGTATTTTTTTCGATTGTTACGGGTATTATTTCTTCCATATGCTCTTTCATTTGACAATGGGTATGATAGATCTCAATGTCGACGTATGGTTTCTTAAACCATATCATTTTATCTATTGCAGCGAGAGTCGTTCAAAGTTTTACAATGGGATTGATGCATCTAAATGTAGAGATCTTTGCTTGATAATACGCTGCAGTCTCTTTCCGTTTTACTATGGGCATGACGGATCTGAACGTAGAGATTTTTGCTTAATGGCTATATTTTTTCCCGTGGCTTTGGCATGGGCTTAATGGATCTGAATGTAGAGATATTTTGCTTGATGGCTTTAACACCTATTTACGGATTCTGCCTGTTAGTTCGGCGAACATGGAGATGAGATGAAATCCACAGGCTCTGTTTTCAAAGTCTGCTCGACAGCTTTCCAGATTTCATTTTTCCGATTTACAGCCAAGGTTCGCTGCCATATAACAGTTTTTTATAACAGCTTAAGGATTTGTTCGGACTGACACATCACCAAATTACAACTTTCCTGCCTCGCCGGCCGTCTAAGTGGATTATACGTACAATTCATCGCTGTTAAGAACATGGAAATGCCCTTAAACTTCACAATGTACAAAGCCAATGTATTGCTGTTACGAACGTGCCCTTGCGAATAGTCCTTACCATCTTAGGTCCCTCCTTCCTATCAGTTCCAAAACTTACTAGTTTTTTTTCGTTGCGAATGTACGAGAAAAGACCTTAAGACGATTTCAGGGGCATTTATAGACAAGAATGCCATCAGTAGATTGTATACTTGTTAAGAGATAAAGTGACATCCCTCATGGCATTGATCTCAGACTCCTAAATTTGCTCAAGACGTAAAGTTTACTGCGTAATTTTAAGCTTCATGAAGTGACTCAAGCGCTATCTGCTTAAGCGGCCCAGAAGCAATTGGTCCTGCACTTTGTTCGCAAATCCATAGAATTTCTCTTGAAGAAAAGTCTCTAAAAAATGAGGAGATTGTGAGTTGGCAAAAAGAGCGCTCTTTGGTCGAGGAGAGGAAGGACAGACCAAGATCATAACTAGGATGAAAAAGGGGGGAAAGAAGGTAGAGGAGGAAAAAGCCGTGAGGTGGAAGAGACTCGTTTCCTTCCTCAGTACTGGACCGACCAAGATCATAACTAGAGGATGAAAAAGGGGGGAAAGGAAAGAAGGTAAGAGGAGGAAAAGGCCGTGAGGTTGAAGAGACTCGTTTCCTCCAAGTGAGTGACCTCCCTCGGACTCCTCTGACGGTAATATTATCTTATGTCAGGTTAATAAACGTGAGGCAGAGTTAAATTACCGATGGTTTTTTAGGGTAATATTATTTAAGTTAGTTTTATAAATGTGAGGCAGAGTTAAATCACCAAAAGGTTTTTGTTGACATTCTAAATTGATGAAATACAATGGTATTAGCTTTTAGCTTGTGATTACGTGGGCCCATTATTGCTACTTTGCACTCATGTTATGGTATTTGGTTCATGGTATGTGAGTTTCTTATGTTAAAAATAATAATTTGGGTTGAAGATGGGGATGGGTATTTAGTTGCATTATAAATGCATTGACTATATAAAGGCAAGGATGTAGTTCTATAGTAGGCAATACTAGGGGGGTGTTATTTTAGTTTTGATACTCAAGGATGTTGGGCTTTGACACTTCCTACATTATTACTTGAAGCTGTGTGAGCAAGTTCTACATTTTACCATGCCAAATCCAAAAACAAGCTTGAAAAATGTATGTTTTGGACTAGTTGAAGCAAGCTCAAACTAACTATACGTATAGTAGTTAAACCTTGCCCCATCATCTCTCTCTTAGACTATGGGCAACAATCATAGCTTCCACTTTACTAGAAAATCAATGGTCGTCAAGTGTATTATTTACGTAGCTTGACCATTGTGAATAACAAGAGGGAGGCAATGATAGAGAGGAGAGCCGGAGGGTTGTGAATAACCCATGAAAAGAGATTTAAACTCGAAGAGGGGGTATAATAAAATTTGAAGTTAGTTGTATGGCTTTTGCCCTTGAGAATCTTTAGGGTAATGCTCTATAACAACCTTGGTGTAATGATCATTTTATACTATGCCGAACGAGGAAAGAAATGGCAGAGTATCGAAACAACAACAAAAGAAACTTTTACAATGTTTGTGAAAGGAAAAACAACAAGAAGATAGAAGATTTGTTACAGAGTAGCAATAGGAAGCAGTTGCAAATGCATGCATTCAATCATTGCCATTGGAGCGAAGAACACAAGCTGTGGTCTCACAATTGATGGGAGCATTTGAGGCATCAACATCAGGCCAATCAGGTGAATACTAGTCTCGAGTCTTCTCAAGAGTTAGCCTACACCCTAAAATTCGCAGAGTGACAACCCTACTAACACCTCACGAGATGCATACCTAAGAGATGATACTCTCTAATATGAGAAATGGCCTATAGAAAGTGAAAGAGTGCATGGCTTAGATAGAACTAGTTGCAAAGAGGGCGACATTAGCTATGTTGATATCCTCATAAACAAAGGAGAAGCGACTTAGGCATACAATGTCGAAGATGTTGTCAATCAGAAGGGCCAATGTGGCTCCAACAATGGTTGGACATAGAGTGGAAGCAATGCACGATCATCTCGATCTGAGAAGTTTGTGGGCTAAAATAGAGTGCAAGAAAAGGAGAGGTAGCCTAAGTGCAAAAGTCATTGATAGAGTGACAATGTTCGGGCAAGAGAATACGAGAGTTTTTTCAAAAAATAAGGACATCTGCAAAAAGCAAACGGGACGCAAGAAGTGGGATGAGCACATCATACACATGCTTAATACAACGTAGATCTGTGGTTGTCTAAACTATAGCTCGTTGGTTGCTATGATTGAGTTTTAGAATACTTTAATTGTTTAATTTCTAAACTGGGCTAGCTTAGACTTAACATTAGGAAAAATCGCAAGTCATTTTGGGGCCTTTTAGGCCAGAAGGAAAATAGCCCTACATCAATCAAAGGAGAGCCAACGTAACATTGGAAAAAAAAACAAAAAGAAAAGATATAGAAATACTGTCAAGTTTGCATTCAATGAGGATACTTCAGTTATTTTATTATACCTAACATATGCTATAGAATTTGGTATTTTTGACATCACCGACGCATCTAGAGCGGGTCAAAACTCCCCAAATGACTTTTGAAACACTGAAAACGAACCCTCCGAGGTCGAAAAAAGGCTAAAAAGGCCCAACAAACCAGTTGTACAAATGAAAGCGACTTGAGAGATTGGCCAGGGGACCAACCTGTCAAATCGCTTTCATTTGTATAGTTGGTTTTTCGGGCCTCCAGGGTCTATTTTCTATGTTTCAAAAGTCATTCCGAGGGTTTTGCCCACTCCCGGACGCACCGATGATGTCAGAAATACCATATGTCACCAAGCTAGTTTAGGTCAAACAATAGTTATGTGATTGTCCTAAACTAGCGTGATTGAACAGAAACAATTAGAAATATATTTCGCAATAGAAATAACTGATGACCAATCTTGTGGTTGAAATTGATGTCTTTCCTAGTAGTTAAATATGTTTAGTTTAAATTTTGAGCTAGTTCGGATCATACATGGGTTGGCTTGGACTGTGATGGTTCAAAACTAGCCTGGTGCTTGGAATAATAATATCTAATTGAGCTAGTTAATGTGATTACCCTAAGCTGAATTTTATTATTGTCTAATTGATGACCAACTAAGTGGTTGAAATTGTTGTGTTTTCCAGTAGTTAAATTTGTTTAGTTATTTAATTTTGGGGTGGTTTCAGTAATGTATGGGTTGACTTGGAGTTAATGTGATTGCCCCTAAACAAGCCTGGTGGTTGGAACAACAAATATCACCGAGATGGTTTAGGTTAGACACCAGTTATGTGGTTGTTCTAAACTAGCCCAGTGGATTAAATTGTTTTGTTTTCTAATGGCTTGATTACTTTAATTATCTTGATTAGATTGTGTTTTTTCTAATGGCTGATTAATTTAATTATCTTGATTAGACAGTGTTTTTTCACGTACTGTGTTTGTTTTCCTCTTAGAGGTGCAAAAAGTGAGAATAAAAAAATGTTATATGCATTATGCTATATGCATACATGTGAATACTATGAGTACTAATTCTCATGTGCTGCAAGGGAGGCCAAGTTTGGTAGCCTAAGGTTTATGTGGGATCCAGTAGTCTGTCCAAAGGGAGACTCAGACTGACACAAAGTTGAATGCATTCGTGGCACATGCATGCATTGTAGTTTGAAGAAGATGCAATTTGATATCTGTCCAAATGAATGGGGAAGACAACCCTATTGCTCTAAATGGAGGAGGTTTGAACATGTCAATGTTGAAGGATCGGAGAAAAAGAGAAGGCTACTATCGTATAAGAGCACTCAATTGAGGGAGCTTATAGATCACTTGGTTCAATCCATCCCAAACATACATGCTCCACGATTTCATGGCCAGTTAGCAAGGTAAGTAGTTCAGGAAGTGCCTTGCCAATTTTTCCCATAACAGTATTATCGTTGTCATAGATTTTGCAAAAAATTACTCATTTTAAGAACAAGAAGACATACAAATTGCTCACCGGTACAACAAGCAGATAACAATTCTAAGTGCATATATCACGTCTAGTTATTTGCCTAATTCTTCTATGATTGATGCCAATGTGCTTGCTGACTCACATAAGTCCAGGTCAATGCAGCGCACATACTATTTTTACATTTTGGATGATAGGGAATATGACACCTTATTTGTGAAGCATCCTTTTCTATTGCATTGGAAATGGCTAAAAAAAGATGATCCCCAAGTACAAGAAAATATAAAACAACTTTGAGTGTGGTCAAATGGTGCTTTCTGTCAATTTGAATCAGCTTGTGGATTCTACTTTGTCTCAAGGTTTGAATCTTTAATGGTCTAAACATGATGTGGAATTTCTTTGGGTCTAGCCATGGCAAGGGAAAATATGATGGATGTGGTGTTGTTATTAAATGATCTCTCTTTAGACACAAATTAACATGCTCTCAAGAAAAGCTCAATGATGCCCATAACATTGTAACATGGCTTACAGCCAACCTCTCCACAAAGCGCAATCAACATAAGCCTAAAGAATAGTGTAGTTTATAGAGTGATCCATGAAGTGAAAGTGAATGAAGTGCAAAGGGGAAGTAGACACGATTGTGAGGCCATTAGAGGAACTCATAGTTTACATATCATATAGGGCTTTTCAAACAACCACCTGCTTAAAACAAGAAAACTTTCTTGTTTGTAGAGCGCGTGCATCATAGGGGATCATGACATTGTGAGGACATTGGAACTTTGAAGAGATGGGCACCAAATTATTTCGCTACACAGCAGACCAACATCGCTCCCCTTCTCTTTTTCTTGAACCATAGAATTGAAACTAAAATAGCGAGGGCGTCTGTCAATCACTCACTTCATAAGCTTATCATCGTTCGACCAGCCTACTGTAGCAACAAAAGGAAAAAAAATATTAGAAACATGCTGAGGTGTAATTGAACAAGGCGAGACCATAGCCTCCACTCCGCTCTACGAACATCCTTTCCTTTCCCTTGATAAGGAATTACCCAAGACGTGGAAGGGTAATAAGTCCCAGATTGCAACATTTTCAAAAGGCACTTACTGAGTGTAGCAGCGTATCCGCACCTCAACTTGAATTTCCAGGACATGAACACTCTATCAAAAGCATTTGCGCTTGTCAAACAAACTCGGTTCTTCATTTCATATGCATCGTACCAGATATATAGCTCAATTCCAGCTCGCATATCATCTCGCGTCACACCTTTGCAGAGACTTTTAAAATGAGGCTGGCCCCAATCCTTCAGGCGGTATCCTAACATACCTTGATATGTATGAGGGTTCTTTTGTTTGAGAGCACGACACATCATTATACCCCCAGCTGGACGATCGGTATCCCACCCAAGATACTTTTGTATCACTTCATTCATGCTCTGGATGCTACATGCGCTTATACGTATGATCATTTGGAAGTGCAAATGATAGAGCGCACCACGTCTTTTGATGCCACAAAGACCAGATATGCATGCCTCTTGCAAGAATCTCTCTACTTTGGGTAGCAACTGATTCACATCCACGTCTGTACCTTCGACTCCTATGGTCATGCTTAGCTCTAAAATCTTCGGACTCGAGTTTTTCTTCGATTCACTCTTTCGTGGCTGGCCTCACTTCCTCTTATTCCTACAACAGACAAATAACATATCATATTGGGAAGGGCCTAGTGTTACGTCATGAACTATCAAATCGACTGGCGAGCTAGAACAGCTTCCCTCACAAACGATGGTAGAATTATAGTAATTCTGCTTTATGAACCATGTCCTGCTCCTTCTGCTGCACCCTCGCCAGCCTAAGGCAATGAAGCTCTACGGGAGGGCGGACCTAAAGCTCCATCCACCTCCAACCCTCCAACCACTGGCCCTCCGAAGAAAGTTCGACCCCGAATCGTCCCCTACAATGAGGGGAGTTACACAAGAACCTTCCTCCAAAACCGAAGGTAGTTTTGATCATACCATCACCAACGGTGCTGCTCGACTCACGGGACGTGGTTGTGCCAAGGGTGGTCACACAAGAACCCACTTATCCCATGGCAAAGGATCACCCGCAAGGAATCGTGCCAATGTACCTCTAGCATCCAGGGTGAGACAGGACACGTGCTCTACATGGTTGTTAACACGCTATACAGCAACGCGACATTCATCAACACCGCATTCCACATGATCATTGAGTCCAGGTCTAGGTGAGTTAGTACAGTAGGCATATCACACCAATGTAGCCATAGCCCACAAGTCACTTCCTTGCACATACACCCACACGTATGCATGGTCAACACTAGGTGATTAGGGTGAGTACGTCCCTTCTACATTTTTTGTATTCTTGCATGCTGACCTCATAGTCCGCCCCACACCTCACCTATATGCCTCACCCTCCCCCCCCCCCCCTCTCTCTCTCTCTCTCTCTCTCTCTCTCTCTCTCTCTCTCTCACCTTCCCACTTTCCCCCTTCTTTCCCTTTCCTTACTTTTCGCATACACTATCCTGCCGGTTGTTGCCATAGCACTATCTCGCCGACCGTTGCCATCCCACTATCCCACCGGTCGTTGCCATAGCACTATCTCGCTAACCGTCACCATCCCACTATCCCGCCAACCATCGTTGTTGCCATAGCACTATCCCGCCGACTGTCGCCATCCCACTATCCCACTGGTTGTCGCCATAGCACTATCCTGTCAAGCGTCACCATCCCACTATCTCGCAACCGTTCGCCATCCCACTATCCTCCCAATTGTTGCCATAGCACTATCCCACTGATTGTCACCATCCGATTATCATGCCGATCATTGCCATCCCACTATCCCATCGACCATCACCATCCCACTATCTTGTTGGTCCTTGCCATAGCAGTATCCTATCGACGTCACCATTCGATTATCATGCTAACCGTCACCATCTGATTATCACACCGGCCGTCACCATCCAATTATCCCGTCGCCCGTCGCCATCCCACTATCTTGCCGATCGTCACCATCCCACTATCCTGCCGACCGTCACCATCCCACTCTCACCGACCGTCACTATCCCACTATCTCGCCGACAGCCGCCATCCCACTCTCTCGTCAGACTGTTGCCATCCCACTATCCCGATGATCGTTGCCATCCGATTATCTCGTCGATCGTCGCCATCCGATTATCACACCGGCCGTTGCCATCTGACTATCCTGCCGACCATTGCCTTATGCCATCCCCAAGCCGTGGGGATAGCGAAAGGAGCCCTATCCCGCCGCATAGTCGCCATAGCAGTTAAAATTCTATCAGCCCCCTACCCTCTTCCACACATCAATCCATCACTCAATATATGTCCTCAAGCTCCTCCTCTTCCACCGATTCCCTCATCACTTAGTTGCTTCCCTATGGATCTGAAGAATGAATTTTTTAAGTTTGAATCGGAGCTTGGCCTCCACGCCCAACCCCCTATTCCGCAAGTATCAGTCCCTCCGACTCGCAAAGTACGCCCTCCATGATCCATATGCCCTCCTACTTTCTAGCCAAATATTTACAAGCAAAGGAAGAAATATTTACGCAACATGCCACCCAGGAGATATCGACAAAAGCAAGCACTCCCCCCTCAAGGATGTCAAGAAAGCGCACCCCAGCCCCACATAAGGGGAGTACAAAATCATGCACTCACAAATGCACTCGCCGCTTAGAGAGGCATGGCTCCAACAACTTGACGCATGCGCCATCCACTCCCGCTACACATACAAGGGGCATGATTATACCCTCCATTACCACACCATAGTGGCGTACGAGGAGCTAAAGGAGCCAACATTGCAAGACGCGCTCGCCATTGACAGGCTTGGTATCCATGGTGGCATATTTCCTTCCTTGCCACTTGGATATGAGGCTCTTGGGAGAGTTCCTCCAGACCTTAAACTCCAACACAAATGTGGACATTCTTCAAGATGCAACATGCACTCCCCACTTCTACCACCTCAACGTGGACGTGGTGCAAGCTGCCTTCAATCTGCTAGTCATTGGCGACAAATACGCAACAAAGAAGAAGAGTCCTGAGACCCTCAGTAAAATCTACCACTCTACGATCGCAAAAAGAGCAAAGGGCGCATCCACTTCACAGAGATCATCAAGCTAGAAGTGGAAAGGCTAGCAAAGGCCCTGTAGTGTGATTGACTCAAGTTAGCCATACTGACCACCACCAGTCGATCATGCCAAACATTTTGTTGCGGCTGGTAGAACCCCAGGTCATTAATAGGGCCGATTACTTCTGTAATGAGATGAGGGAGGACCTTGAAACACATGGAGAGGTGATTAGCAACTCGATGTTGTACATGCCCATTCTCTACCATATGTTGCAGCAACATCCACCTATCGGCTATGAGTTGGCCAAAAAGTCAGCACGGGACCGGGGTACCAGTAGAACAAGAAGAAGTCGAGGTCAAGCCAAAGCAAGAGAGAATAGAGCCAAGCACCACTCTGGCCAATCGGACCCAAGTCAGTTGCTCGCACAGTATGAGCATCGCTAGCTAGTGCAGGCATTCCTATGCCGTCAATTATGCCTCCAACAAGCGGACCCTCAAGATAAGAGCAAAAGTGTATAACATGAGCCCATCTTGGTGGATGAGCTCCTGGGTGATGAGACACTCATGATTGGCCTCCACCCAGGACCTCAAGCTACCCTGACAACCCTCGTCGTGCCCCAGGTCTTGACCTCAACCCACGGCCCATCCTCAAGAGACCACCTCCTTCATCACCGGCTCCTCCTCTTCTCGATGGGAAAGCCTTCGTCACCGGCTCCTCCTTCTCTCCATAGGAAAGCATCACAGAGGCCATACAGTTTGGTAGCGTGCCCCATTATCGGGCACCAAGTGGTTATAGCCACATGACAGTAGAGCAACTCTCCCGTGCAGACCAGATGGAGCAAAATTTATTCGAGGCAAGCTCCCACAAGTGGCATGAATAATTCTCAAGAGGTGGCAAGAATAGGCCTCACAACTCCTCCTCCAGGAACAGCTCTCCATGTGCAACAACCACACCCTAATGGTCGCCGCCCAAGCCATGAGGCAAATGACCCTAGATCGAGCAGAGGAGTACCGCACAAAAGCTGAGGAGCTATAGCTGTTAGTCACTAAGCTGAAGAATGATCTCGCCTGCTACAAGCAAATCCCTAGTCCAAATGCTCATGGACTAGGCCGACAAAGCAGAGTCCAACCTCCGAACAATAATAGAGCAAAAGGCGCAAGTAGAGGCACGGCACGTAGGAACTCAAGAAGGTTATGAATGCTAGATCTAGACATGGCAAGATCTTTTGGCACATGAACGGGCACTGATCGTGTCCCTGCAGAAACAGATTTGAGTGCTTGCGTACCCCCGGCCACCTAGAAGACTCAGGGTTGGAAAGACTATGAGCAGCAGGAATTTTGGATGTATAGGGAGGTCTTTGCACAATTAGCCACCTACACATTCGCCCCACACACTATCCCCCAAACACTCCAAATGCACTTCAACATACCCCACACACAAAATCTCATTTTCCACCTCGACCTCATAGCCCCACTCCCTCCAAACCATCCTCCGTCGCAATCTTGATCATTGTCGCCCCATTCTCGCCATGTCTTATTTCTCATTAGACCTTTGGCCATCTAGCCTCTTTCTCCTTCACCGCTTTGACCTCCAAACTCTCGCCGCCCATCCCATTTTGCTTAATTTCTAGGCATGGTGCCACATCATCACGGAGTCCACAAGTTTTCATACGGACGATGATGTGATGAAATTAGCAAAGCTCGAGGAGCTTAGCCCGTGGGTCTACACTCCAAATAGTCTGCAAGATGACATTAATTGGATGCAGACCTACAGTCAAGCCTCCACAATACAAATGCAAGGGCATCTCGTGGCTTACCAATCTAGTGCCTACGATCCCCATGGCATAATAATCCTCTTTAACCGGGTGCTACAAGCTCTCCAAGATTCAATCGAGTCCTTGGTGAGTAATTTTGAAACAATCCATGTAGCATATCTCGAGGAAGTTGCCGAGGAGGAAGGCCAAGAAGCCATTACAATATTTAACTCTACCACCCCTTGTAAAGCTTCCACAACCACCCCCTCGTGATCCCGCCTAGCCCACCCAACGCCTCCCCACCCCCCCTTACTCTCAGTAATATGCCTGAGTACTCTTCCAATGCCACTAACACCACCACCACCGCACAGCACGGGACCTCCCCATCCATCTCATCTACTGCTCCAGTCCTCCCATAAGAGGCCCTCAACACGTTGCTTAAGGCAACCAATTTTATACAGACGCTCACCGACACAACGCCCACACAGACAGTAGAGGAGGAACCAATGCCAATTGAAGATGATGAGGTTCCTCAAACTCTCCCTCCTCCCCGCCCGAAAATGTATAGTGGAGACCCGACCTGCACTCCTTCCAAGAACTGCCGGATAGTGCCCTCATGCACCATTGGAAGCAACAACTCAAAGGCTCCCACCTCCATCTCTACAAAATCCTGGAGGTGCGCACCCTCATGCAGTTCATCACCCAATCCTTCAACGATTGGTGGCGCTTCCATCCAAAGCGCACAAGAGGAGGTTACCACCTCGCTCCCTCGATGTTCTTGTTCCCCTGACCGATGCCGATGCTGGTCTACAGTCTCGCTGGTGCATCCCCTTCCTAAAAAAGGAGCAATTTTGGCGTTACTACCACAATGCCCACGTCGATTGCCGGATCCACCCCTTGTACGTGCCCATGGAACATCGATGGGCTTGGGCCGACTTTCGCGAGCTCCAACAGCGGGACCCCAACATGTTGTACAATTTTCCCAAGTACAACTTCCCGAAAGAGATTCAATCGTCTTCTCCTGCTACTCCTCCGTGATCTTCGCGCCCATAGTTGGCCCATTGACTACCGCCTCCACAATGTGACCAATTAGATTGTCTTCAACCCCGACATCAGTCCCACTCAGTTTCAAGACCTCTGCCTCTACCTTCGCGTCCGCAATCTCCACGGCCACCACATCCGCCCATATGAAGACATGTATGCGACCCATTTTTGGAAGTTTCGCTTGTACTTGACTCGGCTCACTCCACGCCAACTAGATCGCTTGGGGTGCCAACTCAATATGTAATATGTTACTACCCTCATCCAAAATCTAGGGTATGGGGGGAACAAGGTCCATATTTGATATGCATGGATTTCCTTTAAAATTCAAATATGCAAGGGAAAAATATGAAAATTTCATGTCCCCCCACCCACAAAATAGAAGGTACATACCTTGAAAAATATGCAAGATTTTAAGATTTGTACATGATTTTCATAATATGTGAGGCCCAAGGGGGGGGTATTTTGGATGAGGGGGAATAAAACAAAAAATACACTAAAATATGAAAACCCATCTCCTTTCCAATTAATGTAACTTTTTCATGTGTAACCCAAATTTGAAGGTGTAAAGACATATTTGAAGCTCTTTTAGTATAGAACACAACCATGTTAATGTGAATAATTTCCACTCATGGCATATTGTTAAATTCATCTCATACTCAAGATTTTGATGGGTTTTCTTACTAAAGTAGTTGGCGCCCCAGGCTAGACCACTACACAGTCCTCTAGACGGTCCTCTCCACACACCTCCTCTGGCGCAGTTGATCCAAGGGCGGCTCAGCAACAGGAAGGGGGGCATGTTAACATCCATAGAGTACAGTCACAGAATATAGGGTAACCAATGATTAGAGGTGATTAGGTCCATGATTTACTTCAACGGTTGCAGCCATGGAAGGAGTACAGCTTAGGGAGTTTTACCCCCAAATATCCCAAACAGTCGCAAGTTCAGGATGCAAATTGCCACAAACACATCATGTGTTTATTTGCCTCACGGGGGTCAAAACCCACAAGTAGCCCAAGATAAGCACTATTTAGCGCTCTTATATGGTTAACACAAGTGCTATTTCTGACACACAGGAGTGGAACAGTAGGGGAGAGATGGAAATGATAACAAAGATGTCTTGGCACCCTACGGGCCCAAGAGCCTTTTAAATGTAAAGAAAGAGAGAGTGCTAAAAGGAAAAGGATTGGCCCTCCCTTCAAAAGGTGACATGTATAAAAGACCAAATGGTTGACTTTGGTCTTCATTGTTATATGCACAAGTTTGGAATACAAGCTCCCTCGTCTCTTCAAGAGTGTCTTTGGGTGTTCTCTTATCTCCATAGTAGTGCCTTTGTGTTTGCCACTCCATCCCCCTTCACTCTCTCCTTCCCTTCTCCTTCTCCCTCCCTTCCCCTCACTCTTCTCCCCTCTCCCCTTTCCCTCTTTCTCTCGTGGAAACACACTGCAACAATCCGAAAGTTGCTTGCGTGACACAAGTGGACGGTTCGTGCTTGCATTGCTCTCACAAGGAAGTAGCTTGGAGTGGAGGCTCCAACGGCATTCCTTCAAGATCTCCACAACGTGTGAGTCACCATTGAGACTACACCTATTGACGGAACCAACAATGAGGGGGTTTGACCAAAGAAGTGAGGTGGTCTATCCGTATATCAAACACTTCTTGACGATTGATCAAACAAGCATGGTGGTTGATTTGCAAGTCAAAGTGTGGGAGACTTTTGAGGCTAGAAACCAATGTATTTCATGCATTCTATCTTTAGCATACCCCATGAGTCATGATTATACATTCTTGAACATATGCACTCATTCAGTTTGCATACTTGATCATGAAAACTAGCAAGGTGGTTCATGTAAAGGCCTTTGTGAAAACGTCTTTTAAATTAATGGGTATCGATCCATTGATATGAAGAACTTGCGAGTTTTTATTGGTTGGCATCAATTTATATTAAAGCCCATTAAGATTGCGAGAATTTGCTTAGTGGAAGGTTGTTGATTGGGGGATCAAATAAGGCAATGCTAAAGAAATAATAATTATTTGCACACTTGACAGGTGTAAAGTTAGAAGGGGTAAAGTGCAAGCCTTAATGCAGTGTCATATCCATGCATGCGTAGATTCATGGTAGCAGGGAGGAACATGGTCACTCTACGATTGAACAGTAGAACATGATTTGTGGGGTTGGTTTTTATCCATGTAAATAAGGGTTGGGATTTTAGTTACTCACTAGTCTTCATGAAGATTTGAGTTTGATTGTGGGCTAGCATAAGCACAGAAAATTAAGATTTCATAGTTAAATTATTTTGGGTGTTTAAAAGATTTAAATCCCCCATGCATGGATTGGAATCGTTCATCCATGGTTGTAATGTCATCCGAGTTTAAATTAGTGTGGGGGGTGTAAAGGCTAACAGTACATTTTTATAAAGATTTTGAGCTTTTAATGCTTTTAAGATTTTCATATTCATTATTCAACTCTCGATTCCATCTCGATGCTTTGCATTCCCTCAAACTCTTCTTACAAAAGCCTTTCCTAGCTTTTGTGATCTAGGACAATAATACGTTAGACTTGCAATCATGAACATGTTTGTTACACTCTCACGATTGCATATTATGATTTGATCAGAGCTTGTCCTGAGTCTGCATGTAAGATGCTACTCAAATGCTTCAATATCTACACATTACACAAGGACAATTGTGTAATCTATTAAAAGGTTATGCCCATTAGAGGAACACAAGCCTTTAGAGTCAATTTTGGATGTTGGTTGGTTTTTCCCAAGGAGTTTTGTGTAATGTTTCTTTATTATTGGGCACTCTCTCCCAAGCCAACTAAGCATTAAGCATTGTACCACAACAAAGATTGGGACTTTGGGATGAATGGGAGTTGGTTTATGTTGATGGAGATGGATGTGCAGGACTTTTTGTAGTTGGAGCCGGGAGGATTGGGTAGCGTGGTGCCATGCGAGCTCTGCGACGACCATGATGGCTGCCGTTTCTAGCTCCTCTGCTCTTTTCCCCGGTAGCTCGCATCCGCACCAACACGTTGACAGGCCTTTCCAAAAGCTCAATCCTCACTCGTTTAATGCTTCCAGAAGGCGCTCTCTCCACCTTACACGGTAACTTAGTCCCGTGCAAGTTCCTCCATTTACACAATGCCTGCCTAGTCTTGGGAAATTAGGCTGAATCTTCGTGCAGGTCTCAAGCTGGTCGTGCACCCAAGCGTAGCAACTCTGAGCGCACATTTTTGGACAACGTAAGCAATCTGCTTACCAGTCTTCTGAGTGGAGGAAGTGTTTCGAGCATGCCTGTCGCAGAAGGAGCCGTTTCTGATCTTTTTTCAAGACCGCTCTTCTTCGCACTTTACGACTGGTTTTTGGAGGTTCGGGTTGCTGTTCTTAAGTTTCAGGACTTGTATGCAGCGTCCATTCGTTGTCCAGTAAGGAATGCGCGCTATGGTTTGCCTCGGTACACTCACATAGGGTAAGAGCGGGTCTTCGGGGTGTAATAATACTATCAATGGGACCCCTATCCGTAAAAAGGCAAATCTAGGACATTCCTATGCTGTACTTCTTTTCTCTAATTGTATGCCGGCGTCTCCTGCATCTACTTGCTAGAAAGCATAGCGTGAAGCGAGGCATTTCATTAGTTTTTTATAGATGCAGAAGTATAGTCTTCATCTTGACCATTGTATCATCGTTTCTTTCGCAGCACGGTCCAGTTTACAAACTTGCATTTGGGCCAAAGGCGTTCGTGGTTGTCTCTGACCCCATAGTTGCGCGCCATATTCTTCGTGAGAAACCATTTGGATACGATAAGGTACATTTTCCTTCATTTCTCGATATGCTTATCTTTAGGAAGCAATATGTTTCTCCTGACAAATTTTACAACTATCAGGTGTCCTCAAAAGAACTCGCTCTCAGCATTGTTTCCTCGTATCAATATTTTGTTTGCTTTAGGCTATCAATTGAAAATCTGCATGTCGCTTTCTAGGATATGGCTATGATACCATGTTGCTAATCAGAGGAGCAGAGAAGGCCACAAGAGCAAGGTCACCCCCTTGAGATGGCAAGTTTGCTAGAGATGGCTGAGAAGCCAGTGAAGATCCCCATTCTTTCTACATTCCTATTGGACCGTTAGTTGGACGAAAACAACTCCGCTGTGTAGAGGGCAATCATGGAATTACTGTTGCAGTCATACGACTTGGTTGCGGTTAGAGTAGAGAGGTGAGATTCGGAGGAGGACATTGGCATCATGGATTGGAAGGATTGGGAAACGTCGGCACAATTGTGGGATTGTGTCAATGCCCGCGTATATTCCTTCATCTTCTTCAGCTGTACCCCTCAGGTAATCAACCATATGAAGCAAAGCACATGACAATGGTCAAAGGAATTTGGGAGCATTTAGCATCTCTCTTCAATAGGATATCACGAATGAAGTATGTGTCCTTGGAAGTGTGGATGCGAGTGTTGAACCCCGCGAAGTTAGCAACCATACGGGAGCATGTTAACAAGCTACAAGCTTTGTCCTTCAAGCTGGGGAGGAGATATCATCGGAGGATATGGCCATCTTACTTTGTTGTCCCATCTTTTCTCGCAGTACTTTGCATTCTACTCCTCCTTGATTACCCAGGGGAGACTCATCACTCTCACTTGGCAGGAGATGGTGTCGATGGTGTGGGAGTGGCCTTGCAAACGAAAGGCCAGAGCAACAACAAGGGCAAAGTCTTCAAAAAAGAAGTCTGATGTGAATCATGAGACCTTGAAGGCGAATTGGAGCTATAACCACTATGGCGAGAAGATTCACTATTGAAGGAATTGCCTTGAGCGGAGCCATGAGAAGGGCACCGGTTCTTCAATTGCAGTTATGAACAACCCAACGTTTGTACATGTGGGGATAATGGACGCTGGAGTTTCATCTTCTTCAAGTAAGGCGTAGGTCATACCGTTGGTGAGTCTCTGGAGTGGATTGTGATTAGTGGTTGCTGCTAGGCACACGGCTCCCTCCCGAGCACAATTCCAGGACCTTCAATAAGGTCAGGTAATATTTGCATCGGTGATAAGTCCACTATACTAGTTCATAGGCTGAAAATAATTCCCAATGGTGGCAGGGGGAAATGCATACCCTCTTAGTTTCGACCTGTTGTTAGTGCATGAAGTTTGCAACACTAGCTGGTGCGTGGAGTTTGGATCATTGTCTATTCACGAGTTTGCACATCTATTTGAAGCACATAAGTTAAGAAGTTTGTGGTTCCACACCCCCACACACACTGTGTAAGCTATTGGGCTATTCAATCAGTCTTCCGCCATGCATACCCTCTGTTGGTCGATTTCTAACATGGTATCAAAGCCCAAGTAGGAGGCTCACAAGTGTGGGAGCCTGAAGGTAGGGACCTTGCTAAAGGATGACCCTGATTCAGAGGCTCTTGGGAATCGACTTCCACGACTGGAGGACAGTGCCGTTGCGAGAAGGATGGTGACTCAGGTTCAGTCAGGTGCGTACAGAGTTTTGGTCTACAGAAGGTTGAGTTTGCTTTTTCGATTTTGTTGTGTGGTTTAGCCGCAAAGATGGGGATTTCAGACACAGAAGCCTCTTCAGCCCCTTCTCTCCCTTCCTTCTTCTCCAGTCGAGTTCTTTCTTTCACCATCCCTATATTTGGAGAGCTCGGGAAAATGGATGGGATAAATTATCCTATCTGGAAGGTGAAGATCCGGAGTCATTTAGTGGCTCGAAGATTGTGGAGACTGACAACGAGAGCGGAGGTGAAGCCGGAGGATATAATGGACAACAAGGGGAGGATAATTATACTAGTAGATGGAGAGGAGCTCGAAGCATGGGAAGATTACGCCTTGGCTCTAATCATAGGGACGATGGCAGACTCTATTCTTCCTCACATCCAGATGATTGACACGTTAGTAGAGATGTGGGCTATTCCAAAGGATGTGTATGAGACAGATAGCATATCCCGGATCTTGACTCTTCAGCATTAGCTCTACAATATGGATATGGATGAGAGAGATTCGGTACATGACCACTTGACAAAGGTCAAGGTGGTGAGGTAATGAAGGTCAAGGTGGTAGACTCCGACTAGTTGGCCTTGATGGTACTTCGGAGCTTCAAAAGCTTCGTTACGACTGTGATAGCAGGATAGAGGACCAAACCTTTGACTTTCGACGAGTAGGGTCATTACTGCTCTAGGAAGAAGCTAGGAAGAAAGCTCTACAACAACGACAACAATGACAAGGCGTTGCTGGCAAAGGATAAAGCTAGCAAAGGAAAGGGCAAGCCTAATGGTGACAAGCCCAAGAAGGATGATTCTTGAGATGAAGAGGATACTTCCAAAAAGAGGTAGTAAAAGAAAAAGTGTTTCTATTTTGACTTGTCAAGCCATTTTGCGAAGGGTTGCAGAAAGAAGAAGGCGGATCAGAAGAACAAGAAGGAATCCGACTTAGATTCAGATGGGGATACAAAAGCCAAAGCTAATACGGTAATCGAAGAGCTATTCTTGGTGACATCTCCGTGTGTTATTGGGTCAAATATGCCGACCTAGAAGCTACAACGAAGATGTCTAACATTGAGATGTGGGCCGGTGGGAGTCAGAGACCTTTGTGAAGGTGAAGGACAGCATGGAGTGCTTGGAATCTTCCAGGTGAGTGGCTGTTGATATTGACACAAGGGCGGATTCCATGGAGTGCCCTAGGGTTTCAGGTTTAGATGGTTGCCATCATTTAGATGGGGGCAATATAGGATTACACAGGGAATTGGTATGTGCCTCCATGAGGTGCATGGTTTACTTTCAGAGCAAGCACACAGGTAGTACGGTGTTCTTGTATGTACTTGATGCTATTAATTTATGCCTTTGTAGCATTCTGTGGAGAGAATCTTCTCTTCATGTGTCTCAGGTAATGCGAGATTGGAAGGAATGGACCTTCTTCGAAGGCAGAAGGGAAAGTGTTAGTGCTTCTTCAAATCTCGAATGCAAATTGCTTGAAGGTGATAATGGACAAGGTGTACTGAAGCTAGAAGAGTACTTGCTTGAGAGCTCAGTGAGAGTTCGTGGTCCAAGTTATCTAGAAATATTCTTGGGATTTCATTTCGCGTTATGATTTTTTTGTTGCTGACTTTGCCAAGGAAGGACGGGTTGAAAAGGACCATGAGAGCATGGTGCCTGGAAGACTCCAGGTTGTTCACTCATTATGAGGGGGACAATTGTGGCGTCTAGATTGCTCGAGTTCGAAGGTAGGAACGTGACTGAAGGTGGTGGTGCCATCTTGTGCTATTAAGGATGGACCTGTATACCAGGATGGTTTGCTTGTGCAGGTCCGAACTTGGAGGAGCAGGAGCCACTGGTTGAAAAGCCAGGAACCGGAATTTACATCGAATTGTTCCAGAGGGTGCCATCTTAGGAGCTGTTGGGGCAATGTCATCGACATGTTGGCATTGGGCCGCGATGTGTCAGTGAGAGGGGGTGTTCGAAAGGTCCTCCCCATCTGTAAGCCCCAAATGAGGAGTGTGGGGGAGGGAGTCCTAGGCCAGAACATGGCCAGAGTAGAATGAGAGAGGGGGCTGTCACTTGGGCAGCACCTCATACCTGGCAGTATTGAGCCATAACGGAGGGAAGCAGTGTGGATCAGACTCGGAACAGTTGGTGCCACTGTACGGGCCCTGTATGGAGGTTAACATGTGGCTGGAAGGGGGTTGGAGAAAGACAAGAGGTGCCTTGAGGGAGAGGTGTTGCAGCAGCAAAGGGGGCTATGGAAGGCCAGCCACCTAGCCTTGGTACTGCCCAAGGCTTTTATAGGCCTCCCTTGTGGCCTGGAAGCAGCCCAAAAAGGGCTGACCAGGCCAGTCAGCAAACTGACCAGCACGTCTGCCAAAAAGCCCTGCAAAAGGGCCTCAAAATGAGAACCCCCCAGTCGGTTTTTGGGGGGCAGCAAAGTCGGCCAGCAAGGCCTGGTCCAGTCAGCTATTTTGACGGCCCTTGGGGCCTATAAAAGGGAGGCTTAGTGCCTCATGCACTCATCCAGCAGTCCAGCAAGTTGGGGAGCAGCAATACACACACCCTCAGGCCTATTTCGAGGAGGCAGAGGAGTACAAGAGAGGCTGCAGGCTGAGCTCTGCTAAGGGCTGGTACCTTGGCTGTCTCGTAGGGCAGCAAGAAGCTGAAGTCAAAGGACGGAGAGTCTACATACGCTTGAGGTGTAGCACGCAGGCTCAAACTCTAGAGATATCCGGCAGATAGTAGAAGTACGTGGTGGTAAGATCAAAGGACCACGCTCTGGTGGGACTTTGGATCTATCTCTTTTGTATGGTTTCCATACCTTTGGACGGAAATATATTCTTTAGGTAGCTTCTATATCTGGCTGGATCATTGTCTAATTATGAGTCTGCACATTTATTTGATGCACATAAGTTAAGAAGTTTGTGGTTCCACACCCCCACACACACTGTGTGAGCTCCTGGGTGATTCTCTGCTGTGCGTACCCTCTGTTGGTCGATTTCTAACAATCTCATGGAGCGGTGAGAAGCAACCAATCTTTGACATCAATGGAGGCTGAGAACTAGGTTGCTCGAGGACATGAAGCTTGATGAGCTATGTGTGGCAAGTTTAACAAGGACATGAAGCTACTATAGATGCTCCCTCAACATTCCCTTCCAAGGTTTGTTTCTACTGAGAGGGGTTGCTAGAGTTCTGCGCATCTCCTGTGTGTACTATAGGGAGCAAAGATTTTATGGGTGTGCCGGCCCGCTCCCTCTAAAATATGTAGTCAGCTGGGGGGAACTGCCAAGGCATTTAGCTAGGGCAAGTAGGCATTGTTAGAGGCTAGGTTAAGGGCCTGATTTATGGCTTGGTTAAGTTTTGGTAAAAGGCAGTTTGAGGGCTGGCTATTGCCAGATCTTTGGGCCAAGTCTAGCCACCGAACCGAAGGTTTGGGTCAAATGACCTGACAGGATTAGGCTAACCCAACCAAATCAGGTTGGGATAACGGACCAAGCCAAGCTAGACCTGGTTAGGTTAAGTCAACCAAGTCAGCAACCTAACCCCCGTATAAATAGGGCAATGTGTCCTTGTAACATTCAGTGGTGCAGTTCAACCACTGGTTGGCATCCATTTGGAGTGTAGTTCAGCTTAGATCTATTTGGAGTCTAACACACGCGCAGTTCAGTCTTGTTTTTGGAGTCTTCTAGGTGTAGTGTCAGTGCAGGGGTTTGAGAGACGGCTGACTAAGGGTTGAGAGAGCCAAAAGTTGAGAGCTTATTTTTCAGGGAAAAAGCCACCAAGAAAAGAAAACGCTCAAAAAACCAAAAAGAAAAAGAAAAGGGAAAAAGAAGAAGACAAGACCACACCTTACGATTCGAAGGGTTACAAAATGCCCCAAAGGCCTCGAAGGACACCTTATGATCCGGTGCACACACCGAGTCAACCATGCTTTTATGGGTTAGAGAAAGATTATCGACCCTATGTGAGCTCCAATATGCTGATGACATTAGGGTAGTGTATCTCTAGGGCAAGTTGAGGAGGCTCACTTAGGCTATATATTTCAAGCCACATAGTTCTCATATGCCTTTGCCACGTGTCAAGGCCCGAGGGAAATAGTATATATATATATATATATATATATATATATATATATGCCCTTTGGCCTCTATTTTTCATGAAGTTCCACTTAGTCTAAGGTACCTAGCCCTCCTTGGTCCTAACACCTTGACTTGACCAAGGTCAACACCACAGAAGAATAGTGTGATAGTCATTCAGAGCCGCCAATTAGGTGCTGAGCCGGCGAGTGGACTGCCACCTCCCGCGTATGCATGCCATGTCACAAAGTCGTTGGAACCGCTATCAACGTCACACAAGGTCCTCGCGTGCGCGGGTCGCCACATCATGCGGCATGCAGTCGCATTCATTACATGTCATAGCACACACATTGTAGACTGTAGCAGGTACCGCCACCAGCCATGCACCAGTCGTCGATTATTGCAGTTCATGCATAGATCTGATCACAGAGGTACTGCGTAGTCGCCACATATCGTCACCACCAAGTCCTGTGGAAATTGCGGCGCTCTAATACCACGTTGGAAAGTACCATGGTTTGCCACACTAGGTGCGTGGTTCCACTCCTGCTCCACAGCCATGCACATGGGCCTCCTCACTCCCCTAAAAAGTCCTAGGAGGATGTGAGGAGGAGGCTCACTTAGACTATATATTTGATGCCTCATAGTTGTCTCATATGCTTATAAGATTTCTCCCAAGCCCACTAACATGTGTCAAGTCACGTGGGCAAGGCGCCCTTTGGCCTCTATTTTTCATTAATTTCCACTTAGTCTAAAGTACCTAGGGGGTGTTAGGACCACACAAGGCCCATATTTCAACATTATCATGTGAAGATGGTAACTTTCATGGTGTAAGAACCACGGATAATGTGATTGGTGAACTGAAGAAGACGAATGCATTGGATTTGTAGAAGATGTGCGGCTATGAAGTCCTGTAAGAAAGAACTCAAACAAAACCATAGACGTGTGATCAGTAAGGATGTGCGTAAGAAATAAATAAACATTAGGTGAAAAATAGAAAATATAGTAATGTAGTCCATGGAAAAAAGTGTAAGAGTGTTACAAGCCCGTTGCACACATAAGCTGCCCTAGCTGATTTAGAATTTAAAAAGTTGATTTAGAATTTAAAAAGAGTAGTTGTAACATGCGGGGACTTGCTGTGTGGAAAATAGATGAGATGTAAATGGAGAACTCCAGCATGAAAGACACAAGAGATCTTCCTAACTATTGTATACTGCTTTATTCATGATGTTGACATAAGTGCCCTAACTACTATCTGTACATGAGTGCCAAACCGGCATACAAACTGAGCTGAAGCAACCCCCTAACTGTGACTGTGGGAGATAGAGCTATCCTGCTGAAGCAGAACACCAACCCGGCTGAAATGTGCTGCTGGAGGCTGGGAATTCAATGCTGAAATGAGGGGCAAGGCCCCCCTTATACAAGGGGCTATAGGACCGACCCAACCAGCCCAACCAGGCCGACCAGCCAGTTGGCTGGTTTGGCTGGCTGGTAGGGCTCAATTGAGTTGCCCTATTGGGCAAAGGCAGCCTATAAAAGGCGCCTCCCCCCAGTAGCTCAACCCTTGCTTGGAGCTGCCTTTGGGGCTCCTACCATGGCTGCTCCTTCCCTCTTGAATAGGCCACCCTTTGGGGCCTTAAAACCTTGCAAATATGCTGCATTGGGGTGCTGCGAGATGGTGATTGTGCAGCCTTTGTCACTGCCACTTGTGCCTGGCATTGGTCCACATGACAGTGGTTGTGGGATATTGCACTTATGAATTTGAGGGCAAAAGGAGTTTGGTGCTAAGGAGTATTTGTAGCATGCTGCCTAGATGGGGTAGCTTTGCTATATATTAGGAAACCAGACTGAAAATGGTGTGAGGCATTTTTGAAAAATTGTACCGGGTATTGCATTATATTTCCTGCGGAATCTTCTTTAGATAATGGATGTGGTTGCGGTATATTGCCCTTGTGAATATTGAAGGCAAAAGGAGTTTGGTGTTAAGGTTATTTGGTATTGAGAGTATTTGTAATGTGTTTCCCAGAGATGGGTTAGCTTTGCTATATATTAGGATACCAGACTGAAAAGGGCGTGATGTTCTTTAGATATTTGTTTTGTTTAGTTCATATCAGAATTTAAAGAGAGTGGTTGCGGCAAATTGCTCTTGTGAATATTGAGAGCAAAAGGAGTTTGGTGTTAAGGGTAGTTGTAACGTGCTGCCCAAAGATGAGTTAGCTTTGCTATATGTTGGGGTACCAGACTGAAAAGGGTGTGAGGCAAATTGTACTGGGTTTTGCATTATATTTCCTGCTGAGTCTTCTTTAGATAATGGTTTTTGATTGTACATTGTAATCATGTTTCAATGTCATTGCTGAGTGAAACTACAGCTTACTGCCTTAATGCTGTAGAAAAGGGGTAGGGACAGATTTGGAGAAAGGGGGATAGAGGGGCAGAAGGGAGAGAGAGCTAGGGGAAGACGGGGAGGAGAAGGGGTAGGAGTGAGAGAATGAGGTGAGAGAGAGAGAGAGAGAGAGAGAGAGAGAGAGAGAGGGTACGGAAGAGAGAGAAGGTGAGAGAGCATAGGGAGCAAGTAGCAGGAAGGAGGTGGGAGAGTAGATAGGGTTATATGTCACATCAAAAGTCATACAATGAGTGGTGGATGGAGACTTATATAGTCCCTCCACATGTCCCACCTAAAATCCCTCTAAAGGGCCTCTAAATTAGCCCATTTCCCCCCCTTCATTACAGCCATCCCTTCCCATAGAATCTTACATCCTGGCTGTCCAAACGGTGCAGCAAACAGCAACTACTAATCAGCCCGGAAGGAGATAGGGGTAGTCCTGGACAATGCTTTTTGGCTGCCATGAATTTTCATCCTCAGGTAGACCTTGCCATTTGATAAATACTCTACGTAGATCTTGTTTCTGAGCACATGGTCTCTGAAACCCACGATGCGCTCCGGGGCATAGAGGATGTGAACCTCCTCATCCATAGGTGGTAGCTCAGGAAGAACTTGGACATGCTGTCCTACATGTGGTTTCAGCAAGGACACATGGAAAACATTGTGAATCTTAGAGGTAATGGGTAGCTCCAACTCATATGCCTCCTCTCCAACTTTGCGGATGATCTTGTAGGACTGTAATACCTGTGAGCAAGCTTGGTACTGGTGTTACCTTTCAGCGAGGCAAAACGGTTCTTATGGAGGCGTAAATGCACATAACCCCCTTCTTCAAAAGACAGATACCTGCGTTCATCCGCATACTTCTTCTACTTGGCTTGGGCATCCTGCATATTCTTCTTAGCCAATTGCAGAAGGGCATCCATTCTTTCCAAGTGACTCCTTGCTTGCTGATTTTTCACAGCTATGTCTGCCATTAAAGGCGGCACCCCAACCTTGCATCCATACATTGCTTCAAAAGGGCTCATGCCAATGGAAAGGTGTTTGGTACTGTTGTAGCAAAATTCAGCCAAAGCCAACCACTTATCCCAGGACTTCTGTGTATCATGACAAAAGTGCCTCAAGTATTCCTCCACCCCCCACCCATTTGTTCACCCTCTCTGACTGTCCATCTGTCTCTGGGTGACAAGCAGTGTTAGGTGTGAGGAGAGTACCCTTCGCAACATGCTCAATAAATTGCCAAGCAACCTGTGATGCTGAATACCGGTTCTTAGTGAATGCTATCCCATCCCTTCTCTGTAGAAGGTAACCCTGTGGTGAAATCCAGAGCGATATGAGAGTCCATTTGCCTTCTGGAATAGGGAGAGGCTGTAAGAGACTTGTGGGTAGCTGGCTGTCCATCTTATTCTGTTGGCAAGGCAAGCATTCAGTGACATATTTAACCACATCCCGCCACATGCCATCTCAGATGGAACTCTGTCTGATTCTTTCATGTCTTAGTGATACCAACATGTCCTGCTGTAGGAGATGAGTGCATTTCTTGTAAAATCAGCCGTTTATACTTTGAATGTGACACAAGATAAATTCTGTCCTTGTAGTAGGACACTTAGTCCTAGGGTCTCTTTCATGTACTTTGTACTTTCCTTTTCCACTATTCTAGTTGATGTGACAGCCTTCAGCTCTTTGCTTCGACTCTTGTGCTTGCTTCCACTTCCACGCACCTACAGGGCATACTGATTTAAGCTTCATAATGGGCTGTTGTAGGTGTCACATAGGACTAAATGTCCTATGTGGCATAAAAGGCACTAAAACACTAAAGTGCCTATAACTATGCCTACAAGGCACATACTAGGGCCCATAGGGCATCAATACGACCGGGAGAAGATGGCCTACAAACCCCCCTCCATGGTATGAGCTGAAGTATCTTGGAAACATCGCAGAATACCTGGTATTTGCTGGTCATGGTGGCACATGTTCATCCCAAGGGATATAGCCACCTATGAATGTACAAGGCAGGGCAGATCATGTAACAAAGGGAATCAAGTGTAAGGGCGAGGAAGTGCCTTTGTAAACATATCTGCTATGTTGTCCTCTGTGGGAAGGTAGGACAACTTTATGTCTCCTGCTGACAACCGCTCTTGAACATAATGATAGTGAACTTCAATGTGCTTGGTACGCGCATGAAACGTTGGATTACGTGCAATGGCCAAAGCACTCCAAGGAGTGCAAACTCAAGAAAGTGACCATGCATCCGTCTATTCCAGGCAGCAAGAGGTTGATCTTGTTTGCTGTCCCTCAATGTGTCAAGAAGCCATCTAGGAACATGCCTTTGCTGTCTATTGACAGCTCTTTCTTCAATCACTGCATCATGAATAGTGGGATCATTTTGTGCTGGAAGACGAACCCGCAAATCAGCATGGGGTGGTGGGTGATCGTTGCTTGTTGGAGGGCGTGTAGGAGGCTCATGTTGCTGGTCAAAACCTCCCTCTGAGGGAAGCAGAGGTAACCAAGAGTCAAAGGCATCAAACATGTCAACTTCTGGCTTAGCTTTGCAGTCCACAAGAGGAGAAGCCGAATGTTCGGCAAAGATTACATCTCTACTAACAATAATCTTCCCAGTATTTGGTTGGTACAACCGATACCCTCTGCTCTCTTGGCTGTGACCAATAAATATGCATCTAATTGCCTTGTCATCAAGCTTATGTCTCAGCTGAGATGGTATATGAACATATGCAAGAGACCCAAAAACTCTCATGTGTGAAAGTGAAGGCTTCCTGCCTTTCCATGCTTCATAAGGTGTAACAGTCCTCAATGCCCTTGTAGGTGATCCATTCAGCACATAGTTGGCACACTTCACTGCATCAAGTCAAAATTTATTGGGCAAGGACTTGGCCTTAAGCATGCATCTGGCCATCTCCATAGTGGACCTGTTCTTCCTTTCAGGAACAGGATTATGCTGAGGAGTGTAAGGAGTAGTGCATGAGTGAACAATGCCACGTGAAGACAAAAATGCATCAAACTCCTTTGACATCTACTCTCCCCCCTATCAGTGTTGAGGGTGACAAGCATGCATCTTGATTCATTCTCAACCATATTCAGCCACCTCTGAAAGCATGAGAACACTTCAGATTTGGCTTTTAAAGCATATACCCAACAATATCTTGTGAAGTCATCAATTAGAGTCATGAAATATTTGTACGCCCCAATGGCATTTGTCCTCATTGGGCCACAGACATTACTGCGCACCAGCTGCAATTTCCTTTGTGAGAGTTTTGGACAATTCTTTTGAAAAGGAAACCGATGCATCTTACCCAAAAGACGACCCTCACACACATGTTTGGAAACTGTGTGAGTTTGAGGTACATTATTTGCCATGCCTTGTGAATGTAACTTGGCAAGAGCTCTATAATTGAGATGACCCATTCTCTCACGCCAAAGATGAGTTTCAGCAAGCTGCGAATATGAAACATTGCATGTTGTAGCAACCAAAGCATAAGCAACAAAACGAGCATGCTCTTTCCGCACAGCTACTCTCGTACGGGCTGGCAGAGGAGTATCTCTTGTTTGCTGTCTTTTAATGTGTCAAGGAGCCAACGGGGCACCTTTTTGGGCTTTTGAATTTCTGCTCTTTCTTGGTCAAGAGCCCTGTGCAAATGATCTGATCAATGAGAGGCATATCAGGCTGAATTTCTAGCTGCACATGTGGCTTCAAATGACCAACAGATGGAGGAGGTACAACCTCAGATGGAACATCATCCCGAGCATCGGATGGAAACAAAGGCATCAAGCTGTCGTGGTATATGATGCATTATTGACACATGCGACACTGCCCTCCTTAGATGTAAGCTCCAATGAGCTGAATAACTTCCTGCAAGAAGTGATGTGCTTGCTAGCAACACTATCAAAGAACCAGGCATCACGAACATATGAAACTGCCATACAAGCATCATGAACATCAGGATTATACTGACATGTAACCAAGAAAGCCTAATGCTGGTCTTGTGCGAAATTAGCGGACTCATGCCGATCTTGTGTACTAGAAGAACCAGATACTGCAAGACCAGACTTCTTTTTCTTTTAAGATGTTATGCGCTTCTTGCATTCAGAAATATCATGCCTAGGTTTCTTGCAATAATTACATCTCTTCTTCTTTTTGTTATCCCCTGAAGAAGAGGCACCATGTGAATGATCAGCATGGGAATGAGAGGATTTTTCAGCTGAAACCTTTCCTTTACCTTTTTGTTTGTGATGGGAAGCAAATGCTTCACTAGCCATAGTAGCATTGCGATTCACATGACTTTGCTCCTCCTGAAGAAGAAGAGCAACAAGCTGGTCAAATGAGAAATGATTGGCATCACCCCCTGCGACCAACCTCAATGTAGTGGCAAAGCCTTGATATGAATCAGGCAACCCATCAAGGGTATTAGTAACCAATTGAGAATCAGGCATAATCTCATCAATGTTGGCCAACTGCTCTTTCAAATCCTTCACATTAGTGAGATAGGCATCCATGTTACCACCCTCATCAAGCTTTAAATCTTTCAAGTGCTTGCGGAGATAGGCAACCTTCGCCTCATTCCGCACCTGATACAAAGATGCAAGTTGATCCCATGCTGTTTAGTTCTCTTGCAAGACCGAATATGAGGGGTAATAAGCCGTGTCACTGAAAGAGCAATCAAGGCATGTGCTTTGGCATCACGATCATCCCACTGTATTTGCTCCGATGAAGGAGGCAAAGCACCTGGAGCAGGAGGTGCAGGTGTCCTAGCTGTAGCATTAGAACCATCACCTGAAGACCCATCACCTGAAGAAGCAGAGGCTGTAGGTGTAGCACCAGAAGTCACAGTGCGTGTAGGCCTAGCCTCAGAACGTGAAACAATATGCCATAAACCATATTTGTAATGTTCATATGTTTAAGCTTGACTAAAAGTATGAGAAGACTCACAAATCAAACTATAGTTTGATGCTTAAATAGCTAGTACTTATTCTAGCCAAGATCATTTCAAACGATTCCATCTCCACTAGAAAGAAGGGATCTAGCTTGATACATGCTCCTACTTCTGAGCATAGATTCTTGGCAACCAAAACATGTCCCATCATGTATGACCACATGGGATAATTGGTGCCATCAAGCTTGTCATCGGCCCCAATCAGCCCAAACAAATCATCTTTGCCACCACACGTGGTGCTGAAATACAAGACAAATGCACCAACTGGCAAAGCAAATGAGAGAAAGGCAACCTCTTAGAATCAAGTGCCAAAAATCTTCCAAAAATCTGCCCAAGCTTCAAAGCTTATGCCTGCAAAGTCTCCAGATCAATTCAGCACGCTCCAAATGGCTCCAAACGTTGGCACACAGCTCGAGGCAGCTCCAAAATACTGAGAAAGCTTCAATCTAACTGGCACGCAACTTGAGGTAGCTCCGTACAGCAATTAATGCCTGTTGACGTAGTCCGTACTTTAATAAATGCAGATGACAGGTCCATACACAGGCCGTACAAATGCAGGCACAGCTGGTCCGTACATGTACGTCTTTCCCAAACCTAACTAATTAAACCTAACCTAACCCAATCCACTAACCTAGCCAACCTAAACCCCGACTAACCTCAGAATCTTAGCAATTGCTAAGGTTGGGAACTGTGCAACGCGGACGAAAGGGGGCGTCGTCGCAGCGTGGCAAGGGCATGCGGGGTGGTAGCGATGGCGACACGAGATTAGCAGTGTGGGTAATGAAACCAGCAAGGCGGGCCTTGGCGACGGTTGGTGTGATGGAGCGTGTGTAAACGAGACTGGCAGGCTCGATATAGTGGTGGAACGACTGTTGGATGAGGGAGCTTCTGCGGTGTCGATGAGACAATAGTTCTTCCGTCTTTGCCTTGTCGGTTCTCTTCCTTGGGGTTGCTTGCTGGCAAGTACTAGCCCATTATTCGATCGTGAAATCTAGGGCCCTACTGACAAGCTAGGTTGTTTGCAATGAATAGCAGATGGCTGTCAGGCTTCCAACGTCTCTGATGTACGAAGGGGTGTTCTCCACTTGAAAGAGGACAAAAATCATTCATTGCCTTGACGGTGATGTTGCTTGGCGCCACTCATATTCGTAAGAAATGGCTTGGTGCATGGGAAAGCAGGACAAAGGATGAAGGAGGAAACAGAGGTGCCAGAGTCGGGGCTCTGATACCAATGTAGAAAAAGGGTAGGGATAGATTTGGAGAAAGGGGGATAGAGGAGTAGAAGGGAGAGAGAGATAGGGGAAGAGGGGGAGGAGAAGGGGTAGGAGTGAGAGAATGAGGTAGGAAAGAGAGAGAGATAGATAGAGAGAGAGAGAGAGAGAGAGAGAGAGAGAGAGAGAGAGAGAGAGAGAGAGTAACGTCTTCAGAAGCCCTCACGGGACTATGAGACAAAATACACACCCAAAAAAGAGTTGCTACTGCATCTCTGAGACTCAGAGAGTCGAGAAGTGCACATGGCTACTCAGCTCGAGATTATTTAGCATGCGTCTAAGTTCTAGCACTATATCAAAAAATGGCCTACATTACATCAGTTTAAGACTGAGGGTCTTTAGGTTTAGATGTGAAATCTCTAGTTAGTGCGATCCCATCTCGGTAGACTGCCCACTTTCCTGCTTTTCTGGCTTCTTTCACCTTTACAAGCTCAGTGGTTCTTTGCTTGAGCTGTGTTGGGGTGAGTTCCTCAGATATCCATTTCTTCGTGCCCTTCAACTTGTGTGTTTGTCGAAGAATCTTGGTCGTGGCTACCTTGTCACTGAGAAAGATTTGTATCCGTGTTCCCTTTGGCTCAATACTCAAGATAGCATCTGAATCCCATTCTACTTGTGGTATCTTCTCTTTTAGGCAACCTTCTGTGAATTCCTTTGTATCAAGGCAACCTCTCGGTAGCCCTCCCACATGCAAGATCTGCTTGTTGGCTTCCCTGGTTTGCTGCTCTTTCACTTCCCTGTTTAGCTAAGCTTTGTTTACTTTACTGTTTACGTTTGCTGTCATCTCTTGTTTCATAGATTTCAAGTGAGTATGGACCATTTCTTGAACTCTAGAAAGCAACTTTGGTGTTGGGGGAGATGCATTACACTTGTGCAATACCTCCTTGATGACCTCTTGCTTTCCATTCCCCTTCATATCGTGGACCTTCCTTTCCAAAGTTGCAAGTTGAAGTCTGAATTCACGGACTTCAAGTTCTAGGTGGTAGATACGCTCTTGTGGATCGGGGGGCTTTATCGTCTGATAAGTTTTCGCATATGGGATGGGAGTTTGGTTGAAACCTGCAACAAACGAGTACAAGGGCTTCAAGAGTTTCACGGGGGTGGCAGGGGTGAAAGCCTTGGGCTTGGGCACCTTCGGAGTCTCCATGTTGGCCTATGCAAATCAGAAAAAGACCCCTCTCCTACAAGTTAACCCCTGAGATGGGCTGGGGGGCTTCAGCCCACCCGGAGTCCCTCAACTCCCCTAGGAACCTGCTACTGTTTTAGACGGGAGAGGCTTGAGCTTGAGGAGGCGAGCTGCTATGGAACGACGAGCTGCTGAGGCAGGGCGACGAGCTGCAGAGGACGAAATGCTAAGGACAAGCGGCTAACGGTGGAGAGGCTGCTGCTGAGGTGACAAACAAGAGATGAAGAGGCAATAAACAAGGAGATGGAGAGGCTTCTCAGGCGACGAACGGACGGAGAGGCTCCTGAGACGATGAATAGAGAGACGGAGAGGCTTCTTAGGCGGCGAACGGACGGAGAGGCTCCTGAGATGATGAACAGAACAGAGAGACGGAGAGGCTTCTCAGGCGACGTACGGATGGAGAGGCTCCTGAGGCGACAAACAGATCAGAGAGATGAAGAGGCTTCTGAGGCGACGAATGGAGAGAGAGAGAGAGAGAGAGAGAGAGAGAGAGAGAGAGCAGTTAGCAGGAACGAGGTGGGAGAGTAGATAGGATTAGATGTCACATCAAAAGTCATACAATGAGTGGTGGATGGAGACTTATATAGTCCCTCCACATGTCCCACCTAAAATCCCTCTAAAGGGCCCCTACAATACACATGCTCATCCTTTCTTGCATTGATTGTTTTTCCAACCCAGCCTCTACCTTAATCTGCTGTTTTTCCACTATACTCAGAATACTCTGTGAGAGATTGCGGAGAGAGAGAGAGCAAGAGAGTGAGAGCTTGAGAGCTGAAAGCTTGAGTGACCTTGAAAACCCATCGTGTGCCAATGGCATGTTTACCTGGTGGCAAGTCTACAACATCCCAAGTCTGATTTTTTTCAATGGACTGCAACTCATCGTGCATGGCATTCATCCAATGCACATTGTCCTTTGCCTCTTCGAATGTGGCAGGCTCCTCCTCATCAAGAAGAGTACCTGCATATGCTGATTCCACTGAATTAGCACCTTCCATGTGCCTTGCTGCACTGCGAGTCCTGCCAGGTAATGGAGCATCAATTTTACTCTCCCTGAGAGTCTGTAACAGCCAGTTTGGGACTGTTTTTGCTGCATGTATGTCTGCAATTTCTTGCTGCACCACCTGTTCCACTGCTTGTGGAGGTGGCAAGACATCCTGTGGCGGAACTAAAGCATCGGGAGGTGGCTGTAAATTCTGATTTGCATCAGAAATATCAGCAGGGGAACCCAAGGCAATGGGTAGTAACCCCTCAAAGACATCCTCTGAAGAAGAAGGCATTTGAAATTCAGCCTGAGTGTGAGCTGAATTTTCAGCAAATATCACATCTCTACTGGCAATGATCTTGCGTGTAGCAGGATTGTAGAGACGGTACCCCTTGCTTTCTGCACTGTACCCAACAAATATGCACTTAATGGCTTTATCTGACAACTTGTGCCTAAATTCAACTGGCACATGAGCATAAGCAAGGCATCCAAAGACTCGGAAATGATCCACTGAAGGCTTTCTCCCATTCCAGACCTCATAGGGAGTTTTTGTTTTTAAAGCCCTAGTGGGAGCCCGATTCAAAATGTAATTGGCACACATCAGACCCTCAAGCCAGAATTTGTGAGGTATGTGTTTGCTTTTCAGCATACATCTGTCCATCTCCATGAGAGTTCTATTTTTCCTCTCAGCTTTGCCATTTTGCTGAGGGGTCAGCCTCACCGTGAGCTGATGCACAATACCCTTGCCTTTCATAAAAGCATCAAAATCTGCAGACAAGTATTCCCCACCTCTATCTGTGCGCAATGTCTGTATCTTGAGTTCGGTTTCAATTTCAACCATGGCTGAAAAGTGTTTAAACACCATGTACACTTCTGATTTGCGCCTCAGCCCAAAGACCCAAGTGAAATTGGAGTAATCATCAATAAATGTAACGAAGTAGAGATGACCACCCAATGATGGAGTCCTCATGGGACCATAGACATCACTGTGTATAAGCTGTAATTTGCGGACAGCTTTGACTGAACCATCCTTCTTGAAGGGGAATCTATGCATCTTGCCTAAAATGCACCCTTCACAGGCATGTGGAGGAGGTATCTCAAGAGGTGGCAATGCATCAACCATAGAATGCTTCTGAAGTGTCATCAAGTTGTTGTAATGTATGTGGCCATATCGGGCATGCCATAATTCTGCATTCTGCATGGCAGCAGTAGGGGTAGAAACTGCAAGAGCATGGGCTGCTCTTTTCTCAAAAAGATCAAGCTGAAAAAGCCCACGCAGCAGAGTACCAGATAATCTTAAGGCATAATCATCTTCCCTGTCTCAAACAACACATTTGTCATCCTCAAAGATGACCTGAAATCCAATTCTGTTAAGAGTGGACACTGAAATAAGATTTTTGGTGATACCAGGCACATATAAGACATCTGAAAGTCTGAAAATTGAGCCATCAATGGCAGTAAGCTCAACATCTCCCGTGCCACGTACTGAATATGATGAGTTATTGGCAGAAGTGACTTTCTTACCAACGGGAGGTGGATGCAAGGAAGTAAAAAGACACTTCCTAGAAGTGATGTGCTTGTATGCACCGCTGTCAAAATACCAAGTGTTCAGTGTTTCATTGACACTGAAAGCAGATGCATCCGTAGAGGAGTCATAACTGCAAGTCAAAAATGCATATGTATCATCATTACAAGTGGCTGTACTATCCCGAGCATCTGGAGCAGCCAGTCTAGAATCTAAAATGCAAGATAAAAAGGCATAATCCTGTCCAACAAAGTTGGCTGCAGCATCCCCACTGTCAAATGCATGAGGAGCTGAATCTGAAACAGCCATACCGGAGCTGTTTTTCTTCTCTTTTGCAAGCCTTTTCCTGCATTCTGCAATGTGATGACCTGGCTTTTTGCAGTAGTGACAAAAACCCTTCTTCTTGGGCTTACTTGCATCATTTTTAGCTTTTTGTGAAGGCTGTCCTGACCCACTGGAAGGGTGATTTACTGATGTCTTTGCCTGTCCCTTTGTTTTTGATTTAAACTTTGAGAGCATAGCTTGTTCACCCGCACGTGAAGCCAAGTTTTTCCTGGTCTGCTCTTCCTGAAGCAGAAGTCCTATCAAGTCATGAAAAGTGAGAGGATTTGCACCCCCCCTCAATGATAAGTTCAGCGAGGTATGAAAGCTGAGATAAGACTCAGGAAGAGAATTCAGAGTGGTAGTAATCATCTCTGAATCAGGAATAATCTCATCTATGTTTAATAATTGCTCTTTGAGATCCTATACTTTGTGAGGTGGACTGACATGGAGTCACCCTCTTCCATATGTGTATGACTTAACTCTCTTTTCAAGAAAGATACCCTTGCATCATTCCGGGCTGCATACATGCTTTCTAAAATATCCCACGCTGCCTTCGAGGTCTTACACGACCGGATATGCGAAATGATAAATCTTTTCACTGAAAGAGAGATGCATGACAAAGCTAAGGCATCCCGTGAATCCCATCTCTTCTGCTCTCGAGTAGTGGCTATAGCTGCACCAACAACTTGTTCTGCAGCTGCACCCTGTGCACGACCTCTTCCACCTCCTTGCTGAGGACGGGTATTAGGTGCCATACCTGCTGGTCGGATCTCACCCCCATTCACATAATCCCATAAATTGCGAGAAATCAGAATGTTGCGTACCGTAAAAATCCAGAGGGAGTAGTTGGTACCATCCAACTTGTCTTCCTGTGAAAGACCACCAAACTGGAAGTCATTCTGATTTTGCTGGGCCATATCTTAGAAAGAGATTTAAGCAGATACAAAACTGAATTCCCTTACTGGGAATGAAATGCACAACTCCCAAAAAACACAGCCAAGCACTGGCTGTAAATGCAACTCAGATTTTTGTACTTGCATTGTCAGAAATCTGTCCAAGCATCAAAAACTCTCCAGAATCTGCCAAAAGTGCTGCAAAACACTTCAAGAAAGGCAGTATGAATTGAAAACTCCAGAAATTGCTCTCCCAACACAAAAGCCCCAAAATGGGCCTGAAATTGCAACCGGAAAGGGGCAAATTGATCAAAAGCCCCAAATGTTGCAAGAATTACCCTCTGTCTGCAAAAGCCCCAAATTTTACTGCAAAATTGCAGTGTAATCACAAAATCCCAAAATTTCTTCAAGAAATTGTACTGCAGAATCAAAAGCCCCAAATTTCGAGCTTGAAATTGCAACCAGAGAGGGGCATAAGCTGAGAAAGCCCCAAATTTTGCAATTTCAGCAGAAAGCCCCAAATTTCAGACCAAATCTGCAATGTTTGCTCCAAGTGTAGCTCTGAAACTACAAATTGATTGCAATGTCTGCAACAAACAGGATGCCCCAAATTCTTCCAAAGAACTGAGCCAAACAATGGCTGTTTGCAAGATGTGCCTGCCTAAGATCACCTGCAAACTGTACGGACAGATAGTATGGAACTGTCAGTCTGTCTGTACGGCAGTTTGTACGGAAATGTACGGAAGATTGTGAACAACCGTACGTATTGTATGGCAACCAGCATCCAATGATGTACGGAGGACTGCAACTGTACGGCGCCACACTTGCGGTACGAAAAGGCAGATCCAGTACGAAAGAGGTACGTGTCGGTACGGACAACGTATACGCAAAGGTTGTACGAAATGTACGGCGAACGTACGTACGGCGATGTGGAATGTACGACCGGTACGGAATGTGTAGGTACGGTGGGTATAGCTGAGTACGGGGCATGTATAGGCGAGTGGCGCAGGGTACGGATTCAGTACAGTTGTACGGACTGTACGGACAGTCGTTTGACTGCTTCGAGCAGGTACGGGTCAAACTTCGAGCTGGTACGGACGGCAGGATGAAGCAGCAAGTTCACGAACTGTACGGGCACAAGGAGCTTGGGCTGGAGGCAAGAGCTCAACGAGGAAGGAGTAAGGAGCAGGATCAGCCTGCTCTGATACCAAATGTGAGAGATTGCGGAGAGAGAGAGAGCAAGAGAGTGAGAGCTTGAGAGCTGAAAGCTTGAGAGCTGAGTTGCAATAGAAGAGTGTAAAGAGTACAACTCAAAGAGTGAGAGATAAGATTTTGTCCTAGTGACAAAACCTTAGTAGTCACTAACCATAGCTAGTGAACTAACTGCGGTTAGGGGGAAAAACCTCTTAAAGAGGGAAAAGTGCCCCTAACTAGCTTATTAAATTACATTGGTCACTGCTGAATTATATCTATAATTCTAACATACTCTTCTTTGCAGATTGTATGTAGCTTCATTCATGAAAACATCTGTTTGCTGAGCAAACCTGTGGTTTGGTGTCCCTTCAGTTTGGTAAGATGTGCATTTTATCTAACCACATGCTGTTGCTGTGAACGATAATGTTCTCAATACAGCCTTCTCAAAATTTCATTGGCAAGGAGCTCAATCATCACATAAATCTTATGAGGACTTGTTAATGCTTCAAAAACTGAACAACTATATTGTGCTGTAGAAAATCATGTTTGTGGTGTGAATACGCATGCTAGGGGAATTCTGGAGGCTGTCACTTAGCTATTAAAAGTGCGTGAAGGAAGAACTTCCCGTTAGGTGTTTTGCGTGAGTCTTGACATATGCAAATGGATGAAGTGTCTTAGGGCTGTAATGATCATGGTTTTCATCATAGTTCTCTAATGGGAACATTTGTATCTCGCCAAGCTGACTCTATCCTTATGTGATAGACAAGCTGGGTGATTGGTTAAGAAGTACTGGTTTGCTGAAGCTCAGAACATACAGAGTTGCGTAATCTTTTTGCTATGGTCTGTGGTGTTTGCATTGCCAAGAGACTTTTCATCTATAAATGGTTATGCTTCATAGGTGGTTTGTATTGTCTTCCAGGCCTCAGTTTGGTGTTTTCAGGTATTTGATAGCAAGGCACTGATGATGACATAAGTGTTCCTTTGCTTGCTAAGTATGCCTTCCTTTTGTTTTTCAAAAAAGTTTTTGTTGCCTCTTTTTTCTTCTCTTTCATTATCTCTTTTATTTTCTGTGTAGATTTTTGGACTTTAGAATTGCAAAAAATCTATATTTGTATGATTGGATACATTCTAGTCTTACAAAGGTATATATATATATATATAAAGCAATTGTCTGTGTGCAATCTATGTACTGATATTAAGGGAGGCAAACCCCATTGAGCTGGCTTCAATACAGTTTTGTTGAGACAATCACAGAGTTTCCGAACTTGAAGATTGTTGTCTGATTGAGTTATGTAATTATTATGTCTATGCAGGGTGTTCTTGCTGATATTTTGGAACCAATCATGGGTAAAGGCTTGATCCCAGCAGATCTGGATACATGGAGGTCTCGAAGGCGGGGTAAGCAAAATATATTTCCTATCTTATGTTCATTTCCATTTTCTGCTGCATTGTCTAGACAAATTCCTGATATTACACAACTTGGAATGCTATCCTCCACATAGGTGCGATTGTTATGAACATGAAATAACTTATTCACAAGCTGTGCTTTTATGTTACTATTTGTTTAGCACTGCTAACCTGTTCAAATTGTGGGGTTCTAAGTACCACCCTTTGTGGGGTCTCGTACTCTAAAGCCATAGTAATTCTTTTTCTGTTCTTTCCTTAGCACATGGAGTCAAGAGCCCTCCTGGGCATGGTGGCCCATTTGCTATTAGTATGTGTGCATAACCTTGGTGTATGCTTCTACCCTCCTTAAGATGAGCTTCTTGGCAAGGTGTATACAAGGTAAGCTGAAATGTAATCCCTGCATCTGTCTAATGTTTGCCTCATCAAATCCATGCTCACCCAACCATTTTGGAGTAGGCCTGTGCACAGTTTCCATGTTTTTCATATCTGGAAAGATCAGAAGTGTTCTGCCTACCCCTTTGCTCATCGTAGATGCTTCCAAAGGTCTCCTATATATCCCTCCCCCTCTCTCTCTATGTGTGTGTGAATGTGAAAACATTTGCCGGGTGAAAAATGCTGATGGTAACTGGTCCACCTCACGGGCACAGTCAGCCTAGGCCTGCGTGAGCCACTATGCCATACAGTTTGCGTATGTTTCTTTCCTGTCACAGGATGTATTGTCGGTGAGACAGGAGATTGTTTGACATGTGTGTGTAATTATGCCACATGAACAGGCCATGCAGGTTGAGGCACTTTCCAAAGAAAGAGAGTTGAGAGATGCAATAAGATCATGTGGCAAATGGAAGTCTTTGGGCTGGGATGGACTCTTTGCAGAGTTTTTTCTTGAGTATTGGGATGCCCCTTCACCCACATTGCTAATATGATGAATTATGCCTGGGAGACTCAGCAAATGCCAGCTAGTTGGGAAAAAGGGTTGGTCAAATTATTCCCTACAAAAAACTTGTGTGAATCTTTTGCTGACTCCAGTTCCATTACCCTTATGCCAGGCATCTACAAGCTTGTTGCTAAGATAGTGTCAACCGTATCAAAGGTTTCCAGCATGCTGGCTGCATCCTGCTTAATATGAGTTCATCCTCCGGAGACATAGTATCGATAATAGTGCTAATGTTTAGTTGGGATAGAATATGCAAAATTTACTCAGCAAGATGTTCTCTTTTTACAAGTGGATATTGCTAAAGCATTTGACACTCTGCAATGGGATTTCATCTCGTAGATATGCAACTACTGGGGTTAGGGGAAAAGATGCAGCATATGATTTATCATGAATCTTTTGCTGACTCGAGTCCCATTACTCTTATGCCAGTCATCTACAAGCTTGTTGCTAAGAGTTGTCAACCATATCAAAGGTTTCCTGTATGCTGGCTGCATCCTGCTTAATATGAGTTCATTCTCCGTAGACATAGTAAGGATAATAGCGCTAATGCTTATGTTGGGATAGGATATTTAAAATATACTAAGCAAGATGTTCTCTTGTTACAAGTGGATATTGCTAAAGCATTTGACATTGTGCAATGGGATTTCAACTAGGGTTTGGGGAAAAGATGCAGCATCTCATTTATTGTCTATATCATGATATTACAGCTTCTTGAGATGTAACTAATGATTGGACTCTTTGTTCGTTCAGTACGTCAAGGATGCCCTCTTAGTGCATTGCCATATGAAATAGCTACTCATCCCATGCTTCTTTACATGGGTCACATTGTTGCTACATGTAGCTGCCATGGATTAGAGATGCATGGGGAGAGGTTCATGATTCCACTAGTGTATGCTCATGACTCTTTCTTCACTTCCAAGAACACAGAGAAGTATCTTTCTTAGCTCAAGAGTGCTTTATCATTGTATGCTTTGGTAGCTGGCTTGTAGATGAACTTTCAAAAGTCTAATCTTCTACCACGCATGCAAAAGACTAGCATAACATTCGGCCTGGGGAGATTGTAAGAGAAGGACCCAGCAGGGTCATTGCCTAGATTATTGATGCCTATTGAGTATTGATAGATACTTTGAATGCAACTAAGAACAAGGTCATTGTGTAATCTTTTTAGGGGTTTCTCCATTTAATAAAGAAATACGGAAAGGGGTGCCAAGGCTTTGGGGCCAATCTGTGTACTTTGAGCAGGAGCGCTCTAGCTCCCTTTATTTGTCTGTGGAGTGTTTGCTGAGTATTTTATTGTGAAGGCTTTTGTTGGTTAGTGTTTTACCGCCCTCCTGTTGGCCTTAAGGCTGGTTTCATGGCTCCATTGCGCGGGGATATCACCATGTTTCTTAAGGAGGTGAGCCTGTGATTGTCTCTGGTGAAGTGTTGTTTGTTGTAATTCGATTCTAGCGAGAAGAAAATCAGCAAATATGTCTTTGACAGATAATGATTGGGATATGGAGGGGAAGTCCTCCCATGATGGGCAAGAAGAGCAATCTATGCATGACGGAGCCTTCCAGGATGACCAGAATATTGAGGCACAGCTCGTGGTAAATGCTTTTGGTGTGAGTGCCTCTCGGTCAAAAGGGTCAAAAGAGGCTGAGGATGCAGAGGAAGCCGATGCTATTTTTAAGACACAGTTAGGGAGCGCTGTGGGAGCACTCACACAGCTCACGTAGGACCTGAGATTCCTTGAGTTTATGCATACTCCTTTGAGGTCCAAGGAGAGAAAGAAGCATTCTCATTCAGGGGAGCCTAGTGGGGTTCAAAAACAGCCATTTGGAGTGAATCCATTGGATGGACAGCCTCCAATATTGCCAAATGTATAGGGAGTTGTAGGGATGCAGCCCTTTCAAGGTCCTAGTATGGTTATGCATGGCCAAGGGGCTGATTTTCAGAATCTAAATCAAGGGCAGCAAGCTGTTCCCCAACCCTTTATGCATCCGTGGTATGTTGGTGGGGGTTCAGTATTTCAAGCAATGGCTGGTCAAGTTAATGATGGTCAAGGAATGCTTGGAAATTACCCTGTTGGTTTACAGCTTGGGGTGCAAGGGATGCAAGGCAATGTATTTGGGGGAATGCAGCCTGTAATGCCCAACATGATGTATGGCAATATTGGCATGCAGCCAGGAATGCAAAGTGGAAAGACAGGAACCTTTGGAGCTCCTACAGGTTGTCATGACAAGAGAAATCACTAATCCATGATTAGTAGACATTAAAACATTATTATATATTATACGTCAATGGTGTAACATGTATTTGTATTTATGATGGACACCGACCGATTTGTTATGGTGGTGGATCATCTCAGTAGATAGGACTAGTCGAGCTAGAGCCACTGCTTCAGACGGCATCGAATTTGGACATGTGATTCTTATTGTATTAATAAAAAATGTGCACACACGTGTCGAGGTTCTAGGGGCAATAGAAAGGGAAGGGTGTATTAAGGTGCATTGAATGGTAGATGCATGGATCATAGGCTAAAGGTAGGTGTAAATGGGGAGATGGAACTTGAGTGATCTCAACGGACATTAATTAAAGGGTATCACCCTTTCATTGTGAATCTCATGTAGCATTCTTCATTCACCTGGCATTCATCCGTCATCTCTCTCCCACCTTGCATGTAGGTAGAAAATAGAAACAAGTACTCTCACGAGGGCGCTCTTCCCCATTGGAGGGCCAATTGGCATTCGAATTCTGAATGCATTGCACACATTTGCATTCTCGAAAAGTCTAGTTCTTCACATTTGGTATCAGAGCATCGACGATCCATGACCGGGACGGGAAGAGGAGGAGGAGGGAGGGCGCAAGTGTGCGAGATAGAAGCCAATGCGGAAGGTAGCCGTACGAGAAGGTGGCGCACAGAGGAGACTAGACGGAAGACATAGTGGAAAAGTGCTGCGGAAAGGCATGTGTGCGGAGAACCGGACGAAAGGCAATGTGCGTGAAACCCTCGCACGGAACCTCGAAGAACCATGCGCGAAACAGGCCTGTCGTCGAACCTGTGTGCGAAGGCGGAGGGCCGCTGAACGCAAGAAAATAGGGCTGCTAGACTCCGAAATTTGGTTTGCTGAATGCAGGAAAACAGGGTTGCCAGACTCCGAAATTTGGAGGAAGGCTCGAATCTGGAACTCATGAGGTAAGGGATTTCTCTGATTTTTTGGGTCTTTGGACAGGGAACAGGGTGTCCTAACTGGGTGACCCCCCCCGGTGCGAATAGACCCTTAAAACCCTTAAACTGTGAGGAAAAGAGACCCCCCCCGTTGTCCCCAACGGAAACAAGTAGCCCAAACGGAGTGTACCAGTTTACAGCATAAAAACAATGAAGAAAGGCTGAAAGAGAAGCAAGAAGAGGTCATTTGAAGTGGTTTCTTTGACACAAGTGAAGCGGGAGTCGGATAAATACCACCAACTCTACAACACTTGACTTTTGCTATAAAATAAACCCCTTTTCTGAAATTACAGCAAGTCATTTTCTCTCTTGTATTACTAAAAGGAAAGAATGGAAGGAGAAGGGATATTTAATAATGAACTTGTCCTTTTTCCTCCACTACGAGAAGGAGATAGGGAGAGAACAGCATCACCTCCTCTTGAAGAGGATAATGTAGGTGAGAGTTACAAATGAAGGGAGAAACGAGTCCATCCAAGAGCAAGGCGCTGAATTTATGCCTTTAACTCAAAATCCCATACACATGGATTATAATCCAAGTGCAAGAGGGAGAGAGGAGTCTTCCGTTGATAGGCTGGTTTCTCAGCTTAGCCATATGATTTAACAGTCCATTATGACAACATTTGGGACTAAGAGAATGCTGAAATTTGGGGATGAAGATTTAGGTATCCCCTCGAAGAGAGCCAAATTTCAACCTCGAGAGAGAATAGAATTCCCAATGTATGATGGAGCAAGAGAGGCGGATAAAATCCTCAAGTGGATTCTGACCTATATTTTGCCCATCAAGATAAGACCGACCACGAGAAGCTTGCTCTTGCCACACTGCATCTACAGAAGGATGCTTTGATGTGGTGGTCCTTATTCTTCAATGGTCCAAATTTGTAGAGCAACTTAAGGCCACTTTCATGCCTCCGAGGCGTGAAGAAGAATTGACCTTCCGTTGGGAAAGGTTTCAAGAGTAACGCTGAATTCATAGCTAGGTTCTGGAAACTCTCGTTAGAGTTACATGAGAAGAGCGAGGATGATGGAAGGAAGAAGTATCTAGTAGCCTTTACCCCAAAAGTGAGGTATGAGGTTGAAATGTTCAACCCAAACAGCCTTGAAAGACCTCACTAAATTACACAATGGTGCTAGCAATCTTGCGCAATGTGAATCTCGCCTATAAATCTCTCATATAAAGCTATGAGTAGTCACTTAACATCATCCCGTGTATGTAGGTCCCGACGTGGCGAGGTTGAGACAATCTCATGGCACAAAGTCAAAAGACCTTTCAAAGACGAGGGTAGATTGATCCTGCTTGAAACCTACTTGATCCGTGTCTCGGATACCTCCGCATTTTGCATACTTGCTAATGTGCTTCTCCTGTGCGGATCCATATATATTGGCCATTGAGCTAACCACCAAGATAGTATTGTAGTTACCTAGATCTATGAGGCCTCCTACTTTGTGGATTGAGATGAAGGTATTGGTGGTGTCCAAGACATAGGAAAGCTTTGACAGAATACCTCATTAAAAAGTTTAGCTAGTGATTAGTGAAGAGTGTTGAGCTAGTGGGGCGTGGAATATCTGTGAGGTCAGGTGTAGGAATATGGAAAATCACCATCAGAGGTGAAACTGTTTTGGCAAGATGATCAGACTAAACGTAGGTGAGATGGGAGCACAAAGTCATCATCTAGTGTCATGTTTAATGTGAGTACCGTTTGGTGTCATGCACATGGTTTTGAAAATAGCAGTGTTAGTGCCAATTAAGTTTATGAAAACCTTTGAACGTGAAGTCTTTCTCAATGTTATTCTATCTTCCATCTCCTTTCTTCTTACGTGTGGTTTGGGTGGGATGGGGCTGTATAATGCTTTATTGGTTGGTGCCTTAGCTACCAAGGGGAGCTACTTGCGTGCCATTGCTCAAATCTTGCAATCTCTTGGTTGCTTCTCTTGGAATCTGCTTGTTTAAAGGTCCATTTGGGAAAAAAATTTGCTAGTAAGGCGAGTTTCTTGTGTCTTTTTACAGAGGGCCACAATATGCATTTTCTATCTGTTAAATTGAATTTGTTCTACTTAAAGATCTTGCTATTTCCAACTTAACAGAACTTAACAGAGCATATTTGTTCTGCCAGCCATTGTTCCTGGGTTTCATGCTGCGTACCTGGAGGCAATGGTAAATGTTTTTAGTAAATGTATAATGAGATCACTACAGAAGTTAGACAGCATGCTCCTTGAGGGAGAAGAGGAGAAGTTTGATTTTATAGAAGTTGACATGGAACAAGAATATTCAAGCCTGGCCTTGGACATTATCGGATTAAGCGTTTTCAATTATGATTTTGGATGTGTAAACAAAATGTCTCCTGTCATTCAGGTTAGCCTATCACCTTCCCCAGTCAGACATGTGCATAGAACAAATATTGGTGATGTATTTTATATGTCTGTCAGATTTTCTCTTATAGTCCATCTGTTAATTAAAGACAATATTCCACAGGTTGAATGTGAACATTTAACCGCCACAGGTTTTCAGTTTCAGTTTTGTTAAACACAATATCAAAATGAGGCATGCATTAGGAATGCTTTGAGTCATGCATGCAAGGTGAGTTCACGATGGTCATTAATCGAGATTGGATGTGAGGTATGAGAATGAGATCCTTTCATTTGTTGCTTTATACTTTCTTTATTGCTTCAGCCAGGTGGTGGCTTAGTTTTAGTAACTTGGAACTCTCATACTGTAGGAGGACCTCGTAGGAACACAATCAGTGTTTTTACTACCATATCACCCTCTTTGTGTCTATTCACTCAGTCCCAATCATGCAAAGTTGCGGTTGCATATTTAGCATGATGTTGCGATGTACTGCTTATCACGGCAGTAGAAGAAGACAACAGTTGTGGGAGGAAGCCATGCTTTGGTGGCTCTTTTTTGATATCTTTGGGGCCTATCTTTGGCGAGTAGAATTTGAGTAAAGAATTTAAGTGCTGAGATAGCTGCCATTTGCGGATGTACAAGCAACATTCCACTTTTCAGCTTTTAACATTGAAGTCCCCATCAGAATGGGCTGACATTGCGTCAGATGATTGGCAGTTGCAGGTTGGCGGTGATTTTCACTTAAGCCTCTATGATGGTTAGACCCCTCATTTTCAACCTCTATGAAGCTCACATCCATAAGCCATAAATCCTTTCATACAAGCACCAACCTGTTGGCAAATTGAGATGCACATGCATGCAATATTAACTCATAAACTCACGAGTCACACAATTGGAACTAGCAGAGAGGATAGTGAGAGAGAGAACTTGTCATCAAGTTACTAGCACTAAAGGAGAAGGCTAATAAAAAAGATTCTCTTAAAAAGGAGGCAAAAAGGAGAAGGCTAATCATTGGAAACTACAGCTCAAGATTTGGTTCATTCATAAGGGATTATGGGAGCTTGTTCACGAGTTTGAGAAGAAACCTGAGCATCCTTCCAATTCCACAAAGTGAACCTAGGATCAGGTGGATGAGTTTCATGAAGAGCTTGCTGAATGGGAAGAAACACATCATGGAGGAGGTTTGTCCTGCAGTACAGACATTGACAAGCGCATTTGAGGTATGGTCCAAACTGGAGGACCTTTCTGTGAGGGGTTTCTCTTGATGCTGAATGTCAAAAAATGCAGATGTATCCCCGTGGTATCTCTTCAAAGTGCTCACATGAAAACATTTTTCATGGACCAGTGGCCTGATAATCTCAACTCATATATGGTATACCCGGGATCCCCTTCTGGATGCAAAGCTGCTGAAATCTGAAATGGAGCATAAAACCTCGATGCTAGCTTGACATGTCTCATACTTCCCTTCACTAACTTGATCCTTCTTTTATCAATCTTGAATAAGACCCTATCATCCTTGTCATGTCAAACTTCTTTCTTCTTCTTATGGATTGCCTTTGGTTGCTGAACCTTGGCCTTTTGATATTTGGTTACTAGAGTGGGCAATATTGATTTCATGGAGTTTATGGGCAATATTGCTATGCGTGATGGAGTTTATGGTTTTCAATCTTATGAGTGACTATCGTGAGATTGAAACTGCACTATGTTGTGTTTTTAGAGGATGAGTTTCGGAATGTTCCTGGATTCATCTAGGTATATACTTCTGCGGTATTAGTGGACATGCAAATTTCACCTTGTGAAGTTTTCGTCCAAGCTGCAGCCTGCTGGTATTGCGATAATTCTTTCTATCTTAATTGGTGTGTTGCCCTATCAACTAGATTTAGATGCTCGTTTGGGAGAGACTAAAATGAAATAGTTTGGACTTCACAAGAAATTGTAGCTTGAATGAAGAGATTTTGGACTACTTTTTGATTAGCCTTCTCCTTTAGTGCCAGCCTTCATCATGGCTGAGTCTGCGCTTCACTTCCGGAGTACCGACAGAAACTCAGTATGAAGACTTTGTATAAATGGAGGCTCAAGTATGTGTGGGTGTGTGGATGTGAATGTGTGAAAGCATATTTTTATACTATGGTCTACACCCACTCTTGGGTGCTGATGACGTCAGTGGGGATGTCATAGTAGCTAGTCCCTGCTATGCGTGATGGAGTTTATGGTTTTCAATCTTATGAGTGACTATCGTGAGATTGAAATTGCACTATGTTGTGTTTTTAGAGGATGAGTTTGGGAATGTTCCTGGATTCCTCTAGGTATATAAATATTGATTTTGAATGGGGCTTTCTTTGTGGAAGTAATATGGGTAAGAATTCTTCTAGGTTGGTCATGGACGTAAGCTTGAGGTAAGGTCATTATGGTTGATTGGCATTTTCACTTTGACCATCTCCTTGGCTGTAGCAACTTTCAGTTTGGTTCCAAAATAAGGCTATCGAAAAGCTACTTATGAAGCCGCCATCAATATCAAAGATTATAGATTTTAGCAATCTAGGTAACCAAAAGATTTCCCTAGCGAATAACCTTGGTATTTCAGGAATAGGCAACTTCTTTCTACAGGGGATAAAACGGGCTTGCTTACCAAGCCTACCGGCAACAGGGAAAATTTGCTCAAATGACCAACTTTGGGAAATCCGTTGTAATATGTTCCCACCTTTTAGAGGGAATAGGTGAAGCAAGACCAATACTCTTGCGTGAGATTTAATGCATTGACATACATCACATTGTTGAACAAACGCTGAAACTTCCTTTTGATTAGCCTTCTCCTTTAGTGCTAGCCTTCATCATGACTGAGTCTGCCCTTCACCTCCGGAGTGCCGACAGAAACTCAGTACGAAGACTTTGTATAAATGGATGCTCAAGTATGTGTGGGTGTGTGGATTTGTATGTGTGAGAGCATATTTTTATACTATGGTCTACACCCACTGTTGGGCGCTGATGATGTCAGTGGGGATGTCATAGTAGCTAGTCCCTGTTATGCATGATGGAGTTTATGGTTTTCAACCTTGTGAGTGACTATCATGAGATTGAAACTGCACTATGTTGTGTTTTTAGAGGATGAGTTTGGGAATGTTCCTGGATTCATCTAGGTATATAAACGCTGAAACTTCCTTGCAAAGTTTAGGTCAATGGACGTACCTCTCAATATTTTCAATGTTCCCTCTAATGCCTCTATATCATGGTGCTACGGTGAAGTCGGTGATACATGAGGTGAAGGTAGGGGATCCCATGACTCGCATGTAACTCACTCATGACTAAATGCCAAAATGCTTTGCGCATGTATATTGTACACCCAAATAGTAGGTATCTATCCATGATGGAATATGCCTTAAATCCCTAGTCTCATTATGCTGAATCCTTGCATAAAGTTGAGTGAAGTACACATCAGAAGAATAAGCTTCAACTATATCTCCTAATGCCTTTTCCTTGATTACAAAAATGTGATTAACATGGGGCCTTCTACTGAAAGCATAGGCTACTAAGTTCTTGTTCCTTTGCTGATATTCGATATTTGGTTGACCAAATGATTGAATATATTCAGCCGATTTGATCCGTCTTGAAGAGACAATGAGTGAGAGAATAATGCTTGATACTTTGATGATCAATCCTAATCTTGAAAGCCGAACCATATTGATTATGCTTCTATAACTTCAAAGCATGTACAACTCCCAGTAACTCCTCCTCATAGGTGATTTATTTCAACTCAGCCCCTTGATGCCTTTTACTATCATAAGCAATGGGATGCGCTCCTTGCTCCAATGGAGGTACAGCTGCATCCATACGTACAACAAAGAACTTCTTGCCCATACCATGGAGTGTTAACATTGGTACATAGTCTGATGAATCTCTCCCCACTCATACAAGGAGTATTTTTTTAACAAATCTTTGTATTAGCCATTCAATTATGGCCTTGATCTTTTTGGGTCAACCCGAATTCCCTCAGCAGACACAGTCTGTCCCAAATACTTATCTTTGTCTTAAAAAACTCACTTTTGTTTGTACTTAGGAACAACCGATCCTTCCTTGAAGGAAACATGGTGTGTGTGTGTGTGTGTCTGAGAGAGAGAGAGAGAGAGAGAGAGAGAGAGAGAGAGAAGGAGAAGTAGAATTTATTATCGTCCTCGGGGGGCCAAAAATGACCCATTGGACCTAATCCTCAGTACAAAAAATCTCCTCCAATGTGGAGGGGTTGAGTTTTCAAGTTCTTGACGGTACGAAAAAAGACGAGTGACAAAAGATCCCAACGCTGCTGAAGAGGTAGTGGAGAGAAGTGATGAGAGCTGTGTGGTGTCTACCAGTATCTGCTAGTAATCATCCTTGATATGTGCATATTTGAGGCACTGTAGGGCTGTCTCGACTATCTGTGAATCACAAAATCTGCAAACTCTGGCATGTCGTGGCAAATTTAGCCAACCTCCTTTCTCTATGGCGAAGGTATGTGACCGTGTGCGGAATGTGGCAATATTCCTGTGATAGAGAAGAGGGATGGGAGTGCTGATGTATGGCTGAGCAGAGGCATCTGATTTCATGAATGATGACCACCATAGCGGATTTATTTCATCTTGGTAGTATTCTAACTTGGTCTTCCTTTCTATTGTCAGCCATTGAGCTTGTAGGGTGCATCGTAAGGACAAGTGGAATTCGTGTAGTTTGACCTTTTTAGGTGGCATAGTTAAGTATGGTTCCACTTTCCATCTACTGAACCATTTCCTCATGTCTGTCCCCCATCTTGTACATATGATCTTGCTTTTATGGTTCTTTTGAAGTTTCATACTTGCTGTCCATGCTTTGTGTGGTAATCTATCTATTGGCATTTGTTGCACGTCCACTAGGTATTGCATCACTCTGATCAATGCATGAAACTCAATTGGCCTCTTGCCTGTTTCCAAAAGGAGCACAGAGTACAGGGTAGTAGCCTTGACTCCTAGATGTCGTTGTAGGAATGCTTTCTGCATTTTTTCAATCTCATTCCATGTAGATGGAGAGATGTTGCCTCCGCGTAGAGCACCGTTTGGACCACATATGCATCAAACAACATATTGCAGATCTTCCAATTCTGGGTGTCAGTGTGCCTGCAATTATTTTCAAATTGATAGTATTTTCCCCAACCTGTGTCCAACCTTCTTTGTGCACATTGCCACCATCTGTGGTCGGCTGGTATGTCAATGCCTAAATATGAAAAGGTGTTGACATATTCAATGGGCTGCCCCACAAAGCTGATAACAAGAAGGTGTTCAGGTTGAGTGGTGCATACTGCCATCATTTTGGTTTTGGTGACATTAACTTGCAGCCCTTTTTTATCGCAAAAGACCTGAAGTGTCTGTAGTAGTTGATCCATGGAATCAGAGGCATAAGCAAAAAGAACCACATCATCTGCATATAGAGCAACAGTATTGTCCATACTCCGAGTGTGGGTCCTTTTACCCCTTCTTCTGCTGTAAATTCATTTATGAGTTCTTCTAACTTGTCAATGCAGATTCCAAACAGTCTACTTGAGAGATGACAACCTTGGTTTAGCCCCATATTACTTTGAAATGCAGCTGACAATCCAGTCTGCATGATACTTTCTCGTAGATTTAGGAGATGCCTACTCTAAGTGCTAGGGGAATTTTGAGGTCTTGCATTCTTTTCCATAGGCCACCTCTCAGGATTGTATCAAATGCTTTCTTAAAATCTACAAAACAGCATAAAAGAGTTTTTCCTTTGAGTCTGCTTTCATTCATGAGTACTCTTAATGTGACCAGATGATCTGCAGTCCTATGCTCTTTACGGAAGCCTACTTGTCCAATGGCCCTCTTCTTGGCCTCTTATGCACAAGTGCTGATTTTTGCTTCAAGCACCATGCTAAAAAGTTTAGCTAGTGTGGAGCTAACCATTATAGTCCTGCAATTGGTGACTGAATTTTTGTCTCCCCCTTTGGATAGTGGCTGAACCCAATTCTCTTGCCAGTCAAGAGGAAAGCCATGATGTAGAGCATTTGCCAGTATGTGTGATAGCCAGTGTCGTGTCCTATCTTCTATCCATTTTAAGAGTTCAGCACACATGTGCATGTGGTCAAGGACCTTTCCATTTGCCATCTTCTTCAGCCCTGCTTCAATGTTCTCAAAAGTGAAAGGGTTGACTGAAGCATATGACAGTTCTTCATTTCCCAGGTCTATTGCATTGGCATGGTTATAGAGTCTGATAAGATACTCAAGCATTTCCTCATCTGAGATATTTCCCATGATCTTTTTCTTCTGTCTCTTACCATGTTTCCACCCTTTTCTGGGATTGTTGATGAAGGTGATCAAATCAGATTTTTCCATTTCTAGAATGTAATTTCTTTTTTTCTTCCTCGTGAGGGCATTGTATTGCTTCTCCTTTTGCCTGTGGAGGTTTGCATCAGAAATATAATTCAGCTCATTGCAGAGTTTCTTGCATTCGTCATCATACCATTTCTTACATGGTAGCCCTTTATGCATTTTTTCCCTGTGTTGCCGTATCAAGGGCCGCCTCCCTGAGGGCTTCCCATGTAGGTGTGATTGCCAGTGCATTCAGCTTTGCATCCAGTGTGATGGCTGTCTTGGTCTATTCGGAAGCCTCTTGAAGTGGCTGCAAATTTCTACACTTCTGTTTCAATGTGGATACCAAGAGTCATCCATATTGGGAGATGGTCTGAATCCGGATATTCCTCTCCTATCCTGAAAGTTTCTATGACATGCAGAGCATTGACATGTGCGACGGCATAGTCTAGGACACTGTACCCCCCACTAGCGGAGAAACATGTCATCCTATCAGTCCGTGGAAAGAGTTGCATCCCATTCAGAACTGGCATGTGCAGTCCATTCATCATACATGTGAGTGCTCTTCCTTGTGCATTGATGGTATCATCTTCTGAAGCTCTGTGCCATAAGGCATCTATCTCAATTGCATCTTCTTTGTCTAGTTCATCATGCATGATAGGTTGAAATTGCAATTGTCCAATTCTAGCATTGAGGTCTCCCATGATTATCTTTCAGTTCTGCAATGTCTAGGCATAGTGATTCAAATGCGTCAGTTGAATCTATTCCGTTCCGGGCATAGAAAGGGGATTCATGGTGAGGTATATAGCATCCTGCAAGGAAGAGGGGGCATTCACTAAATTCCAGTTTCAACCACATAAACCTCTTGTATTTATCAGCTCTGTACATGCTGATTTTTTCTGCTAAGTGTTCTTGGATCATGCATGCTACTCCTCCTTGGCCTCTCTTTCCGATTTGTTTTTGGATAGGCTGCTCATTAGCATTTCCAATGGGTGGAAATTTGGTGATATCTTCCCAATTTTTAGGTGCCACAATGGCCTTTTCCGGTTTTGCTTGCATTAAATCCTGAATCTGTTTGCATCCTTTCTCCACTGTTTTGCTCCAGGTCCAACACCTTGTTCTGGAGTTGTATAACTGTTGATCTCAGCTCAAAATTTTCAGCTTGTAGCTCTATGAACATGGCCATAAGCTTGTCAATTCTTCTGCTGTTTTTGGTGCTGTAAGCTTTCGAGAAAGGGGTGACATCCTGTTTCTTATTCAACTTGAATAATGGGGTCTTGGGTGGAGTCCCCATTTCACCAAAGGACAGTCCACTTCCAACAGGCTTGTGTATTGGTTCCCGTCCAAAGTCTGCGTGTCCAATCTGTGACTTGCAGGTGTATTCGAGCTGGTTCCTTTCAAAAGGTCTCTGTGTTCAATCTAGTACAGGTCAAGAGGGGTTCCAATCACGAGGAAGGCTGGCAAATGTCTGAGCGACGACTTGTACAGGTGCTGGGCTGCCTAAGCGACGACTTGTACAGGTGCTGGGCGCCCAACCTGTTCGGGGTCTATGCAAACAGCTGCATGACCAATAAGGCAGCCACGAAGCACAACGACGTGCTCACCAGCAAGGATCCGTCTCCCCCCCCCCCCTCTCTATCTTCCTCAACAGCTAGATCCTCCCCCGTCTCTCTCTATCTCCCCCCCCCTCTCTCTATCTTCCTCAGCAGCTAGATCCTTACCCCTCTCTCTCTCTGTCTCCCCCTCCAACGAGATCCCCCCCTCTCTCTTCCTCTCCCTCTCTCTCAATCTCCCTCTCCAGCTAGATCCCCCCCCCCCCCCCCCCCCCCCCCCCTTCTCTCTCTCTCCCTCTCTCTCACTCAGCAGCCTTTCTCTACTCCCCTGCCCTATACAGCCAGCATATCCCCCACGCCCCCCCAGCCATACGCCATGTCCCAGTTCGCATCCACCCGGATCCCACCTGAGACGCTTGATTACATCTTTATGGAGCTGCATCGGCTACGGGATCGTACCGTAGCACAGGACCAACTTATCCAGAGCATGAGCCAGGAGATCACTCACCTCCGTCAGGAGGTGGTCTCCCTCACCGCTACAGTCACAGCGGTCCCGCGCACTACACCAGAGGTGGAGGAGCGGATCACCACCATCCAGACCGCTATTGAGGAGACTACCAGATGGGTAGATGTTGCGAGACGGGCACCCAAAGCAGCAGTTTCAGCCACCATCGCCGAGCAGGAATAGAGGGCCAGTAAGGCTCTCAACATGCGAGTTCGAGGTATCCCCGGAGCAGATTCACTTACCCTTCTCGTGGATGCGACTGCTTTCGTGACCTCTACCCTCGGCCTCGTCGAGCATGGGATCGAGCATGCATGGCGCACGGGACGGGATCCCACATGTCCGCAGCCACTTATCATCCGATTCAGGGACACTCAGGCTCGACTTGCAGCACTCAGGCAGCGCACTACACTGCGGGACCACCCTACCATTTTCATGGATGAGGATCTCACACTTGTGCAGGTAGAGGAGCGGCGCACCCTACTTCAGCAGCGAGATGCAGCCCGTCAGGATGGGAAGTGGGTTGTCGTCCGAGATGGCCGCCTGCTAGTTGGCCCTCGCCGCCGAGCCCCGCCAGGTACTCAAGACACGGTAGCAGGCTCCCCCCCCAAATAGGGAGACATGGTCTATGAGATTCAGACTCAGCACACAGTACCCTTGGCATGCACCATATGGAACTGTAATGGTACCCTATGGTCTGACCATGGGAATTTCTCAGAGTCATACACTGGACGTGACATAGTTTTCTATACAGAGACACACCAGAGCCCCGAGCGCCCTCTCCCCTCGGTCAGTGGCTATACCTGGGAGTCAGTATTCCGTGAGGAGACCAGAGATACTGGGGGGGTCCGAGGCTCAGGCGGAGTTGCAATACTCTTCCGTTCAGCACTCATTAGTCTGATATCCGTGGTTAGACGGGATGTTCACGCCCGTTACCTATGGCTCCGCTTACGACGCCGTTCCACACGCGACCTATTTGTTGCAGTCTGTTACTTCCCCCCTGAGACGTCACACTTTGCACGGGTGCTACGCGAGGATACGGGGGTGTCCCCCTATTTAGATCTCCACCCAGACATTGTGGAGTTTTCCAGACGCGGAGAGGTCCTCCTAGTTGGGGATTTCAATGCACGGACAGGCACACATCAGACATCCCTCCTTGGATTTCCACTCAGATCCGGTCCTATTACCTGAGATGGACATAGAGGACTCGGGCTTCCCCCGCTCCTCAGCCGACAGTCGAGCCCCTGTTACTACATATGGGCAGGCTCTTTTGGATCTTGGACGTATACATGATTTGGTCATCTACAATGGACTAGATCGGTGGCCCGCCTCCTCTGGTTTCACATGTTTCCCACATGGCGGAGGAGCCAGTGTCGTCGACTACATTTTGGGATCTCCTGCTTTAGCCTCACAGATCACTGACTTCCGTATTGCACCCTTACCCCCAGGAGCCGACCACACTTACCTTTTCTTTCATCTCCTTACGCCTCGAGCCCCTTCCAGCCACACTCTGCACTACACCACATGTCATGATATACACTTTGATCATAACCTCTCACCTGACTACTTTGCCCACCTAGCCTCTCTCCTCAGACACATAGACACCATACCCTCTCTAGATCACCGAGCCGCCCTCATCACCCACTCTCTCCACAATGCAGCCCGCCACATCTTTCCTTACACTACTCGGTCTACCCGCCCCCCACCCGTTGGCTCCACCCCTTGCAATAGCTGGTATGATGACGAATGTAAAGCCTTACACCGCACACTCTGACTCACGATCCAACGAAATGCTAGGGCTGACCCACACCTCACCCGGGAATATCGCTGCCTAGTCCGTCGCAAGAAGCTAGCCTTCCTGCGCCAGAATGAGGATATGCTACTAAACATCATGTTCAATAGCAACTCCAAGGATTTCTGGAGGAAATTTCTAGAACGCCGATCCCCTACTCCCCTCACAGACACTTCCCTCTGGCACTCCTGCGCACGCACACTCTATGATATCCCTGATCAGCCCCCTCCTGACCTCTGTGCCACCCCCCGCCCCACATCTTGCACCCTTTTCACAACCGAGGGAGTCACCCACGCAGTGCACAAGCTTCACAATAGCCGAGCCAAGGATCATGAGGGCCTATGCACAGAGTTTGTTGCCTATGGTATCAAAACTGTAGCCCCCATCCTGGCAACGTTGTTCAATGAAGCTGTCTGCCACAGATTCCCCAGAGCGTGGACCCTGAACACTATCACACCCATCCACAAAGCAGGAGATCCCATGGATCCAGGGAATTACAGGACCATCATGATTGGACATGTTATGTCCAAGATCTATGCATCAGTGTTAGATGGTGAGGTCAGCACTCACGCAGAGATACGAGGCCTCAGGGCATCTGGACAGGTCGGTTTTAGGACGGATCACTCGACTTACGATCACATTTTTACACTTCGAGGGATCATTGAGGAGGCGAGACACAGGAGACAGAGGGTATACTGTTGCTTTGTGGATTTTCGCAAGGCATTCGACACTGTTCCTCGGGCCCACCTTGTCAGAGGCTTGCAGGAGTTAGGTTACGACTCAGAGGTTATATGGGCGGTAGTAGCTCTCTATGAGAGGGTGACGGGCCGGGTCAGGATTGGTACCAGCTAGACCACAGAGATCACGAGCACTATAGGGGTCAAACAAGGATGTCCCTTGTCACCGACTCTATTTGGCCTCTACACCGACGAGCTCGAGACCACCATCAAGACACTCGGAGGTGCAGGTTGCTCTCTTGCGGAGGCTCTCATCTAGATTCTCTTATACGCGGACGATGTAGTACTACTATCCTCCTCTACTACTGGTCTTCAGCGACACCTGACCACCACCGTTATGCTCATTGTACTAGTTATCTTTAGTGTCATAGACCTTCACGGTCTCCCGAAGACTTTAATAAAATTTCTTTCTTTCTTTCTTTCTCTCTCTCTCTCCCTCTCCCTCTCTCTCTATCTGTCTCCCTCTCTCTCTCTGTCTCCCTCGATCTAGCTAGATCCTCCCCCCCCCCCCCCCCCCTCTCTCTCTCTCTCTCTCTCTCTCTCTCTCTCTCTCTCTCTGAGAAAGATAGAGAAATGAGAGAGGGAGAACTGACAGCCAGAGAAGTGAGGGACAGACAGCCAGAGGGACAGATAGAGAACTGACAGACATAGATAGATAGATAGAGAGAGAGAGAGAGAGAGAGAGAGAGAGAGAGAGAGAGAGAGAGAACTGATAGAGAACTGACAGAGAACTGACCAACATACACACACACCCACACACAGAGAAAGTAAAAAACCACACAATCATTTTTTGGGGACAACGCAGGACAACGAAGACTTTTATATTACGCCCCTTGCAGGTTGTGACCTTTTGTTGGGTATGCCATGGATGCATCGTTGAGGCAGAGTACCTTTATTGACTCCAAATACATTCATTTTAGAGGGACTACTCAAGGCTGAGAATCTTTATTGACTCAACTCAAAAACACACATCACTAAACATCATCTACCACCTCAAAATTTGCTCCTCAGGTCAAGTAGGTGTGGCGAAAAGATTCTGGAGCTTGTGCCATTTTTCTTTGGCTGAACTATTGAGGTCAAGATGATGGAGCAGATTGTTAGCCAGCCTCAAACCAATAAGTGCCAATGCCTTCTCATTCTTCTCATCCCAAGATGTGACTTGTGTTGATGAGTCTTCACCACGAGGATGAGGCTCCATGTGTGCAAGGCGGGTAATCAAGTGTGCTTGTAGGCATCTGCAGCAAGCTGAGATGAATAACCAGCAAATGAATGGGCTGGTCCAGGGCTTCAAAACACAATAGTAGACCCCTCGTGTGCAAAAGGGCAGATATAGGTGGCTTGTGGTGCTCCAAATGGGAACCTTAATCAAAACACAGTAAGAAAATGCTCCGAAATGCAGAAATGAACAAAAAATGAGCTCTTGTGGGCGTTGTGACAGCCGAAATGCTGCAGCAGGTCACCAAGCTGGAAAACGGCTGCTGTGGGGTGTGCTAGAGTGCTGGAAATAGCTCAAAAGTAGCTAGCTCATTCTGCCTCTATTCTGCCTCCTCCTTGCAGCCGTTTGCTTCTGTTTCTTCCTCTCCACAGCATGCCTTCATAGCCGCCTCCATTCGGGAGTTCTTGCAGCACTAGGCGTTCTTGGCGGCCTATTACTTGCTGGTCGGCTCACTGCACCTGCGTCTGTGGACCTTCAGGGTTGTTTTGGAGTTCTCCATCGCCAAAATCGACGTTTTATTAGCTGCTGCTGCATAGCCGCCTTCAATAGAGCTCAGAGGAGGAGACAGCATAGACAAAATTAGGATTAGGGCTAAAAAGATGACGCGGCAGAGCAGATTAGGGCAGGGCTGACCTGCTTTGACACCATGAAGGAAACATGGCATGCGTGAGAGAGAGAGAGAGAAAGCGAAGACTGTTTCTCATTTCCAGCCATCTGCATTCGCACTAGTGTTTTGGAAAACAGAACTCTAAAATTTTGTTGTGCAATACTCCAGCGAAGGGTTGTTGTGGTTTGGGGGCATTTGCATGTCGTGTAGCCTTTTGCGAAAGTAGGAGACATGCTCCAAATTGTTTTTTCGTCATGTAGTATAGCAAAGCCTTGCAATAATGAATGCTATTTCTTCAGATTGTAAACTGTTATTTTTGGAAGAATTGGAAAGCTGCGAATTTGTTTCTAACCATGCGTGCACGTAGTTGCAAATTTCAATCGCTAAAATGGTTTGTTGACAGTTGTGTACATGTTATTTCATATGAATGAGAAGTGGTGGTGATGTTACATTTTATCGTGAATACTCATATTATGCGACTAGCATTACTTTGTAAACAATGTTTCCTGTTCTTATTAGAAATTTGTGTTCTTTGACATTCTAGCAAGCAAGCATTCGTCCATAAGGAAGGAGATTGAAGATGATGCCATAGTAGATGCACCGTCAAAGGATGGGTAGAGTGATGCACCCCCTCTTGAGAGTAACTACTACAATGTGCAAGTGAAGTACAAGCCTTGGCCCTTTATAGGCTAGACATACACATACTAGCACCAAGTGCTATGGGATAACTCCCAAGATGACACGTGGCACTCACACATCAAACCACTACTGGATCTCTAGTACAACACATCACACACACATACACTCTTTGGCTATGATTTCTCCAACGTTCCTTAGGAGCTCCCTCTCCTTAGCAAGGTGATCCTTATCTTCCTCTTCATTCTAGTTGAAAACAAGAATGTCATGAAAGAAGACTATGACAAAATCTCCCAAAAAGGGTTGCAAAACATTTTGCATCAGCCTACTAAATGTAGCTTGAGCATAAATTAGGCCAAAAGGCATAACCAAAAAGTGATAATGTCTAGTAAGAGTGCAAAAAGCAGTCTTACGTTTATCTCCATCTTTCATCCGGAGTTAATTATACCCAGATTTATTCAATTTGGCCTTACGCACATCGAATAAATCATCCACTTTTGGAATAGGATAAAAAATCTTAATAGTAAGTTTATTCAAAGCTCGGTAATCTATACATATACAATACGATCCATCTTTCTTTTTGACCAATAATATGCGTGCCTCCAAATGGAGAACTGCTTGGTCGAATTAGGCCTTTCTGCAATAGATCATTGATATGATTTTCCACTTCCTCTATTTCTTTCCTATTTATTCTAGTCTATGGCATGATCATCTTCTCTTTCCATAGGCGTTTTGGATGAGTGGTCTCTTGAAAACCGATCCACATAAGCTTTAAGGAATGGGTATCTTACCTGATCTTCTTTTGAAATTCGAAGATCCCTTAAGTCATGTATGTACATGAGATTACATTCTATCCCTCTTTTTATCAATACTTTTCTTGAATAGGAGTAATCAATGGAATACACATTTTGATCCCCTATGATCCATATGTTTTATCCTTATGTACAAAACAACAATGATGAGTATGAGGTCCTATAGCAAGATGTAGCATAACGTTTTCGAATAGACTAGCATATATGCAAACCACATCTCCCACTCCTCCTTGGAAACTGCGACAGGGAGGCGTTCTTTTTTTTAGGGAGCAGCGTCAGGCATCTAGGCACGCAGGCCTAGGTGGCATTCGAGGAGGAGGAAGAAGAAGAAAATCTCGATTTTCTTCAAAAGTACAGCAGGTACAGCGAGGAGATTTGGTTTTTTACGCGAGGTGCATTGCATTGCATGAAGTACAGCAAGTACTTTCTCAGTTATTTCCCTTCTGCGTGGAGGACTTGTGCACAGATATCGGGATTTATGCATCTGACAGAGGATATATGCTTTTACTGGGTTTGAATCTCAGTTTACGGGTGAGCAGATCATAGGGCTTTTGCCCGGAAGTTGATGCTTTGTATGCCTTGAGGTAGTGTGGTGCCAGAGTGCACACATTTGTCTCGATTTCCGCAGTGTGGAGGTGACATTTTCTTGCAGGTCACATTTCTTGTGCAACACTCAGAGAACCTCAGTTGAGCCACGCTTGGCCAGGGCGCATCGAGTTTACTCGGTCCCTAACTGTCCATCGTTGACAGTGCTCAAAAGGTTCCTCATTGAGTGTTTGTACGTTGGGATCTGTGTATGTCATTTCTACACAGGGCAGTATTTGCATTACACTGTTAGTTGATTTTGTCAGAGAGATTTGCACATTGTATGCCTTATCCCTCATTGTTGAGGTTGTTTTCACTTGGTACAAGTGTCAGATCAAGGGGCTTTTGCCCAGATTTTGCTTGAGAACACTTGGGTTACTGTCAGAGATCTTCAGATACATTTTATTCCCTTGGCAGAAGGGTAATTGCTTGGGATTTATCCCATTTTCTGTTGCAGGTTTTGTGACAGGCTGAAGTGTCTGGAGCTCTTTTTTTTTCAGTGAACAAAACAGTGTATGCCAAGTGGTTTATGCATATCAAATCAGTGCAATACCTCATCTGAGGTGGGAGAAGTGATCAGGACAGCAGTGTTTTGTGCCTTGTCAGCTGATGATGCACTGTTAAAGCACTTGTGGAGCAGCTGCAGCATTCTGAAATTACTGTTTTTATGCCTATTTGAGCACGGTACAGTGTGTTAGAAGGTACAGTAACTGGAGAGAAATTTTCTGTTGTGCTGCAGATTTTCTGACAGTAAAAGAAAAAAACAGCACTATTGTGAGTGCTCCTGGCTCTTGATAGAGCAGGTTTTTTCTGAGAAATCAGAATTTTATTCAGTCTTTCTTGACTTACAGGGAGTCAGGTACTTTCCTATGATATGGCATCAGGGGGAAGTGAATCATCAATTCTGAACATAAAGAAGTTGGAAGGGGCACACAATTATGCATTATGGGCAGAACAGTGTTTGAATGTACTTCTGCTTAAGAAGATTTCTAAGCCCATAAGGGTGAAGGGTGTCAAGCCATCTGGGATGTCAGATGATGAATGGGAGGAGCTAGATCTGTCCGCGAGGGCTGCTATCATGCTTACTCTCAGTGATTCTCGTGTGTACAATGTTCAGGCTGAAAAGACCTCTTATGGTGTATGGCAGAGGCTAGCAGAGTTGTATGCCCAAAAGAGTTCAGCCAGTAAGGTGTATTGGTTGAAGAAGCTGGTTGATCTTCGCATGAAGGAAGATACAGCTATGACCTCACACTTGAGTGAGTTCAATGCCATCTTTACACAGCTGATTGCACAGGGGTTGAACCTTGATGAGGAGTTCAAGGCTACTTTCTTGTTGTGTACCCTTCCTGAGAGTTGGGACACTTTCAAGACCACCCTGTCTAATTCAAATGTCACTCTTATGTATGCTGATGTGGAGAGCTCTCTCCTTATGGAGGAGATGAGCAGAAAGAATAATGCTGGCAGCAAGTCTTCAAATGCTTTGCAGGTACAGGAAAGAGGCAGGACTCAGCAGAAGGGGAGATCTGCTAGTAAGTCTAAATCCCGCAGTCAGTCCCGTGGTAAAAAGGATATTGAATGCTTTTATTGTGGCAAGAAGGGACATGTGAAGTCTAAGTGCTTCAAGTTCATACGGGATCAGAAAGCCAAGAAGGCTGAAACAAAGGATGCAGGCAGTGGAAGCAAAGGCAAAGGCAAGGCCAAGGCAGATGACTTGGATGCAGTGAATGTTGCAGCAGAGGACAGTGACAGTGACAGACATGAGGTATCATGTTCTTCTGCTGTATTTGCACATACCTTGGTTATTGATGGCCATGACATGCACACCTGGCTCTTGGATACATGTGCTTCTTTTCATGTTACCCCTCATAGGGAGTGGTTTACTTCCTACACAGGTACTCATGGAGTTGTTCACCTTGGGAACAACTATGCATGTGAGATTGCAGGGATTGGCAGTATACAGATAGTATTCCCTGATGGACGGTCATTTATGCTTGATGGTGTTTGCCATGTGCCGCAAATCAAGAAAAATTTGATTAGCACTGGCTTGTTGGATGACAGTGGTTACCACACCACATTTGGGGATTCCAAATGGGTGATTACTGATGGCCAGGGTGTAGTGGCTGAGGGTTTTAAGAGTGATACCTTGTACCCTCTTTATGTTTCCAGTGTGGGTAATCATGTTGTTGCCATAACCGAGCTGCCAAAGGTTTCATTGTGGCATAGCCGGTTGGGACACATGTCTGTTAAAGGAATGCAAGAACTGTCACGTTTGGGTTATCTGCCGTCTCTTTCTTTTTCAGATTTGCCTACTTGTGATCATTGCATATTTGGCAAGCATTCTGTGACTCCTCATAAGAGGAGAACTCCCCAGAATAGAGCACCGCTTGATCTAGTGCACACTGATTTGTGTGAGATGCCACAGTTATCACTAGGGGGTGCAAAGTATTTCATTACTTTTATTGATGATGCCACACGCAGAGTGTGGGTCTATTTCTTGAAGCATAAAAGCGATGCCTTAAATGCTTTCAAGAAGTTTGTCACTCAGGTTGAGAATCGGACAGGTCGCAGGCTGAAATGCCTCAGATCCGATAATGGGGGTGAGTATGTGTCACATGCTTTTGTGCAGTTTTGCGAAGCTAAGGGCATCAAACAGGAACTCACAGCCCCTCATAATGCATCTCAAAATGGTGTAAGTGAGCGAATGAATCGAACTATTCAGGAGAAGGTTCGATGTATGTTGTCTTATGTTGCATTGCCCCATGGCTTTTGGGCAGAAGCCGTGCAAACAGCAGTTCCCATAGCTTCCAGCTCAAGGAAGCTATGGGAAGAACAGAGAAAAGGAAGTGGGAGAAAGCCATGCAATCTGAAATGGACTCCCTACTTCAAAATGATACATGGGACTTCGTGCAGCTACCTGCAGGCAGAAAGGTTTTGCCATGCAAGTGGGTTTACAATGTCAAAGTGGATTCAAATGCTTTACCGAGGTATAAAGCCAGATTGGTTGCCAAGGGATTTAAGCAAGAGAAAGGTATTGACTTTGATGAGATCTTTTCCCCTGTAGTCAAGATGACTACTTTGAGAGCAGTGTTAGCTCTTGTTGCTCATGAGGACATGGATTTATGTCAGATGGATGTGAAGACTGCTTTTCTTTACGGAGATCTCCATGATGAGATCTACATGAGTCAGCCAGAGGGATATGCTGTTAAAGGGAAAGAGCAGCTTGTGTGTAAGCTCAAAAGGAGCTTGTATGGACTCAAGTAGGCACCAAGAGAATGGTACAAGAAGTTTGATGCCTTCATGCAGTCTCAAGGGTATCATAGGTGTGAAACCGATCATTGCTTGTACACTAAACGGGCAAAGGATGGCAGTTTGATGCTACTCATTCTATATGTGGATGACATGCTGATTGCCAGTAAATCTCAGCATGAGATTAGAGCTTTAAAGAAACAACTGCATAAGTCTTTTGACATGAAAGACTTGGGTGATGCCAACCATATTCTTGGCATGCGGATTACTCGTGACAGGTCCAAGGGACTTTTGTGTCTGTCACAGAAGGAGTACATTGACAAAGTACTGCAGAGGTTTAAAATGGAGGGGGGGAAGTCTATTAGTACCCCGATGCCTCCACATTTAAAACTCAGCAGTAAGGACAGCCCCAGATTAGATGATGATAAGGCTGAAATGGCCAAAATTCCGTATGCATATGCAGTTGGTTCTTTGATGTATGCCATGGTTGCCACTCGTCCGGATATTGCTTCTGCAGTGGGAGTCATCAGCAGGTATATGGCAAATCCAGGCAAGCGGCACTGGGAAGCAGTGAAAGGTGTCTTGAGGTATCTCAAGGGTACCAAAGACTTGTGCATATGCTATGGTAGGCAGGATGCATTGGTGCATGGTTTTACAGATTCAGACTATGCAGGGAATGCAGATAACCGGAAGTCTACTACCGGTTATATTTTCACATTTGCAGGAGGTGCTATATCATGGGTGTCTTGGTTGCAGAAATGCGTTGCACTATCAACTACTGAAGCTGAATATGTGGCAGCCACTGAGGCTTGCAAGGAAGCAATATGGCTTACTCGGCTGGTGGGAGATTTGGGCATTACAGGAGATATGCCAGTTTTGCATTGTGATAGTCAGAGTGCTATCATGTTGGCAAAGAATCCGGTCTTTCATTAGAAGACCAAGCACATAGATGTGAAATATCATTTCATCAGGAGGTACTGGAAGACAAGCGACTTGAGCTTGTGAAGGTACATACTGATGATAATCCTGCAGATTTGCTCACTAAGAGCTTGCCTACAGAGCGGTTTGCACATTGCCGCCACATCATGGGATTAGGATGAGACCACTCTTATTTTATGGTCTTGTATACAGTAACTGTATATTGCTGTAATTTTTATTCTTTTCTCCCCTTTAGGCAGATTGGCCTTTAGGTGGGAGGTTGTTGGGGTAAAGGCACATTGCCACCCCTTTATTAAAGTTATGACACCTATGACTGTCTTAAGACAGTCATAGGGGAAAAACCTAATCCTAATAAAACTTAAGAGTTTGTGGTGTGGCTCATCACTTCACACCCGCACATTTGGAGCTCTCTCTCTCTCACTCTCTCCCTCTTGTACTTCTCCCTCACTTTCTTTCTCCCTTCAAATATGACATATATGCCTCAGATGCGTTGGCTTATGTTTTTTACATCCAAAACGGTTGTCTTCCTTGATCAGCCTCTTCTTTACTTCATCAATCATGGAAGGAAATGGCACCCATTCGAGACGTGATTGGTTGTTTACGTCCATACAAGAGGCTTTCCCTTTCTCTTATAGTTCTTGAACCGATTCCGTTTCCTAAAAGTTGGTATGTTGTCGGTCTTTGATGTTAACCCGCTTCATTGAAGGGTTTACGAGAATTCAACTTTCTTTCTGCTATTTCAGCGAGTTTACTGAGGTTTGTGAGAGTGGTTGGGTTGAACATTTCAACCTCATACCTCACTTTAGGGTTTAGGGCTGCTAGATATTTCTTTCTTCTATGCTTCTCACTCTTTCCTAGTACCTCTAAAGAGAGTTTCCAAAACTTGGCTGTAAATTCAGCATACTCTCATTACCAAATTATCTGAACCTTTTCCAATGGAAGGCCAAGTTCTCTTCATGCCTTAGTTGTGAGTTGTAGAGGGCGAGAGAGAGCAGAAGTGTGAGAGCTGAAAGCAATAGTTGCAATAGAAGAGTGTGTTACAACTGAAGAGAGTGATAGGTTTTGTCTAAGTGACAAAACTTTATCCTTCACTAACCGTAGTTAGTGAACTAACTGTGGCTAGGGGAAAAAACCTCTAAGTGAGGGAAAAGTGCCCCTAACCTACTTATTACATTACATTGGTCACTGCTAAATTATAACAATAATTCTAACACCCCCCTGCAGGGCCAATGTCATTTTCTAGGAAATGATCAATCACCATAAGGAGATAAGTTAAGGGCACTACGAAATGCCTCAAACTTTTCACGTGGAAGTGCTTTGGTGAAAATGTCTGCAACATTGTCATGTGTTGACACATAGATCATATGGATCTCTCCTGCATGCAACTTCTCTCTGACGTAGTGATAGTGAACCTCAATGTGCTTTGTGCGAGAATGAAACACAGGATTCTTTGCCACTGCAATCGCACTCTGACTATCAGTGAGAATTGGAGAAGGACCCTCCAATGAAAGATGAAGATCAGCAAATAAACGACGCAGCCAAACACATTCAACTGTCGCTGTGAAAACTGCCCTGTACTCAGCTTCACATGAGGAGGTAGCCACTGTAGACTGTTTCTTGCTTAACCAAGAAATACAAGCTTTGCCCAAAAAGAAACAATTGCCACTTGTGGACTGCCTAGTGTCATAGTCTCCAGCCCAATCTGAGTCATTGTAGGCATGCCTCTGCAAGTCACCCCCCCTGGGAAACATCAAGCCAAAAGACTTGGTACCTTGCAAATAACAGAAGATGGGTTTTACAGCCTGCCAATGCATAGTCTTTGGGCTGTGCATATATCTGCTCACCTGAGAAACTGCAAACTGAATGTCAGGTCGTGTATTCCAGAGATAAATGAGGCATCCAACAGCCTAACTGTAGAGTGTGACATCAATTGATTCACCTGCATCATGCATTGTTAAGCTTCAGCCCCGGCTCCATGGGAGTAGCTATGGGCTTACAATCCTGCATGTTGAATCTGTCCAAGAGTTTCTGCACATACTTGGATTGCGACATAACGATGTCACTTTTCTCTTGAGTGAAGTGGATCCCCAAATAAAAGTGTAGCAGCCCCAAATCTGACATGTCAAAAGTGGTCTGCAATTCAGCTTTAAAATCTGCAATATTATCTTCATTTGACCCTGTGAGCAGTAAGTCATCTACATAAAGAATGATGACTAAAATATCCCCCCCATCCTTCTTGATGTAGAGGGTGCTCTCAGTTGGACTATTGTGCAGCCCCTTGCTGGTCAGAAAGGCATGAATTTTTGCATACCACACATGGGGCTTGTTTCAGCCCATACAAAGCTTTATTCAGCTTGCATACCTGAAGTGCATTTCTTGAAATTTCAAAGCCTGGAGGTTGTTTGACATAAACCTCTTCCAACAAGTCTCCATTAAGGAAAGTTGTTTTAATGTCCAACTGATGAACATTCCATTCAAAGTTTGCAGCCATGGCTATAACTGACCGGATGGTTGTCATTCTGGATGTAGGAGCAAAAGTCTCCTCATAGTCTATGCCCTTTTTCTGAGCATATCCTTTTGCAACCAGCCTTGCCTTGTACCGATCAATGGTCCCATCTGGCTTTCTTTTAACTTTGAAAACCCACCGTGTACCTATGGCATGTCTACCTGGTGGCAAATCGACAACTTCCCATGTCTGATTTTTCTGAATAGACTGCAATTCATCGTGCATGGCATTCATCCAATGCACATTATCCTGTGCCTCTTCAAATGTCTCAGGCTCCTCCTCATCAAAAAGAGTACCTACATAAGCTGATTCAACTGAAAGTGCTCCTCCCCCATGCCTTACTGCACTCCGAGTTCTGCCAGGTAATGGAGCATCAATTTTACTCTCCCTGAGAGTTTGTAACAGCCAATTTGGGACTGTTTTTGCTGCATGTATATCTTCAATTTCTTGCTGAACAACCTCTTCCACTGCTTGTGGAGGTGGTAAGACATCCTGTGGCTGAATCGGAGCATGTGGAGGTATCTGAAAATTTTGATTTGCATCAGATATATCAACAGGGGAACCCAAGGCAATGGGTAGTAATCCCTCAAAGACATCATCGGAAGTAGGCAAATCAAATTCAGCTTGTGTGAGCTGAATTTTCTGAAAATATAACATCTCTACTGACAATAATCTTGCGTGTGACAGGATTGTAGAGACGGTAGCCCTTGCTCTCTGCACTGTACCCAACAAAAATGCATTTGATTGCCTTATCAGACAACTTATGCCGAAACTCAACGGGCACATGAGCATATGCAAGGCATCCAAAAACACGAAAATGATCCACAGAAGGCTTTCTCCTTTGCCAAACTTCATAGGGAGTCTTGGTCTTTAAAGCTTTTGTGGGAGCCCGATTCAAAACATAATTGGCACACATGAGACCTTCAAGCCAAAATTTGTGAGGCAATTTGTTGCTTTTTAGCATGCATCTATTCATCTCCATAAGAATACGATTTTTCCTCTCAGCTTTGCCATTTTGCTGAGGAGTTAGCCTTACTGTAAGCTGATGTGCAATGCCTTTGTCTTTAAAAAATGCATCAAAATCTGCAGACAAATACTCCCCTCCTCTATTTGTGCGTAATGTCTGTATCTTGAGTCCTGATTCATTTTCAACCATGGCTGCAAAGTGTTTGAAAACCATAAACACTTCTGATTTGCGTTTCAGCCCATAAACCCAAGTGTAGTTGGAGTAGTCATCTATAAAAGTGACAAAGTAAAGATGACCACCCAATGATGGAGTCCTCATGGGACCACAGACATCACTCTGAATAAGCTGTAATTTTCGAACAGCTTTTACTGATCCATCCTTCTTGAAAGGAAATCTGTGCATTTTACCAAGAATGCACCCTTCATAGGCATGTGGAGGAGGTGTTTCAAGAGGAGGCAATGCATCAACCATAGCATTTTTTTGAAGCGTCATCAAGGTGCCATAATGCATGTGTCCATATCTGGCATGCCATAACTCCGCATTTTGCATAGCAGCAGTAGGAGTGGAAATTGCAAGAGCATGTGCTGGTCTTTTCTCATATATGTCAAGCTGAAAAAGACCACGTAACAAAGTGCCAGACAATTTCAAGGCATAGTCATGCTCTCTGTCATGGACTGCACACTTGTCATCTTAAAAAATGACCTGAAATCCAGCTCTGTTAAGAGTGGACACTGAAAGTAGATTTTTTGTGATACCAGGCACATACAAGACATCAGAAATTTTGAATGTTGAGCCATCAATGGCTTTAAGTTCAACTTCTCCTGTACCACGAACTGAATAGGAGGAGTTGTTGGCACATGTGACCTTTTTACCAACGGGAGGTGGATGCAGAGATGTGAAAAGATACTTCCTAGAAGTGAAATGCTTTGAGGCACCGCTATCAAAATACCATGTATTTTGTGTCTCATTGACAGTGAAAGCTGATGCATCCTTGGAATAATCATAACTGCATGTCAAAAAAGCATAAGAGTCATCATTACAAGTGGCTGTACTATTCGGAGCAGCCAACTAAGAGTCTGAACTGCAAGACAAGAAGGCATAGTCGTGCTCCACAAAGTTGGCTGTAGCTTGCTCATTGTCAGATGCATGAGGAGCTGAATCTGAAACAGCCATACCGGAGCTGTTTTTCTTTTCTTTTGCAAGCCTCTTCTTGCATTCTCCAATGTAATGACCTGGCTTTTTGCAGTAATGACATATTCCCTTCTTCTTGGGCTTACCTGCATCACCCTTAGCCTTTTGAGAAGGCTGTCCTGAACCACTGGAAGGCTGATTTGCTGATGTCTTTGCTTGTCCCTTTACTTTAGGCTTGAATTTTGAAAGCATGGCATGTTCACCTGCTCGTGAAGCCATGTTTTTCCTGGTTTGCTCTTCCTGCAACAGAAGTCCTATCAACTCGTGAAAATTGAGAGGATTTGCCCCTCAATGACAAATTCAGCGAGGTATGAAAGCTGAGATAAGACTCAGGAAGAGAATTCAGAGTAGCGGTAATCATCTTTGAATCAGGAATGATCTCATCAATATTCAGCAATTGCTCTCGTAAATCCTGTAGCTTTGTGAGGTGCACTGACATGGAGTCACCCTCTTCCATATGTGTATGAGACGATTCTCTTTTCAAAAAAGACACCCTGGCATCATTCCGAGCTGCATACATGCTCTCCAAAATATCCCATGCTGCCTTTGAGGTCTTACACGACCTGATATGCGGAATGATGAATCTTTTCACTGAAAGAGAAATACATGACAAAGCTAAAGCATCACGTTAATCCCATCTCTTTTGCTCTGGAGTGGTAGGTATAACCGCACCAATAACTTGTGCTGCAGCTGTACCCTGTGCACGACCTCTGCCTCCTCGTTGCTGGGGAGGGGTATGAGGTGCCACATTTGCTGGCCGGATCTCATCCCCATTTACATAGTCCCACAAATTATGGGAAATCAGAATATTGCATACCATAAAACTCCAGACGGAGTAGTTGGTACCATCCAACTTATCCTCTTGTGAGAGACCACTGAACTGGAAATCATTCTGATTTTGATGGGCCATGTCTGAGAAAGAAAATACAGCAAATGCAAATCTGAATTCCCTTGTTGGGAATGGAGTGCACAATTCCCAAAAAAATACAGCCAAACACTGGTTAATAATGCAACTCAAATCTCTGTAATCTATCTGTCGAAAATCTACCACAGCATCCAATCTCTCCCAAAACCTGCCAAAAGTGCTTCAAAAGACTTACAGAAAGGCAGTGTGAACTGAAACCTGCAAAATTGCTCTCCCAACACAAAAGCCCCAATTTGTGGCTTGAAATTGCAACCAGAAAGGGGCAAATGGTCTAAAAGCCCCAAATGTTGCACAAATTGCTCTCTGCCTGCAAAAGCCCCAAATTTCACTGCAAAATTGCAGTGTGATTGCAAAAGCCCCAAATTTTTGCAATCTCTGCAACAAATGCAAAAGCCCCAAATTTTTGCAATCTCTGCAACAAAGGCAAAAGCCCCAAATTTGACAAAATTCCCAATACACAAAATGTGACCAAATCTGCCCACAAAATGGCCTGCAAAGCAAAAATCTGCCTTGAATTAAATTTACCAACCAATAGCTCCCTTGCTGTACGGACGGTACCCTCTTGTGTACGGATTTGTACGGAACCGTATGGATCTGACAACGACCTGTACGGACGGAGTTGTACGGTTGTACGGACGACGACACTCTGTAGTACAAAGTACGGATGGGAGCTGTATGGACGAAGCTGTGCTATTGTACGACGATGTACGGGACGGGCAGATTGTACGGATGCCGCTTCAGATCCATGCGTATGTATGGATCACGTGCAGGTACGGATGGCGCTGTCGACGCGTGCAGGTACGAACAAGCGTGCGGATGGCACTGTAGCAGGTACGGATGGCGCTGTCGACGCATGTAGGTACGGACAAGCGTACGGATGGCGCTGTAGTAGGTACGGATGGTGCTATCGACGCGTGCAGGTACGGACAAGCGTACGGTAGCTGTATGGGCTGACAGAATGTACGGGAGCTGTACGGGCTGGGGCTGTACGAAACGGCGAACTGTACGGGTTGACGACGAGATGGTACGGACGTACGGAACATCCAACAATGGCTGTACGGACTTGTTCACAGGCAGTTGTATGGAATGGCACACAGATGGAGGACTAAAGGGCTGAAGCTTGCGGATGAGAAAACAAGTCCGAGAGCTAAGCCTGCTCTGATACCAAATGTGAGTTGTAGAGGGAGAGAGAGACAGTAGAAGTGTGAGAGCTGAAAGCAATAGTTGCAATAGAAGAGTGTGTTACAACTGAAGAGAGTGATAGGTTTTGTCTAAGTGACAAAACCTTATGCTTCACTAACCGTAGTTAGTGAACTAACTGTGGTTAGGGGAAAAAACCTCTAAGTGAGGGAAAAGTGTCCCTAACCTACTTATTACATTACATTGGTCACTGCTTAATTATAACAATAATTCTAACATTAGTGGCATGAAAGTAGCTTTCAGCTACTCCACAAACTTAGCTCATTCCAGTATAGGCTCTTTTTCAGCTAACAACAATGACCACCATATGAAAGCATGCGTTGGTCTTCTGTTGATGGGCAAAATACAACTCAAAATGCCAACTTCAATAAAGAATTTTAGCAGCCTCCCTGTGCTCCATCGTATGTAGGGCACTCGAATCTCTCTCAAGGTTGGAACTTGACTCTGTTTGTAGTAGTACTCAGACTTCATCCCTAAAATTAAGAACCCTCTTGGTTCCTAGCTTTGTCATTATGGTTACTCAATCATATTAATAAGATAAGCCAGCTCATCAACAGGAGACCCTTTCTCTCTTCTCATTGCATTTGGATTATAATCCATGTGCGTGGGATTTCGGGTGTAAATTCATTGCCTTGCTATGGCTGGACTCATTTCTCCTCTCATTTCCAAAGGAGAAATCTCTATCAAGGAAAGAGGATGATTCTAATATCATTCGACCTCGCCAACGTTTGTTGGCAAGTTGGCAAGAGGATGGAATGTCCGTGGTATGGGATGTGGATGTCTAGTGAGCTCGAGCTATAATGTTTTCTATATACTGTGGAGTCGAGGAACGATCTGCATTGATTCTGTAGTGTTGCTTTCTACTAATCTTTGCCTTTCAAGCGTGACAGCAGCAAATCGAGAGGGTTTCCTTGATTCTATGGACACTGAAAGCACGAATTTCCAATGAGGTTGCTTCAAACGGTTTTGTCTCTTCATTTCATCCTTCCTTCTTTCAAAATTGTTTTCTTCATACTTTCCAGATTTTATTCTTGGAACCGATTATCTAAACGTGAGAAATCACAAAATAGGCTAGTCGTTCTTGGTGTTTCTAACAAGACTTTCTTGTGCAAATATGGACAAGGTTTGTTCAAGGACACTACTAGATATTTCAATCTAGCAAATTCAGTCCATGGTATATGCAAGTTCCTCAATTAGTCTAGATCTCTTTTTGGTGTTAGTTTGACCTACTCTGTTTTGGAGTCAAAAGGTGACTATGAAAGGTGAGTTATTTGCATTGCTACTCCACGTTTTGATAAGGTTTAACCAATCGCGAGAGAGCATCTAATTTTTGGATTGTAAGGCTCATACAGTTTGTCTGCGATTGTAGCTAACATTGCCAATAGTCTTGTGTAGAGATCAAACTCCAGAGGTTTTAGTAAAACTTAGTTGTCAGCCGGTAGACCACTCTAAAGAGCCATGCAATTCATAGCAGGTCCTTTACTACAAGCATAGAAACCAAATTGTATGCACTATCTAACCACAAATTGGATAACATGCAAGTACACACTAAGGATGAATGCATCCGGGCAAAGATCAAGCCAAACGGCCGTTAAACAGACAGCAGTGCAAAGTATAGTTAGAGGTGCAGAGCTGTTGGAGATATCATAGTCAAAGAGTGTGTTAGTGTGTAGTACTAGGTGATCTGGTACTAGTGTATGTGTGTGAGTCTTGTGTGAGTGCCCTTATGCATAATAGTATGACTATGGTTGGTCTTGATGGATGAATGAAAGCCTTCTTCATGTCTTCATTTGAGCATCATTTCCTCACACCCTAATCTTCTCTCTCTCTCTCTCTCTCTCTTCACCATGTTTCTAACATGGTATGAGAGCCACCTTCCATAGCTGCCACGTCACCCTTGCCCTAACCCTAATTCGTCACTCTTGCCCTAACCCTAATTCTGCTTCAGCCGCCTGTCCTATGCAGCCTGCTCATTTCTGTCTCTAGTTGCCTCCTTCTCCATAGCTTGCTACCTCAATTCTGCCTCTATCTGCCCCTCCTTGTAGCCATTTTTCATTCATTTCTGACCTTACAGCCAGCCGCCTCTATTCAAGCTCTTGTGGAGCACTAGGCGATCTATTCTCTGCTGGCCTGTGCGCTTTCTTGGAGGTACCTACAACGTGTGAAGGTTTTCGACGCCAAAATTGCCTTTTATTGCTGCTGCTGTGAAGTTGGCCACATGGCAGCTTTCTTTCCAATATTTCGAGGTTTTTGAAGGTTCTTTCGACCTGTTTAGTATTGGTTTGAGGTTGGCTAACAAACTACTTCATCATCTTGACCTCACTACTTCAGCCAAGGAGACACTGGACAAGCTCGAGAATATATACGCCACATCTACTGGACCTGAGGAGCAAGCTCTATCTGCTATATTACATGATCTATCCCTCTCTGAGGTGGTAGATGATGACCGGTGATGCTATGTGTTTATGTTGAGCCAAATACCTTGAGTTGTCCTTCTAAATTGAATGTATTGGGAGTCAGTAAAAGGTCCTCTGCCTTGGGTTGTCCCCCAAAATGATTGTATTGTGTTTTACTTTGGTTGATGGTATTGACCACCCAGTTCAGAGTTAGGGGGGATTGAAACGAACCTAATTTCTATCTCTCTCCTTGGCTTCATCAATCACGGGTGATGGCATCATGTATGTCCACCCAGCCTTATTTTCATGGATCGCATGTTTTTCATCAGATACGTAATTTTGGCTCATGCATATCCACAAAACCCACAACTTTCTAGATGGTTCCCTCTGCCACATGTCATCATTTTAGCCCTTTTTACTTGGTACACCATTTACCCCTCTCTTGGGGCAAATTAAACCATTTGCCCCTTGGCATTATTACACATTTAGGTGCACCTAGGCCTTAGCACTCAGAACCACCTAGTCAATGCCAGTAGACCCTCACCTAGGACCTTGGCAGTTACTTCTCTTGACCATTATATTTACGCACATTAAATATTACAAAAGTCGGTCATCTAAGAGAAAATGCCCACCGATCTTTCCAAGGTCATGCTATCTCGGCTAGAGCATAACATTCCTTCCCTCTTCAAGCATCAGCGTCCTCGATGATGAAATCTGGGAACACTCTCTGTAATTGGTATACGGATTCCCAGGTAGCTTCCGATAGAGGTAGACCATGCCATGCAACCAACACCGTGGGAATCTTCCGATTGCGCACTTGCATTGTTTCTCGGTCCAGGATTCTTGTTGATTAGCGTCTTGCATTATCCTCTATCTCCTGAAACAAAACAACACCTTCGATAAGTGAGTCACTAGCATGCAAAAATTTCTTTAAACGAGAAACATGAAACACTGGGTGCACCTTACACCCTTGTGGTAATTCTAATTTATAGGCTACCTTGCCTATTCTTTTTAGAATTAACCACGGCCCACAGTATCGAGGTGATAACTTAGCACACTCTCCTGAAGTCAACGACTTCGAGTGCGAAGGAACTCTGAGAAAAACTTTTTCTCCTTTCTTAAATACTCTTATAGACCGGTTTTCATCCGCATACACCTTGGTTCTATCCATAGCCTGGCGGATATTAGCTCTCGCAAGTGCTAGCATCTCTTGCATCGAACTACAAAGTTCGCGGCGCTAGGCACTTTCTGAGGTACTCCAACTATAGTTGGATTTGTTGGTCTATAACCATAGTTCAGCTCAAACGGACTGAACCTGGTAGAGGAATGTTTTCTATCATTGTAGGCAAACTCTAACAATGGCAACCACTTGTCCCACGTATGTTGCCTCAATGACACATATGTCCTCAGCATATCCTCTAAAGTCTGGTTGACTCTCTCCGTCTGAGGATGATCCCCACTACTCATCCCCAACTCAGTCCTTAGTGTTTCAAATACCGCTGTCCAAAAATGACCGGTAAATCTGACATCTCTGTCTGACACTATGGATCTAGGCAATCCATGCAGACGAAATATATGTCTAATAAACAAATCCGCCACTTGCGGGGCACTAACAGACTCTCTAGTCGGAATGAAGTGAGCCATCTTGGTTAGACGATCAACCACCACAAGGATAGAATCATACCCTCCTTGTGTTGTAGGCAGCCCTACAATAAAGTCCATGGAAATGCTCTCCGACTTACTTAGTAGTATCTCCAAGGGCTGTAAAAGACCGGGTGGCTTCACCCGCTCGGCCTTACTTACTTGACACGAGAAACACCGTGTCACATATTCATGAATATGCTTTTTCATCTTTGGCCAAAAGAAATCTCGCTTCACGAGATCATATGTTTTCTTGACTCTTGGGTGTCCCGCACACGGGCTATCATGGCACTGTCGAATGACTCTCTGCCTGAGATCATTCTGGCTAGGTACTACTACCTTGTCATTTCTTTTCAGCATACCATTCCTTATGGTATATCTTGCATAAGTTTGGCCTTTTCTGGATGCCAGGTCATTCTTTTCATTTTCCCCTTGTTTTAAGACATGAGCTTTAGGCCATAGACTCTGGACAAACTCGTCCATCTTTTGAGTTTCTCTTATCTCGGCCATTAGAGCACTCTCTAATACCATAAAACTCAGGTTGTGCATAATGCGAGACAACACATCAGCAACCTTATTATCTTTTCCTCTTCGGTACCGAATCGTTAAATTAAACTCCTGCATGAGCTCTGCCCACCTAGCTTGGCGGTCCCTCAAGTCAGGCTGTTTACAAAAATGTTTCAGAGTATCATGATTCACATCCACATAAAACTTTGAACCATACAAATAATGCCTCCATGTTTTCAAAGCATGGATAACAGCATACAACTCCAATTCATGAGTTGGCCAATTCCTTTGAGAGGGAGAAAGCTTCTTGCTTTCAAAGGCTACTGGCCTTCCCTCTTGAAGGAGAACTGCTACTACCACAATGCCACTTGCATTGGTTTCCAGGAACAACGGTTTCTGGGGATCAACTATTTTTAACACTGGTCCTGTGACCACAGCTTGTTTTATGGTGTTAAAACTTTCTTGTTGATTCTGTCCCCAAATAAAAGGTACTTTATCTGAGGTCAGATCAGTCAATGGCGATACTATTTCGGAATATCCTTTGATATGCCTTCCATAAAACTGGACAAATCTCAAGAATGATCGCAGCGGTCAGGCTCTGAGGGATTGGCCAAGTTAGTATCGCAGCCACTTTCTTCGGATCCATTTCTACCCCCTGTGGAGTAATTATGAATCCTAAATATTCAAGCCTAACCATACACAGTATAGTTTTCTTTTTATTTACATAAAGACTGGCTTTCCTCAAAGTATTGAATACTATTCTTAAGTGTTCATGATGCTCAGTAATACTTTTACTGAACACTAGAATATCGTCAAAGAAATGTACCACAAACTTTTCGATATACGGGCGTAGTAGATCATTCATAAGCATGACGAATGTAGTTGGAGCATTGGTAAGTCCGAAGGGCATTACCAAAAACTCATAATGACCAAACCTGCTTCTGAAAGCGGTTTTATGCACATCCTCGGCTCTAATCCTCGGCTCTCCATGTAATGCATCTAGCAAATCATCAAGCCGAGCCATCGGATACCTGTGCTTAACAGTGGTATTATTCAATGCTCTGTAATCTATACAGAGGCGAAACGTATCATGCTTTTTCTTCTTTAATATCACTGGCGAAGCAAAAGGTGAGAAACTTGGTTGAATCTGTCCCAACTTGAAGTATTCTTCTAGTTGTCTACGCAATTCCGCCTCTTCAGTAAAGCTCAGGTCTATTTACAGGTTCTGCCCCTGGGATCAGTTCAATCTTATGCTGAACTTTCCGCTCCGGAGGTAACCCATAAGGTAGTTCATCCCTAAAACATTCAGAGAACTTCTCTAATATCTCTTTATCCCATCTTGGGTAGCCTCAGTGCTAGTCGATGCATCATCAATCGACTATACCGACGCTATACACACACACAGAAACTCTTTCGGAGTCTTCCGAATTTCCATGGCTGAAATCAATGGTCCTCGAGGTAAATCCCTTTCACCTCGCAAAACATATTCTACCCCGTTCATCTTGAACTGGTAAAGTTGCTTCTTCCAATAATTGGCTGGATTTTTCCAAAAATGCCAAGCCATGCCTAGGGCTATATCTGCGTGAGCAAGTCTGGTCAATTCAAAGTCCAGCTTCTCAACATAGTCTGGTCCCATACTTCAGTTGAACTTCCGTCCACCATCCTGACCGTATAAGCATAGTCAGACGGACTAGTTTTCAACTTGAGCCTCTTAATAAGCTTCGAGTTGATTACATTGTGTGTTGACGCTGAGTCAAACAACACAATCACATCATGACTGGCTACTTGCTCTTTCATTTTAATCAGCTCGGGCTCATCGAAAACCGTATACCCCGTTGCTGCGGGCTTTGAAAGGATGTTATCAGGTGTACCGCTTACTAATTTAGTAACAGACACACTTAACAACACAGGTACTAACCTCTGAGAAGGTCCCGCCAATTGCATTTGCATATGTTCCGCATTGGGACACTCTTGCATTTCCGCGTCGCATTCAGATATTATCATATTGGCCGTGCGACGGTCTTTATTCAGTGGACAATGTTTCCACTGATGTCACTGAAGGCAGCCGAAGCACAATCCTTCTTTTCTAGCTTTCTCTTTTTGTTCAGGGGTCAACGAGGACTTTGACCAAGCCCGGGCTGCCATTGGAGTTATTTTCCTTTTCACCCCAACGGTGGTACTTGTTTTTGCTGGTCCCTCAACCGGCTTGACCTGCTTGGTTTGGCCACTTGGCTGGGAGACACTTGTCTTTGAAGTCCATTTCCTCTGAAATCCCCCTTTTCTCGGGTATCCATACTAAGTCCCTGCCTGCACAAATCCACTAGATCTGCCTCTGGCATCCTCATAGTTCAAGGCTACTGCAATAGATTTATCTATTGTAGTCACATATTTAGCCCGAACTTTCCTTTTAATCTTGTCGTTCAGTCCATAGATATAGTCTTTCAACTGAACCGACATAGGGAGAGGGTCTGTTATCTTCATAACACATTCCCTGAACTTGTCAGTGTAGTCTGCCACCGACAGATTCCTCTGGCGAAGGTTTCTATGAGCATCCCAAGCTCGGGACTCTTCGTCAGGTGGAAGAAAGTGTTTCTTAAACTCAGCTTTAAACCCTTCCCAGGTGGTAGGAGCAACTTGATCTTTCTGTTGCTTTATCCACCATCTATCCGCTGTCTCAATAAACAGGTGAGTGGCCTCGCGGATTTTCTTTAGATCAGATCTGATTTCACAAATGGCGAAGGCTTCTTCCTACTTGTGTAACCAAACCTCGATCACATTAGAACTGCGCTCGGTCATCCGAGGAGCATACTTCTCCGGTCTATAGTTGGCAATAATAGGCACCTTGACCTTCGCACGCTCTGATGAGTGTATACTGGGCTCTGGCTCTGCTGGAGTTTTGCCCTTATCAATTCTAGATGGCCTAGCCGACAAGGCTTGCACCATCTCCCTAATCTCATTCTGACCAGCATTCACTTGAAGCTGCTAGTTCATAATTTGCTGTAAAGCCTCTTCTAATACCTAAATCCTACCCACCAGAGTAGGTGTTGTGTGATGGGACATTTGTTGTGTAGACCGTGCTCTAGATTCACTAGGATTCACCCTTGAATCTTGTCCTTCTGCCTCCATAGTTTCAAAAGGGAAAATAGGTTTTTAAAAAAAAAAAAGATTCCCCTTTTTGTTATACAGAATAATAAATGGCAGCCTTTGCTGTACAGGAATAAATCGCCTGCAACTAGAAACTAAAACTTGATATGGAAGAAGAGAAGTTCTGCTCCCTGGAGTAGTTCGTCGAAGACGGCGCTGGTTTTGAACCACAAGTACAAGTCACGGTGCTTCGAGGTCTTCCGGCCTGTGTAAAACGGGAATGTTTGTTTTTTTTTCTCGTCTGCTGTTACTCAGGTTATCACCCCGCTCCACCTTGGCTTCACTCCACGCGGGCGCACGTCGGTGCTCAGCAAAGTTGTACGTCGTCAGCCCACCAGGGAGGTCCGGGCCCTGCAACTCGTTCACTTGCAGAATACCTGTAAGCTTAGCTTCTAGCGTCAACCGCTACCACGCAAAGCCTGTCCGTCCAAGGTGCGCCATGCCATCGTAGTACGTTGCCAGCCTGCTCCGTTCATCGAAACCTCATCGAAATCCCCTGCAACCCGAACTCAGCCATGACGAAGGTCTCCCGCACAACGAACTCAGCCACGACGAAGGTCGTCGTCACGGGCTACAACCCTTCCAATCCGTCGCACGTCACGAGCAGCCGATTATCACGCTGCACTTCTTATCCCGTTCGTCCAGCCTTTGATCCCTACCATAGGCTCTGATACCAATTGAAACAAACCTAATTTCTATCTCTCTCCTTGGCTTCATCAATCACAGGCGATGGCATCACGTATGTCCATCCAGCCTTATTTTCATGGAGCGCATGTTTTTCATTAGATACGTAATTTTGTCTCATGCATATTTACAAAACCCACAACTCCCTAGATGGTTCCCTCTGCCACATGTCATCATTTTAGCCCTTTTTACTTGGTACACCATTTACCCCTCTCTTGGGGCACAATTAAACCATTTGCCCCTTGGCATTATTACACATTTAGGTGCACCTAGGCCTTAGCACTCAGAACCACCTAGTCAATGCCATTACACCCTCACCTAGGACCTTGGTAGTTACTTCTCTTGACCATTTTATTTACGCACATTAAATATTACAGAAGTTGGTCATCTAAGAGAAAATGCCCATCGATCTTTTCGAGGTCATGCTATCTCGGCTAGAGCATAACAGGGATGACGAGTGATGGTTTGCCCTTGCCAGTGGCAAGCTGACTGAGAAGTCACTATCACATGGGAGGTGTTGGATAGTTGGACTTGCTCTTTGCAGTATTGCAGTGGAGGGGGGATTGGTCTAATCTTGCATGTTGGGTCTCAGCCCATGTGCTAGATGGATGTGAAGTCTGCTTTCCTCAATGGATTATTGGTGAAGAAAGTCTATGTGGAACGACCATAAGGATTTCAAACCAAGAGGACTATAGTGTGTAGACTGCAGAAGGCGGTATATGGGCTGAAACAATCTCTCCAAGCATGGTACCAACGCATTAATAACTACTACTCATAGAATGGTCTTCCTTAAGTTAGCCATTTAGAGGGGAACAAGAGAATGGTGGTTATTCTCTATGTAGATGATATAATCCTGATAGGGGATCTTAGCAGCAAGATAAGGAAGGTAAAGATTCTCTTGCATTAAGTATTTAAACTGATTGACTTTGGCCTGTTGCATTACATTTTGGAGATAAAGATATGGCTGAAGGAAGAGCACACTTTCATCTCTCAAGAAAAGTACTGAGAGGAGATTCTAAAGGGGTTCCAAATGGAAGAGTGCAAGAAGGTGATAAAGCCCATGGAAGTCCGGAACAACTTTAGCAAAGAAGATGCTTCCGAGCTGGTTGATTTGACCAATACCGACAACTTCGTGGTCAGCTTGCTATACCTCACAAACAATCGTCCTGACATTGCATTCCTAGTGGGACTGCTTTACAAGTTCTCATCAAAACCCTGAGAGAATCATTGGCAAGCTCGTGGGTGTGTTAGGGTTCTTGAAGGGTACCTCAAGATGTGGGATCACGTACTGCACATGGATTGATTTCTTTGGGGATTGTGATTAAGGCCAGAGATGGGGACACTCGACATTCCACGACTGGCTACTATTTTCTACTGGGGTCAAGGTCCATTTATTAGCTTAGTAAGAAATAACCCCCCAGTCGGTCTTTCATCTATAGAGGGAAAGTACAGAGTGGCCTGCATGGCATCATGTGAGTCCTTGTGAGTCAAATGGATCCTCGAAGACATGGAGGTTCTACAAGACAAAGGGCAAAGATCTACAGTGATAACCAGAGTTTCATTGTGATCGTGAAGAACCTAGTATTCCACGCTTGGACGAAGCACATTGAGGTTCACTACCACTTCATCAGGGAGCTAATCATGGACGAATTGATCTACTTCCCTACAAAAGAAAATGCTGCCGATTTAATTACCAAGGCTCTTTCTCGTGAGCAGATGAAGCATCTCATGAGACATCTGGGGATGTGCCCATATTGAGTCGGTGAGAGGGGGCAGTGAGAGGGGGCGTTAGAAAACATCATTGACCCACTTGTGAGCCCTCATATCAGGAGGACACCAGGGCACAAGGGAGGGCATGCTGAGCTGCATCAAGCAGTCCTCAGCAGATTAGGGTTGCATGCTGCAAACTCTGTCAATAGAAGATCAGGGCAGAAAATAGGTCGCTTCATAGGCATCTGTTAGGACTGCCAATTTTGGGATTGCTTAGGGCGGCTGACCTTCGTGCTCCGTCTTGCTGGCCTATATAAAGGAGCACCTTGCCCCATTTGAAGTCCTTTCAAATGCATGCACAAGAAGACTTTTTGGAGCCCTTCCCTTGGCATTTACAGTCTACCTTGACCATATTTTGCCCAACACTTTGCGAAATGCTTGTGGTTTTATCCTGAAGTGGTTCAGCCACTTTTGTGGTGATCTAGACTGTGTATATTCCTTTGCTGCTCTATTTCACTGTCTCATTTACAGTTCGTGGGTTTGATTTGTTGTTGTGCATTGGAGAGAGTTGTCTTCGTTATCGGCTGTGCACAGGTGCACACTTCAGCACTTGAAATTCTGACAAATGTACCATCTTGAGTGCAGAGACTAACCATGCCAACCACGAAATATTTCGGGTCGTGCTGTTATCAAGTAAATAAGGTACCAATGGTGGAATGCGTCTCTGGAAAAAAAACAGGTGGAACCTGATTTGGAAGGTTTTTTAAAATCCTTAAAACAACAGGCTGTCAACTCACTAGCATTTACAAGAGGCCAGGTTGTGTTAGCTTTTAGTATTTGTTGGTATGCGTAGTAAACCTTCAAGGGGTGGTGAGAAACATTAAGGCTAATGGAGGGGTAGAAAGGCAACTGCTATGTGGCACTATTCCAACACACTACGCGGTGGCCTCTACCAACTTTGAGAGGGACTATGGCGGTTTTCAGCTCGACTCACCCATGAGAGTCGGAGTCTTGAGCTTTTTGAGCAGGCAACGTGGCGCATGGAAGAAATACCATGTCTTGGGATTGGCCACGGGCTGCTGGCAATACATTTCATCTCTCCACGACCTCGAATCGTTCTCCATCGACCTCTTTGCATTCTGATCTGTTCGTTGCGCAGTGTGTGTATGAGCGTTGTATGTTCCGTGTGTTTGGAGCTCATGGTGTCTTTCTTGTTTTAGCCTTTGTGGCTAGTGATAGGTGTTTTTGTAAATAGATGCAACAAGCCCTGTAGGGATGCGCATCTTTTCGTGGAGTGTTTTCAGCTTTCAATAAAGTTTGCTATCATTTGTGCTGTCTATCAATAAAATTCTACAACGATCACAAATCCTCTTGAATGATTGCACGCTGACAAAGGAGTAGACCCTACAGACTCAAGCGCTCTCTTTCAAGATTCTGTCTCTCACACACAGCACTAGGGCCCAGGACTAACGGCGGGCTGGACCCCCCCGAAGGGTTTTAGTACTGAGAAAATTCTGAGTACAAAAAATTCAGCATGAGGCTGACATCCCAATCCATATGTGAGAGTAATTTTTTTACAAAACGCTCATGGCTCTCAATCTTGGCAACATGCCACTTGTCCAAATGCCTAACTAGATTCTAGTTACATGCCATAAAAGGGCAAACTCTAGGGGCCTTTGTAGGCTTCAGTCACATGGACACCTCGTGGCTGCTTGGTAGGCTCCATAGAACTTGCAGGCACCCATGAATCATTAGCGCTTTGCATGCAAAAATAAACTCTAGACTAATCCTAGTCTCTGTGGGCCTCCCCACCAAGCAGTTTGTGCACATAACATAGAAATACTCTGGTTAACCGAGGTCAACCCTCTTGACCATAAGTAAGGTGCTTTGGCTGAGGGTCAAGGCGCCTTAATTAAAGCCAAAACTCTTCGAGTGGAGTCGAGTAATATCTTGGTTGATCGAGTCAACCCTCTTTGGCTAAAGCCAAACTTTGTTGGTCGAAACCAACACTCTATAACCGAAGTCAACTCTGAAATGCTCTGGTTAAACGTAGTCAACCCTCTTGGCCTAAGCCAAGTCTGACTAACCAAGATTAGGCTTCCTTAACTTAAGTATCTTTGATTGATTAGAGAACTCCTTGACCATAATTAAATAAACGAAGAACTGTGTAATTATGATCAAATAAATGGTCAACTGGAACTTTGACTTGGAGTAATTACAACTTGGGGTGGTACTTGGGCTTACTTTGCTTCTCCGGGCCCTACGGCCTCTCAGGATACTTGGCATCAACATGCCCCTCTTTGCCACACCTGAAGTATCTGTCCTCTTTTCGCATAGTCACAATTTGTTCAGAAGTGAACTACGGTTTTGTTAGCACTTAGCCCTAGTATGGCCTTATAGGCTAGTCTTAGGACTCAGTCAACCCTTAGGTTGACTTCACTGGTTAACCATATGGTTGACTTCGAGGCCATATAGGCCACCCCTTTGTACTTTCTCATTATCCATTTGCAAGTACTCACGTTTGCTTTAGCTTGCTGTTTGCTCCCTTGCATTCCACTACGTGAAGAGGCCTAATCGTAGCTATGTGGTTATTTGTGTACTCATCAATCTTTTCAACGCTTGTTACTAAAGTCGGATTTAATCTCATGTGTCCATCGTTTTTTCTAAGTTTCTTATTGCTCCGTGATATTTGTCACAGAGTTGGCATAAGCATACACTAAAAGAAAGCTTATAATGTTTTATTAAAAAATGAATCTTTTATGTTGCTTGATTAGGACAGGCAGTTTATGGTACGCTATTTGAGGCTGAGCATAGATCAACATTCTACATCCCTTACTGGAAAATTCCAGTTGCAAGATGGTTGGTTCCACGTCAACGGAAATTTCATGAAAATTTGAAGATTATAAATGACTGTTTAGATGGGCTTATTAAAGGGGCACGTGAGACACGACAGGTAATGTGCTTGTGTTAAACTGCATGACACAATTGTCATAGAGTGTCATTATTATTGTAAGGCCATTAACGAATGGAATATGCCTCTTTGAAGATCATCATGTATATTTATGGTCACGACAAGAACCCGTTGTCCATGTCAATGTAGGAGGAAGACGCACAGGCCTTACAACAGAGAGATTATTCCAAAGTGAAGGTGAGTACTTTGTAGTATGTATATTTCTTTTTAATAAGGATGATGCTGTTTTCCTTCACTTTCTTAAAGCTTGTTGGAGAGTTTTTGTAATGTGCCATTTATTTTCCATAGGATCCCAGTTTATTAAGATTTCTGGTCGATATGAGGGGAGAAGATGCTGATGATAGACAGGTTAGAAAGTTGTTCCCATCATGTTGGAAATATGAAAAATGATGTGTTTGGGTTTGAATCAAATAGTTTGTAATAGTATCAGGAAGATGCTGTGAAGTTAAGAGGGTCCACATAATGTTCTGTTTAAAAGAGAGAGGTATGAATTTTGGTACTGCTTTTAATATCCAGAGGAGGGAGCGAGAAAGAAAGAGAAAGAAAGAGAGAGAAAGTGGCTACTCATATTTGTGGAAGGCCTAGGAGACCAAAGAATAGATACATCTTATGATCAAGATGCCACAGAGAGAGAGAGAGAGAGAGAGAGAGAGAGAGAGAGAGAGAGAGAGAGAGTTTATTAAAGTCTTTGAAAGCTCGAAGGGTTATGAGACCGAATAAACTAGATGCAATGAGCTGAATGGTTGGAGCCTTTAAGCGGGCATCTACACCCAAGACAAGCATAAAACATAGGTACAAAGTGTCTGCGCCCATGGAGAGGATGGATGCTGTCGTGCTCAAGAGAGGCTTAGGTGATGTATGGGGGTTGCGACGACATCATAAAGCCCATTTTCGTTGGCAACGACTGGTATGTACGGTCTGCTGTGGTCTCGTGGCTGTAGCCTTGTGTCGGAGTAGTGCGTGGTATGGTGGGACCAGGTGACCATAGAAAGAAAACCTCGAACTTGATGGGTCTGTCGTGTTTGTCACCGGGATATGAAATTCTGGACCTTAGGTTAATTGTGAATACCATGGCCTTTGATGAATTAAATGTTAAAAGGCAAGTTCAGTGTAATCAATTTCTTGGGCCAAGGCAAGGGACTGAAGGTTGGAGAGGGGTAAAATCCTCTTTTGCTAAATCAGCCTTGGAACCAGTGTAACCAAAAAATGTGTTTCTACGAGGCGAAACACTTGGAAACGTTTCGCTGAAACGGGCAAAACGCGAGTGCATTGGGCTAAACGCCCTAGTACTGGTTGTCGCGTGTGTTGACTCTTTTGAGAGTGCTCAATGTGTATATGTGTATTTGACAGCTCTTTTGAGAGAGAGAGAGAGAATCTGAAGATAATTATTTATGTATTATATAAAATTCATATAAAATACATTTTTAAAACCCGTTTCTAGATGAAATGCTTGGCACAATCTAGAAACGTTTCTTGTCACACTACTTGGAGGCCAAATTTGGATGAGGTGGCTTGCAGGACAAACAAAGTGAGGTAACTTGCAGGGCAAGTAATGGCAACTTTTTCAAGATTCGCTTTCTAAAGGCAGCTTTCTCCAAAATTAGATGACTTGGGGGCCAAGCAATGGGACGCCTAGCTTTTCCACGGCCTATAAACTTAGGCCAAGGGCAATTTTGGAGGGGGTTGGCCAGTCAGAGCCCATCAAGAGTGCCTGCTCACTATTCACACTTGTTCTAGAGCCCGTCTAATCAGTCATATCTTCCCAGAGCCCTGCCTGCTGTTTGTTCACATCTTCCCAGAGCTCTGCCATCTTGCCAGAGGCCAGTTTTACTGATTCACACCTTCCCAGAGCCCCCTGATCAGTCACATAGTTGTTTTTCAATTGCTGAAGAGACAGGGATGATGCCCTATATAGATATACCCTTTGCTCGTCCAGTCTCAAAGTGTAGTTGAGATAAGGAAACGCGGAACTACGCGATTGAAATCCTCAAAGAGTGGTGGAGGTGGATTCATGTAGCTTGGTGGATCGATGAAGCCTTTCTCGGATATCTATACGTAGTGGTCTCTGTAGAAGCTGAGCTTCACAATTCCTAGCGTGAATGTATGTAGCTATATGAGATTCTCCCGGGTAACGTGGCTAGACTTGTGGTAAGTGAGTGGAATAGAGGGGTTCTCAATGTTATACTAAAAGGAGGCAATTTGTCCATATGGAGTGGTAGACTCTCAAATCATGTACGTGTACGGCTGTACCAATACCTCTAATTGCCCTCTGCTGCTAAAGTCATGGATGAGGATAAGACCAGCCATGGTGACTTGTTTTAGTATGAGGTAAAGGAGCCATAATCTAGGACTTGATAGAGGTATGTGATCACCTAGAATGCTGCGTCAAGCTGTAGTGGGTGCCCCAAACTCAGTTCGAATGATCTAGTGTGGGACTGACGACATACTGTGGATCATCCGTGATAATAAGAGAACATAAGCCTCTCCATTGGGGCCCATTTACATCTGATAGATCAGGCCCCTAGCAAGGAATGCAATACATTCCCACTGGGCTAACCAAGGAGTCAAAGAGAAGAGACTTGGTCCTAGGATCTTAGAAATGAGAGTGAAAGACCATTCAAGTCTAGCAAGTGTGGCATATCCGCTGCTTAATCGGGCCTATGTCGCTAGTCACGTCGTGGAAATTGGGGTAGAGGAAAGAATCTCCAAGCTTGTGTAGGATGCGATGACCTCCACCGGTAATCCATCATGGAAATTGGGACTATTTATAATTTTTGCCTATAAAGGAGAGAAGGCTACAATTCTTTGGATTGCTTACGTTTTTGGGTATCTTTCCATTAAGGTTTTCAAAAGATATCATATTAAGTCTTCAAAAAAAAAATCTATATTTTTTAGAGAAATTTCTCATCAAGATCTTCATTTAAGAAATCAATATTGCATTCAATTGAAAGTATTGTTAGAGAAGTTTGTAAAATATCAAGTTCTTGGTCTTAAAAACCGCTTTTGTTTGAAGAAAAGAGATTATGATCACTATATTTACTTCTCCTAATCTTCACAAGATAGCTTTAAGTTCTATATTGAAATCACTTCATGTTATTAGTAGTTTAGAGAAGTTCGGATTCATCCTATGAATTCTTGGAATCGAAAACATTTGAACAAAAGGCCTTCAATTATGTAGACATTGGTAGAAACCCTACAATGCATGGAGAGTTTGCCATTCTTAGTAGTCCTTGTTGTTGCATGAATAAATAGTTTGCTCCTTTCGTTGATAGCTCTTTAGCACATGTGGTTACTTTGATACTTCTAACCTTTCTACTGCTTTTCCATGGGAGCTTTTCAACAGCAAATGTTGACTTTCTTCTTCCAAGGATTCATGCCTATTAATAGCCATAAAGAAAGGGGTTTCAAAGTTTGCTATCCAAGTGCGGTGGTTTGTCTTGAATCAAAGTCAAGGTTTTCTTATTCCATTGGAAATTGCGAGTTTTGAATCTAGTTGCTTCAGAAATATGAGAAGTTCCCTTGGTTCACATCTCTAATAGTGGTAGCTCTCTCTCTTCAGAGGATGAGACATGCTTGCATAAATTCCAGCAAAAGTTCCTTGATGGCTAATGTAGACAATTGCTTCTATAATTTTTTCTTCACTTGCAAATTTTTATATTTCAAGCTCTGCTAGGAGGTGTTGACTCTTGATATATTTTTGGATGAAATATAAAAAGCAAGACCTTGATTTGAAAAAGAGAAGATGTATGGTTGTAGATGCTTAAAGATATGCTTTGCTGGTTAAACTTTCTTCTAGATAATTTATTTCATAACTCTAGGAGACTCTTTATCCCACCAAAGTAGGGTGGTATTCCGATGGATACAAATTTTGTTGTGTCTTTTTACTTATGAAGTTGAGCTTATGCAATGATTGATCTCTATTGAGACTTGTCCAATTGATCTTCATAAACTTTGTTAGGTTAGGATATTCATAGATGAGTTATTTGCTAGGAGAGGTTAACTCTTGAAATTTTTTCAAATAAAATATTAAAAGCTAGAACTTGATTTGGACAAAGAAGGTGCACAGTTGTAGATGCTTAAAAATATCCTTTGCTGGTTAAACTTTCTTCTAGATAATTGATTTCGTAAGTCTATGAGACTCTTTATTCCATCAAAGTAGGGGTATTCCGATGAGCTTGTGTCTTTTTACTTATGAATTTGAGCTCACGCAACGATTGATCTCTAGTGAGACTTGTCCAATTGCTCTTCATAAACTTTGTCGGATATTCATAGATGAGTTATTTGCCTAGGCATTCCAAATTTTAATGATAAATGACAACTATTGGAGAAATCATAGCCAAAGAGTGTGTGTGTTGGCGTGTTGTACTAGGAGTTATAGTAGTGGCTCATGTGTGAGTGCCACGTGTCATCTTGGGAGTTATCCCATATGCACTTGGTACATGTGTGAGTGTGCCTAGTCTATAAAGGCTTGTACTTCACTTGTCACTTCTTGATGAATGAATGAAATCCTTTCTATCAGGTCTTCATTTGAGTATCATTTCCTCTCACGCTAGCCTCTCTCTCTCTCTCTCTCTCTCTCTCTCTCTCTCTCTCTCTCTCTCTCCGTGTTTCCTTCATGGTATCAAAGCAGGTCTACCCTGGCCTAACTTGCCACGTCATCTCTGCCCTAACCCTAATTCTGGTCAAGCCTTTCCCATGCTGTCTCCTCCTAGCTGCCTCAGTTTCTGCTCCTTTCAGCCATCGGCATTTTCTAAATCCTCTCCATAGCCTGCAACCTTCATTTGGGATCTTTTGGAGCTCTAGGCCCTCTTGGCGGCCTATTACCTTACTGGTTGGCACTTCCTTCAAGACATGCCTGCACGTGTGGACCCTCGACATCGTTTTGAAGGCTTCTACTGCTGAATCAGGGTTTCATGTGCTACTGCTGGATAGCTGCCTACAATAGAGTCACTTCCGAGTTGTTTCAAGGCCTCCAGATAGCTGACTTTCAGTTTGGTGATCCGCCTTTGCATTTCGGGGTGCCCTAGTGTTAGGTGAGCTGCCTTACTTATTTCGGACCTGCTGCACCATTTCGAGCAGTTAGAACGCCCATAAGTAGTCCCTTTCTGCTTTGGTTCTGCATTTCGGGGCATCTTCTTGCTACGTTCTGATCAGGCTTCGCATTTGGAGCACCTACACCCATCGACCAGCTGCTATAAACGTCTACAAGAGCCTGCTGTTATGCTTTGGACCCCTAAACCAGCATCTGGTGCTGCGAGTTTGTCACCTCAATTTGCTACCCGCCTTGCACACATGGAGCCTTGTCCTCATGATGAAGACCAATCAACACAAATTATAGCTTGGGATGAGAAGAATGACGAGGCACTGGCGCTTATTGGTTTGAGGCTGGCTGACAATTTACTTGATCATCTTGACCTCAATAGTTCAGCCAAGGCGACATGGGACAAGCTCCAGAATTGTTTCACCACATTTACTGGACCTGAGGATGTTCTACTTCTCTCTGAGGTGGTAGAGGATGTTTAGTGTTGTGTGTTTTTGTGTTGAGTCAACAAAGGTTCTCAGCCTTGAGTAGTCACTCTAAAATGAATGTATTTGGGGTCAATAAGGGTACTCTGCCCTGGGTTGTCCCCCAAAAATGATTGTATGGTTTTTTACTTTGGTATGATTGTATTGACCAACCAGCTTAGAGTAAGGGGGGGTGACAAGTGATGGTCTACCCTTGCCAGTCGCAAGCTGACTGAGAAGTCACTATAACACGGGAGGTGTTGGATAGTTGGACTTGCTCTTTGCAATATTGCGGTGGAGGGGGGATCGGTCTCCTCCTTGTTGGGTCTCACACTCTTTGCTCTGAACTGGGGTGTTGGAGAAATCATAGCCAAAGAGTGTGTGTGTTGGTGTGTTGTACTAGGAGTTATAGTAGTGGTTCATGTGTGAGTGCCACACGTCCTCTTGGGAGTTATCTCATATGCACTTGGTACTTGTGTGAGTGTGCCTAATCTCCCTACGGCAATCTATCTATGATGCTTGCCATCAAGGAGATCTTCCTCAGTCATGCCTGGAAATAGTTTCTCTTTGCTTTTGATTTCCTGTTGAGGCTCTCTGTTTTTTGAGACCCTCATGTAAATCTTGCTGATAATATACCTCTCATGGATTTGCCAAAAAAAAAAAAGAGTGTGCCTAATCTTTATAGGCTTGTACTTCACGTGTCACTTCATACTTGATGAATAAATGAAAGCCTTTCTATCATGTCTTCATTTTGAGTATCTCTATCCTAGCCTATCTCTATCTCTGCCTATCTCCTAGCCTATCTCTATCTCTGTCGCGGGCTTCTTGCCTACATGGCCTAGCCCGTCACCGGGCATACCTTGACGTTTCATGCCATGTGTGTGCTGCATTGTATTGTATGGTATCGGATCATATTGCATCTGTTATGATGATGATGACTATGACGATATGTATGATGATGGCATTGACTATTCCTACACAATTTTCTAGCATGGGTTAGGATGCTTGCTTAGTAGCTCCACCCATTTGCTCATTGTATCAGGTTTTCTATCAATCTCATAGACCCATCGGTCTTTAGTAGACTTTAATAAACTTTCTTTCTCTCACACTCACCATGTTTCCTTCAACAACCACCTGAGTTTATTGCGTTGAATGCCTCACATTGACCCAAACATCTCTGATATGGTAAAATATGGAGTGATAACTTCTCAATTCTATAGCTTCTCTTATGTCTACACAACTAGGAGTAGCTTTATTTCTAAATTTAGTCATTTAATTCTTTTCCTTCTCCAAAAGGGGTATAATATAAGAAAATAAGAAAAGTAATGAAGAAGCTCCCCTTTGTCCTACGTTGTAGTTGTTATACCTTTGGAATTTCAGTTTTTGGTATCTTTAGAATCCCTGAATTAGAAATCAAATTCCAAAGTGGGAAGCTTGAAAGACTAAATTCTTTTTAGTTGTTAGGTGGGTTCTATTTGGTTATGTACTCTTAACTACTTGTTTAGTATCAGTTTTCCCTCACTTCTTATTTCATTACTTATTATTTAGTATTTTTTCTAAGATAATTAAATAATTATTAATAAAATAATGATAATAACTATTTCCTTGTGATTGCATTGGTATCTCATTTATTTTCTATATGTACAGTGGTTTATCTTTGTTTCCTTGTGTTAGCATCAGTATTTCTTTTGTTTTTGATATTTTAATTCTCTCTCTCTCTCTCTCTCTCTCTCTCTCTCTGTGATGGTTAGGAGACTTAGATGATGCAGATCTCAAGGTTCATGATGTGAGGGGTGCTATGTCTATATGAGTTTGTTAGTGGGAGGGTGCGAACCCCGGGCGGCCTCTCTGATTGGATTGACAGGACGATCAGTATGAAGTAAGGACATGTCCTCTAGCCACACTTTTTGGGCTCTACATGTTGGAATAAGAGGGTCACCTCACCACTTGTGAGCCCCCATATGAGGATGACATGAGGGCCAATATCCTCTGATATTGCCATGCTATGAAGTGCTTCCTTAAAACAGACGCTGAGGTTGATTACTCTTTATTCAATCTTCCTTATGTTAAAATACGGTTCTCTTATTTTTGTTAAGACTAGATAAAGTATTGGACCTTTCCTAGCATGTGATGAGCTATTGTATCTTCTATTTCCTTTTTGAAGTGTAGGTAAGTAGGTTACCTCTATTAGGAGGAAGAAGAGAGCTGCCACTTATCATGTTTAGAAGAACCTACTTGATGAGCATAACAAGGGATTAATTAATGTGGAATGCGAGTTAGGAAGTGTTTTTATTTCTCTTCAGAAAGAGGAAGGATGGGACAGCCAGGGAGAGGTTAGGTCTTCCACGTGGGCAGCAACTAGCTGCCACATGGGCAGCACATATATCTTCTCCTAGGTCAAGCTTGTGAAGGTACCTGGGCTGGCACACCAGCAGGTACAGCAGGTAGCAATGGTACTGCAGATGGTACATCAGCAGCAGCAAGTAAGAGGGTACTACATGTGGTATAGCTACTGCTGCAGCAGGTACATCAGGCTGGCAGAGGCAAGAGCAGTCTACAACTGGTTAGCAGTACTGCAGGACATGTATTTTAGACTTGGTCGGATATTGCAGCATGTATAGGTGGAGTGGAGGTGAGGAGTGACGGCACAGCTAGAGAGCACACCACAAATGACTAACTGTACACTATATTAGTTGAAAAGAATGAATATTTACATACCCCTTTAGGGTTAGGTTTCGGGTTTCCAACCCTTGTGTCTCTTAGTACTCTTTGTGTTAGTGCTATGCACATTATGAACTTGAGATGAATCCTCAACACCTTCCCTCAAGATCAACATCATGAAGTAGGCCTTCCCTCAAGATGATGATTATGGGGATTGGAAGAAGAACTGAACATTATATTCCATCATGTCCCTTTAATGGGAATGTCCTTTCTCTGAGTCAAGCCAAGAGCTTGTCTGTGTCTCTAGGAAAGCTCTCTCCCAAGTGGTTTGGTAAAGATATATGTAACATTCTCTTGGTTGTCACGATGTCGCAATGTGATGTCACCAATTGAGACAGTTTACACTATTAGTTAATAGTGATCGCTAGTCCCATAGATCTTGAGGGATCTCAAGCGGACTTTAATACAATCATTTTTTTTATCATATCATCTCTCTCTCTCTCTCTCTCTCTCTCTCTCTCTCTCTCTGCTGAATGCACTACACAGGAAATGGCAAACAGCAGAATACAAAGATAAATTTGAGTACTATCGCACATATATCAACCCCGAATATTGGTCAATTTATACAGGAAGGGAGACAACAACGCAGAAGTACATATGTACACCTATAGCAGTGCATAAACGGAGGGCTTTAGCCTCACTTCGCACCCGATCACACCAGCTGCAAATAGAAACAGGGGGATGGAAAAAGATGCCAAGGGAGAGTAGAATATGCCAACTATGTGATCAAGGTATGGTTGAAACAGAAGAACACATGGTAATGATATGCCCTCACTATGCACACATTAGGGAAGAGTTCAATCACCTCCTTGAGGGACATAACAAACTGGCTGATTTGCTGCATAAAGGGTCACCTTCAGCTTTAGGAACATTTGTGTATAAGCTCTTCAAGCATAGGAATCCACCTGAATCCTAGAAGGTGGTTTCTCTTTCCACCCTCCCATCTTCGGGAGGAGCTTTCATGTACTTGTGATATTGTATTGCTCAGGTCCCATAGGCCGGTTTTGGTCTTCAGAGGACGATAATATATTCTTCTTCTTCTTCTTCTTCTCTCTCTCCATTGCACATGGGCAAGAGATCCAGTACCCGATATTAGCACAGCTGTTCAATCATGCTATATGCCATGGCTTCCCACCTACCTCGAGCACTACGACCATTGTACCGATACACAAGGCAGGTGATCCCATGGACACTGGGAACTACCGTACTCTTATGGTTGGCCACACTTTGGCTAAGATATATGGATCGGTCCTAGAGAGGGAGATCAGCAGCCATACAGAGGGTCACGGATAGCGGGCACTTGGGCAGGCAGGATTTTGGAGATAACACTCCACCCTGGATCACATTTTCGCCTTGAGGGCTATTATTGAGGAGGCGATGTCGAGGCATCAACATGTCTACACTTGCTTCATAGATTTTCGTAAGGCATTTGACACTGTCCCACACTCTCGCCTGATTAGGAGGTTACAGGAGTTACAACTCTCAGATATCATGATTTGGGGGGTCATGAGTCTATATGAGTTTGTCAGAGGGAGGATATGTGCCCTAGTAGGCTTATCAGACTGGATTGAGAGCACCATCGGGGTTAAGCAAGGCTGTCCCCTATCACCAACTCTCTTCGGGCTCTATATTGACGAGATCACTTCTCGACTAGGCGGAGAGGGTTCGCTCCTGGCTAACATGATGGTGCAGATATTGTTGTATGCCGATGACATAGTCCTCATATCATCCTCAGCAAGGGGGCTGCACAAACATCTAGAGGCTTTGGAGATGTTCTGCAGGGAGAGAGACTTGACAATTAACCTTTGGAAGACCAAGGTTATGGTTTTCAACAGCTCGCGAGCAGCGTCCCGTCGACATAGTTTCACATACCATGGGGAGCCTGGAGATAGTGCAGTCCTACACATATTTGGGGATAGTGTTCATTGGACCAGGTTTCATGATTA